>NC_135313.1:37063535-38263535 GCF_048772815.1 Callospermophilus lateralis | reverse complement strand
CATCTGGAAAAAATTTTAAAAAACACTTTTAATTTAATTATAACCTGTCTTTTCTTAGCTCCAAGACTAATTCATGCTCTGAAATAAATAGAAAAAAAAATAAAAGGGAATATTAATGAACACTATTCTTAATGACTACCTTCCAGCATATTATTATTCTGAATTTCTATAGTTGCATTTATTGGGACAAGGGGTCAGGGTGAGAGGTTGGAAAGAAGATGGCATTTGGGGGCTTGGCCAAGTTCAATGTTACCAAAAGACAATACTGCAAAGAACAATGGGTATACTTGCTGCAGCTTCAGCAGGAGCTAATTTATAAGAAAGAGGTTAGGGTGAGCTTCCTTCTATGAAATCCCTTATCAAAAGGAAAAGAAGAGCAAACTGGGATAATAGAACAGAATTCAGAATGAAATGAGGGGGCTGGGTACATAGCTCAGTGGTAAAGTGCTTGCCCAATATGTGCAAGGTCCTGGATTCAATCCGAAGAAGAAGAAGAAGGAGGAGGAGGAGGAGGAGGAGGAGGAGGAGGAGGAGGAGGAGGAGGAGGAGGAGGAGGAATGAACCAAAAGGATGTGAAGTTATGAAGTTATCTTCTAAGACACAACAGAAATTGTGTATGCTTCTATGTGGAAGAATGATAGAAAGGACAGGGACCCAAAGAATAGGTCTGGAGACAGGATTTCCCAAGCTTTCTGTCCTTGTGGCATACAGGAAATGGTAATATATTCAACACACTGAGGTAGTCAGTGGGAGATATATTTTCACTTAAGATGCCTGCCAAAGATATGCCTGCCTTGGGCTCTGCCCTAGCACCCTGAAGGCTGAAGGGGTTCATATTCTATAACTTATTCACAACATATTGGGTTACAGCTCTGTATCAAGGACCTAGAGGAAGAAATAAAACTAGAAAGTGTGAAAAGGAGAGCATTTGAAATTTTATAGGTACATCAAAAGTGTATAGTGACACTAGTTCTTCAAATTGCATGTACTTCATTTGTTTTCCTAGGAAAAAAGATTAGAAATATACTTTAAGCCAGGGTTGGAATAAAGCAGGATAAATTAAGAGCTACACTAAAATAGGAAAGGGAAAACAGATCCCGAGCCCAAAGGGATGGTCATAAGAAGAAAATCTTTGCCCTTCTGAGCATGAAAGAAATGGAAAGTGGGCCAAATTAAGGGGGTCAGAGGGATTTCTGTCTGTGGTTGTCCTTGGGCCTTTGGGTTTCACCATATTGATAAGCTCGAGAACTTTGGGAGGAATGGTCTTTTCATGCCATTTGCATTTAGCCTGTTATAAGTCAAAGAGTCTTTACTGTGAAAGGCCAAGACACAGCCACTATTCTTAAGAAAGGAAAGGCACAGCCCACTTACAGTATCATCTCCTCTCCTAGGTAAGCAAACACTCCATCCCAAACAGATGTATAACCGAGATGCCGCTATTTAGATAGCACTCAGGCAAATGTTTAATGCTGGCTTTAAAAGATGGCAGGTAGCTCTTATGGGCAGACTGCTCACAGCACAATCATTCAACATCTTCCATGACAAAAACTCCAATTCTGTTCAAGGCAACAATGAGCGCAGTTAAAAATAATCACCTCTTCAGAATCCCTAGCAGTTAGGGTGCATGTCACCTGGTTCTGACCAGTGAGATGTCAGTGGAAGTCCACCAGTTGGAAAATATTAAGGAAAATATTACTTTCCAAGAAAATAAAGGACAGTCCCAGCATCCTTTTGCTCCTCCCCTGCCCTTGTGGAATGACAGCCATACATTGGGGATGTCAGGGAAGAAACTGGGAGCAGTGATAATTAGCTGATGCCTGAAACTACCTGCCTTTACACTTCCTGCAACCTAGGAACAAAGAAATTCCTATCTGGCTAAGCCACTGCAGCTGTGTTTCTGTTATGTGCAGATGAACAAAACTCCTAACAGATAAACCCACCATCCTAAAAACTGCTTAACAATTTAGGCTCATCATTCTTGGCCTGACCTGGAATTCCTGAGAATTTTGTTTTTGGTGAGGGATAATAAAAAATAATGATTTTATTCCCTTTTCATTGATACAATTATATATGATAGTGGGATTCACTGTGATATATTTGTATATGTACAATAATTTAGTCTCTTTTATTCCCCTGTAACCTACCTTCCTGCCTCCACATCTCCAACCTCTACTCTACTGGTCTCCCTTCTCTTTTAGGAGGTCCTCTTTTTTCCTTTTTTTCCTCTCTAGTTTCCACATATGAGAGAAAACATACAATCCTTGACTTTCTGAGTTTGGCCTATCTCACTTAGCACAATATTCTCCAGTTCCATCTGTTTTCCTGCAAATAACATAATTTTGTTCTTCTTTATGACTGAGTAAAACTCTACTGTGTGCAGATACCACATATTCTTTCTCCACTTGTCTGCTGACATACATCAGTGTTGGTTTCATGACTTGGCTACTGTGAATTGTGCTATGGTACACATGGCTTAAACTGTCCCTGCAGTATGCTAACTTTAATTCTTTTGGATAAATACTGAGGAGTAGTATAGCTGGATCATCTGGATCCAGTAGTATAGCTGTCATACAGCTCCAGGCCAGAAACAAAATGATTGCTTCTCCTTCTGAAGGATACTTTAATGGTCTGATAAGGAGAGGGCCTCTCATATGTTCACAAAGTCATTTGGAAAAGCACAAGATGTTAGACCCTGAAGGGAACAGAACACAGAGGCAGCAAGTACAAAGTATCTACCTGTTCAAAAGCCTTCTTTTAAAAAATAAAGCAGTGATGCATATGGGCAAAAATTTTCTAAAAATATTGTTTTGCCAGTTTCCTCTTGAGACCTCAAGAAAGATGAGGCAGCTTCAATCTGTTTTGAGTACCAAGCATGAGGATCACTATGACTAAAAGCACCCATAAGAATATGACACTTGTTGAAGAGTCCTTCTGTAGAAGTGTTTTCTCCCCAGTCAATTAAGCCAAACTAAGTACTCACTTCTGATATAATAAATTTGGGTCACTGAGGACAAAATGTAAGGGCAGTAGTAATTGATGAGAAGAATTATTCTAGGAGGTCTGAGGCCAGGACAGAGGAGAGGCTAGGACAGAGGAGATCCCCCAAGGTTAACAGATCCTTTAAGATTCCAGAAAGGGAGCTGAGACAGAAAACCACCATTGGCACCTGTTGTCCCAGAGGGACACTAACATTTTCTTTGCTAGTCATCCTCACTCCAAGGTAGAAATGCTGCATTACCTGGATATCCCTGCTTAGTCTCACGGAGGAAATTAGGGAGAATGAATGATGTGATGCTTCCTTCCTTCCCAGACACTTCCCCAAGAAACAAGTCTAGAGTTCAGTGTTCAATTTATCTACCAGCTCAAGAATATTAGGATAAACCATAAAGCTCGGACTTCAATCGCCCTACTTGGTTTATAGCCCATTTGATTAAATTAATGAGTTAAGGAAAGAGAGGCTGAACCCTTAAAATCAAATGTCTATGATGTAGCATGAGTATTCAGGTTCATCCAGAACACAAAAGTTCCATATATGATGAGACACAGGTTAGAATTAGGATGAGCTGACATGGAGCACAGCTTATGGGTATGATTAAAAAAACAAGTCCAAGTGCCACAGCAAGAGATCATCCTTCAGCCTTCATGCAGAAGGAAGCTTCAGGGTTATTCCCTGCCAAGCACAATGCTTATCAAGTAGAAAACAACCATGAAGATTAATATTCTGGTTAATCTATATACATTTCACTTTGATGAGTTATGTTTCCAAAAATTCATTATTCTTGACAAATATAAACATTTTTTCCATCAAGTGGCTGCTAATCTTAATTGCAAATATAAAGTCACTAGAAATAAACCAGTTAAGAACAATGAGTTTTAATTCTTTGCATATGAGTAGAACAACCTCAGCTATTACTATCACTCGTAGGACTGCTAGCTAGCAGAACCGTGGCCACCGTGGGCATGCCATGCAAAAGTGTGCCTAGTATGACTCCTTCCTTTGCTTTGTTTCAAGAAGATCAATCTGAATTGCTACTTCAGGTTACAACTTCTTCCTCTTGGTAGGTTAACTCCGTTATTTAAGTTGCAGTCAGTTAGTCTAGCCTGAGAATATATTTACAGTGATAACATTTCTCTGCTCAGATCTTTTTTTCAGAGATTTTTGAGGACAAAGTATGTTTTCTAGATTGTGTATGAAGTGTTCTTCTTTTACCTCACTTAACACCCATATTAGGTGATTGTATTTTTAAAAAATGTCTCTACCTAAAGAATAACTGAGTATAAAATGTTACACCGAGGAAAGAATTCTAAGACCCCTACAAGTGTAATGTAGAAGTAATTATCAATCTATTTCTTCCAATCACTTGGGTAAAGGTTCTGAAACATTAAAGAAATATCATTGGCCTCTAAACCCAATTACCCATCATTCCATCTATATCTGGCCACTTTTCTTCCTCATTTCTCTTAATAATTATTAATAACTATTCTATCTAAGCAGACTCCTTCCTAATTACCCTCAAACTTGCAGCAGGCTGTGTACATCCTAAAGTACCCACTTGATGGAGGACATTTGGCCTGACCTCTCATGGCTTTTGGTCTCCCTACTACTATTTGTTCCTTACTCATCTGTACTTCTTACCTTCTTGCCCAGGGTTTTTTCTATTCCCCAAATTGCCTTTGACACAATTCGCTCCATCAGTCACCTTCACTCACCTTAATCTTTAACCTGTCCCTGTATAAGGGACCTCCGCTTCACTAGAAACACATCAGCTTCATGGTTTTGTCTTCTTTGAGCATTACCTTCTTTGCCCCTTTCCCTTCTCACTCCTAGTTCCCTTCCCACTAGGATTAAAGTATCTGTTTTTCAGTTACAATAGAGTCTATAATACAAGGGCATATATTCAAAATACCTGAGTAATTTCCTAGCTGGAACAAAATTACAATAAAAGGGATGTTGAAGATGTTTAAGACATACACAAATGCCTTCTTGAAGTCTTATTATATTTGGTAGGATTTATACAAAGCATGTCCCTTAATGTCTCATATGTCTTCCTTAGAGTTGGCCCTCCTTAAACACGGGTAACACATCCATGGGTCCTACCAACTGCAGATGGAAAATATTTAGGCATCTGAACGTGTATAGACTTTTATTTTCCTTCTCATTATTGACTAAGCAATACAGTTTGATAACTAGGTACATAATATTCACAATGTATTAGGCATTGTAAGTAATCTAGAGGTGAGTAAGAGTTTTAAAAATATTGTGCATAGGTGACATGCAAACACTGCACATTTTATATAGGGACTTGGGCATCTGTCAATGTAGGTAAAGTCGGTATTCACCTCTAAGTCTGATTGGTTGCACTCTTTCTCTAAAAACACACCCAGAGAGCTCTAAAATCCTTCTAAAAAAATTTTCATACCTATATGTTTGTGAATACTGTGGGAACATGATCAAGAAAATTTCTGATAATCTTCACACTTGCCTTATTTTAGCAAACCATGATACTTTTCCAAAGCAATTTCATTTAGGTTTTTTGTTTTAACTACTCTGTGGCGCTACTCCAATTAATCCTGTAACTGATACTAAAAATATTTATGTTAAGTCTGCATTTCTAAGAAAGAAACAAAGTGTGCACCCAGGAGAAAAAGGTGTAAGATATAAGATTACCCTTATACAACTTTTTGGTTAACTATTTAGGGGCTTAGGGAATTTTCCCAGAACTTGTTAATTAGATGAGAAATAGGCTCCTATGCCTTAAATCATATATATTTTTTAGTAGAAACACCCAGGGGTCTTAAATAAAATTTCTAAGGGTGCTGGAGTGGTGGCTCAGTGGTAGAGTGCCTCCCTAGCATGTATAAGGCACTGGGTTCGATTCTCAGCACCACATATAAATAAATAAAATAAAGGTCCATTGGGGAAAAAAATTCTATCTAAGCAGACTTATCAACATCTTCACTTTCACTAACACAAATCATCATCGGCTACCTTCCCTTTAGCTAATTTATCTTCCTGGTCAATGACTGCCCACTCCATGATACACAATGGATTCCTGGGCATTTCTTTTAAATGTTAATTCCTATGCTACTCCTCTAGAGATCCCCATTCAGCAAGTTTCAGTCTAGGCCCAGAAATCTGAGTTTAGCAAGGACTCTGACTTGTTAATTTTGATACAAGTACTATAAGGACCATGTATTGAAAACCTCTACTCCATGGTTATATCTAAGGAAATCAAGCAATCACAGTGTAAGTCAATAACTGCCTATTGAAAGAATGAATGAATGAACAAATGAATGAATAAACAAGCTAACAAATGAGAGAAATGATAGTGAAAGAGATGTGAATTTCCTACTGTGAAGACTAAGAACACCTATTTCCTGCCATGGGAGTTGACAGAATAGTGGGAGAAGACTGACACATAGATATAGATATAACAAAATGCCATGATAGAGGTGTGCATACTTTGTTAAAGGAAGATGGAGAGGAATGATTGATGCTTCCTGTGACTATGTTGATTAATATGGCTCTGGGTCTGTTAAGTGTACAGTATCTTTGGGAGATGTGTCTGGAGATATCCTTTGGGAGATCCACAAGTCTAAGCCAGTCATTCAGTTATCCCATTCATTCCCTATAGACACACACACACACACACACACACCGTATATCTGCACCAGGATTCATATTTTTGGTTCTATGACTAGTCATCAGAAGCAACAAATAAGTGGCTGTATTTTAAGCTGAATTTTGTGGCAAAAGTTACTATTATTGCCCAGGTCCCAGGACAGCATCCTTTTCTTTCTTGGAAAAGTTGGATTAATTATATTAACCTACAGTGTGACCGTAGAGAGTAATTCTTTTTCAACTAAATTAATTCTTTTTAAAAATGCTGCAAAATGCTAAAATAATGTAAACATACTTTTAACAGTTTTCAAACTCTTCTCTCCCCATAATATTTCAAACACAGAAATGAGTATCAGAATTATTTTTAAATAACTAATTTTTCCTGTGCATAATTGTTGGGTTTCCAGAAAATATCCTGTAACTAGGTTTTTATGCCAATAAGGGCATATACAGGAAACATGACCAGACATATCAAACATATCCAAACATTTTGGGTTTGGAATTGTTTCTCTGCCAAATGAATATCCACAAGACCTCTATATAATACTGGAGATAAAACAGAAACAAACAAACAAAAACCCATTTCAAAGCCCTTACTTTCCTACCAGTCAACCCAGAGGGGTCAAAAACAGACGTGAGAAATTTTGTAAGATATTATGTGACAGATTATGCCAGATAAATGAAAAACAATAACTACAATTTTTCTTTTCTTTTTCTTTTTGCTTTAAAATAATTCTATATCTGTTGTATGATTTTTCAATAAGAAAAAAAGGCTCAGTTGATTTTCAATTTTCATCTCAGTTGACTTTCAGTCACTTTTTGAATACTGAATTGCCTTTTGAACTGAACATAACAATGCCTTGACATTGATCATAAAGGGGCCCGACTCAATTCTGGCTTCACTGGGGAATTAGACAACCTCTCTGAGATTGGAGATTTGGAAAGTAATATTAAGCTACAATTTAAATAAAAATAATTATTCTAGAACTGGGCAAAGATGGCACATTCACAGGGACTGTATGACTGTAACAGAGCAAACTGACCAGCATGTGCTAGGCAGGCTTCTGGAACACCCCTTCATGTTGAGAGGAAAACTCCCACAGTGACTTTGAGATCTGACTACACTAGAGGGGAGGATGCTTCACCACTGAATATGACAAACTGAGCATCAGTTTTATTAAGTGTTATGAGAATTTACTAACAAACTCCATCGTGAATTTGCAAACTTATCACTCCTTTTTATGCCAGCCTTCCTAGATTCCAGGTTCCTTACATTGAAGCCCTCTGGATGGAAAGAAGAGCACATAAGACAGCTCAGAGATTACAGTCGTACCAGGACACCACTAAAAGCACTCTCACTGGCAAGTGTGGCTTTGGAGCTGTTTGCATGGCTGTTTTCTTATAGTCACCAGAAGGAAGATTTTCTGAGAAAAAAAAATGTCCCAAAGATGGAAGAAAAGGACACCAGAACATTAGAAGAAGAAAAAAAAAAGCAACAGAGGCTAAGAAGAGCTAATAACAATCTTCAAGCTTTGGCTTTGGGGAAAATTGTACATTCAAAGGACTGTCCAATGCTACCTAAGGAGGATCATGCTTCTCACAGAAGAGAACACTGACAACAGGATAGTAAGGAGCAGAATTCACCTGCTGAATTCAACACTGTGCATCTACAGGTTTGGAAGAGATGTTTTAATGCTATCTCTATAGGAGGTGATTCACAAGGGAGGGGGAGTACTCAGAGAATGTGAGTGATAGGTGATGTATAGCCAGTTACTAACCATTCTCCTGAGGGGCCAGACACTGACCCCTTCAGACACACTGAGCAGGGGAAGTAGGCTCTGCTCAGCAACTTCCTATACAAATACCTGATCCTATTCTCATACAATTGGTAGGAATGTAAATTAGTACAGCCACTAAAGAAAACAGTACCAAGGTTCCTAAAAACACTAAAAATAGAACTACCATAGGACCTAGCTCTATCACTCCTGGACGTATATTCAAAAGGATCAAAGTCAGCATATTATAGAGATACCTGCAAACCCAAGAAACTATTCATAAGAGCTAAGTTATGGAAGCAGCCTGTCAATAGATAAGTGGACAAAGAAAGTGTGGTATATATACGCAATGGGAGTATTATTCAGTTATAAAGAATTTAAAAAAATCATAATCATGCATTTACTGGAAAATGGATGGAACCAGAGATCATCATGTTAAGTGAAATAAGCCTGACTCAGAAAAATAAGTATCATGTTTTCTGTCATATGTGGAAAACTGATCAAAAATTATTGGATTAAACACTCATTTTAACGAAGGCAGAAATTGCTGGCACACCAGTGAGAAAAAACACTTGGACTAACTTCAGCAAATACCTCCCAAGAGTTTTAGTAGGACCCAGAATAGCAGATAATAGACAGTTCAGAAATTACTTACAAATTAAAAAAAAAAAATTTAAAAATCACTTTCAAACACAGGTAATGTTGAAACATGTCCCTACTCTGCTCAGTGGCTCCCTATTTCTTTCACAGTAAACTGTCTAGTATGCTACAGAACATGGCTGCCCCCCTCCTTCCAATTATGGCCCTGACTTCATCTTTCCTCCCACCTCATTCCACTTTAACCACACTGGCCTCTTAGACGTCCTCAAGAGTGTGGTCAGGATTCTGCCTTAGGGCTTTTGCTCTGGCTGATTCATTTGTCTAGAACTTTCCACTAGACACACTGATGGCTCAATTCCTCCCTTCATTTTTTTTTCCCCCTCACAAATCGCCTTTTCAACGAGGTCCACTTGGATGGCATTTAAAACTGCAATGAGGTTTGGATTGTCCCATTTAAAACTGCAACTCATCCTCTAGCACTCCTGGACTCTCTTACTCTATTTATATAACCCTATCACCTTCTAACATACTTACATCTACTTACACATACTTACATACTTAATCTACTTATACACATATTATCTGTCTAGAATGTAAATCCAAGAACTCAAGAATTCTTGTCTATTCCATCCACTGACGGATCTCAAGTATTCTGCAAGGTATCTGGCACATAGTCCTCAGATCTGGTTGAATGCAAGGTGTCTTGATATATTCTTTTGATTATATGATAAAAACCAAATATTAGTGTTCTATTGTTAAAAATACAAAAGAGAAATAAAATCCTCACCAACGAATACATAAAGGCTTTTTAAAAAGATCTCTGTCTTGTTCAGAGAGAAGACAAGAACAATATTCAAAATTCCATGGAAGCCTTATTAGATTTCTCAATAAGATAAGTTTAAACTCAAACTTTAGAGCAAGAATTTCTAATTAACATTCACACTTAATTCAAGTGTACTTCTGAGCTGACATTCAACTTTCCTTAATAAACTTATACAATTGCACACATCAGTGCACTAAAAGATGTAGAGCCTTACCTAAGATCACAGGCCTAGTTTCAGGTAAAGGCCTTTGACACATTTTAAATAAGCTCCTTCTTGACAAGAACTTACACAGCATTTATAACTTAAGTTTTATTTGTTTTTCACAACTGAACAATTTCTTATAGAGGATTTATGAGAACTCACTCTTTGATAATACTTCAGATGGAAAATGACTAATACCTTTCTCCTATCAATCAAGAAAACTATGTTTAATTTGCTTATTGCAGACATTTATAATAAATATCATAGTGAAAACAAGTTATTTGCATTTGGCTGTATCCAATTTTATGATAAAATATCAGAAGGAACTAGGTGTTCTTTGTAAAAATTTGAGACTTAAAAATTTCCAGTTCTTTCTCGAGCACATGTTGCTATCAGTACATCATTTTCCCATCATACTGTACAGAGCTATTTCCTTCCAGCAGTCACACTTATATAACAAGAGTGTACACTCAAGCTCAACTAAAGGGTCAAGTGTGACTGGCATTCAGTAGCTTGGTAAACATCTTAGCACATCATTCAATATTAGGCTCTACTAGAATATTCTCTGATGATGACAATAAAATGCCTCATTCCTAGTCTGTGTAGCAGAACTGATGGGGCAGAACAAGGCTTCTTTTTGCTGAAGAAATTCCATGATAAACAGTGGAGTAAATGATTTTTTTCCTAAAGGTTATAATTTGGACCAAAGTGATAATAGGCTAAAGATAGTTAGAAAGAAAATTTCAAACCCCAAAGGCAGAAGTAAAATAGCAATTATTGAAAAGAGATTTGAAGGAAAACACATACATATAAGATGCAGGCTGAAGGCGTAAGTAACTCAGGTAGAGTGCTTTTCTAGCTTGCACAAAATCTGGGCTCAATCCCCAGCACTGCAAAAAATGAAACAAACAAACAAAAAATGCAAAAACCCTGAAGCAGGAGCCAGCCAACCCTGTTCTAAAGAACATCAAATGATGCAGTTAGAGTAGCAAGAAGAAGGCAGAGAGTGGGAGGAGATCAGAGTTAGCAGGAGCCAGTTTGCAGGCAACTGTAGTAGTAATAACTATAACAGTAGTAAAAATAATAATAATAAACTCTCTCAAGAACAACCTATGTGCTAGACACTACTCTAGCATTTTACCTACATTAACTCTTTTAAACCTTTAACAACTCTTTGAAGTAGAAACTAATATCTGATTTTTTTTATTAGCTGCTCAAAACATTACAATGATCTTGACATATCATATAGTATACATTTGATTCAAATGGGGTATTAATTCAACACTAGTATGGCAGTATGTATAAACGTGACTGTATAACCAATGTGATCCTGCAATCTGTAAACGTGGGAAAAATAAGAATTCATAATATCTGATTTTTAATGATGAGGATACTAGAGCACAGACACGTTAAGAAATGTGTCCAAGATTACGAAGCTAGTCTGTGCAGAGTGAACCCAGGCTCTCGCTCCAGATACCATATTCCGCAAAACTACATGATGCCATCTACCCAGACCACAGTGAAGGTTTAGATTCCACTTTAAGGATCACTGAATTACTGGAGGACTTAAAGCAAGGAAGTGACACAATTTGCATTTAAAAAAAAAATCTTCTGCTGTGTGCAAAGTAGACTTTAGAGCAGCAAGAATACAGTTCCTGATGCTTCATGCCCAGGCAAGCACCAGAGTCATAACCTGAACATGACCCTCCTCCCATCACCATCCTTCCTGTGTAGTTAAAGCTATAGCAGACATAAATTTCCACTCTTAGAGAAAAAGGCCATGAACCAATCTCTGACTCTTTGGTTCAGCAACCCTAGGTGACTCATCCACCTCTCACCCCCTCCACATCAAACCACCTTCCTGTAATTTCACTCTCTACATCCACCATGTTCTTCCCCTCCCTCTTCTCATGCAAACAACTCCTCAAATCCCACTTTCTCCACACTCATCTTTAATTAGCCAAAATATAAAGCTCCAATTACCCATACTTTAGTAGCTCAGTAAAACTCTTAATGCAACATTTTTACTGTATCAATGGCACTGACTCCACATAGTCTCTATTTGCCAAGAGAAGTAGGTTTTCTGCTTTTAGGTACATATCATACAACAGACATACAATGAGAGTAACATGCTACTTAATACTGCTATTGCCAGGTGTTAGCTGTGGGATGACAACAATTATAAGTTTAAATCCCATTCACTTAATTTATAACCTTGGGCAAGTCTTAAAGCTATATATAGATCCCATTTCTTTTTTTAAATATTTTTATGAGTTGTTGATGGACCTTTATTTTATTTATTTATATGTGGTGCTGAGAATCGAACCCAGTACCTCACACATTCCAGGCAAGTACTCTACCACTGAGCCACAACCCCAGCCCCATAGATCCCATTTCTTTAATCTATAAACAGATGAAAGCACCTGGCTCAGAATGCTGTGAGAAGTACATGAGCATCACATGTGAACCGGACATAATAGGAGCTAAATGTTCAAGTTCTTATAATTTTTAAACCCGTGTCTTCCTTCTTTGGAAGGGAGATATGTTTTTATTTTCATGCTTCAAAGCACAATTCTTCAACCTCATTTCATTAGTTTTTACTTTTAAAATTTTCTTTATTCTAAGTTCTCATAAATATATATAAATTAAAACAAAAGTATGTTCATTTATGTCTCTTGAAATGCTGCTTTCTTAATCAACGGCTGCCAAAAGACCAGGGCCAAGGTGAAATTCCCTACTATACAGTAATTACAAACTGTGCCACTAAATACACAGCACAGTAGCTGACACACAGTAGCTCAATACTGCCCGGTTCCTAAAAGGAAGTCACTCGAAGCTTAAAAATCTGTCTTGAGAGAGACCCAAATGAGGGCACCCTCATTTCCTTACATGATGAAACCAAGATTTTCAGTACAGCATTCACCTTGAGAATCTGTCTCAGAACCATGTATATAAAAAGTTGCAAGGAATGATAATAGCATTTTAATTATGTATTCTACTTTTTTCCTCTAATTATTAAAAAAATAAAATATGCACTAAGCTGTCACTCAAAGGATATCCCTTTTATTTTTTCCATATTTTTATTGGTACACTAAAATTATACATACTGGTGAGATTCATTATTACACATTCATACATGCACATGCTATAACAATATAATTTGATCCATATTGTTCCCATTTACTTCCCCTGTCCCTCTCTTCCCCCCCCCCCCCCGCAACACCCATCCCTTTCCTCTAGATAATCCTTTTTAGTACCAACTGACATTTACAAGCAAATTTTAGATCCTTCAAGATGTTACTTTTACATGGCACCTAGTGCTGAAAGATCTGAGAATTAAACAATCAACATAAAACACAATGTTCATCACAAAAGCATCCATTAGTTAGGAGTAAATTATTCCTTTAATCTTAATAAGCTTTACAGTATGGATCAGAAACTGTAATAACTATATTCAAAGAAGGAAGTTACTTTCATTGAACTGAACCAAATACTTGTTGGAGCTAATCTAAATTCAGTCCGAAAATATTAATTAGAAGTACATGGGGGCAATATTTCTGAAACATTCATTGCTACTGATTCTAAAGAATAATTTTTCAGAAGTAGCTGTTTCTTGTAGGCCCCTTCCCAAAACTACTTGATCAGAAAATAAACTTTCCAGAAATTAAACGGCCCATCTGAATTTCTGTTAAATCATTAACTTACTTTTCACTAACCTGAGTTTAACAAGGGCACTGCTGGAGATCTAGCCCATAATTCTCAGTGAGGGCCTATCCAGTGTACTGCAGGAACATCAGCATTCCTTGTTCCCAGACACTAAATGCCAACTGTTCCTATATGGGAACAAAAATAACACCCACCTCCTCCATGAGAGCTACTGATTGGCATTTTATTGCCAAAATAAAATTCTTCATGGCATTAAACTATTGTATAAGAGATTAGGATAGAACTGAAATTCTGCTTCTAAATTTTAGAAGGTTTACAGAAAACTTGGTCAGTTTCCTACAGTTACCACAGAATATATCTAAAGACTACGGTCTTAGGCTCAAGTTTAAGTTTTATTGTAAGTCTATAGTTTACAACAACAGTTTCTAGAACATGAAAGTCTACGAATACTCGCCCATAGATATTTTACCTTAAAAATAAATGTTTTAACAACTCATTCCCTAAAAGCACAGTTTTAAATTTCATCATATGAAAACAATTTTTGCAGGGGTAGATAACCTGCCATGAAATCTATTTAGACTCAATCTAATGCCATTTTCAAAAGCATTCTTGTAGATAGAAACTGTACTGAACATCCCAGTGAAGTAATTCCTTTAAAGCCAGTGGGACTAGAAATTCACAGTAGGGGGACTGCATATTTACTTGTAAAGCTTCATAAACTTTATATTGAGTTTTCAAGTGACTAAATGTGATTAAACATACCATACAGTTTGTTAATAACTGTCCCTAACCAAGCAAGAAGAGGACCACATTTAGGAACTTTTCAAAGTAAAAGGCAGAGATGACTACAAATCCAAAAGTTTAGATAAGGAAATCAGATGAGGGTCAAATTCATTCCATAGAACTTTCCAGTATCTTACCTCATACAATCCCCCAAAATTCCCCTCTGCCTTTGCCAGGGAAGAATCCATCACCTCGAACCAGGTTTGGAGAACAGCAGGAAGACACATGTTGCACTCTCCTTAAAACCCTGTGCCTGGCCTTGCACCTCGGCAGTTTCATTCATAACAGCAGCCGGAGCTGAAGTCACAACCAGCCTGGAGTCTAAGGTGGCTCTGAGTCCAGTGGGTCCACCTCACTGATGCTCCTGTGTCTCCTTCTCTTCCCAATGTTCTAGAAATGGAATACTAGGCGGACTGGAGCAGACCTCCACCAGGAGACTCCTGTCCAGCTAAGAACAACACCAAGAGCCCCTGCTGCCTCTCATCAAGACTTATCACTGTTCAGACATCCTAAGTGAAAAAACACATCGTATTGTGTCCCTTCGGCAAAGGCAGCAGTGGCCACACCCCTATAAAGGGTACAGGATGCAATCGCCCCATCCTCCCTCAGCTTCCTTCCTTTGCTTTTCCATGGGAGAATTCCAAAGAATGAGTTATGTGTACACACACACACTCACACACAGTAGGCTGATGTCAAACAAGCTGATTGCTCTCACAGAGGGGAGCTGCTGTCTGATTTACTCAGAACAGAGCAGTCACTATGTATGTGGGAGCTTCAATGTATCATTTCCATTAATCAGCTCTTGCCTTCCTTTAGGTTATTAAAACAGGCTTGGAGTCACCTCATCAATCCAGAGTGGACTTTGTGAATTTATGATTTCAAATTGTAAAAGAGATTAAAACCTTTTCAAACATTACATGGCTTTAATGAAAACCCTAAAATGTGGTTATTGATCCAGAAGTTATTTGCAGACCTCATTTTCAAAAGTGCAAAAAAAGGACACAATCATCAATCTAGCTAGTGCTCTTGTCTTTCACTGGAAAGAGTTGGGGTGTGGGACTCCCCAGTTCAGATCCACTGGTCTTTAATGGCAAGGCAGCCTCTTGATGCCGTTAGCTCACCTGTGTGAGCCACTGCCATTAAGGGCTAGCTGAATGCAATCAAAGCCTACAAGACCATCTTTTTCCAGCAAACCTCCAGGAAAACAAGACCAAATGTCCTCAATTGCCCGGTGCATTTGTTGTAAAGTGAGGCAGGCTGGTTTTAAGCTTCACAATGCATCTGGTGGCTGCATTTTTCTCTGTCCTGTTCCCTTAACCCAGAATTTGCCCTGAAACTGAGAGGGCCACAGAGCTCTGGGCTGAGTCTGAAATTGGAAGAGGCCTGTACAAACCTCTTCTTAACTATAAACTTGGCTCTCTCTTAGGACAAATCATCATGACTTTACGGTGTGTCTTATCAAATAACAATAATAACAAGTATGTACAGAATGCCTTCTATGTGCTAGGGACACAGAGTAGACCTTTAAAAATAGTCTCTAATGAGCACCATTATGCTCTAAGAATGAGGTCAACACTGTGATTGGATCCGTATTACAGATGAGGAAACTGAGGCTCATGGAGAAGAATGACAATAGCCAGGATTTGAAGTCAGATCTGAATGATACCCAAACCCCTCAAATAACATTCCTGAAAATGCCAGCAACCTCACTCACTTGCAGGAGGCCAATGGGTCCACTGTGGCCTCAGTTACCATTAGGAGATTCAAAATGTAAGTCTAGAAAGGACAAATTCATTTCCTCTTACTAGCATCAAAGGTGACCATAGCCTATGGAAAATAAATGGACTTAAAATATGAGCATCTCTGCTTTCATGCCTAATCAAAAGTAGTGATAATCTTGGATATTTCACTATTCTCCAGTTATGGACCAACAAAGTCTCCTTGGGCTATAAAGAGGCTTACCCTCTCTGCTCATGGTACAACTCTTACTGCCACTGGCTTCCAGGTCTCTAGACCAGCCTGATGCTCCACTCATCCTCCAGGCCATGATCCTTTGCTTTCCAAATGTGGTGACATTGTCAGATATATCACTTCAGCTGCACCCTAGAATCTGGTGTTATCAATGTCCACATGTGACAAACAGGCTATTCCCATATAAAGGCAACCTACTTTCTCCCAGCACAAGCCACTGTTATAATTAAACTAGATTTCCCAATAAACAAGAAAGAATCTTAAAGTGCAGAGGATGGGAGATTAGATAGAGTTTAGAACTTAGATTTAAGACCCCCCAATATGGGCTGGGGCTGTAGCTCAGTGGAAGAGCGTCTGCCTAGCGTGTGTGAGGCAATGGGTTCAATCTTTAGTACCACATAAAAATAAAAAAATCCAAGGCATTCTGTCCATCTACAACTACATAAAAATAAAGAATAAAAAAATACTTTATGAAGTCAGACATTTAAAAAAAAATATCCCCGCATACATGTGCTCCTTCGTATATGTGGTATATTTTTAAACACAGGTAGTTTATCCAGCATCTCTGCAGTCATAGTAAACAACTGTATTAAGAACTTTACATCCAGAGGATCATAGTGTCAGACCTTAGAATGCATACAAGCTAATTCTTTCTCCAAACCATACTCCTCTGTGAAGAAAAGCCAGCAAAATCACTAACAACAAATAAAATGGGGAAAAGATTAACATAACAATTTTGCATGCATATAACACAATTGTTTTCACTTACTATGACATCATATGGTGTTAGGTATGGGGAGATAATTATGTACAAAACAAACATAGCCCCTACCCTTATAAAGCTTACATTTGAGAGAGACAGGGGGAAAAAAAAGCAATGAAAAACAAACATAAAATGGGATTGAGCTGGGCACCATGGTGCACAACTGTAATCCCAGCAGCTTGGGAATCTGAGGCAGGAGGATTGCAAGTTCAAAGCCAGCCTCAGCAACGCTGAGGCACTGAGCATTCAATGAGACCCTATCTCTAAATAAAATATAAAAAGGGCTGGGGGTGTGACTCAGTGGTTAAGCAGCCCTGGGTTCAATCCCTCCCCATACCTAATTATCTCCCTATACCTAAAAAAAAAAAAAAAAAAACCATTGAATTACAATTATGATACATGCTACAAAGGAAAAAAGAGAATCCTAAGGGATCTGATGATCTGCTACAGAATGACATGGTCCAGAGAATAAGAAAAAGCCAACTCGAGGAATCAGTGCATGAACAACTGCCATCTGAAGGATGCCATCTGAAGGAATTGTTCTGGAAGGGAGAGGAGAGGAGCCCGAGGTAATTCCAGGTGGAAGTGCTCAGCAGAGGCTCTGCAGTGAGAAGTAGCACAGCACTTTCAGAGACTGAAGGAAGATCAATGAGGTCAGAGGACAGAAAGGGAGCAGAGAAGAGGCTGCTGGAGGAGAACCCACTCCAGAAATTTTAAGCATTAATGTACATGGAGGTAAAGAAACCCTTAGCTATAATGGAATGCAAGTAAGTATTTCCTTTTCCCTGGCTCCTTCATAGCACCTTCTGAAAATCCATCTGATTATCACAGTTCTTATCATTCAAAATCATTGATCTAACAAGGATGGCTGTGGGGGGAACTGTGATTTGGGGCTGCTGAATGGATTAATCATAGAAACTTAAAGACATCACTTAACCAAAGTAGCTTATTCCCCAAAGCGCAGAGAATAGCTACTGAAATTAAGTAGGAATGAGCAAAGACTCTAGATTACAAAAGGACTTAATAATGGGAAATAGTCAACAGTGTCTCCTCCATCTACCTTTATGCTGGCACCAAAAACACAAACCAGAATCAGGATTACAGCATCAGGAAGGAACAACCCTTTTCCTTAAAAGCCATTATAAATCTCTTCTGTGTTTATGCATCTTGCATGCCTCTGAGTCTGACATCACTGCATACATTATTGAAGCCTCACAGCATGTGTCTGCCTATCTGTTGCAATTTTCATTAGAAGCTTCTTCTTCTGACCTTGTGCTAAAAAAGCAGCCAGATTAATGCTCTTCTCATCATCATTCTGTTTTCAGATTCCCAAAATCTTCCAATGGAAATACATAGCAGTTGGTGTATAAATCAGAGAGCTTTTGAGAAAATATATGCAAAAGTGAGATAGTTACTAAAAAAAAAATCAAGGACATAACCCTAAACCCAAGTAGATAAACATATTTGAAATATGTGCTTTTTAAAAATTTAGCTTAGAAAGTAGTAGGCAATCAAAGTCAATAAAACTAATAATGGATACTGTATGTGATCTATTAAGAACTTGGCAAATGCCAGGCACTGTAAGTGTTTATACACACTCCCTCATTTGATCTTCGACACAACCTTCTGGAATAGTCATTACAGTTCCCATCTCACAAATTCAGAAAATTTGGAGACAGTGAGATTGAATGGCTTCCTCACATAAGACCACATAACTAGAAACTAGCTGTATTTTAAATCTACAACAACAAGCTTACCCACACGTTGGCCACTGTTATACAGCTTCCAACAATGACTTCCTCCAACAATGACTAACTGCCATTCACCAATTGGCAAAATGCTGCACTTGATATTTCAGAATCACTCAGTTGCTGAAACCTCCCAGCAGTTCTGAGAGGGATTATTATTCCCAAGATAAAGAGACTCAGCTCCAGAGAGTTCCAGTAGTTTGCACACAGGCAAGGCTGAAAGGTGCAGAGGGGAGTTTTATAGGAGCTTGCACAATTCCACAACAGCAATACGATGTGGTGCTCAGTTCAGTAAAAGTAATTATGGGCATATCATTTTTTTAGGAATTTGCAGTTTTATCTGGGAAATTACCAATATGCTTTGGAAGAGAGGAAAGTCCCCAAAGGACTGATTTTCTCATCTTAGGTAGATGAGGAATTCCCTTTGCCAGTGTCCACTCAGGCTAAAATGTCAGGATTGTGATCCATGATTTCATAAACAAAAATCAATGAGCCTCATTTTTCTGTTTTATAGATTAATAAATACAAGCAGATGTAATATGCCCAAAACTGAAAGGTATACACAAATAATAATACACCTTGTTGGTTTTCTTTCCATTATTTCTACTACAGAATTAAAGAAAGATCCAGCTATAATGTGTCTGATTTATTGGATTGCCATATTTCTTGACGTTCTTAGAATATAATATTTTTTCTTATTGGTGAATTTTGCATTAACTAACATCCAAGAGTGTAATATTTTTCCTCAATGATGAACTTTGTACTAACTCCATATTAATCTGAAGACAAATGCATTAGTGTGTTTCCTGTGGTATAACAATAAAGCTGAGTCTGGGTTCTTTATAGAGGTTTATTTAGCTCACAGTTTGGAGGTTCAAGAGCATTGTGCTGGCTTTGTTTAGGGCTCCCTCATGGCAGATGGCATCATGACAGGATTACATTGAGAAGGAGGGATCATAAGAAGCAATAAGAAGCCTGGAGGGATCAGATATGCTCTTTTATAATATAACCCCTGAAAGAATAATTCTCAAATTTTATTGTGTATTAAATCACTTGAATTTCATGTTCAAAATTCACACTCCATAGAGTAGACCACAGAAATTCTAACTCAATAGGTACAGGATAGGCCTCAGAATCTAAATCCAATAATTATCCCAGCCCATTCTGTTACAAGTGGTCCCTAACACTGTCGTGTATAACTAAAAAAAAAAAAAAAAAAAAAAAAAAAGTTAAAAAAAAAAAAAAAAACAAGTGGTTCTTGAACCACACTTTAGGAGACAATAGTCTAAAGCCTCAAAATCTAATAGACCATATATTCATGGACATGTGTATATGAATGTCATATTTGATTTTATACATTCATTTTATTTGAAAACTAAAAGGAGACATGTATCTTTCTTCCCACACAGTGACCCCTACCTAACAATTCTCATGATGATTATGTTCAACCCACTTTTAAAAGAAGAAGGAAAAAAAAGAGCATAGTAGGAAGACATGTACAGGAAAAATGAAGGCAGAGGGGCACACCAACATGAGAACAAAAGTTTTAGTCTATATTTAAGTCTACAGTCCTCCTAAGATATGAACCATGGGTGAACACTGCCTCATAAATTGTCTGTTAATGAGGTAGGTACAGAAATTGAATGTAAGTCTTTAGAAATATTTATGGAAATTTGTCAGTGACTTTATGTCTCTTTCATCTAATAATAAAATTGAAAGCTCACATTTTGTAGATCCTATTTTTATTTCACTTTTCTACTAGTTTATATTTATCCTATTTTGGAAAAGATTAATGTCCATGATGGATTTGAATGATCATACAAAGTCTGAGGAGCATCAGTGAACCCAGGTAGAAGAATATGGCCATCCTGGGTCAGCCCAGTCTGTCTCCTAGATCAGGATTTTGATACTAAAGTTGCTTTTTGTGATATCATCTCAAAAGGTTATGGGCAGAAGGGATTTATGGAATCAACATCTAAAGAAATATTCTTAACTTATATAATTCACTGAATCTGTCAGCCATGAACTGAACTCTGTTTTTGTTAACCTACCACCTTTAAGAATAATGTTTTAGTAACATTTCCAAAAAGTCTGTTTTCAATAGCGAAAAGCAATAATCCCACTTTTTATAAATGTATTTCCTTCAATTTTCAAAGAGTCCTGATAGAATCTTATCTACATCCTATCTATATCTTTGCTGACATCAAATTATAATTTCAGGCTGTTCTCAAAAGCAAATATTTTCATAACTGTATGTGGTAGTATACATCTGTAATCCCAGCAACTCAGGACACTTGAGGGAGAATGATCACAAGTTAGAGGCCAGCCTCAGCAACTTAGCAAGATGCTAAGCAACTTAGCAAGACCCTATCTCAAACTAAAAAATAAAAAGGGCTGATGATGTTCAGTGGTTAAGTACCACTGGTCAATCCCTTGTTAAAAAAATTTTTTTTTTTTTAACAAAGCAGATCTTTTAGGTGATTTGGTCATCTTAGTGTCAAATCCTCATTAGCTATCTATTGGTTTTCTTGACATTTGGAAATGACAATAGTAATAGAAGCACAAAGTATCACTACATTATTTCAGTTAACAATATATAGGACACAGACCTCATTTTGCAGGTTTTCTCTCTCTTAACAAACTTTGAATGGTAACTGCTTCCATTGCTGAACATCTGCATTCTAAACAGTATTAACATTAAAAGCTAGACATATTCTTTACAGTTCCTGCTTCCGGTCAATATATCCCTTGGAGTCCTCTGCAGTTTCCACTTTTGCTATGTGAGTGTTGCCAAGAATAACTTTTCTTCCTTCCAAGTTAAACATGGTGTTTATAAAAGGTGTGGATGGAGAACCTGGGAGTTTAAATCTGAACTTACAATAAGTGAAGTCGCAATAATAGCAACCACATGCTAGTGGATGCCAAGAGCTCTAACCAGGAAGAAGGAAAATGAGGGATTTCCCCCATTTTTTGGTCTCCTTTCAAAAAAAAAAGAATAAGAGTTTTTTTAAAGTATCTTTTAAGTATCCAAATCTGTTCTGTGATGCTTATAAGTTGAAAGTTAAATCACACACTAAATTTGTTCATTACATTTTCTTAACATTTGTTTAAAATCCACTTTAAGATATGTTCTCCTATAACCAGTAATTATATGACTAAGAATGCTCTGAGAGGTTGTCTGGAGAGCACTAGTTCTGCCACCAAAATGGACACTTATTGTGTGACTTTAGGCAAATGACTGACCTTCCTAAACTTCAGTTTCCTCATCAGTAAAATGGGGATAATAACAGTGTACAGCCAGTAGAGTTTGGAGAGGACTATAAAACTACATAAGGCAAGGAACAGTATCTGTTGCCGAGCATATATTCCTTTTCAGTAAAGTCTCAGGAAGAAAAGATTATAAACCATATAAATAAAATCTGGAGAAGCTTATAAATCATATAAATAAAATCTGGAGAAGCTTCTAGAATTTTCTCATTGTGACAAATACACTAAGTAGATTAGTCCACCAGAAAGGCAATTGGTTAGATGAATTGACCTCTGGAGTCACCCTATCTAGGTTATCTGACATGATTAAACCATGCTGAGTACTTCCATTAAAATTCAAGTAACATATTTAGGGAAAACAGAACTGCCAGTTTTCAATTAACTAAAAGAATTATGCTAATTTCTATTAGGGTATTACATACGATTGTTTCAGCAATCGCTTTGCAAAAGGTTAAGTGCAGCAGATAAAACTAAAATCACAGGAATCTTTGTAAAAGTAGATGGCGTTCATCCAAGATGCCTTTCCTGGAACAAACTGTAACAACTGGATTCACTCCCGCCCTTCCCTACCAAGCTATATTTAAGGGTCTGTAAGCATTTCCATTATAAACTGCTATCATCAGGATTTGTAATTTTATATTCTAACCTGTTTCAGAGTTTATATATAAACATCTCAATCAAATGTTAAAAAAAAAAAACACCCATTGTTTTGAAATTTAAAAACTTCCTTCAGTAAAGGATAAGAGTACAAGGGGGAAAATGGAGTGCCAAGAAAACTAATGATTCCTTTACACATGAAAAAAAATATATTACTTTCCATGGCTTAATAAGCAAAATAAGATACATGCTCAAGAAATAAGTGCCAAAGATTACTTAGAGTCAGTGGTGATTGTATCATGATTCATAATGATCAGAAACACTAAGTAAGTGTCCAGAAATCAGAGAAAAGATCAATTATAGAAAGCCAGAGGATATTATGTAGCTATCACATGATGCTCCAAAATAATTTTTGACCAACATGGAAAATGTTCCTGGTACACCAAGTGGGAAAACATACTGCAGAACTATATGCACAATATGAACAGACTGGGTTTGAAAACACATTATACACACACACACACACACACACACACACACACACGTTGCAAAACGGATATGCCAAAACGTTTACAATAATTACAGCTTGGCAAGAAAATTTAAATTCCTTGCCGTCTTCCATATTTTCCAAGTGGCCTCCAGTGAACTTACATTACTTATTCAACATGGCTTAGCATCACAACAGAGAAATTCAGAACAGTAAAACAGAAAAAAAAAATGAGGGTTTGTGTCTTTCTCCTGTCTTTGTGTTTCCTTTGTAAATTTATCTTTAATCATCAACTATTTTGACTTTTGAAAATCATCCTTATACTATAGATTTATGAAGTGCTCCTTCAAAAGGAGTTTTCATTCATCAAATAGTTTTTTTAAAAATGACCTGGTAGCTAACTACATATTATCAACAACCCTGTTTTAAGATTCTGAAAAACACAAGTATCATCCATCATCAAGACATCTCTAGGGGACAAAACAGACTGAAGTCACATCTAGTAAAGGAACAGCAAAAAGTTTATATGTATCACAGACATCACATGAGAACTGTTTTCAGTCTGTAATTGTTTAAAATTGTATTCAAAACTTCCAGGTACTCAATAGTCATCAACCCAAAGAGACCCATCTGAAATGAAATTATGACATCAATTTAAATCAAACACAAGCACCCAAAGAATTCAGGCTATCTCAAGGGACTCTCTAATGGCTATTGAAAACAAACACACTAAAATTAAAAGTAGAAAATTTGGCTCAAACAAAAAGCAAAATGCAAAAAAGAAAAAAGGAAAGAAAACCAAGAAGTATATTTTTTCTTGGCACAAGTTTGATGCATTCTCACGAAGCAATTTTGCAATTCTTTTAAAAGTAACTTCTTTTGCTCATTCTCTGTTCAGATCACTTCCCTGCACTTACTACTCTGAGTAGCAAAGTTACAACTGCCTCCTCTTTCTCTTTTCTTTAGGCTGTGGGTCAATGGGATAGCCAAAATTACAGCAGGGTTGATTAAGAATCCAAGTTCAAAAGTCAAACTGCTGAGTTTAACTCCCAACCCTGCCAGGTCATCTTCCTGTCATCACTGGCCAAGTCACTTACACCCTTTGCCTGAAGCTAAAATAGCACAGATACTATGCCCCCCACCCACACACACACAATTTGCTTTTATTTCTGAAAGAACATGGAAATGACAAAAAATCCACCACCATAAATGTTTACATACAGAAAGAATGAGTGATCAAAGTGGAGATATTGAAGATAAAACATGAAACTATTCTTAAAATATTTTTTATAGTTTTTTCCATTGGTCCCAAAAAACCCTTCAACTCATCAAAACACGTGAAATATTTTTTAAAAAACATAAATTCATAATGATATCAAAATAAATATAGCCACTAACCAAAAAAAAAAAAAAAAAGGCAGACTTCTCTACTCAAAATTGGCAATAAGCAGGAAACCAAGGCCTGTGTTCTCTGAACTGTGTCAATAAGAATTAAAGAATTGGGCTGGGGTTGTGGCTCAGCGGTAGAGTGCTCACCTAGCACATGCGAGGCCCTGGATTCGATCCTCAGCACCACATAAAAATAAATAAATAAAGATATTGTGTCCAACTAAAAAAATAAATATTTTTTTAAAAAAGAATTAAACAATTAAGCATTTGCCTTTCCTTTTTGGTATGAATTGTACTTCAGAGGAACTAGGAAGACACAGATAATGAAAAGTGCTTTCTATGCAAGAATTCTAGGAAATACACATAGAAAAAATTCAAGAATTAGAAAATTCACAATTTTAACACCTAATAAGTGACATTTAAAATTATTGGATAAAAAATTGATGACTTTATAATGAGGACATTAAGTATCTATCTCATAAGGATTTGTTTGATCTTATTTTTGTTTTGTTTTCCCCAACACTGTGGATCAAACCCAGAGTCTCATGCATAGCTAAGCAAGTGCTCTACCACTTAGTCACATCTCAGCCCTCCTATTTTTTAATGGAATACAAATGTGAAATACACAGCACCTTTGGAGCGCTCGGGGAGTGGGGGGGATGACCCTATCCTATTCAAGACCTTTGTGTTCACCTCCAATTTACAAGAAAAATGGAGGACAGTGAAGCAGGTTAAAAGAAACTACCACTAAAAGACAAATCCAAAATGCAGAACAATCTATAGGATACCTGATATGGTTGTCAGTGTCATCCAGAAAAAATAAAAAAGAGCAAAGATAGTGAAATCAGATAGACAAAAGTGATTCACTCCACACAATTACTTTTTCCATTTTTAGAGTTCCCAAACAGGCAAAACTAGTCTGTGGCTTTAGGAAGCCAACTCTTAGGAAAACTCTAAGTGGAAGACAGAAACGGAAGGATTTTCAGGATGCTGAGAATGTCTAAACCTTGATCTGAGTGGTAGTTAGAGCGATGCACGCATATGTAAAATTTTTTATCACTTAAAGGTAAGGCACCTTAAGCACTTCCCTAAATATGTGCTATTCCTCATTGGAAACAATAAAAGAGGCATAGCTCATCTATGGTGTGTTTGTTGGGATAACAGTTGCCTTTCAGAAGCAGTGTGACTAGGTAAGGAAGGAGACAAGATGAACCCCTGGAACACTGGAAATGTTATTTCTTTTTGTTTTGTTTTTGTAATACTGGGGGTTGAAGCCAGGGCCTTGTGCATGATAGGCAAGTATTTTACCATTGAGTACCCCACCCCCCAAATGTTTCTTGATCCAGATATTGTTACCTTATGTACTTGAAGACCTTCAGTTGATTTCCAGAGTTCCAGAAAAGGTGATTTTGACAATTTTCATCAGTATTCTCATTGCTTTCTAGAGACTTTTGGAGCTCTGTACCCTGATCATTCCATAAGTGCATCTCCTTCAAGTCATTCCTTGAAGATCAAGAGATTTTTCTACTGGACTTTTCAGTTCTACCAGCTGCCATTTACAATAAGCACAGTTGCTATTTGACTCAGAAAGTCAAAACTCCTGTATGGAGACACTTTGTTTAGACACACACTTCACTGATAATCCCATACTGCTACCATGTCACTTTTAAGGGTCATTTCAGCACAAGGTTATCCCTCCTACTGGAAGAACAATTAAGTACAGCATGCCCTACTGACCATGAGTGACCTATGACAGCAGTTTTCATAAAGGTCTCATCTTCATTTCATAATGCTTCAGTGCCTTCATTATTAGTAAAGTTGTAAATTGGTATAGCAAAATAAAGCAAAATCACTGTCCATATAAAATTCTCACAAAACATAAAAGTCAACAATGACTCCCTCAAGATTGACACTGGTCTCTCACAGTGTCAGAGATTATAAAGAAGCAGGTTCTAGTCTATTAATAGCCAAAAAATGTTCCTGATATCATAATAAATAAAAGCAGAAAAGAAGTTCTGGGAAGTCAGGAAGCAGACACTTACCTCCTACCAGGAGGGCAAGAGTTTCCCAGAAGCCAGAGCAGCTGAGGTTGGAAAGGTCACTGAAGAAGCAACATCCCCATGTAAAGCTCTCTTGGACTGGGATTTGGAGGTTCGGTGCGATACAAAGGCATGAATTTCCCTAAACTGTTAGGAGTGGACCATCTAATGCAGAGTATAGCTGACATTGGTTCATTAATTAAATTAAAATAAAATTAGACATACTATTAAACAAAACAAAAGTCTTTAGAAGTTAGTACCAAAAAAGATAAATCACAATATTCTCTTTTTCTTTCTGGGAGCAAACTTGCTTTATAACTTTGAATAAGGCCTTTACCTCAGAATCTTAGATCCTTTTGAGAACCCTGAATTCTATGAAACTGCAGGCAGACTGACTCTATGTGTATTTGTGTACACACACACACACACACACACGGGGGTGGGGAGAAAACCAAGGTTACTGACATAATCACAACTGTACTTTAGAAAGTAATTGACTTCAATATTAGTAAGTATTATGTTACAGATGGTAGCAAGATTATAAGTAATTTTTATTTCATCCTTTTAATTTTCTGCATATTCCATGCTTTTCATTGAGCTTAATTTTCATGATCAGGGATAAAACTATATTTTTATAAGTCCCATGACTCCAATGGCAGTATAGAGGATGAACTGCAGTAGGAAGAAGTTGGCAGCAGGAACATCAGTCAGAAGAGAGGCCTGGAGTCGGCCAAAAGATGATGAGGATCTAAATGAAAGCAGTAGCAGAGGGGCTAGAAATAGATAAGCTGAAGAGGTCAGCTGACCGATTAGATGGGAGTGATGAAGAAAAAAATTCAGAATAAGCCTTAAATTTCTGATTTGGGCAATTACAACCAGCATCGTTAGAAAAAAAAGAAAAGATGGGCTGGTCACAGAGGATGTGATCAAGTTCAGTTCAGCTACAGTGAGTTGGAGGATGCTAAGGCCCTAAAGGTAAAGATGTCCAGTCAACAGCTAATAATGGCACTCAGGAAAAGAAGGAGGGTTAAAGCTTTAAACCTGTGGGAATGGAATGACCTTGCAGAGAGGGCCAAGGGCAAAATGAGAACAAAACAGTCCAGGAGGAGAGCATAGAGAACACCAATACTTACAGTAGAAGAAGTAAAGACAAGGTAGAAATGATTGCAGGCAGCAGCTAGGAGAGAGTAGTCTTTTGAAAGCCAAAGAATATACCTTCTCAAGAAGGAATAAGTTAGATCAACTGTATGAAATACTGCTATGATTAAAGAAAATAAAGCCCTACTGCATTTATCAAAGATAAGGTCCTCAGTGACCTTAGTGGGGATGGTGACAGTCAAAAAGTTGGCACTGGAAACTAAGTTGACATGGGTCAAGGGGTTAAAATGGAAGGTGAATATTTCAATCAAGAAAATAAAATCATTCAATTGTGAACTTACACACTGTATATAGATATTGTGCATTTCAAATCTCCAATAAATGAACATGGAAATTATATTCTCATTTATTTCATGGAAAAAAGGCTAAACAAACCAGGCATGGTGATACATGCCTGTAATCCTAGACACTCAAGAGGCTGAGGCAGGAACATACCAAGTTTAAAGAAACCTCAGCAATTTAGCAAGACCCTAAGCAACTTAGTGACAGTGACTCTGTCTCAAAATTAAAAAGAAAAAAAGGGCTGTGGCTGTACCTCAGTGGTTAAATGCCCCTGGCTTCAATCCCTGGTATCAAAAGAAAAAAAAAAAAAGATTAAGCAGTTTAGTGGTTAAATGTATTCCCTTTATTTAAATCCTGTTTCTATTTCTTGTATGACTTTGGGCCAAAAGTTTAACATTTCTGTTTTTTGTATTCTTTTTGTAGAAAATGGGGCTGGGAATTGTACAACCTCAACAGGTCATTGAGCTGGATGAAGTAATTCATTCAAAGCAACTGGCGTCTTATCTACTTGTTCAGGATTCAGATGTTGTAGTTCTTAATATTTCTATCTGTGCAAAACCAAAGAGAAGTTAAATCTGGATCTCCTAAGTAAAGGTCTGAATGTTTAAAATGATATCGTTCAGGACTGCTGGTTAAGCCTGTTCCTTCGCTTAATGTACATACATTGAGCCCTCTGCATGGGCCAAATGTGTGCTGGATCTTGTGGAAACACAATGATTAGGTTTGGTCCCAGTTCTCACAGCCCAAGAGAACTACAATAAGCAACAGCTACACCAGGGGAGAGCGAGGCATCACAAGGAAGCAAATAAAATAAACAGAACTGTAAAGACTTGTTCGTGAGTTAATTTATTTTGCACATTTTATAACATATTCATCACTTGTTCTAATTACTTACTATTTTACAATCTATTTTACTCTTCTCTGCATTTCTCAGTAACTTCACTGACATTAACAGTAAATCTCCTGAGTCACCTGTCTGATGATTTCTCTTCTGTATCCCATATGCAATAAATCACAATGTAATCTAATTAAGACTGTAGAAGCCGTCTCTGCCTTACAAACACCAGCTCATTTATTTAATCAGAATATAAAAGCCCTAGTTACCTAATGAAAAATATTCAATAAATCACCGAAAATGGGAATATTAAAGCAAAATTTTCAATGTCATCTGAGTAAAGAAATACCTTGTACCCTGCCAAACTTCTTCCTGGGATCATGGATTACTAGCCTATCCTCTGCTTTTAGAGCCCCATAATCTAATACCATAACCCTCTAAAAAAGAGAGCTCCACTTACCTCAGTAGGGCTCTAAAGACCTTGGTTATAGGTCTTAGAGAGTCCTTTTGTGATCTGGAGCCTGTCCTTTAACTTCTCTGGAAATTAAAATTCTCTTGTGTGCATGGGGACTGAAGATACTTATTAAAGCATTTGAGGGGCTGGGACTATAGTTCAGTAGTAGAGCACTTGCCTTACATGTGTGAGGTACTGGGTTCGATCCTCAGCACCACATAAAAATAAATAAATAAATAAAGACATTATACCAACTACAACTAAAAAAAAAATTAAAATAAATAACAAAGTATTTAAAACAAGGTTGTTGAAGAGACCACCCAAGGAAATTTTCACCTACCTTGCTCTGATTTAGGCTAGTTCATGCAATCCAAAACACTATCTTGAAATAACTCACCTGCATTAAAATAACTGTGATAGTAGATGAATTTTGTTATGTTTTATTAATTACTTATTTTAAGTTAGTCCAAAGGAAACTAAACTGATTGGAAACCTATCTATAAGTATCTATTAAATATGTTTCATTTAATGTGAAATGTGTCTGAACAGTGCTGAGCTAAGTGTTCCTGAAGTTCTCACTAGTATATATACAAAGGTGCCACCTCTGTTCCTTCTCCCAAAACTGTTTGGAAAGGAGAAACTTAGGTTATAAAACTTCATGAATAATTGAACTAAGGAGAAAGTAGAATGACAAAATTATTCAGCATTTATTTATTGAGTACTATTTTGTGCCAGAAACAATTCTACATCCTTGGGTTACATGAACCGCCTGTTCTCCTGACACTTACACTCTAGCAGGAGATGGAAGGGAAAAACAGACCACAAACACCAAACACAATAAAGTGAATCATGTAGTGGACGTGAAGGTGATGAGGGTTTGTAGAACTGGACAGGGTCTCCAGAACCGGAAAGCAGGGCCTCACTCAGAAGTGGATATTTGAGCCATGATTTGAGGGAGGTCTGGGAGTGATCTTACATTCTAGGCAGAGGAAACAACTGAAGCAAAGTCCCAGAGCTCTCGAGACATATTTGAGAAGCAGCAAGGAGGCTCAAAGGAACAGAGACATTAAGAACAGGACAAGAACAGACCACCCGTCTGAACTATCCTTGTACAGGTAACGACTATGTATGTTTTTGAGTTGTCTGAGTCAATAAGCTGGGCACCCCAGCACTACAAATCAGGACAAGATGGGGAAAATCTTGGCTTTCTGTACTCTGGGTCTCTTTTCAAGCAAAATGAAGTCCTCAGGACAGAGAACATCTCCTTCTTCAGCAGCAATTTTTGAATATGAACAATAAATAAATTTCTTATATAAAGGGGGAAAATTCTCTGTCATGATCCCCAATGTTGATAAGTTCTTTTTAATATATCAAATGTATGAAATTATATAATAAAATATCAATAGTACTAAACAAATTTATAAAACAAGAAAATGTATGCATTAAATGTAAACAAAAAAGAAAAGAAAATTCTGACTAACAACACTCATTTACTGTGATTGACGATGTTGACTTGCTGAAAATAAATCATGCTTGTAAAGAGACTAACACTGCTAGCAGCAAAGGTTATTTTGAGTTCATCATCATATTAATGAATGGTGCTGGCCGATGACTCAATTACTCTCCTTTTTCTCTGTGAAATCTACTGTCAGATCTTTGGGACTCTTTCTTGATACAAACACATCTTTTATGTACTAAACCTACCTCATCTTTTTTCATGAGCTCTGATAATTAAAATAGACAGAAATATTATCAGAACACATGGTAAAACTGATAATCTCAATTTATAAAAATATGATTAAATACTTTGTGGAATGCTATGGTTTGAATGTTTGTGCCCCCACCACCCCGCCACCAATCTGCCAGAAAACGAGAGATGAGTCTGTAGGAGGTGAATTGGCCATGAGGGTGGAGCTCACACTCACAGGATTAGGATCCTTATAAAAGAGGAAGCCTGCTCATCCCTTGTTGCCCTTCCATTCTTCTGCCACATGAGGACACATAGAAAGTGCTATTTATGAGGAATGGGCCTTCACCAGGTACTAAATCTGCTGGAGCCTTGGACTTCCCAGCCCCCAGAACTGTGAACAATCAATGTGTGTTGTTTATACATTACCCAGTCTAAATTATTGTATTATAATAGCCAAAAAAACCAAAAACCCAAGGACATGGTGAATATTCCATGCCTTAGAGGCCCACAATTTACAACGATTTTTTTCTTGATATTTATATAGTATCTAATCATATGTATATTTTTGCAACATATAAGAATGGATATCTAGATTTTTGTGAAAAAAAAATCTGGTTTTTGTGAACTAAAACACAGAATCACATCTATAAGAAAATATATTTACATTTATAATATATATGTATAGATATAGATACAGATATAGATGTAGATATAGATATCTCCAGTGATTAGAATCTTAATGCCCTATTATCAGCATGAAATCAATAGTAGGGAAGAGACCCCTGGGGTCTGGGCAGTGTGATAACATACCAATTTAGAGCATTCTTCTTCCTTACTATTATTTTGAGACGATCATTTAGCAAAGATCTTATTTCATTGAATAAAGTAGCAGCAATAAGTAAGTTTTATCAAATTCAAAGCTGTCATTCATTCAAATAAGCTAAATAAGTTTTATAAGACCTGAGTTATTAACAAACAATTCTTAAAATATAATTTTCTCATAATTATACAAAAAATTTCATTTTTGAACACTAATTTGTTTTTTCTCATTTTTAAGTACATAGATTTGATATTTCATACAGTGCTTACTCTGCCATGTGTTGTTTAAAGTACTTTATAGGTATCAATTCATTTAACATTAACAATAATCCACAAGTTAAATGTTATTAGTATTCCCATGGCATGGGATGATTATATAATATGCCCATGGCTTCCCAGCTAGTTAATAGCAGAGCCAGAATTCAGGGAGTATGTGTGTTTTACACACTGTTACATTATGCTACCCTGGAGTTACCTGTGGGCCTTCAACATACAACTATTTTTTTCCATGTCATTTATATAGTATCTAATCATATGTATATTTTTGCAACATATAAGAATGGAAATCTAGAAAAATAAAGAAGCAGGTGATTTTTGGTAGCAAAATATTGGGGCAGTTAGGTACAAGTTTTGCAATTTTACAGAAATCAAAATATTAGGATTTCTAGATGTATTTACTTCTCAGATACAGGAATCACTGGCCCACAGAGCTGCCTTTTCATTATTGTGTAAGTTATTTTGTTGGCAGAAAACCAGCCATTAGGAGTATGCAACTGCCACTATGAGAAAAATTCTTTGAAAACCTGAAAAAAAAAATATAAGCCTCTCTACAGGATAACCTTTACAAGCAAGAGGAAAGCTATTAAATTCCCAGAATTTGATGCATAAATATACTGTAAATAATAAATTGTGGTTGAAGTACAATCTGTTGTGGTTTAGTCATTTTATGGAACATGCAGGACAAAATTTTCACCCACATCTAGTTTCTCTGTCCATTAGGCACACCCACCACACACACTAAGTGAAAAAAATTTCATGCACAAAAGTAACTGTTATATTGCAAAACTGTCTTTTGCCAGCAAAAGAATGTGCTACCAAGAAGTCCTACAGAGAGACATTTCCTTATGCAGCATTTTTTAAAGTACATTTTGAGAATCAGTCATGCTCTGAGAAGTTATTAAGAAGAGAGTCCTGGTCAAATAAGAGTAGGACATGGTGAATATTCCATGCCTTCTTAGAGGCCCACACCATGCATTAGCAAATATAAAAGTTCCAGAAGCCTTCTGACTCCATAAGGCACAGCCATCGCACATCACTAAGTGAAGAATATTTCATTCATGAAAATTTGTGCATGATTTGGCCAGGGAACTCTCTATAGCAGAACACCAACAAACAGCCTGGGGAATGTAACTGGAGAGACTGTGACTTGATGAATTCCCCACTGTTTTGCATCTGCCTCCTGTTTCCCTAAGAATCTTGATTTTATCAGGCTCCCAGCCCTGATCAGAATCATACATGTAGAATATGTTTACTGGAAAGGTAATTTTAAAAGTGCCTAATCTTGCATCTACTGGCCTTCTTGGAAAACTACAGACAAAACAATTTATCCTCACAAGTTTTCTGGGCAGCAAGAAATCAGAAGTAAGGGAATAAGTTCAGATGCTTAAAGGTTTCTTGTTAATACCATCTGATTCATGCACTTCTTACATGAATCAAACAGACCTCACACTTGGATCATCACATCTTGCTTCTGGACAGTGACTAGGCTAGACTCTTCCAAGGACTACATGGTTCATGCCATGCTTCTATAGCTCTCTGGGATCCTTTCTGTTCTTTCATGATCTTTTTAGATGTTTCAAAACTTTAGGTCTCTTATAGTCAGGGCTTGGAACAATAATAAATAACATTTATTAAATATTTTCTTGTTGTCACATGTTACATGAAGTGCTAAAATTATACTCAGATATTATATTCATTATCTCTTATAATTTTTCCTATGACTCCATGAAGTAGATCCTATTACAATATCTACATATGAACTCCTCAAGTACTTTGAACCTCAGGGCTTGAAAAAGTAGCAAGGCCAAAGTCAGAAGAAAATAAAAGGGCCAACTTTAAATTTGGATCCAGGCCACTGGTCTGTGGAGTTCACACCTCTTACCAGCTCCCTTCTGATTTAAAGACCCAAGAATCTTTTGAGTTCCCCAAGGCTACTTGGAAAGATCAATATGTCATCTTAATTCTCAAAGGGAATTATTATCTTTGTTTTTTATTATTAATTTAATTTTTTTTTTACACAAATGGAGCACAACTTTTCATTTCTCTGGTTATACGTGATGTAGAGTCACACCATTCCTGCAATCATACCCTTACACAGGGGTAATAATGTCCATCTCATTCTACCATCTTCCCCCCCACCATATACTCTCCCTCCTCCCTCCCCTCCCACACCCTTCTGCTCCATCCAAAGTTCCTCCATTCTTCCCTCACCCCCACCCATTATGGATCAGTAGCCATTTATTAAAGAAAACATTTAGCCTTTGTTTTGGGGGGATTGGCTTATATAGCTTAGCATAATATTCTCCAACTCTGTCCATTTACCTGTAAATGCCATAATTTCATTCTTCTTTAAAGATGAGTAATATTCCACTGTGTATATATTATATCACAGTTTCTTCATCCATTCATCTGTTGAAGGGCATCTAGACTGCTTCCACAGTTTAGCTATTATGAATTGAGCTGCTCTAAACATTGAGGTGGCTGTATCGCTGTACTGTGCTGCTTTTAAGTCCTTCGAATACAGATCTAGGAGTGGAATTACTTTTACATTCTTGCCAGCATTTCATGTATTTGCCCAAATTACCGCATATCATGACTCAACAGCAGCCACCTACTTGATTGCCTCTGAAACTAAAAAGCAAAGTCACAAAGGGAGGACTGAACACACCACATGACCTTGGGTAGGTTACTGGCCTATTCTGTGTCTTACTCTTTTCATCTAGAAAACAGAAATTACACATCACTAATTCCTTATGTGGCAGAGAAAGAACTATGCTTATAGCTTCCTGAGGGAGGTAACACTATCTACAACCTGCTTGTTTTTTTGCTAAGGCATCCTCAATGTCTGCTGGGGCCCATACATTCATGGACCTGGAAACAAACACACTTCTCTACAAAGCCTGTCATCATAAAGAACAAGATACTTGGAGAACAGTAGTTTAAGATTTCACCAGGCAGTAATGTTTTTATTTGTGAACAAAACTGAGTATACTTTTCTCTACCTCTTGCCTATTCCAAACATTTCTAATTGATTATACAACTCTTTCCAGAATGAACCTTCTGATATTCTAAACACAGCACTCTAGGTGTTTCAGATATGCATGTTAAGATGAAACTTATTTTCTGTGTCAGGACAGTGTGATCTCTAAGGATCCCTCCAATTCTTTGATTTAAAGTTTTATGCTCATGAATTAAAATGCTATGCACAGAAGTGTAAGGGAAAAAAAACCCTCATTTTTGTAATAGTAAATGTCTAAGGCAAAGACTTAGGAAAAGAAGATGTATTTGTTAGTGTTTAGTCAGCAATGTGTATTTCATTGTCTAAAACATCAAAATAATACTCCATAAACATTAGAAGTAGGAGAAGTTAATGGAAAAGCCTGAGTCATTTCCCTTAAAAAATATAAAATAAAAAAATGCCAAACACCACCACTATGCTTCAGAAACATTACTGACTCACATTAAAGAAATACGAAAACAATGCAAATCAACACTAAAACAAGTTAATAAATAAATGGAGAAAAGAAAAAACATGAAAACTTCACTCTCTGCCTACAAAACCTCTTACACACCTAGAAAATGACCCCATAAAATATTACAGATAACAAGTGAAGATAAAGCAGAAATTGTTTTGGATTTCTTTCATTACCTAAGGTATAAGATGAATCAATTAGATAAAGGGAAACTAAAACCTGCTGAGTGCTCAATTTTAGAATAAAATACTTCATCTCCTTTTCTGAACTTGGGGGCCCATGTCATATTTCAGCAAAGACAGTAAACACTACCACCGTATTTAGACCATCTAGAGGTAGATACTGGAGCTGGAAAGATGTATCATGTATGCATGAGAAAGGTAATTAACTTATTCCAGGCCATACAGTTAGTTAGCAGAAGAGCTGGATGTAAACCCAGGTTTGTATGATTCCAAAGCCCAATATACCACAATGCCATAGAGATAAATAAAAATGGGCTTGAAAATAGTATTTTTGAAAATGTGTGCCATTCGATGGGAAAGAAAAACTTTTGAACAAGTACTGCTGGGAACTCTGGATGTCTACCTGCAAAAAAAAAATGAAGCTAGACCTTATCTCAGTCTACTCAAGCTGCTATAACATATCATAAATGGTGGCTTATAAATCACAAACATGTACTTCTCATAGCTCTGGAAGCTGGGAAGTCCAAGACCATGGTGGTAGCAGATTCAGCATCTAGTGAGAGCCTGCTTTCTCAAGGACAGTGGCTTCTCATTGTGTCCTCATGTGGTGGAAGGAGCCCAGCAGCTCTCCGGGTGCTCTTTTATAATGTCCCTAATCCCACTCAAGAAGGTTCTGCTCTCATGACCTACTCACTTTCCAAAGGCCCCATCTACTTTGGGAGTTAGAATTTCAATACATGAATTTTAGGGGACACAAATATTCCCACCTATCATATCAGATTTAAAGGTAAAACATATGTAATAAGGGATTCACAGAATATGTAAAGAACTCCCACAACTCAACAACAAAACAAATAACCTGGTTGAAAAAATGAGCAAAGGATTTGAATAGATATTTCTTCAAAAAAGATATATAAGTAACCAATAAATACATGAAAAGATGTTCAATAGGACTGGGGTTGTGGCTCAGCAGTAGAGCGCTTGCCTAGCATGGCATAAAAAAATAAATAAATAAAATCAAGGTATTGTGGCCAACTACAACTAAAAATATATATTTAAAAAAAAAGATGTTCAACATTGCTAATCGTTAGAAATGTGCAAATCAAAATCACAACGACAGGGCTGGGGCTGTAGCTCAGTGGTAAAGTGCCTGTCTCGTATGTGTAAGGCCCTGGGTTCAATCCTCAGCACCATATAAAAATAAATAACCATGCTGTATGTTTATCTACAACTAAAAAAATATTTTAAAAAATCACAATGAGATATCACTTCACACTTACTAGAATGGTAGGAAAGAGAAGGAGGTAGAGAGGGAGGAAAGAGGAGGGGGGAGGGGTAAGGAAGGAGAAAAAAAAACAGTAATGGTGAGGATGTAGAGATACTGAAATACTTGTGCATTTCCCATAGGAATATAAAACGGTGCAGCCACTAAGGAAAGGTAATGATGAAGTGACAGTTTAACAACTTCAACCAGGGAAAACTTTCTATCACTTTTCCTAATCACTGTAGGTCTTTGTAAAACCAAGAGATATTGCCATGGGTTTGAATAAATTGGGTGTTTCTGGGAATGGCATGACTTAATAACAACTGTGAAGAAGGGAAAAAAAGACATATCCTATTATGCCTTCTTTTTCAACCAATAAAATGTGACTCAAGCTCTAATCAAGTCCTCTATAGTTAATGTTTGTGAAATCCCTACAAAAGTAATTCTACTTTCAGTCTAAGGTGGCATCTTTCCCTCTTAAACATATCCTTTACTATCTATAGCAGCTCATTTCTCACCCAGTCATACACCACTATGCAGCTATGAATCTCTGGATACCATGTATCCCCAAATCTTGTAACCCCCGCCAAAAAGTAAAAGGTTCACACTATTATATAGATAGAGGGGCCCAATAATTCTTAAGGATGAGCAAAAATCTAAAAAGAGAGATGAAACTATGGTTTGCAAACCAACATGTATTTACAATCCAATGTCATTGCATGATTTTGACCCCCCAAATCCATTCTTAATCTGGAAATGCCAACTACATGCAAGCCTTAATAGTTCTAGAGTTTCTTCAGGCTATGGTTATCTGAAGTGGGGGTATGTATAATCCAGAAGCACACACTGGTATGGTGTCCTCCAGACTTAACTCCATTAGAAAAGTGGTATGTATTTTGGGATTATATATTTTTTTCCAAAGGTTTGAAGGAGGGGAGACACCAAGTAAAATTAAGTATTTGGTAATTTCAAAACATCCTTCCTACATTAAAAAAACATACTGAGGCTGGGGTTGCGGTAGAGCGCTTGCCTCTCATGTGTGAGGCCCTAGGTTCGATCCTCAGCACCACATAAAAATAAATAAGTGGAATAAAGGTATTGTGTCCAACCACAACTAAAAAATAAAAAAAATTTTAAAAACATACATATATTATGAAGAGGTTAAATTAACACAAGACACCAAATAATTTCACCCTGGTAACAGACTAATTTGGAGAAAACTTTCTTAGACCATTATTATTTATCCACTATCTTCTGCAGTAGGAATACTCTGATGGAAAACTCTGAGAAGCACTATTTGAAGGATTCCCCCAAAATGGAAATGAATTGCACCTATGAGAATAATGACTATCAATCAAGATCTTCCTCCAAGTTAAATATGGTTCAAGACATTTTACAAACACTGTTCATTTCTTTCTCCAGTTCCATGGGTGTTATAGTGTCCTTGTAACAAAAGACAAAATTGTAAATATACATAACTTGCCCAAGTTCAAGCAGCTAGTAGTGGCAATGATGGGATTCAAATTCAAGCCTAATTAAACATCAATGTTTTTTTCTTTCTAACCAAGTCTTCAAAGTAGGAATGATAAGTGTTTGGACTTACACGCTTTACTAGTTTTCAAGAGAAAAACGTCAAATTACTAGCAAATATTCATACATTTTAATGAACTGTTCATTAGCTTTTTACTGCCATGCCTACTGACATTTTCTAGGCAGGAGAATATTGCACTAGATGCTGCCAAGATCAGTTTTCAGCATCAGCCATTGTCATCTGGATTCCAACAAATTCTAGGAGAAAGTCCTAAATGGTAGGTAGTCAATAATTATATGATATATAATTGAATCATATGCTCAATTAATTAATAACTGGGTACCCCTAAAATAAAATATGCTAGAATCTGGAAGCATGGAGAATATGTCTTATTAGAAATGAACCTGCTCCTTTCCTCAGGCCAGTTTTGCAAGAGCATCTTCATAGATCTAAGAAACAAATCTCTTAAATTTCAAAAATTTTTCTAATCACACAGTGAATAGTATTTGGTACCTCTGTAAACTTCACTCTATGAGTTTTGAGACCTTTCCAAAGAGATAGCCTAATTATAACTGCCCACATTGCAGAGCAATTGCATCACTCCTGTTATATACATCAGCAAGGAAATGGGACAGACAGAGGAAGGATTTTCGTGTTGGGGGAAGGAGAGTAGAGTATATGACTAATGCCTGCATACCTTGGAAAAGATATAGCATTTTTACTCCTGAGTGAAAAGATAAGGCTGTGCATTGTATTAAAATCAAGCCCTGTGACTGAAACAGGATAGCCTAGAAATAGTTCAGAAGCACGGGATACTTGAAACTTGAAAATGTGCTTTCAAAGAGGTTATTTTTAAAAAACCAAATATGCACAGGAAATTTTGTTATTCCAGAGCCTAAAGATCTGCATTGTCCTAACACAAAGACCTTCTTGGACTGAATCCCAGTCAGTTGGTTTACTTAAAAATCATGAAAACTTTACTAAATATCATCTTGTTCCAAACAGCATCTTCCTTTAAAGATATCTTTCACTCAACTCCACTCCTTTGTTTTCAAGATCTGGTGGTGACTCTTTCGTCCTCTCTCTGAGCCACTAACCTACATTCTCACCAAATGCAAAATACAAAGTCTAAAGTAATTCCCATTTCTTATATATAGTATTTACTTTAAAATATGAATTTTGAATTGCCTTTGCCATAAAACCTAGTTATACAAATTCATTTGTGATACTTGTCTTCATCTTTCAGCAGACTTGTAATTCCTATCATTTGAGAAATTTCTAAATTATTTCATTTCATGCCTAACAATGGGCTTTAGTGAATTGATGTTTCTGGAGGGATATTTAGTAATAACCCTCAAATTAAATGTTCACACTCTTTCCCTTAGCCGTTCCAAGTTTAGAAATAACTTTTTTTGGGGGGTCGGGGAACACTGATACAAATGCTCAAAAATATAAGTGTAGGAATATAATTGCAACACAATAGTGGGAACCCCTCTTATTGGTGGGGGCTATGTTCCAAGACCCCCAGTGCATATTAGAGACGACCAACTGTACTGAATCTTGTATATACTGTTTTTTCCTACATATAAATACAAAATGATGAAGTTTAAAAATTAAGTTTATAAATTAAGCACAGTAAAAGCTTGACAACATTAACTCATAATAAAATAGAACAATCTTAACAATATGCTATAATAAAAGTTGTGTGAGTGTGTGCTCTTGCTCTCTCTCCCTCAATACCTTATTGTACTTGTATTTTGACTTAAAGGAAGTTTTACAGCTTCTCTTTAGCATCACTGCCCACATGAATGGCCAGCCTCGCTCTCTCTCCCTCAATACCTTATTGTACTTGTACATTTTGACTTAAAGGAAGTTTTACAGCTTCTCTTTAGCATCACTGCCCACATGAATGGCCAGCCTCGCTACTCTTTTACTTTGCAGCCACTATTAAGTAAAATAATGCCCACTCTGTTATCTCTGATATGTGAATGCTGACTCACAATGTGGTGGGAGTGAATGGAAGTTCACCTTATGGGACAGTTAGTAGGAGAGAGGGAGAAGGGATGGGAATGGGAACGACAGTAGAATGACTCAGACATAATTTTCTTAGGTTCATGTATAAATACACAACCAGTGTAACTCCACATCATGTACAACCACAAAAATGGGAAGTCATACTCCATGCAGTGTGATATGTCAAAATACGTTATACTGTCATGTGTAACTAAAAAGAACAACAACAACAAAAGAAAAAAAATTTTGACTGTTAAAGGAAAAAAAATGAGGGCCACCTGAACACAGCGCTGTGATTTGCAGCTGTCAAGGTGATAACCCAAAGGGCTGCTGCATGAGTAACAGATGCGTAATACACATACACTGTGTACAAACTAAACAAACGAATGAGTCACTGCCGGACCAGGCAGAACAGGACAGTACGGCATGAGATTTTATCATGTCACTCAGAAAAGTGAGCAATTTAAAACTTAAGAATTGTCAATTTGGGGAATTCCCCATTTAATATTTTCAGACTCTGAAATCAAAACTGTGGATAGTAGGGCTGGGACTACTATATTTGTAATACCAACTTTTGGAACCAACTCAAAAAACTATTAATAGGGTAATGGTTAAATAAATTATGGTATAATCATATTAGGGAGTACTTTAAAGAAATTAAAAACAATGAATATTGAGAGATGGCCAAGACATATTACAAAGTGAAAAAAAAAGCAATTTAAAGAGTATGTACAGCGTGATACATTTTTGTTTAAAAGTATGTGCGTGCGGAAGTATATTATATATAATCTGTCATACTTTTTTCCTTTAATAGAGAAAGGAAAACAACTTGTATTATTAGGCATTTTACAAAAAATACTCTGGCACCAAATTATGAATAAAATACTTCTTTTAAAACTATCCCTAAATTCATAGATCAGGCACTCCTCTTATCAAATATTTCAAAATACCAGGCTGGGTATTTTGAAATATACACCCTTCATAGATGTTTTACACACTCAGATGTGAAAATATATTCACAGATGTTTTGAAATGAACTATGAACATTTAAAGAGCTTCCATCTGGAATCCTAGAGAAAAGGCTTTATTAATGAGAATACTCTCTTTACCAATATGCTCTCAAAGGAAAACAAAATTCCCCAGAAAATTTAAACACAGATTCAAGGGATGGCTACTGTTTATAGGACCATCAAATGGAGAGAGTAACAGCAATAACCAGGCATCAAAAGAAGAAAAGCTTATAATAAACACGGGTTACTAAAGGAAAAAGATGGCAACTGTTGCTCGGAAATTCAATACCCATGCAGCTAATATAGTTGCTATCCTCTTAACAGACCTGAAGTTTAGCATTTTGGGAGGATTATTTGAAAGATGGTATATTTTTTTATTCATAGTCAAAGAAACTTTGGAACTATTTGTCCAATATGGGAATCAAAGTGAAAGACTTTCAGCTGGAAACATTGTGCATGGTGATCTCCACCCCACAGGTTATTCTCACTACTTTTTCATCACATATTCAGTTTACTGAGAGATACTATGCTCCATTATGTTTCTCTTTTATTCACTTAATCGCTTTTTTTTTCAGAGCAAATAAAGCAGCATCTTTAATGATATATTTTGTGGCACCTAATATAAATTACAACAGTATACCTTTGACAATAATCCTGAAACTCCCCAAAAACAAACTGCATGAGAACAAACAAAATTTCTACAGCCAACAATTTAATTCAGGAGGTCAAATACATACGTGGAAGTAAAGTTAAATATTTTCAAACCAAATGAAGTTAGAATTAATGAACAAGTGAACTTCCTTACTTTGGGGTTTTTAATTCTTCTATGGCTCTCACCATTTATGACCAATTTTAACTGTGCTGGACTAAACAGAATTTCAAGCAAAGAAAGTGCTAGGAAGTACTGAATACCCACAGGCCACAATGACAATTAAATGCTGTGTTTTGATACTTCAATGTTCATGAAGTATAAGAAAGTGTTGACTAGATATGTGTAAAGAACCCTAATAATATTAATACAGGAACAGATCATTAAATTTCTCTGTATTTCACATAAAATGTCTCTATTTCTGGATATGCATAAAGACTATTAAAAAGACTTCTAGGGAGCTGGGGTTGTAGCTCAGTGGTAGACAGCTTGCCCAGCATACATGAGGCCCTGGGTCCCAGCATCTGGGAACAAAAAAAAAAAAAAAAAAAAAGACTTCCAGGGAAAGGTAGACTGTCATTAAAAATTCATCTCCTAATATGAAAGAGATTCGTTAAGTTCAAACCTTCAGCTCTTCAAGATGCCATAATTTTAAAATATCTTTATAAAAAGACATTTATACTATGCAGCTCATTTCTGCAAAATGTGACTTGATTACAAAGCTCTCAGCAACTTCCATGATTTATTTTAGGACATTGAGTCACTTCCTTTAAGTTTTATGGCTATCTCTTGTCAGAAAAAAAAAAAGTCTAAAACTTAAAAGCTCTCAAGGAAATGAACCAAAACATTCTGGAAAATTCATTCTCTTCAGGGCAGATAAGATAACCACAGCTCTAAGACCTGTCAGCTTGAGGAAGTACACAGGGAAGATGAATGACAGAATGTAATAGGGCCTCAGATCTTTTGAAGGAAAAAAAAATAACATGTTTGTCTCCCAGCTTAATTATGTAACTGATTGTAAACAAGACACTCTTCAGACTTTTACACAGATTATATACTAGGCATGTTGTCCTACTTCAACATCACACTGCTGACCTCTAGAGCATCCACAATGTGTTTAAGGCCTCATATCCATCTAAGACCAACTTTAGTAATATACAGTGGAACCACTTATTGGCTGTGGTTGGTGTTGTAGTTTGATTAGGTAACCCCCAAAAGCTCATGTGTGAGACAATGCAAGAAGGTTTAGAGATTAAATGATTGGGTTATGAGAGCCTTAACCTAATCAGTGAATTAATACCCCCATAGGGATTAACTGAGTGGTAAATGAAAGCAGGTAGGGTGTGGCTAGAAGACATAGATCATTGGGGGTGGGCCTTTGGGGATATATATTTTGTCTTTGGTGAATGGAGTGCCTGCCCCTCTTTCTCTCTCTCTTTCTCTTTCTCTCTCTCTCTCTTCCCCTTCCTCCCTCCCTCCTTTCCTTCCTTCTTTCTCTTTCTCTCTCTCTCTCCTTCTCTCCTTCTCCTTTCTGGTGTGACATCTTGAGCCACTTCCCTCCACCACACTCTTCTACCATGATATTTAGCCTCACCCAGAGTCCCAAAGAATGGAGTTAGGCCATCTATGGACTGAAATCTCTGAAACCATGAGCCCCAAAATAAACTTTTCCTCCTCTAATTATTCTTGTCAGGCCCTTTGGTCACAGCAGAAAAAAAAATTGACTAACACAGTTGGCTAGCCATATTATATTGGGTTTTTCCTACATGCAATTAAGTTCCAAGGGAAAGTCATCCTTTTGAATCCATCAGTAAAGAGCTTTCTTGTAATCGGAGTGTCTGTAGCAACTTGGATTCACATCAGATACTCTGAATCTTCTTCATCCCTGCAGGTAGGTGAGGAGAAACAAGGAAGTGGAGCCAGGACTGGAGTCCCATTCTGTGAACTTAGTAGCTAAAAAGCACAGTTCTCTCTATGGCCCTCCCCATGGACATTTACTTACTTGTCCAAAGCATTAGTTATGCTTCTTTGCGCCATATCTGCTAAGATTATGTAAGAATAAAGAGATTCTACAAGTCTCTTTCTAGATCTTTTGGTAAAAGAAAATGATGTTCTTATTTCCCAATACCCAATAATACTATCCTCAACGTCCAGGCTCAGTCTTCTAATGCCAATCCTAGCCAAAGGTCTATAAGTTGAGAATTGATGACACTTTTTTATTTCTTTTAACTATGTCAAAACCCCCAAAATATTCACATTAACCCTGAAGGGATTTTTCACTCCTGTGATTTTCATTCTATCATGTTAGAACTTATTTTCTTTCTTTCAGCACATTTCTATATTCAAACACCTGGTCATCTAGCTCTAGTAATACTACTCTAGAAACCAGTGCATCCCAAGTCCTCCAATCTACTTTTTCTCTTATCAATCACCCCAAGTCATTAATTTTCTCCTAATCTTGCTGGATTCCTTGATTCATCCTTGTAATCATCTTCTTGGCAATTCCTTTAACTCCATTTTCTGCTCCCTCTGTATTCCCACAGCAAAACCTAACAGTGATTAAACTAGCTACTATTTAGACTATATTTGAAATCCAGCTTGTAGAAAAATAAAAACAAAACCAAGCACAAAACGCTCAGGGGTCTTATTTCAGACTCATGATGACCAATCTCAACTTTGTCAGGCAACCTTGCTACATTGTTCTAATATATATACTGGTTTTCTCTAGACAGCTAGGTTAAACATTTGCCTGTCTCCATGACCTCCTCATCGCCTCCAAGTGCATTAAAAACAGAAGGAAACAGATTAATCTATCACTCATCTGCCTCTAGGTATATCTTCTCTATATTCCCTTTTGATATTCTGGATGAAATGTCTCTGTTCCAGTGGAGGTTCAAGTCCCTGACTTGTTCTCTAAATTCCATCAGTTATCACCTTCTCAAGGATTTATACCCTGCAATGATGATCCCCTTTCCTGCATCATCAGTGTCGCTTAGATGATGTCTACTAGATCATATCCAGTACTCACTTGTAAAGATACTGTCACTTTATTCCAAATGCTCCTCCAGCCACTACTCCTTGCTTTAATCTCCCTGCACAGCAAACTTGAGAGAATTATCTACAGCCAAAGTAGCTACTTCCTCCTCTCCCGTTTTCTCCCCAACCCATTTCATTCCAACTCCTGTCTCCACCAAACCTGTGGAGATGCTGGATGATTCACACCAGGTTGCATCATCAGGCAGGAGCAATACTGAAACTAAAACCTAAATGGCTGGATTCCCTTGGTAACTTCTCTATTCTCATATGACTGAACCTCTATCCTACTTGATTATCTTCTTCTTTCTCCTCATAACTACATAACTTCTCATTCTCATAGTTTTCTTCCCTAACTACTCTTTCTTAGACTTCTGCGACTCCTCCCTCCATTCAGCCTCCATGCTAGACTCTTTCCTCTTTGGACACACTCTCTCAGGGAAAACTCCTCCAGCACCATCTATTTGCCAATAATTCCCAGACTCTAGATTCATGGACACAACTTCCTCCCACTTGGCATATCTACCAGGTCAATAGGCATGTCAAATTTGGCATGGCCAAAATAATTCTTGACTGACTCTCCTCTTCCTTCTCATTCCCCATAATTACTTTCGTTTCAGAGTACTGAATTACTCTGGCTAAAAATCAAGGAACCATTCCTGATTCTTCCATTTCCCATAGAAACTCATAACTGAGCCATGAGGAATCTCTGCTGATACCATCTTCCATAATATCCTACACACATGCTACTTCAATCAACTCTTCTGCTGTTAGCCCAGTATAAACCCATCTTCCCTCTGATTTGCACTGTTGACAGTCTGACCTATAATCTCTTCTCCAAAAGCAACTAGAATAATCTTCTGAAAGGACAAACCTTATTACTCTCGTTTGAAACTTTTCACTGGTCTCCACTGTACTTGGAATAACACCCAAATTCTTTATGCTGGCTCACAAAGTTCTCTGTAACCAGAACCCTGCCTATTTCTCTGATGTCATGTTGTCCTATTTCACCTTTATGCCCAGTAGGCTTCAGCCACTCTGACCCTCTTTCTGTTCCTAAAACCTGCCAAGGTTGCTCCAGTGTAGGCCTATGCTAGAACCATTCCCTCTGTCTAAGACACTCCTATCACTGATGTTTGCAAAGCTTATGCCTTCCGGTCCACTCAGCCTAAACATCACATTTCAGAGAGATTTTTCTGAACCCCAAATCCAAAGACTACCCAATCATTGCTATCACATGACCCTGTTATTGTTATACGCATTCTACCCAGAACACTATCTGATCTTTTGTTGTTGTTTAATTGTTTATTTCCTGTCTGTCCCCTTTAAAATGTAAGCCCCAAGAGTAGGGAGCCTCTTTGATCTATTCACTGCTGTATCCCAGCATCCAGAAGTATGTCTAGAGCCAAGTAGGTGCTCAATAAATATTTGATAATAAATTTAGGTAAAGCTTAGTCAAAAAATATGAGCTTTCAGACATACAAAAAATATGTTTGCAAATTAAAAATAACATTTTCATTTATGACAGGTAATACTTTGAAAACATTTTTACAGACATCTGTTTAATTCTCCCAATAAACTTTTTAATGATTTTCATGATACTGACTTTCCTCAAAATAGAGAAAGAGATGCTGGATGATTCACACCAGGTTGCATCATCAGGCAGGAGCAATACTGAAACTAAAACCTAAATGGCTGGATTCTTTACCCAATGTCCTTCCTAGCCACCTTACCCTAACAAATGAAAATTATGTATCAACTAGGCCCTTCCTTCCATCCTGTGCTCTGAGTGTGCTACTGTCTGCTGAAGTTACTTGTTTGCATGTCTCTTCTCCCATAGATCATATGTTCCTATAAAATCAAGTTGCTGATTTAGTTATCTGCATGTTCCCAATGCCTAGCTCACTGCCTGGTGCACTGGAGGTGCTTAAATTCTTATTGAATTTAACCAAATACTCACATCAGAGCCAAGTCTTCCTCACAATGCAAAACAAATGAGCTGTTCTATCTTAAAACCAAAGACTTCACTCTGAATATAAAAAATCCCTAATGATTTTTTTTTTTTTTTTTTGGTGGGAGGTGGTTGCCAGAGATTGAACTCAGGGGCACTCAAACACTGAACCACATCCCCAGCCCTATTTTGTATTTTATTCAGAGACAGGGTCTCACTGAGTTGCTTAGTGCCTCGCTTTGGCTGAGGCTTGCTTTGAACTTGAGATCCTCCTATCTTAGCCTCCTGAGCAGCTGGGATGACAGGCATGCACCACTGTACCCTGTCTTAATGATTCTTTTTGAAAAGCCCCACATTTCACATCACCTAGCACCTTGAGTCAACCTGCACGCCTCATGATGCAGGAGGCTATGAGAGTACTATGCAGTCCCCTACATCAATGCTCCAATTCCTTTTTACCTTTAAAGAGCACATAGAGACTCTAAGGTTTATTCAATCTGAAGTCACAGTCTAGTAACATGCTGTATTTTTTTCCCATGCTCTGAATGTGAATGTGAGGAGAAAAACAATTAGTCATAATGGTGTCATGGAAAGTACACTAAATGGAGTGTCAAGAATAACAGGTGACAATCCCAGCAATGACTCCAACAGCTGTGTGATCATGTGCAGATCCATCCGTTTCTCTGTGTCATCATCTATAGTAGAAGAGCAATGACCATCCTAAGGGTGCTTCCCAACTTTTCAATCTGTTGTTCTCTATTCTCCCAGTATCTTATCTCCTCCAGTCTCTAAAACCAGAATAGCTAGATAGAAGAGTGCCATAAATAGATTTTGGACCAGAATAATATCAAATATAAATAAATGAATAAGCAAATGGATGGATGGATGGACGGGCAGACAGACAGACAATTGGATGCATGGGAAATGTCTTACACCCTCCACTGGCTTTTCTCTCAAGATTCAGAATACAGGCAAAATATTTATGCATAGGAGGCCTATTCATAAATAGGAATAAATACCACAACACAGCAATTACAAAATGTTTTAGAATCAAACAAAATACCTTCCCTTAGAATCCATCATTTACTACCACATGTTAACTCAAGGAAACTAAAAGTCTTATAGAGAGATCAGAATTCAGGGATGCTAGACTCATCTGAACTGAATTAATCAATAAAATAAGCCTTCTCTGATTCATACCATTTTATCTCTTATCCACACCAGGGACCTATTTCACAAGGCATTGGTCACTGATATGCTACCAATATTTCCAAAAAAGAATAGGTAGGGAGAAAAAAATAGCATAGTCAGTGGTATGCTGGGGCCTATTGTTAACTCGAGAATTTTCCAACTGATTATTAGAAGTTGCTAACTTACAATTGGCCATCTTAGAAGTATTTATACCATGGAAATATATGAACATACAAACCAAGGTTTTTGTTTTGTTTGGTTTTAAAAATAGTAAGTTAATCAAAACACTATCAAACAAAGTACTTGGCTAGAAAGACTGGGGGAAACAGATAGTGCAGCACCAACAGAGAACAAAGAGAAGATTCATAAACGCAGAGACCTGAGTACTGATATTTCCACTAATTGGCCATGAAATCTGGGAGCAAATCTCTGCACTGCTCTCTTTCTGACTATTGCAGTGGTAGGTCCCACAGGAGCCCTCTGGGTATGAAGGAAAGAATGAAAAAGGCCATGCTGCAAGAAGAAGATTTAAAAAGAAGTTCCCGCCTTCATCCTGAGCCATCATTGTGAGCACAATACCCAGTAAGATTGGAAGGAAGGGATTTGTGTATCACCTATAAAACCTGGCACAGTAATTATAAGAGATTTGCTAAAGTCAGTTCCCTGGTTTGGTGGTTTGGGGTTCATCAACCTGAGATTGCTGTAGGGGCAACCAATAACTTTTAGTTAAAGTTTCTCGCAGAGCAGCAAAGAACTCTTCTGAATAGCTGCTCCAACAAGCCAGGTTCTATCCCACATGTAGCAAGGCAGCATGGATAGCCAAGGTCTGACCATGGGAAAAAAGCAGCTCTGGCTCCTCCATGTCTTCTCACTGCTGGACTCAGGTGTATGGCTACCCTTGCTCCATCCTGTTGCTCTTCAGAGGAAAAAGGAAGGTAACACATTTGGGGCTGAAGTATTTCATTAGTAAATGGCAACAGTACATGTGAACATAGTAATCAGGAGAAGTGAAAATCATCACCCAGCAGGATCTATTTGTCAAGGTGTTGGCAGCCAGATTTAAAAAGAAAAAAGGCAGTCGTGGAGAGCAGAATGGAAAAATAGGCAAAATGATTTAAACAGAATGAATTCTAGAAAATGATTATATGTATCTAATTTAGCTCACAAAATAGATCCGTAAGAGATTATGGCAAAAAGAGGGAATTATTGAGGTCAGCCTGTTGTGTCTGATCAGATTGGTACCGAAAACCATTTAAAACAGAATCCACAAAGTCTTGGAAAAGCATTCTCCAAATTAACAAGACTCTGAACCTAAAGGCTAGGAGAATGTTCTAGGTGCATAATAGCACAGAATTCAATCGTATATCAAAAGGAACTTAAACCCAGAAGACTGGGAATCTCGGCTCTCCTTTTAAAATACTCATGCATTCTACAAATGTTTATTGGGTCTGTACTGGACATCAGATACTGGCGATCTAAACGTGATCAAGATATGGCCAGTCAGCAGGCAAGGAGTCCACGGTGTACGGTGGGCAGCTAATACACCCACAAATGTTGCCAACACCGTGTGCGGAGAGAACATGGCCCACCCAGACACAGATTCTGACCTCCAAATGTCACACCAGGCAACAGCTCAGCAGGAGGATCTTTTAATTAAATCAAATTAAAAGGGCCAGGGCTGGGGATGTGGCTCAAGCAGTAGCGCGCTCGCCTGGCATGCGTGCGGCCCGGGTTTGATCCTCAGCACCACATACAAAGATGTTGTGTCCGCCGAAAACTAAAAAATAAATATTGGAAATTCTCTCTCTCTCTCTCTCTCTCTCTCTCTCTCTCTCTCTCTCTCTCTCTCTTAAAAAAAAAAAAAATTAAAAGGGCCAGGCTCTGTGGGGAGTTCAAACAGTGCCCTTCCTTTTCAATGGGTGCTGCTACTTCCAAAGGTAACAATATATGTATTTTTGTGTGTGTGTCAGAAGAAGAAAAATAAATCCCACAAAGCAGAAGTTTTAAAAAGCCATCATGGTTCAATTAAAAAAAAAAAAAAAAAAAAGGCTTGTGGAAAAGGGGAATGACTCTCCACATGATTCAGGTGACAAAAGTTGAGACATCTGGGGCAGAGTTCCTAAAAAGAGACACTAGAAGGTACCTCAGCTGAGCCGATGGTGCAGGGGTGAAGGAAACATAGCTGAAGTAGAGAGCAAGGAAGGGGCAGCCAGTGAGAGTCTTACAGCCCACGAGGAGGCATCTTTAATTTGAATCTTGGAGTGTAATTTGATCAAAATTACACTGGAAGAAGATCACAGTATTCAGTCTGAGAATGATTAAAGGTATTTAAGCAAAAACCTGATGAGTTGGTTGATGGGTTGCTTCGGTAACAAAGTCCCATACTCTGGGTATCTATGGTTTTATAGTTCTATAGCCTGGAAATCCAACATCAAGGGGTTGGTGGGGTTACTTTCTTCTAAGAACTTGAGAGAGAATCTGTTTGGGGCCTCTCTTTGAGGCTTACAATGGACTCTCTTCATGTGTACATGGGGTTTCTCTTTTCATACAGACACCCACCATATTGGATTAAGACCATCCTAATGACTTCCTTTTGATTATCTCTGTAAAGACCCTATCTCCAATTAAAGCCCCATGTGGAGGTACTGGACTGGAGTTAGGACTTCAAATTCATGAATTTTGGGGGAGAGACAGTTCAACCCATTACATTTGGAGTATCTAAGACATGGTCCTTGTCCACAGTTTATAATCCAGCTGAGGTCAAGACAGTCACATGACATATGAAGAACAACATTTAGAGGATATAATCATATTCTAAGTGCCATGCTTTGACCAGTAAGTCTCGGATGATTGCCACACTTCAAGACCATTATTTATTTGACACTTTTAATTTTTACTCTTTTCACTTAGACAAGGTTTTTTTAGTTCATTAATTGAAACCAGTATCCTTGCCAAAAATAGAAGGCAATCTTAAAAATAAAGCATTTAAAAATCTTTAAAAATGAACACTTTACTAACAAATTTTAAAATATTGTTTGTAAATCATCTAAAACCCTTTCATCTGCTTTAATAAAGCACTTGGTAATGCTAAATGTTGGTACGCTAGAGACAGCCCTCCAAATTCAAAAACTCTAAAACCAGTTTGGTCTAAATTCTGTCCCCATCTGTCTGACCTTGGATAAGCAACTTCACCTATTTAATTTCCTCCTCTTGTTTCCACCATCAGGTGGCACAGTGGATGGATGCCATAAAAATGACATGAAATAATATTATTGAAAGCTTTCTCCAAAAATAAAAGCATTATAAAAATATTATCATGGATAAATTGAAAGGAAGACTAAAACCCGTAACCTTTTACCCTGCCTTTTTTCCCACTCTCTAATTTGAAGCATTCGTTCCCTTCATTCTTTGAGGTTTACCACAGTGACCCAGGCCGCTCAGCCTGTCCTCCCTTCTCTTGGCCTGTCTTAGTGTTTGGTCTCTATAGGAATGCTTGACGTCATTCTTAGGGACAGGTGACCTGATTTCCATCAACCAGCACTTCAAGCCTCAAGGACTAAGGCAGGTCCTACCCTTGCTGTTTGTTATTGATGATCACTTCTCTGCAGGTCCCCTCCATGCTCAGCTATCTTCCACTAATGAAAAGTCATCAAAAAGCACCGAGAAGATAGTCCCTGATTTTCTTTTCGTTGCTGCACTTGAGTAAAATGCTTTGGTTTTCCACAAATAGTTCAGAGCCTGATGCCACATGAATTTTTTTTTTTTCAAAAGTGGTTCTCTCCGGGGGACTTGAGCACAGCTGTCGGCCAGCTTGACTTAGAAGCAACAGACCAGAGAAAGTCCACATTTTCCCCAACAGTACCATTCACATCCAAATTTACCCACCAACATTCAGCTCAACTTTTCACTTCTGAATCCATGCCCTGTAATATCTCAATTTCCAGTTTGAAAAAGTAAGTCAAACAAATCTCAACACATATTAGGATCTTCTCTACTTCAAACGCCAAAGACAACAACCAACCTCATGTTTTCCAACATGAATTTTATACCTGGATATTTAGTGATCTATTATACTGAATGATCAGGAGTTTTAAAATACCACTTAAAAAACTATTTTCTTCCCTTGCCCTGCCGCTTATTCTAAAGTGCTCTATGGAACAGGTTCTTTACTTATCATTGGATAAAACACCAGACCCCTTGACTTTTCTGATCATCCTGAGATAATGAAAGAGCTCTGCTCACACAAAAATATTCGTGTCTATAAAGAAAATGTCTAGTTTGGTGCAATGGTCAAAAACCTTGAGCTTCAGCTAAAATCATCTCTCTCTTAGCTCATGCTAGCTTCAGGCAGAAAGCTTTTGGAGAAAAAGGGAGAATGGCTGGTTCTCTACCTCCTGTCAGTTTCTGATCCTCAGGGTAGTAGCAAGGTGGAAGGAAGAGAGGTGAGAGACAAAGAAGCTCCGGTTGAGGTTCGGCCACAGTCTGCAGCCAGGCATTCTCTGAGTAGTGGAGAGAAACCCCATTTCTGAAGATTCACACCTGCAGTCTCCTTAGCCCAGACACTCCTCTGTGCCGGACACTAGCCTCTGGGAGACACTCCGTCTCATTTGTCCTAAGTCTCCCATCCTGCTCTTCAGTGACATCAGCTCTTCCAGGTGCCCTCTGGTTGCTGGAGTGATGACCCCACATAACCCTATTGTGGGTGGACCCCACATGAATGGTCTCCCACTAACATGCGTTCTTGCTGCAACACAAGCACTATAGATCACTGTCGGTGCAGCCTTCCTTACTCCAGATTCCAACCACAATCTCTCACATTTGGAGTCCACAGGTATGGGTCAGACACTAGTCTACTGTGTCTTGCAGATGAAGAGGATGTTTATGAAGCTCTTGGAGCAATTCCCTTGATGGCCCCTCACTTGACATCCCTTCCTTCTCTCCAGTATGCATATACTTGACAAAGAAAACAGATTCTCCAGAACACTGACACTGACCTCAAGGAGATCCTCCATCAAATCAACAACTACTCTCTCACCTGGTGGCCAGGTCAGAACCATGGGAATGATGTGGTCCATCTTCATCCTAAGTCTTGCCTGGGCCATCAAACCTCTCATTTTGGAATATACAAGTGGTTGTTATCCTACACCTTGGGACCTCAGCTGAAATTGACCCAGGACAATTCCATTTTGATGTTCTTGCACATTATTGATGCTATTAGTCCTCAAAATACAATTTCCACCATCATACTTTCCTACATAAACTGTTCACTTCTTTTTAACTCAACAAACAATTTCTCCAAAAGTAAATGAGCCACTGTACAGTACATAGAAACAGAGAAATTTCTCTAGTCTTGAACAATATACAGTTTCTTCTGTATATATATACACATATAACTATTGACCTTTTCACATTTAGCATAGTATTCAGTAAATTTCATAAAATGTTCAGTTCTTTATTATAAAAATCATCTATTAGAAGATGCTCAACTAATCTAAGTGTTATGAGCACATTTAAGGGAGGCTAGGCTAAATTATGATGTTTTCAATAGGTTAGGTATAGTCAACACATTTTTTACTTACAATTTCAACTCATCATAGATGTATCAGGACATAATCCAACTGTAAATCAAGTAGCATCTGTACTCTTATTAAACCAAGTCCTATTCCAAACACATTATACATATGCAGAAAAATCCTACTAAAGATATTTTCCCCCCTACAAGTTTGATATTGTTATCCAGCATCAACACAGGAAGCAAGTGGCAAAACACAGACTTAAACACAGGTCTATTCCACTTCAGAGTATGAGCACTTGACCACATCCTCTACAATATAAGTTTGGAAGTTTATGACAAAGGATGATTGACAGGGAAATGTTCCACTCCATTGTCCTAACTGGAAAGCTTGGAGAAGTTAATTGAATTCTGGGTCTATTTATTCAGCAATAAAATGGGGAGACCAATAACTACCTTAAGTAGACATCTGTCACAGTAGATAGCATTCATCTCCTGCCCCAGTCTCAGCAATACAGCTTCTATAGCTTTAACGCCATCCCTATCTCCAGGTGAGCCCTAGTTGGCTTAGTGGATAATTTCACACTGACAAATCCTACCTGATGATATACTACCCCATAAGGTTATTTTAAGGATTATGTAAGTAAGATGTGAAGGGATCATGATTGGACAGGAGGATGTTAGCCTGAGGAGATTACATAGGAAGCTAACAGTAAGCATGTAAACAAAGAAATTTGTTAATTCAAAGAGTTAACAGTGTTGGAAAATACTATTTACTTAAAATCTACATCACTTAGTAGTAGATTGGTCGTGCAGGTTAAAAGTGGACTCAGAATCAAACTTTTTACAAGATTTTCAAGACTAAGAGACCAAAAGATACCATTTCCAATTTTAAAAATAAAAGGAAATCAGAAAGAACTTGGTTGGCATGTTATTCAGTTTGTTTGGAACCAAATGAGTCTAAGAAGCGAGTCAGACATTGAGAGGGAAATGTCTTAGGAGCTTTAGGCAGAGTCTGGGACTAGACACTGATGCCTGGCTCTCCAGGGGGCAGGTGAAAGCCCTGATTTGAAGTGTTTGTCACTCCCATCACAGCTGACTTCCTGCTACCAACTTGGAGGTATGGAATTCAGGGCTGTGCTCCAGGTGCACTAAGTGCAGAATTCGCATTTGTGAACTAGAAAGAGATGGTCCCAGCCAGTCCTGGTGAGAATGAGACCACCTGCTTACACTGGCTGAAGACAGGGAGTGAATGAAATCACACAAGGAGAGTGGTATAAAAAAGAAGAAAAGCACACTAAAGTCTAAATATTTAATGAAGAAGGAAAAAGAAAAAGTTTCATCAAAGAGAAAAATAATGACCAAAAAACTGGGGAGCCAAGTCGCATCACAGCCAGCAAAGAAACCAGCCTTAAAAGGAGAGGGAAGTGAATAGCATCAAAGACCAGGGATGCAGAAGAGGGTGAAAAGGTGCAAAAGACCTAGTATCTGAATTTCCAGAGTTATTCTCGGTTTTGGTAAACAGCATGGACAGGGGGGTTCCACTTATTACCTATAATAAATAAGAGCTCCACCTTTAGAAAACAATAAATCACATTAGTTATAGTTGAGAAAAAGATGAGTAGGTTTAAATTTTTATGAAAAGAAGTTTGTGCACTATATATAATCTATTAGATCATCTCAGTCTTCCCTCTGCCTAGAGCTTATATAAACAGGAACTCAGCCCTGTGCATTTAAAAGCCCAAGGAAAGGGCACTGCATAAAAAAAGGAACATTAGAGACAGTTCAACATCTCTAGTAATTAGAGGAACGTAAATTAAAACTACTCTAAGATTTCATCTCACAACAGTCAGAATGGCAATTATCAAGAATATAAGCAGTGAGAAGTATCAGCAAGGATGTGAGGGGTGGGGGGAACAGTACACTCATACATTGCTGGTGGGACTGCAAATTGATGCAACCAATATACAAAGCAGTATAGAGATTCCTTGAAAAATTGGGAATGGAACCACCATTTGACCCAGTTATCCCACTCCTCAGTCTATACCCAAAGGACTTAAAAACAGCATACTACAGTGACGTAGCCACTTTAATGTTTATAGCAGCACAATTCACAATTGCTAAAATGTAGAACCAACCTAGATGCCCTTCAATAGATGAATGGATAAAGAAACTTGATATATATATATATATATATATATATATATATATATATATATATAGAGAGAGAGAGAGAGAGAGAGAGAGAGAGACACATATATACATACACACACACACATATATACATACACACACACACATACAATGGAATATTACTCAGCATTAAAAAACAATAAAATTGTGGCATTTGCAGGTAAATAGATGAAGTTGGAGAATATCATGCTAAGTGAAATAAGCCAATCCCCCACCCCCAAAAAAAAACAGGGCCAAATGTTTTCTCTGATAAGCAGATGCTAATCCATAATGGGGGGGGCATGGGATGAGTGGAGGAACTTTGGACGGGGTGGAGCGGGGATGGGGGCAAGCCAGTAGGAAAGATGGTGGAATGAGATGGACATCATCACCCTAAGTACATGTATGATTGCACAAATGGTGTGACTCGACTTCATGCACAACTAGATAAGCAAAAATTTCTGCTCCATTTGTGTATGATGAATTGAATAGCTTTCTACTGTCGTATATAACTGATTAGAACTAATAAAAATAATAAAGAAAAAGAAATGCAGAGCAAAGAAACAAAGGGAGAGAGAGAGAACAAAAAGTATTTCTATGTATTTGGTAACAAAAGGTACCTGAAAAAAAAAATAGTACTTAAAAAAAATAATCCTCTTTCACTGACAATAAGTATTGGGGGGGGGGGATTTTAGATGGTGCTCTAAAAACTAATTTTAAAAACTTATGAATTGGGATGGGGATGTGGCTCAAGTGGTAGCGTGCTTGCCTGGCATGCGCGGGGCACAGGGTTCCATCCTCAACACCACATAAAAATAAAATAAAGATGTTGTGTCCATAGAAAACTAAAAAATAAAATATTAAAAAATTATTTCTCTCTCTCTTAAAAAAATTATAAATTAATTCTCTATGAGTATCAATTAAAATATCTGAATCCTCTTGCTCTACTGAAATTTTCAGTATGAAATGATGGTCAGGAGAAGTCCAGCAAATGCCCATTTAACATATTTCAGCGTAACCATGCAAACTCACAGGATATGAGAAGAGAGATTGGGAAAGAAGAACCGAGGCTGCATGGGAACCATTCCAAATCTGGAGTGCACACTCTGAGAGGGAACATGAAATATGCAGTTCTCCCAAGCACCCCACTAGTTTCGGTTTAGCTTTTTAAAGATAGGGTTTAGGTTCTCTTGTTGTTGTTGCTTTTTATAAAAAACAGATCCTGAACCCAACCCAACTTCTTCTCTGGCACTCCAGCTAAGGCAGCGTCTGTTGCAATGTGGGAAGAAAGTCTGACTGGTGGATTTGGTGTAAGTCTTGCTGTCTTCCCAAGGGGTGTTCAAGGCAAAGTTTTACTTTGACAAAAAATCACCTCCAAGAAGTGACTTGAGCAAACTATCTCCCTTTAAGGAGCAATTTCATTGTGAAGGAAATTGCTAGTTACAGGTCAGCATATTTTGCCACTATTTTAGTGAACAATCACAAGCATTATTACTTAACCCATCTAGGCCCTCAGCTTCTCATTTGCAAAATAAGACTAGTAAACAACTGTTAATTTTCTTTCTTAACCTAAAATCTCTGTAACTATTAAGTTTTAAAATAAACTTCAACAGATGAGTACTATAAAGAATTTTAATGATTCCATATGATAAGAAAGAATTATCAGCATTCAAATTTCTTAAATAGTACAGCTTACTTGCATTTGAATGAAACTTCTATAGTCTTGTTATTTTATACTTATATACTTTGTATTAATAGTGTGATTTCTTTCTTTTTTCCTCTCTCTCCCTCCCTCCCATCTCCCCCTCTCTTATTTAGACAGGTTCTTGTTAAATTGCTGAGCCTGGCCTCAAATTTGTGCTCTTCCTCCTGCCTCAGCCTCCCGAATCTCCGGGATCATAGGTATGCACCACCATGGCCAGCTGTTGAATGAAATTTATTTAGAATGACGAATCCTGGAGTCTGAAGACTCCAAAAAATGCCATCACATAATAAATACTAAGATAATATTACAGCTTGAGTACTGATGCAGTCAGAAAGCATCTTAAAAGTAATAATACTATTTTTTAATAAGAAATGTTGTTAGGTTTTTTTTAATCTTTGTTTTATTTATTTTTATGTGGTGCTGAGGATGGAACTCAGTGACTCAGGCATGTGAGGCAAGTGCTCAACCACTGAGCCAATGTTGTTAGTTTTATAACACCCTACTCAGGCAAATGAATCACATGATGAGCCAAAAAAATGCATACACTGACCTGTAACCTTGCTCAAATCAGCAGTTGCAGTAGGTCATGTGCACAGCGCCATTCACCTTGTTTACCTCCTTGAAATGTCTCAGAAGTGACAGGTTTTGGCAGTAAAGTGCAGAGAGAAAAAAAGGCTGTCACAGAGCCCCAAACTGACAATTTAACCTTCTCCAGATGTTCACTGGATTCTTAAGGCTTTCCTTTTCACATGGAATGTTTTATCATATCCAAACTATGCCACAGACTTACACTTAAATAGAAAAAAAATATATTTGAGTGCCTTGCAAAGACACATAATAAATATTTAGAATTCCACTAGTCAATGTAAATTCCCAGTTGGAAATTTGGAAGGTTTTTTCCCCCCAGATGAGTCATTCCATAATATATTAGCTTCTAATATTGTAGCTCAGTGCCATAATTACAATCCCCAAAAAAGAAGTAGTTATTTTTGCAGAGTGAAAGGATGATCATTTCTTGATCCATCAGTAATTTCATAATAACACTTTCTTGTACTAGAAGTATAATAGCTATATTGTGTAATTCAGGTATATACTTCAGAACAGTCAAAACACCACAAATATTCTTCATGCCAAACAAGACACAACTTTCAGAAAAACATCAACAACTGCTTAAAAGAGAATGATAAAGAACCAAAAAAAAAATAGACTATAAGGTAGTATTCAAACTAAATTCAGGAAAAACTTTATTACTATTTAAATATCCGCTGTTGGTCTGGGGTTATGGCTCAGTGGTAGAATGCTTGCCTCACACATGTGAAGCACTGGGTTCCTCAGCATCACTTAAAAATAAATAAATACAATAAAGGTATTGTGTCCATCTGCAACTAAAACTATTTTTAAATAAATAAATAAACACCCACTGTTTTCAATATTAAAGACAGATTCCATATGTATGGAAACAGGAGGTAAAAAGTCAGTCTATCACATAATAATTAGTTAAATGATATAACTAGAAAAAAAAACTAGAATGACAGTTCATTGCTATGATCTTAAATATAGAGAATATTTTAATTTTTTTTCAGATACCTAGTATATAGTAAACTCCTAAAATAGTTGAACAAGTGAATAAATAAATAAATACCAAAAATATCCTGTGCAAAAAAAAAAAAAAGATGACTAGCAGAAAAACTGCATAATGGGGAATAAATTTTGGAATGATACTTCAATCAAAAGTATTTTTACATCATAATTTCCTTAGCCTAAAACCCACTCTTTAGCAAAATTAATTAGTCTGCATGGATAACACAGCCCAGAGAGCAGGGGAAGGTGCTCAGCATGTAGACAGGACATAGTTAAGAGCTCAATGGAAGAAACCAACACGGAAAAAGACAAATCACAACACAGCACCATCAGCACTGAAGCCAAGAGGAAAGAATTCCTGGGGAGCAAGAAAATTCAGAGATTGCTGGGAGGGTTAGGGAGTGCATCAAAGTGACTTCTGAGTCCTATCTAAAAGAACATACAGAACCTAAAGATATTCTATCAAAAAACAGACTCTGGCCATGAAGAAGGGGGCAGGACAGGAATTACGGTCCTCAGGAAAATTTTTATGCATCTCCATTAGGAGAAAGAACTAGCATACGCAGATGAAATTCCCACCTCCCAGAATAAACTGTTTTTACGTGAAAACACACACACACACACACACACACACACACACACTCCATATTTCATGCTAAATCCAAATATAATATTCTCAGTGAAGAAGTCCATTCTCTACCCTTCCCATCTCTGAACTCATCTCAGGCATTAAACGCTCCTTCTTTATGCTCCTGTGGTTTTCAATATTGTTCTGCACACACTGCATTGTGATTACCACAATTCATTCCTGCCTGTGTCTCACCCTATTAAACTGGGCTAATTCATGTTTCTATCCTACTGCCCAGTGGATCTCAACAAGTATTTTCTGGGGTGCAGGTGGTGCTACCTCCTCTGTAGCAGTTTCTGTGAACACACAATTATAGATGTGATCTTGTCTTATCTTCCTTGCAATTTTAAGAAGATGGTATTATTCTCATTTTGTACATGAAGAAATGAGGCCCAGAATGTGACAGAGCCGGGAGTTGAATCCAGGTCTGCACTCTGCTGCAACCAAACCAGTCTCTTAGCCACTCAGTGCTAAGGTTGGTGGATCTAGTGGGCTCTACCCAGTTCAAGCTCTTTGTACACTCAGTTCAAGGCATTTATGTTGTTCTGGTGATGAGTTTATGAGCTACAGTAAAATGAGAAAAGGTGACCACTTGTAGTATTCGTTGTTTTATAAATTTTGATGTAGGAAGAGAAAAATCAGGCTCTCTCAATGTGTAAACATTGGGAGTTTTATAATTCACAATTTTTAAATAATCACAAAAGATATAATTACAAAGTCTTGAAGAATCCCTTAATGTCACTATTACATCTGAGTTAAACACTCTGATCTCCACAACTTAAAAAAAGACTGAAAACTCTGAGCTGCTCTCTATAGTCCCTCTGAAGTCCATAAGAAGGGCACACTATTGTGAAGTGAGACCATATTTATTCAACAATTCAACAATAATGTCAGCCAGATTGTGGAAACAATGGACGGAAATAAATATAATGTCTTTGATAGTTATCACAGTTCTACTATAACTGAAGGATTGCTAACATAAAGCAGGTTTAAAGTCTTGACTTTAAAAACAATAATAAAAATAGGTGGTACAAAATTAAATGGAGAACCCACGAGGGTCCATTAAGTTGGGAAAACCCACCGGAGAAAATGAAGAGATGATTCTGGACATATTACTTACCTTTTCTCATAACCCACCTTAACTAGAGAAAAAAGAGATATTCTTTGGTTCAGTAAATCAACAAGGATTTGGAGTTAAATTTTAGATTCTTCCTATGTGCTTCCATTTATTTTATTTTATTTTTTAATTGATTTTATTTTTTTAAATACATGACAACAGATGCATTACAATTTTTATTACACATATAGAGCACACTTTTTCATGTCTTTGTATATAAAGTATGTTCACGCCAATTCATGTCTTGCAACTTCTGCTGTGCGTACTGTTTTGTAAGAAAACCCAATTCAGTGTACGTTACTGATGCTGATTCAGATAAATTTACTTTTGTTTTGAGGTCTTTGTAATCTTTAAATTTTTTAATTTACTTTACTTCTTAAGTCATTGTTTCATGGAGGTTTTTCACACAGAGTATATAACATATTTGGTCCTTAGGAAAATATGACATACTATAAAATTAGTAAACAATTATTTTGTGGATTAGTAATGAATCTTATCAGAACAAAGAATTTCTAAACCTCATGCCAATGCTATTTTAACTCTATCATAAAATATTTACAAATATTATTTAACATTTACTAATTATGACTATAAAAGCCTTCTTTCAGGAGAAATGGTACAAATCAGCATGGGAGAAAAAAAACTCAGGTAATGTTTCTAAAATAACTGGGTAGAAAGTAAAAAATTATCTTAATAGAAGAATGCTTGTTTCAGTAAGGCTTGCATTCGATGTGTTAAAGGAAAATAATAGATTAAAGCTTCTTTGGATGCGAGAACATTGACCTATGCCATTTTTAAAGACCTATCAGATGTCTATGGAAGTCTCTCATAATCATTCTGAACACGGATACTTTTTTGAAACAACATGTATATTACAAAGAAGACTCATGACACCAATATGATGCTGTGAATTCAGATTCCACTAATTATTATTTTGCCTCTACACTGGTACTGTCCTTGGTACTGGCCAAGGCAGGTCCACTCAGTCTCTGAACACCTTTGCAAAGTATGTACCAAAGTATGGTAATTTCCAACCCCAGGATTGTCTTTTCTTGCAGTGACCATGTAAGGATGTCTTAGACTTTGAAACTGACCAAAGGATCAAATACATTATTAGCAAGGTATATATATATATGGTAAAAACACTGAGTACTTGGCTGAATAACCAAGGACTCCTCCACATTTCCCTGTCTCCTTGCAGTTAGGCAGAACATGATAACAATGCTGAATGGTGGGCTCTGAGCAGAACCAAAACATATCACCTAAGTGCCAAGGCATCGAAGAGTTGGTATAGGAGTCTCCAGCTCGCTCTTCTCTTGACACCTGCTAAAGGAGACCATGTGTTCCAGGTAGCATAATGACAAGATGGTTAAGGCTTTATAAGCCAATATGACAAAAATACAGAAGGTTGTAAGCCTGCGTTCCCAAGTGACAACAGGATTCAAGGTCCCTGCCAACCCACATTAGGCATATAGCAACACTAATAAATTATCTTTTATATTGAGTAACTGAGGATGCAGGGTTATATTATTAGTGTAATATAATCTTATCTATCTTGACTAATACAACAAGGTAGCAAAGAAATTTAGAGTTAAGTTCTTCCAAAAAGCAATCTCATATTCAAAGCTCTTATTTTCTAAGAGCATATTTTAAAGTTGTGAAATGACATAATTTTTCTCTACAAATATTCATGTGAAAGTATCAAAAGAGATTAAAATGGGCATTAAACTGCATTTGATAGTTATTCTGGAAATGAATACCTAGGAGATTAATTCTGTGTTCCATTTAATTGAATTTCAGATTAATAGAAGCTTTCCCATCACCCTGGAAAGCATGTTGATTTAAAGCCTATATAATACTTAAATCAATATACCTTATTGTTTAGCATTCATATTTTAAGTGCTTATATAATTTCCAGAGCTCTATTTCAAAAAAGCAGATTTTGTTTTCTGTAAGCAGAAATGGTCCAGTGTGTTACTTTAATCTGAAAATCCCCTCTTGTGTATTCATTCAGTGGGTAAGTCTGTACTGCAGCTTCAGACACCAGTAAAATGCTTTTATATTACTAATAGTAATAGTAGCCAAAATAATGATAGTTTACAATCAACAGGAGCTGAGAATGAATCTAGGCACCTTTCTGAGAGTTTTATACACAGTATCTCATACAAATACATGATATTGCTCCTTTTCTAGTCATTTTTTTAATTGGAGAAGAATATGAGGAATTAAAAGGTTACATAATTTGCTCAAAGTCATTTAGCCTTCACTCACTGAGTTTACAAATCTATCTGATTGTAGAGCTGGTGCTATCAACCACTGACAACTCCACATCTTCTTCAAGTATGCTGCTTCTGATGGTTCTGTGCAGTTCATTGACAAAAGTAATTTCTTCACAGTCAATGCACATCAGAAAGAAAAAAACATAATGAGGCAAACCTTTCCCTAACACTCCTGCTTAGAACAAGGTCAGGGTATGTAAAAATAGTTCATATTGTTTAATATAATGCCCTCCAATTCATTGATGTTGCTATGGATGACAAAATTTAATGCCTTTTTATGGCTCAATAGTATTCCATTATGTATACATATCTTATTTTCTTTATCCATCAGTTGATGGGCACTTAGGTTGTTTCCATTGCTTTGCTATTGTGAATAATGCTGCAATGAATATGGAAATGCATACTTTTTTCAACATATGGATTTCACTTCCTGTGGATATATGCCCAGAAGTAGAATTTCTAGATCATATGTTAGCTATATTTTTTAATTTGTTGAGGACTCTACATACTGTTTTCCATAATGACTGTATGAATTTACATTCCAATCAAAACAGTGTTCCCATTGCTCCCTGACCTCATTAACATTTTTTATCTTTTTGATAAAAGCCATCCTAACAAGTGTGAGATAATATCTCACTGTCGTTTTGATTTGTACTTCCTAATAATTAGTGATGTTAAGCATTTATTCATATAAATGTTGGCTGCTTATATGTCTCTTTTTAAGAAGTGTCTATATACAGGTGCTTTTAAAATTATTTTTATTTGTTATTTTATTGTCATGGAGTGACAATATGCATGACAGTGTATAAACATGACAGTGGAGTGTATTTTGTATTTTGACATATTATGCATACACGGAGTACAACTTATTCTAATTAGGATCCCATTCTTGTGGTTATACATGACAAAGACTTTCACTGCTTATGTATCCACATATGAACATACGAAAGTTACGTCTGATTCTCTTTTTGATACTGCGTATTGACACTAGTAATAGTATCAATAGCATACTAGGGATTGAACCCTGGGCTGCTTTATCACTAAGTTGCTAACACTGGCCTCGAACTTGTGATCCTCCTGCCTCAGCCTCCTAAATTGCTGGAATTATAGGCATGCACCACCTCACCTGGCCATATACAGGTACTTTGTTGATCAGATGATTTAAAAAAATATTATCAATGCAACTGATAATCCAAATTTGCAAAACTCAAGAAGGTTGTAAGCAAATAACTAAGTATTGAGAAACGCTGTACTACATTTATAAGCACAGGGAAAAAATGAAAATTGGGACACAGAACACTTAAATTTCAGTTAATTGCCCTCAAGAAACTTTAAAATCTCACCACTCTGAACATTTCTATTTATAGAACATCAGCTTACACTTTAGGGTCTTAAAGCTATAAAATAAACAATCTTTAATACCTTGGCTCACTATAGCAATCCTATTTCATTTTTGTCATCCAAATGCAAAGAAATATGAAGAGTGTCCTAATATATTAGCCATGGTATTTTAAAAGGCCAACATTCAAAATAGAGCCATGTACCATTCATCTCTGAATATATAATCAATGCACAGACACAAAGAGATATACATTAAGTGCAGTCCAGACAAATGCTGGTAATGACTTGTTTTGGGTCCATGACAATATAAGAAGCTTGAGCCAGAATATGAAATACCAATATCAATCACTTCATTACTTAGATCAGATGTTTTTCCCCCCACAACAAGTTTCTCAATGAAGGAAGTGGTACATTGATTTACAAGTGGGAGAAAGCATCTTTTCTAGTTCAGATCAATAACAATTTGCAGACCAGCACTATGGGTAGCACTACAACACAGGAGATACTCTGGAATGTTTATAGTACCCATTTTCCTAGTTCTGTTGGGTACCTGAAGTTGCCTGAAAATGAAGAGGGGCAAATTAAGCCTTCTGAAGTGTTTATTTTTCTTTTTGAATAGACAGATAAAATGAGCACAAGACCAAAGGTTAAGGGGAACCAGCTAGTGAACCTGAAATGAAATGAATATGTTCTGTTTCCTCTTTAAACTGTTCCATTTGATTTTTCATGAAAAGCTATTTGTGTTAGGTACCCTGCATGTTTTGCATGAGGTATGTATTTAGGTCTTTTTATTTAGTCAGTGTAGGAGGAGGTAATGAGTAGCTCTGTTAAATTTGTAAAGGGTCAATTCTAATTTCAGAGACCAGCAATAAATTATAAACCTAGTGATTTCTGAAAAACACCTACAACATGATCATCTCTAGAAATCTCGGGATTTGTATCTTACCAGAGGGAGAACATAATCAGCATATGTTTTGAGAGCTGCATTCACACTCAAAGTTTCCGCAAATGGTACTTTCATATTTTCACTGTTTTTTCTTTGTATTTCCATATTATAAATACTTACTTAATGACTAAAATGCTTATTGTTCTGATTCAGGTGGATATGTTTGCCCTCTAGATCTGTAGGGCTGAAGGTCATCTGGATTTAGTTATACAATGCAAAACATTATTAACAATTAGACCCACAAAAACAAAAGTCACACTTTAGAAGAGAACGTAAGCCAAGAGAAACAATCAAAATGTACACTGTGCCAATGAGCCATGCCTCACCAGCTCAGTGTCCCACTAAATTGCTTTTCCTTTGGGATTTATTTCTATAGAGACCATATCCCTGTTCCATAAATAAACCCAGAAGTTGCTAGGAGACAGTCTAGCTTCTCAGGACACAACTCAAGGGGAGCGGCTGCTTCCTACCAAGAGGTATAGAAATCTGAAGCTATTTCTGACATACATGCTATTGTTATGAAACCTAGATTCTCAGCACGTGTATGTCACAGAGCTCTAGAAGGAATCTATTACGGAGTGAGGCTTGCTGGTACTGTTCAGGAGGCTGAGGTGGGTGGATCACTGAGCACAGGAGTTCAAGGACAGCCTGAGCAACAGTGAGACCCCATTTCACAAAAAGAAAAAAAGGGGGGATTTATCATACATATACCTATTTAGCCATATAAACCCTAAATCGTATGATTGAATCTGGACCCCCAAAATCTTTTTCCATCCTCACCTTGGGTCTCTTCTTTTCTTTCACCCCCTCTCCAAATGAGCCACCTCACTAGACTCTATCTAACAGCGCCCAAACAAATGTTTTGAATATTTTTTAAGTTATGAATCACTCACTCAAAGAGCCTTCCCATCACATTGTTGGTCCTGTTAAACCTCTGAAAATTTCCACATGGCTTGGGGTTATCGTTTTCCTTTTTTTTTCCCCCTGCTACTTCTTTTAACAAAACAATCTAGTGGGTTTGACCTGTATTAAGACAGCCCTAAGCGCTCTCCATGAACGAGGAACTACAGAAGTGGCAGCCCACACATTCTGCCTTTCGAAGCAGTTGTCATCCTTTTTCCTTTGTCTGGCTGTGCTAGAGACTCAGTTGGGAATAAATAATGGCACATAAAGTCTTACTAACAGTGATTGAAACAATGAGAGGAATATTTCTTCCATATATAACATGAACTTCAGAGTTCCAGGCCAAGCTCTATCTTTCTGCTCTACCCTCTGTTATGGTTTGAAGTGAGGTGTTCCCCAAAAGCTCCTGTGTTAATGTGGGACATGAAGTGATTACATTATGAAAGCTGTAACCAAATCAGACCATCTCAGTTTGAATGGACTAACTGGGTAATAACCTAATCAGACCACCCCAGTTTGAATGGACTAACTGGGAAGTAACTCTAAGCAAGTGAGCATGGCTAGAGGAGGTGGTCATTGGGGACGTGCCCTGGAAGGGTTCATCTTCTCTAAGGCCCCTTCTCTCACTGTTTCCAAACTGATATGACCAGAGCAGCACTCCTCTGCCATACCCTTCCGACATGATGTTCTGCCTTATCTTAGGCCCAGAGCAATGGAGTCAGCCCACCATGGACTAAACCTCTGAAACCATAAGCCAAAATAAACTTTTCCTCCTCTAAGTTGTCCTTGTCAAGTATTTTGGTCACAGCAATGAAAAGCTGATTAACATACCATCCTTAGCTTATTATCTTCCATACTGATACCTCGTTGTTGCCCTATGGATGCAGCAACACAGGATATCATATCTTTTCATTAGAGTCCCAAGTTCAAGATAAGCAAAACTTTAAAAAACCCTTCCCAAAGCTCTGGATTTCCATTGGGAAGAGAAGTTGGGCCAGTGTCTTCCCCTTATATCTCACTGGCCAGGACTGAGTCACATGTCCACTGCTAGCAGGATTAACATTCAGATTTAGACCTTTCCTGAGCCTGGGGTAGGGGCTACCCTGAAATCAAAGTTCTGACTGCAGGGAGATAAGAACAGGAAATGGCTGTCAGTTAGAGACCACAGTTCTGCCACATTCCTCTCCACAAGGGATGATGAAGTTCCAATTGAAATAAGGCTCTCTCTCTCCAATCCAGTTGTTAAAAGAGCCCATCCATTCATTCTAGCTCCAGAAAGAACATGGATGTCTCTATTAAGAACAGATAGGCATTCACTCAGTTGAAGACCCAGATTAATAAGTCTTTCTTTTATACACTACTCTGACCCTATAATTACAGAAACAAGTTATATTTAATGTTATACAAGGACCTGCACCTTTTAAAGCCATTCATTGTAAAAGATCTATTAAGACCAATGGCTTACTCAAGAATTCATGCGCCTGAGACTACCAACATACTACTTTTATCTGCAAATGCTGGTCTCTTATGTCAGTCCTAGAACCTTGAGACATCTGGGATGCCAGCTCCTCACTCTCCTGGCTAGGGATCTAAGTATTTAAGAAAATACGGTGAGAAGAACTGACAAAAATAGAGAACTCAAACAGTTCTCCAGAAATAGCTAGATAGGAAAATGAAGTGGGATCTCTTAACTCTTTCCATCTAAATCAAAACTATGGAAAGAACTTTTGCTTCAAGTCATAAGGAAGTGATCAGCAACAAATCAGCCTTCCCAATGTAGTCCCCCAAATACCAGGAACTGGATATCTGGTGGCGTAAGACTGCAATCCACAAGAAAGAGAAACGGATGAGGTGACTTCCTGATCACCCATATCTCAGCCAGCAGACAATTTCCTGAGTGCATTTCAGGTAGCTAGGGTCCACGGCAATTCTTCAAAGTGTGGAGGCAGAGATCAGAGTTTGAGTCAACTAAAGAGACTAGAATCTCCAGGCCTCAATACTAGAAAGGAAAGAGTTATGAAGTGGTAAATTTCAAAAAATCTACATGGGGATCCCCTATAGATCTTTGGCTATGGTGTGGACTGCACACACTCAAAAAGAAACTACTGAGGCTTTGTAGAAAGTCTTGGTAAGGCTTATTCTAAACCTGTCTTAACAAAGCACCAAATCAAGACCTAACAAAATCCATAGAGTACAACAAATTTGGAGGCTGCCTTCCACCAAGCTGGAAATGCTGGGAAACTACACTAGACTTTCCACAGATGCATCCCAACAAGGTGTAAACACACACCTACTCAAGCACAAGGAAATAAACCTGCCTACTAATAATTCCACAGGACTCAGAATTTTTACAACACAGTGAAAAATTAAAGATAGATGTCCAGTGTAAAATTAGAGACAGTTAGATGTGCAAACAAAGACAGAAATGGGGGAAATATCAACAGAATCTGACCCTGAGATGGCCCAGATTTTGAAATTTAGAAAACAGAGACTTTAAAGCAGCTATATCCAATTGAATTCAAAGAACTGAACAAAAATATGAACTGGATGATTTAGCATGTAAAAGAATTAAAAACTATACAAAAATGTAAATTCTACAAATGAAAAGCTAAATAACTAAAATTTAAAAACCCATGAGACTGATAACAGAATGAAGATGAAAAAGGAAAAACAAACTTGAAGAGAGATTATCAGAAAATATGAAATTTGAATATCAAAGCAAAAATTAATTGAAGGATAATGAAGTAGAGCCTCAGGTCCTTGTAGAAAAATATAAAATGATGGAATATAGTTATAATTGTAGTCTCAGAAATGTGAAAATGGATAGGAAAAAAATTGAAGAAATAATGACCAAATGTTCCCAAAACTCAACAAAAGCATTAACTTATAATAAGCTCAGAGAAATCCAACCAAGGTAAATAAAAAGAAAACCATGCCTAAGTATATCTTCAAAATACTGAAAATGGAGATAAAGAGAAAATCTTGAATGTAGCCAAGGGCAAGGACATGTTACATACAGGGGCACATATAGTGATGATTTATGTGAAATGCAGAAGTCTCTTGAAATAAACTGAGGAAGAGTTAGTACTTGGAGATTTCTTTTTTTTTTTTTTTTTTTTTTGCCTTTTTTTGGAACTGGGGGTTGAACCCAGGGCTTTGCGAATGCAAGGCAGATGCTTTGCCACTGAGCTACATCCCAACCCAGAGATTTATTTCTTAATTCTGTTTTCTTGTCTATATCTTTGGGTTAATTTGAGACTTACAACTCTGACCTATACGTCTTCCTCTACGAAGTAAAATACATGAACTCTAAGATTTTGTGGCCATGGTTACTTAGAGATAAGACAAATTGTACTTTGGATGCCTTAGCTCTTCCCTGATTAATTCAGACTGGAAAATACAACAAGTTGGGTAGGGAATTAAAAAGAAGACACAGGAAAAAATATGAAGTAATGTGAGCCAATATCTTAATTGATTCTAGCATTTACAGATAAAGTTATTAACACAGAAAAGAAATTATGAAAGAAAAGTTAAAATTGATTATTTCCCAAAGAAATATATATAATGTATTTTTAAAAATACAACACTATTTGTAGTCTTATATTAAAACTTTTATTCATAAAATATAAAATGGGAAAAATTTTTAAAAAGCAAACAAAAAACTACGTGAAAAAAATAAGTTTTATGAAGCCCAAAGAGTACAATGACATCAAAACTAAAGGAATTACTTCAAAATCCCAGAAGAACTGTAAACTTTTTGTGATCATAATAATACAAATATAATTTTTAAGTCATGTATCTTCCACACTTTGGATATATTGTTAAATGCAACTGTGGAAAATACTGAACAGTGAAGATTTTTTTTCCCCTTTCTTATTGTCAAAAGAGAAAAAAACAATGATAATTCACCAATTTTTTACCATTTAGAATTCATATTATTCAGCATGGTTAATCATTAAGAGTTATATAAGTAAATATAACCCTTTTTTTATTTTAACCAACATAAAAATTCTCAATTCAGAAAAACAAATTTTAGTGCATATAACATTTTAAAAACTTTTTAGCAAGGTTATTTTTCATCACACCAGAGTTTCTGCTATTTGAGGCCAGATAAATCTTTGTTGTAAGGGACTCTCCTGTACATTAAAGGATGTTTAGCAGCACCTGGGGTCTTGCATCCCCCTACCCAGCTGTGGCAACCAAAAATGTCTCTGGATACTGCCAATGTCCTCTAGGGGGCAAAATTGGCCCTGTCTGAGAAGAACTTCGATGTGTAAGAAACAGTTTTTCCCCCTAATATATTCATTAAAAGAAAAAGGAGGGGCTGGGGTTGTGGCTCAGTGATGGAGTGCTCACCCAGCATGTGTTAGGCACTGGGTTGGATCCTCAGCACCACATAAAAATAGATAAAATGAGGGTATTGTGTCTATCTACAGCTAAAAAAGAATTTTTTAAGAAAATAAAGGAAAGATGACTGGCTTATAATTTACATTAAAAGCAACAATCTCTTTCTAATAAATGATCTGATGTTAACTTTGAAATGAATTTCCTTCATTTATAGAACAAGTTCTCCAACTTTGAGGAATATAGATTTTATTATTGGGTTGAATTTAGATTTTCTTTCTGGTTAGTTGGGAGGTTTTGATTTTTGCTTCCGAACAAAGCAGACTTTTTGCTTACTGGGATGCTTCATTCATCAGTCATTCATCTATGAATAACAGGTACAAATTAGCTACACAGAGCTGTGACTGCTATTATTAAAACAAATAGCAACTATTTATTTCTCAGTCATTCATTAGGATATTTTTTTCATCTAATTGATCTGAGATACATTCAAGGAATTTTGAAATACATAGACACCTTAGACCACAGATTGTTCTTAATGAAATCCAACCTTTAGAAAATGCAAGACATTTTTCATATCAGTTATCTAAATGTAGGCATCTGTCAGTTTAAAAGTGTTAATAAATATTAATAATCACCTCTTTACTAGGACTACTGATCAAGGGCAATGGGAAGTTTTAAAAGGAAAATTCTATAACATCTGCAGGTTCTGGCATTTAATTTGGTAGAAATGTAACCACAAAATTTATAGAAGCAAAAGTACTATTGACTCTCCTCCTGAAGAAGGAATGTTCCCAGAATGTGCTGTGTCTATTTGTGTGTGTGAATTTTCTTCCAGGAGAAAATACAGAATGGTATAATGACAGAGAAAAAAAAAAACCCATGCTCAGAACCACACACATGTCCATTTCCTTGTACTCACCTATATGATAAAGGCCAATCCAATCGCTGGGGTCCACCTCCTCTTTAATGTCCCAGAAGATAATGAGGTTCTGGGCTTGCCCCAGTGTGTACTCGTACATGCTGGCAGTCAAGCTGGAGCGGCTCTCAGAAGTCACCAGGTCCGTGTCGCTATTGGCTCGTTGTAGGGTCATGTTCTCGGGCATGGAGCTCTGCGCAGCAAGGCTCTGCAGGTTCTCTGGGCTCAGTGTGTACCGCATCTGGGGATTTCGACGCCGCACAAAAAGCAGATGCTCCCGGGCTGAGCTAGCCATCCCGTCTGTCTCTCTGAGGTTGGCTCCCTATAAAGCTGCAATAGACAAGCATAGAACATTAGTGCTACAATGTAAGGAATTAGGTTTAAGCTTCCCAGACATAAAAGCCTTGAAGAATATTTACTAAAATCTGAGCATGGAATAATCTTCTGCTGTCAAAATAAAACCTATTATTCTACTGTCGACTGATGATGTCAGAAATAACTTTCATAGACTGAGGTCACATGGCAGCAAAGGCTACCACACACCTGTGGCCCTGGATTTCACTTAGCACAGCTTCCTCCCAGCAGTTAAGGAGGAAGGGATTTCTCTACCACTTCTTTTAGTTCTATCCTTTCTCGAACACTCCACCTGCAGAATGGCATCCTTTTCTCATTTTCCAGCTCCCACACGCACGATATTTATTTTCTGCTGCAATTAAATTTTAAAACAGCAAGGCAGAAATTTCTGACACATGCTAAATACAGTTGACATACCACTGAGTACAAGTGCACTTGCTCAGTTTCCTTAGCATGAGTGTAACCCACTGAAATTGTTTTTAGGAGCTTGCTCAGATGCCACCTCTTCACTTAAAACCAGAAGCATGATATTTAAACCTATAACATCCCAGACTTAACCCTCTCGATTTTTCTCAGTAGCAAATTATTATGACCCAATGCATCACATAACTGACTTAGTTGACTATTATCTCCTTCCCCCAACAAGAATGTAAACTTCAGGAAAGGAGCAATTTATTTGTGTATGTATGTGTACACTATGATGCTTGGCACACAGTAGGTGCTGAAAAACATCTGTTAAATGAACAAATGATGGAATGGTGAGCATCTTTCTCCTAGACATTCCATGGCCTTAACTTATATCTCGAGTCTCCTTTTTGAGGCTGCCTCTTGCTATCTTGATTCTTTGACTGGGTTATACATTTCCACCACCTAAATATGATAAACTGTTTCCATTTGTTTCCATTTGGCCTGCCTCTAAAGGAACAGAGACCTCCCTGTTAGGCATTCTTGTTGGGACTTAGATACTCTTGTTGTCACTGTCCAAGACATGTACTTTCATCCAGCACATTCAAAATTCTGGCTCCCGGTGCTTTCCCTATATGTCAATAAACTCACACCATGTCACCCAAAGCCTACTGGCTTTACATAGAAGGCATATGGTTCTCTTTTCTCTATCCCTTTTAGAACCATGTAATCCACTAATGCATTTGTGGACTAACATTTATTCAGTATCCTTAGTATGTGTTGACATCTTTGATGTATATTTACTTCATTTAAAGCCAAACTTAATTGAGTCTTGGGAATTAGCAGGAGCTCCCATTTAACAGTTAGCCTTTGGGTGCAATATTTACATTACAACTAACAATCTTGGATGCTGAGTCTAAGAAGAGGAAAAGGGACAGCAGGTTTCCCTATGTGACCCATTTCCCCACCCATTTTACAAACACTGTCGGTGAAGAGGACCTATTTCCATCGATAGGGTTACTATACTTGCAAATCTATTTATTTGAACAATTCTGCCATCAAGTTGATTTCATACTTTTATTACTCTCTCATGAATTAAAAATAACTTGGATTGATAGGCAAGCTGTCCTATGTAAAAAGGAAATAAAAATGAATGGACAGGCCAATTTACCCAGTTTAATGGTACTAAATCCAGTATCCCTCTTCATGAAGTTACGCTTCTCTTTTTTTATGACAACCTACCCTGTAACTGTTGTCTTATGACAACATACTCCATAACTGTTAGACAGTCTCCAACCTGTGAAGCCTTAAAATACAGGTCAACTTCTAATCTACTTTCATTTTAGAGTATTCCAGCAAGCCATTATTTCTTTATAAACTCAGTGAGTCAAGTACCACATCAGCTTCAGCAAGAACTATAAATAATTAACTGCTCACACATTGCAGTCTAATAAAAAATGCAGGCTGTACATAACTAGACTACTTTCCTGAGAGAAAGAAATAGGCCAGCACCTTGATACCTCAAAACCACGATAAATGAACTATAGACAATTATTCTGCTCTAGAAAAAAGTGAAAAACACATATATGTACAGCAAAAGTGTTCTTTTAGAATGACCTTAGCATAGTGGATAAGAGAATAAGTTCAAAGCTCAATTTCTAGATTTTGGTCAGGTCTCTGTTAGTAATTCACTCTGATGGTTGATAGCTTATTTTAACCACATGCGGCTGGCGGCTTCTACACTATGCAGACAGATCCAAATGATGGACATGCCCCCGGCTTTCAAAATGGCTGATTCCCTTTGAACTCACTGCCATCAGGAAGCCCCTCAGTGTGACTAAGAAGAAAATAATCACTGAACTAGCCGTCAATGATGTGTGAATAACCGAGAAGCCCTGAATCCTTCAGAGGATTCTGTTTTTCCATTTCAGCATAAAGATGCTTCTTTAGCCAAATCTCTCACTGAAGGAACTGTATAATCCTGTTAGAAAAAAAGCACTCATCTGAGGGGAAGGGTTTTCTAGATAAACACCAGAGGGCAGGAGGATTGAAATGTCCCAGAAACTCTCATGGTCTCTTACAGCTTCTTTCCTTCTACTTTCAATCTGTGTAGTCTTCAAAAGCAAAAACTGTGGTGTTGTGGGGCTTGGTGTTGTGTGTGTGTGTCAGGGCCAATGAGATAAAGGGATGAAAAGACAGGGGCTACCTGAATGCTTCTTTAACACTCACATGGCACTTACTCTAAATGATTTACAAATATATTACTTAGATGTATAAATAACCCAGTTAGACCATCTTTATATACAAAATATAGAGAGAACCCAGGTTATTTGCAAGTCCTGTGTCCACAAATCAATAGTGGTACACACTTAAACTCCACCCTGACTCAATATATTCATCTACTAAATGGAGGTGACCTGAACGTATCATGTCAAATTGTTTTAAGGACTAGAAGTATCATGGGTAAAGGTATCCAGTAAAAAATAACTATTGTCATTTTAGTAGGCGGAATGATGTAATTGTTAAATTAATACATTATTTCATTTAGGGTAGCTCTAAAAGGCTGGAGAGAGGGACCCTTGGATGTGGAAGATAGGTAAAGAAAACAAATGCCAAAGACCAATGTTATATATTAAAATCACTACAAGTCCTCCCTAGGGCCAGATGACCCTGTACTTGAGAGGGAATACAGTATATTCTTTCCTTGCTGCTCCTACTCTCCAAGGCCCCTGCCTCCAAAGTCCAGAAATCAACTATGTTATGTTTCACAGCCCCTTCAGTTGTAGATCGAGAAGAATGGATTTTAGTGATAGGAAGAGACCATATCCATCAGGAATCATTCAAAGAAAGAACCCAAAGACTTGGTGACAGATTGGATATAAAGGATGAAAGTGAGAGAGAAATTAGGATTAACTTTTGGATTTTCAATCTAGGTGATAAGAGAATCCCAGCAACATCAACAGAACTGAAAAACAATTTGGGGGGAGTTTTAAGTTAATGTAATTGATCCAAGTAAATATGTCTTGAAGAATCATCAGAGCACAGCTGATTCATATGGGACCAGGGATAAACAAATATTCAAATGCAAGTTTCTATTCAATAGAAACCTTAAAGTTGATTAAAATATGCCAATGTGTCCCTAAAAGGTGCAGTTCATGGATTAAAAACTTCTTTCAGATGTTTTACTTTTACGTAAGTTGTGTCAACCTGAAAAGAAATATACCACTAGAATGAATAGATGACCAGGAGGGACTTCTATCAAAACTGCTTTGGAAACTTTAATTTTTCCCTTATAGAAAATGTAATTTTTTAGAGTTCACGTTTCCACAGTAAATAAGATCAAACTCCATGCAAAAAGTAATCTGCAAAGTTATGCAAAAGTAAGGGGGGAAAAATCAAAGCACTCTAAATTTTATAGTTAACATTGTAGTTTATAGGGACCTTAATTGAATGCAGTGCTCTCCTGTGTGAAAATCAATGCTACTCAAACAGGAAAAGAGCAGCTGTACATTTTCTCCTAATGAAACCTATGAATGCTTGATTTGCTCTTTGGTTTCATACCTATGCCTTCTGCAATACTAAAGGCAGTTTTTCTTCAGAAAATTACCCGTGTCCTCTGAACTGCTTTAGAAGTAAAGATGATGGTAACAGAAACTGACTAGTGTATACTCTATTAAATAAACTAAAACTGGTCCTTCAAAGTTCCTTAGAAACTCCAGCCCTTCCACAGTAAATCTTCGCTGTGGTTCTCTCTCCCATTCTCAATAGATGCTATTTAACGTGATGTCGCACTGCTTTTAAACAAAATAGCCCCCCAAAACCTTGTTCTTCTAATTATGATTAGGTTTGCACTATGTGCTCTCTCTGATAACAGACGTCTGCTTATACAAAACCAAAAACAAAATCACTTTTCTTCCCGAGGTCAAGAGAGATTTAATTACTAAGCAAATTGTAAAATGCCACAGTGGACAACTTCATATCTAAAACCAGCGGGTTTTGTTCAGAAGATACAGGCAGGAGCAGATGACAAATACTCTAAGCAGTATGTTTTTATTTAAAATATGTTTGCTAAAGAATCTGGAGGTGAATGTCAATTTACTAAACCTCACCTGAAGGACAAGACTAAAAAACAATGTCAGAGCATTTTTGTATACCAAGAAATGCATGCCAGACCAGATACATAAATAATACTAATAATAGTAATTAGCATATCTTTTATCCCTTTGAATTCCCCTCAAATATAATATAGAATACACACATACAGACACACACACACACATACAGACACACACACACACACACACACACACACACACACACACCCCTGCTCAAACTCAAAGTGCTTCTTTCAATATAAATGAGATGAACGAAGTGGGAGAAACTATATTTACAGTCAGAGACACTAAAGAAAACATAATTTACTTGCCATAGCAAAGATGTGAGAATCTTGGGAGAGAGGCTAGGAATAGGAAAAACAGTGGAATGAATCAGACATAACTTTCCCATGTACTTACATGAATATACCACAATAAATCCTACATCATGTACATCCACAAGACTGGGACCCTAGTTAGAATACGATATACTCCATGATATAAACATGTCACAATTGACTCTACTGTTACATATAATTAAAAAGAACTAAAAAAAATAAATTAAAGAAAAATGCTTAATTACTCTAAAACACACACACACGCGCGCGCGCACACACACACACACACACACACACACACACATATACAGAGACCTGTCTCCAGCAAGGCCAGTTGGCATCTGAGATAAGGAAAGTCATCACCAAATTCTCCATGAAAGACCCTCCCCAAGGGAGTTCCCTGGTGTCTATTAAGAGAAAGCATTTACACTACAGTGTTTATCATAGATAATCCCATCCAACTGCTTGGATTAACTGGCAAAAGTATGCTAGTAAAATGACTGAGAAGACCAGAAAAATTCCTTCTATACAATCTGCCACCAGAATGAGAATTGACAAGAGATCCGGGTAGCTGTCAGCCCCTCACTTCCTCTTCTTACATAGAAAAAGATCTATAAATAGAGAGGTCCTCCAAGCTGCCACCAGTAAGGAAAAGCCCTTTCTCCTCATAGTTTTACCAAATAATATATTTTGATCCGAAACATAAAAATAAACCACGTGGGCTGGGGTTTTAGCTCAGTGGTAGAGTGCTTGCCTCACATATAGAAGGTACTGGGTTTGATCCTCAGCACCACATAAAAATAAAATAAAGATATTGTGGGGCTGGGGTTTTAGCTCAGTGGTAGAGTTCTTGCCTCGCACACATGAGGCTCTCAGTTCGATCCTCAGCAAAACATTAAAAATAAATAAATAGATAAAAATAAAGATATTGTGTCCATCTACAACTAAAAAAATTTTTTTAAAAACACTTGGAAAAGGGATATAGACACATAATCTTAAATTCCAAAAATTGTTAATTTTAAAGACTAAGTTTCACAGTACTTTTAGGATGTTGATTTAGCATGAAATCACTGAATATACAAATTACAGTAACAAGGAAAATAATTAGTATTTAATTGAACTCTTCAGCTTTTTAAATTCAATAAGGTTTTTAATTCAATTCAACATTTTTGTGAACAGCAATAAATCATTCACAAAAGAAAAAATGTACATCAATAATTGTATACCAAAACCAAAACAAAAATGAGACATAATTTTTGTGCCTTAGAACTTTAAATAATAATGGAATGCAAAAATAAATAAATAAATAAAAATCAAAAAATAATTGAATGCAAGTGAAAATGCAGGAAATAGGAACTCATATAGTGTTGAGAGGACAATTTTACAAAACTCTCTGGAGTCTTGGATATGCTCATGCCCTCGGAGCCAGTGATTTGCTTCCAGGGCAAAAAGCAGCAATGTTCATCACAACATTATTTCAAACAGACAATACGTCAAAAGAAAACAACTTTCAAACAATGGAAGAACAGCTAGATTATGGCATATCTACACTATTGCTATCATGAAGCCATGTGAAGTATATTATATTTCTTAACATGTGACATGGGAACTTGTTCACCAGGACATAATGTTAAGTATCAACAAATACTGTTATATGCACAATAGAATTAAATTGTCTTAAGAGGACACTTTTTCAGTAGTCTTAGATGAGGAAACTGAAAATATGTTTTTCTCCTGATACTCCTTTTTTGAAATTTTCAACAAATTATATGTATATAACCAGAAAACATAAGCTCCTAGTACTGCTTGTTAAAAACCAGAAAAGTTATTAAAACACACCTTTAATAGGAAAGGATGATTCAAATTATTCATCGCAACAAACAGTTATCCTTCAGGAATTATTAGTTTATGTAAAAAAAGAAAAAAGAAAAAAGAAACCCCCCACCCTGATAAACTAAAGAAAGGGAATTTACTAGAAGGATATTGGGTCACTTACAGAATCAAAATAGCTAGGGAAAAAATGAGCCAAAGCAGCTCTTGGGTCACAGGAGTCCCCAGCATCAATCCACCTACACATTTACCCTCTCCCTCATGTTACTTAGTACAGACTCCTGGGAGACTGAATCCAAGGACCTGTGGGGAAAAGGAGAAGGGATCCAGATGGACAATGGCCAAATTGAAGGTAGCTGGAGAAAAGAGATTCCTCAAAGTGAAGTAAGCTAGTAAAAATGGAGGAAGTCAGTTGTTTAGATGAATAGAAAATTAATACAGAACAAAAATTAAAAAAAAAAAATAAAAAGAACCTACAAAACGCCAACTCCAAAATTACATGTCCTTAAATACGTAACAGGAGAAGAGAGAACATCAGGATGGGAAGAAGAAAGGCAGCATCTCTATCTCCTTAACCTCAATGGTTAAGGACAGACTGTTATGACCCATCCTGAAATGATATCAAATAACATAGGTGTCATTTTTAGCATTAATCTATACCATTAATATGGCATTAAATTAAGAAGACTTCAAGAAATATTTTTAAATGTCATGCTAGATTAGGAAAATGAAAACCAAAATGTCACATACTTTCATTATCTTTTAAAAATTCAAACCTACTTTTCAGTAAATACACATGGAGTTTTGTGCTATATAAAAGGGAGGAAGAGAGGGAGGGAGGGAGGAAAGAAGGACAGAAGAGATTTTGCTTAATATCTACAACTTCTCGTGGTCTGCTTGTTTATTAAAAATTACTGGTGGTTTGTGTGGGAGAAGCAAAATCAATTCATCTTAAACTCAGTCCTTTTGAAAGATATTAAATGCTTATTCTTCACACAAAACATAAGCTCCTAGTACTGCTTGTTAAAAACTACTACAAAAAAACAACTGTATTTAAATGCAATTGTTTATTCCATAAAATACTAGAGGTCATAGCTTTAAACACTAGCAATTCTATCATGTACTCTAAAGTGCAGAGAACACATTTTTAAAAATATAATTCTCTATTTCCATTCCCATGGCCACAATAGACTAATTAAATTTGCATCACTTCTAGATTATCTCAACAGGTTGTTCTGACCCTAATATTTACGCCAATCAATCCATCTACTCCCTCCTGACAGCACTTTTTCAATGACAACCTACCCAATCTAGGAAATAACACAATTAAAGGACCATGATGTATGTAAACAAAGGAGTGAGGCGGGGACCAAATTCAGGTAGGGTAAGCAGGGTAGGATTCTCACAGGCATGACCTGACTCAGCTGCTCCCTGGAGTTAACAAGCTGTTGAATAGTCCAGGTAAGGGCGAAGATGACACACATTCGAGTGGTGGCTCTGGGGCTGGAAGAGAGAGCAGGGTGGAGATTTTCCAGTGGTACCATACAAATTGTCTCCATGCAACCTTCTCTCTTCTGCTGCCCTTGAAAATACTTAGCACACTGAGCAGTAGCCAGGCCATTCTTTCCTCCTACTCCAACTCTAAGACCTAAGGAACTATGCTCTGAAGAACATTCAGTCAGAATTTAACATTCTTACTTATAAGTCACCAATAGCCCTTTCATTCAACTCATCTGCAATTTCCAATTAGTCTAGTTACTAGACTAGAAAAAGAATGAATGCTGTTAATTAATGATTAGTAAATTCCCAGTTCATGAGACTCCCAATGACACAATGATCCACAATGGTCTACAAACATCCTCACAATGGTCTACCAAGCCCCACATGATCTGGCCCCAAATCTTCTCTGATCTTTGCTGCTCCCAGATTGCTCTAGCCATACTCTATGTCTTATAGTCTCATCATGAATCATCATGTCTTCTCTTGCCAGATGATAAGCTCTTTGAGGACAAATTACTGTTACATATTTCTCTTACATATTATATCCTCTGCAAATAGTTTTTTTTTTTTTCAAATCAGTGAGTGGATGGGGCTAATTTCTACTAGAAAATAGTGCAAAAGAACCAATTCAAGAGTTTAAATAAATGCTCACTTTTTCTTAGCATTAGTCACATTTGACATCTGAAAAATATTTTTTTAAATTAAATACCTACTGTGTTTTGAAAAGGCCCCTACTGCACCAGAGAAAGAAATAAAAATCAAGTTACATGGAAAGAAACTGCCCTTGATACTACAAGGTCAAAGTGCAAAAGTCAGCAAAAGTTAATTACAGAAAATGATCAGCAGGGGCTGGAGTAGCTAAGAAAAGCCTACTGAGAAAACTTAAGCTGGTCCTAGAGAAATATGAAGAAGCCAGGAACATATGGCATGCCAAAGAAGGAATTCAACTAAAAAGTGTCAAAAGGCAGAAATTAGCTTTCTCTGCCTTCAGTCTGGTCCAAGCCACTATCATTTCCTCTGAATTAACAATTGCCTCCTTCCTACTTCCATATTGTATTTCTTGCTCTCTAGTCTCAACAAAGCATGGACAGTGATCTTGTTCAAATGTAAGTCAGAACTGTTGTTCTCTATCCAAAATCCTCCAGTGCCCTCCCATCTCACTCACTCAAAAAAAAAAAAAAAAAAAAGTCAAAATCCTCACATCCTCTCAATGGTCTTCAAAGCCCCACATGATCTGGCCCCAAGTCTTCTCTGATCTCCTTTGCTGTTCCCAGATTGCTCTAGCCACACTCTACCTCAGGGTTTTTACATGTGCCATTCCCTCTGCTCACCTCTTCAGAATCCACATGGTTCGCTGTGTTACTTCAGGATTTCACTATATGGCACCCTCTCAGTGGGACCTTCTCTGACCACCCTATGGAAAATCTAATTGCTTCAACCCTGCCAACCCCCTTTGTCCGTTTTAGCTTTCCTCCATAGAACTTTTCATATTCTAATGTATAGCATAACATATTAGTTTGTTTACTGTCTCTCCCCACTGGAATGTATGCTTCATGAAGAAGTGGAAATGACAGACAGACATCACCTCTAAGACAGCTACTACCTACGTGGTTTCCTCATTAGAATAACTAGAACACTGTTCCATTCAATTAAGTCATAAATTTTTTTTAACTTTACAAATGATTTGACACAATAGTAAGATTCATTATTGATTTCACTAGTGGAGTGGAGTGATTTTGAGTACAGGTTAGAAACATAGAGGTTAAAATTCAAAAGTCTGAGATTCCCAACCTATGCTCACCATTAGGACAGAGGTTAACAAAAGGTTTATTAAGCAGGGCAGGGAGGGACAGCACTGGAATCAAACAATAAGGAATGATCACATGAGGGAAGGAAGTCACATGTATGTCACAAAATCTGAGAGCCATACCTGCCTAACTGTTAATATAAATAATAGTTACCCAATGCCGAACACATGTGATGCACTGTCCTACTCCAGGAATACAACAACCAGAGCCCATTCTCAAGGAAGTTACTAGACTAGAAAAAGAATGAATGCTGTTAATTAATGATAAATAAATTCCCAGTTCATGAGACTCCCAATGACAAAGAGGACATCTGGAAGAACTAAAAATAAATAAATAAACAAACAAACAAACATGAATCATCAATTGGATGGAAAAAATGGTTCTTTTCAGTATTATGATCCTGCTTATTGACTACCAACATAATAGTATAGTTTTATTTATTTATTTATTTAAAAAGCCCTTTTTACCTAAGTATTCATTGCCAGTTCCACTACACTGGGGGCTAAAGACAAAACCAAAGAATATCAGGAAATAACAAACTGAAGATTTAAAATTAATTCCCGTTTAACCTTTCTCCCACACCATAACAGAGTCCTTTCTTGCCAGTCACATCTCTGTCAAATGTCCCAACAATAAATTGATTGCAAAGAGAAACTGCATCAGCTGCTAAAAGATTCAGAAATTTATAAAAATCAATAATAAGAATTTAAATCACAGGCAAAAACACCAAGAAACAAGGACCTGGCAAAGTCAGAATAACTGACAACCAAAGGAGGAAGAAAATAACAATAATTTAAATACCATAGGACTGAAATGAAGCAATGAGAAAGTCAATAGAGCCCTGGAGTTGTTTTTGAAATGTGACTTTCTTTATGATTGTGATGAGAAAGCCAAATATCCTATTGTGTTATCATACAATTTCCTTGAAAACAATTAACTCCTTCAACTCTCCAAAAATTTCTACACTTCGCTTGATGTTTATTTCTTCTAATAATTAGGTCATTTATGATTATAATCTAAATTTTATTGAACAATCGTTTGAATTTTTAGCTGGTCAAAATCAAACCCTTTCCCCCCTATTTACTTATAAAATTTGGCTTCACAATGTCAATGTATTCTCTTTGAGAGATCTGCTTTTCTGGTATCTCCTACCTATCCTCTGTCTCCCATCTTCTACCTCCGTGTTATCTCCACATGGTGCTACTAAGCTAAGATTTGATTTCCAGATGAAGCTAGTGGGCCTTAGCTGAGACCAATTTTTAGGTCATTAAATTTCACTGCATTTCCCAGATGCCATGGCTTCTTGTGGTTTCCATAGGTCCCAGGATTTGACTAGGTTACCAAAGCTACATCGTATATGTCTTAGTCTGTTTTCTGTTGCTATAACAAAATACCTGAGACTTGGAAATTAATTTTAAAAATAGTCATTTATTTGACTCATGGTTCTAGAAACTAGGAAACCCAAAAGCAAGGCGCCAGCATGTGCCTGGCTGCTAGAGAGGGCCTTCTTGCTACATAATAATAACACGGCAGAGAGACTCACATGATGAGATACAGCAAGCGTGCTAGCTCAGATCTCTCTTCCTCTTATTACAAAGTCACTAATTTCATCATTGGTGTCCCATCCTCATGATATCATTTAATCCTAATTACCTCCCAAAGCCCTCATATCTCCCCATACCACCAACAATTGGGATTAAGTTTCCAATACATGAACTTTGGGGGACATATGCAAATTATAATATCATGTCACCTTGGTTTAACCTAGTTTCCCAAACTTTGGGGATAAAGCATAATAGACTATTTAGAGATTTTTAAAGTCAGTATCTTAAATATAGGAGTCAAGGAGCTTCCCACTGCCAACATAAAGTTCCTCAACTCCTGATTTGCTCTGTTGCATTTCCACACTTTCTCATTCCCATTGTTGGTCTACCTACTGGGAGTTTTGCAGACATAGACAGTAAATATTTATCTACTTGTTGTGAGTCATAGATTTATCTTAAATCAACTTTATAAGCCCATAATAGCAATTTCCCACCCTCAAGACAATCTTGATAGACCTGGCGACTGATTGATGAGCAAGCATAAAAAAGGGACCCAGAGCAGGCTTTGCAGATGGGAGTCCTTCCAGAAGCACTCCATAAAAATCATCTTCTCCCTGCCCTTTCCTTTTTATCTACCCATTTTTAATAAGAATAATGACTCTTTGAGTCAAGTATGCCAAATACTTGAACACTTTGTTAAAGCAAAACTCTTGCGACCAAAAATTTTCTGAAATAAATGGGTTTATTGAGCTGGCCTACATGTAGCCCAATGCTTAATCCTTGGATCAAATTCCTGCAACTACCAGCATCAGGGTTAGATAGGAGCTGGAAAACATCTGCTGGAGCAGAGTTTAGGGCATTTATTCTACCATGAAAATTTGGGGAAGGAAAACGGATTGTTTCTATGGAATCCACATTGGTTGTAGATAAGAGAGGTGCAATTATGGAAAACAGAAAGAGCTTTGGAATAGAAGGGTGGTCCACAGGAAAAGTAATGGTTGCTTCTAAATGGGTTTGGGGTTGACAGCTCAGAAAGTTTACATGTAACCAGGGTTCAGTGACCCTGGGGTAGTGGGGCTATGATGGGATTCAGTCAGGGATTCAACATACATTCAGAAACACACACACAAAAAAAACTATTTTTCTTGGTTTCACCCTCAGCTGTTAACTGATTAACTTCCTTTATCTCTTCCTATCCCCTTCTCCAGCTCTTGTCATTAAATTTAGGATATCTCAGAAGTTTTCTTTTACGACTTCATGCAGATAAATCCTGCAGTGACCTGATAAGTGAAGGTCTGCCTTCCATGTAGGTTTCCGTGGCACTCCAGTATGGGTTAAAGGAAAACAGTGATGGCCCCTTAGCCTAAAGATTTGGCCAAGAAGAACAGGAAACTGGTGCTTCCTGCCTAAAGCTTCCTCCTCCCCCAATTATTCTGATGCACACAACTAACCTTCAGGTATCTTAATAGTTCTCCAGCTGACTACAGAACTACAGGTAATATGTTCTTATACAAAGCAACGTGGTCAATCTCCACCTCTCCCCCTTCCCACCAGTTTGGTCCAGTGCCTACTGCAGCAGCAGAAATCTGTAACTGTTCATTGAATGTGGAACAAATGAGAACACATGGATGAAGCAAGTTTTGAAGTCAAATGAATGATAAATATAGAATAGAAAATCCTTGCAGAGTCATGATAAAAGTATTTTAATTGGATTATATTTCAGACAAAGCTATATGACTATAAGTAAAATTGGTAATTTCTTTTTAAAGAGGCTGAAAAGATTCCATTTGTTTCAATGAATTAAATTATATTTTAAATTATTAAATGTACAGAAATTGGATTCCTGCTCCCAAATTCAATGTACTATAAGAACTTGCATTTTAATTATTAATAAATCAAAATGTATTCAAAGGAAGAAATTCATTGAGTTTATAAATGAAATTAAATATTTATTTTTGCTTAGAAAGCTGCACTATTAAAATTAGAAAAATATCATGATCTTAATAGTCATTCCAAACAAATTAAAATCTCATTAAGTTGCAAACAAGATTTAACTGTTTGTAATGAGGGAGAAGTTTTCAAAAACTATGCATTTAACCATTACCTCATTAATCCATGTTTTCGTTTAAAGGATTGCAGCATAAGACCAGAACCTACCCTCTGTAATGGCGAGTCCTTCTGTCATAAAGCATGGGTGACTGGGATTAAGAAGAGAGTTGGACTCATAAGTTTTAGCACTCCTCTTCTCTTCTAAGAGGAAAGTATTCCCTGCCGCCCAGAGGTATGAGGGCCTTGGGAAACAGCCAGGCAGAAGACCAGAGAGATGCTGTGAGCATCCCTCCAGCCTCAACCCAGTGTACCTGGGTCAAGGCCCACCCTAGGCTCTTCCAACACTTGGCTCTCTTTGCACAGGGAAGGTTTGGGTTAGGTTCGTGTCACAGTCTTAAAGAATCTTCCGTAATACACTAGATAAGTCCAAAGGCCTCGTACACAAAACTGAGATAAGGAGTGAAATAAGAAGGGAAGAATTTGAGTTGACCTATAATACATGGTGCTTAGCCAGAGAGGGACAGAGGAAGAAAGATAGAAGAAAAAACTGTGGGGACAAGGTATGGACAGCATTGTTCCCCACCCTAGGAGATTAGGGTGAGGAAGAAGGAAAATGGAAGAGGAATATGACAACACAGAACATGTTAAATTACTATTGTCTAGATTCCAATCCAAATCCACTAATCATAACCCACCCATGGAGCAGAGCCCAAACATCATATTTTTAACATGTTCCCCAGCTGAGGCTGATGAAAGCTGAAACTTGCAAACTGCTGACCTAAGAATTCATTAGGTAATATCTATATAAAGCTCCAAGAAAGACCAAATAACTGATTCTATCTCCTTAGGTATATCCAAATTTGTTCAACTAATTTAAAAAGAACCAAGAAATTAATAGAAAGACTTCCATCTTCCTAAAAATTTAAAAATTCTATTGCCCATAAAATTTAAAGGGACATAATTATTTAAACTTAGTGAAAATTTAAATTCACCAGATTTTATTTATTTGTTAAAAAGATGCATGGAAAAGTCCAGTATTATATTCAACAAAATGAAAAATGCCAAGGAGGACTGCCAGGAAAAATAAGAAAGCCACAGGCGAAGTTTATACTCAGAACTCAGGCCATTCACTTGTGCTCAGACACTAGATACAGGTCACCAACTTGTCTCTTAGTTTCTGACATCCCAACAACAGTTACTAGACACAGGCCTATTCCACATATCCACAAGACAAACACAAACAATGTCCTGGTAAGGAGTCCTGATAAAAATGTTCTTCTCTTAGTCTTCATGATGTATGAAGTACATTCATTCATACGTTCTTACATGTACATTAAGTAACATTATTGTGTTACCATCTTTGTGATATCTCCAATAGCACCAATTGGCTTTACTCTAATAGCACCAATTCCAGGACTTACATACAGAATAATGGCCACATATGGCTTTTCCCCACAGTCAGGTCTAGGTTTCACATTTTTGAAGTTGTTTTGTCACCATGTTGCCCAGGCTGGCCTTAAACTTGGGATCTTTCTATCTCAACCTCCAGAGTAACTAGACTTTACACTTTTTAAATCAACTTTTTGTGAATATAATTTCTTACAATGAGTTTCTTATAAGAATTTTAGAGCAGAAAGTTCAAGATAATGTCCTCATAAATCTAATCTTGAATATTTGACATGTGACTAAGATTTCATCCTTTTATGAACATGAAGGAAACAGACCAGCATGTGTGCTCATTCAAAAGGCTACTCCTCTCTGCATGCAGATTAGTGGTGGGAACATTCTTGGGCAAGATCTTCCTCAGAAAACAATTCTGGGCTTTGTCCAGATGAGTGTCAGATACCAAAGCTCTAAGGAAAACACAGGGACCTGTAAATTAGCTTCATTTACTTTCAGAACATGGCTTATCAGGCGGTTACTGCCCTGTGAGATAATCCTGATTTTAGCAAGTCAATTCAAGGACTAGGAAAATAAAAACAAATGAGGGCTGGGGGTATAAATCACTGTTAGAGTGCTTTCCTAGCATGTGTAAGGCCCTAGGTTCAATCCTCAGTACTGCAAAAATAAATAAATGGAAAAAAAAAGTAAGAATAGGTGTTGGGATTGTAGCTCCATGGAGAAGCACTTGCCTAGTATGTGTGAGGCACTGAGTTTGAGCCTCAGCATGACATAATAATAAATAAATAAAATAAAGGTACTTATAACTTAAAATAAAATAAGTAAGACTAAGCCCATCCACAAGGACCAGGGAGAATCTGTGATAAAATTGTGGCCTCCAGCAAAACTAGCATATTTTGGGGAGATTTGCTTTTTATAATGAGGTCTGTTTTACATTATGCATTTAGGCAAGTCAAGCAAGACCTTGATGTGTCTTTATTCTGACTTTATAGACCATGTAAGCAAGTTAATCTGCTCACATAGAAGGAGGAAATCATTGCTCTTGGAAAAACCAACCATTGTTTAGTTGAAAGATCTCTTATCACCTAGGATTTGGGGTTCTGGATTAAGGGTGATGCTAAAATCTGTCAGACAATTGATTACTTCTAAAGAAGACTTTAAAAGAATGCAGCTGACTAAAGTAGCTTGAAGCAAGGGTCTGAATGCAAAAGGAACCGACTAAAGTACTTCAATCCCCAGGTGAGATGTGCCCTGGAGAACAGGCTGCAGGAAGTTTTATATCAAGCTTTTCCCACAGTGGTCTAGGTTTCACATTTTTGAAGTTGTTTTGTCACCATGTTGCCCAGGAATGGAGGGGAGTATTCTCATCAGGACCCACGTAGATGATCCTGAGAGAAACATTCTGACTGACTGACAAAAGATTTCTGATTTTAATGACATTTGTGGATTTTAAATGCAACTTAAAATATTATCTGCTTTAAGGTTTAGTGCTAACTTACATTAATTTGAATTCTATTTTTATATAAATTATATTGCAGACAAGTCATGTTTTAATCAAGATGCTCAGGTCAACTAGGATGGGGATTGCAGTTTAGAGCTGATCTAAAGCTCATGTGCCCTAACAGATTACAGCACACCTAGGTTTATGGAGCACTTTTGGAGGAGGGAATAATGACTCTTGGAAGCTAAAGCTTTAAAAACAAAATTATAATTCAAAGTTTCATTAAAAAAAACTACATATAAGTTTGCTTCACATTCAGAAAGCTTTAAGCCAAGTTAAAATTTGCCAATCTGATTTTATCACAAAATAAGAATTGGGGGACAGGGAAAGAAATACATTTATAGGGTGTTTTCCCTGGTGTAAAAATAACACCCACCCACTATGAAATTTCAAAAATAGAAGAGAAAAGATAAAGAAGAATCTAAATATCACCCATAAGGCTAGCACCCAGAGATGACAGCCCACAGCATTTTGGTCTATAAATACACACGTAGCTATTTAGATGTATAGATAAGATGAGATCATACTACGGAGCAAAACTGTTTTTGTAACCTGCTTTTCACACAAATGCAGTACAAGCATTCATGTTAATAAACAAAGAAGTATACCATTCTTTTTCATAGCCATTAACTTTACATTATATGGTACAGCACAATTTAAACAATTCCCTAAAGATATGGTTATTTAGATCATTGCTACAAATTGTGCTGCAAACACATCCTCATACTTTCATTATTGCACGTGTGCCTGATTATTTCCTTAGGATAAGTTCTTAGACTTGGAACTGCAGGATCCTAAGCTACTGACCAGTTTTCCTAGACTGTTTTTTTAGAAAAGAGGCACAGTAGCATTCCCCACCTCAGCAGTACAGAAGAGGGGGCTATATTCTTCCTGATACCTTCCTCAATACTGAATGTTTTCCTTCTTTAGGGGCCATTGATAAAGTAGTAGTTTCTAGTGCTAGAACTATGGGTAGGTTCAAATTCTACCTCTGCCTGAACTAATTCTGTAACCTCTGGAAGGACATTCAAAGTTTTCTGCAGATTTCTATAAAATAGGATTTGTATCATTGCATCTACCTGAAAAGGTAATTATGAGAATTAAATGAGTCAGTAAAATACCTGACACAATAAGCACTCAATAAATAAGTACTTTTATTGCATTAGATGGTGTTCGCCTGAAAGGTAAAAACAAATTTCCTTTCTTTTTGTTTAATTTACATTTATTTGATTCTTTCTGGGATTGCAGACCCTATTATTTATATTTTTCCATATTTTATTGGTGCTTTATATTTATACATAATAGTGGAATTTACTGTTACATATTTACACATACACACAATATAACGATCCTTTTACTCAATTTTTATTAGCCATTTTCATTTCCTAGGCCTATTTCTTAATCACAAGTAATTGTCTTTCTGACTTATTTTTCTAAGATAAGTTCATGGATTAGAACTTCTAAAACAAAAGAGAGTAACACTAGTAGTAGTTATAAATCATCATTATCTCATTTATGACTTTATAAAAGCATTTATGACTTTTAAAAGCATTTTAAATATTTCAAATTTCAAATTACATAATGTGATAGTATAGACAACTTCTATTTTTTTTTATAATGTATCCTTTAAATACAAATCCTGTATTGTTTCCAAATTGTGGTGTTCTCTTTGGGGGAAAATTACCTCAATATTTTAATTTAAACAATCTTTTTTCATACTGGGAATACAAAGGGTAAAATTTTAAAGTATTATACTACCAATTTGCAAGGTAAAAAGAATAGTATATTTTGTCCAATGACCCAAAATCAATTATTCTTAAGTAAATGTATCATAAGTAAGAGGGAAAAAAGGGCTGGGGATGTGGCTTAAGAGGTAGCGTGCTCGCCTAGCATGCCTGTGGCCTGGGTTTGATCCTCAGCACCACAAACAAAGATGTTGTGTCCGCCAAAAACTAAAAAATAAATATTAAAAAAAAATTCTCTCTCTCTCTCTCTCTCTCTCTCTCTCTCTCTCTCTTAAAAAAAGAAAAAAAAATTAGACCACCATTTGAAACCAAACTATTGAGCCTTTCAACTTTAAAGGATATACTTTGGTCTAGTACTTTTGATTCCCTGAATTTTCATCCTAAAATAGCATATAAATTTCAGAAGAAAGACTCCATTTCTCAAAATGATCCCTATAATCCCAAGCCCTGAGAAGGAATATGAATTATTTCTACATATGAAACTCTTTAGTACAAATCAGGCCCCTAATTGCTAATTCTCAAAATGAGGGATAGTGAAGTCACAAAATATTTAAATATTGTTTTTAGTTAAAAAATTATATTAAAACTCTGTAATGAATCAAATATTCTCAAAGATCTTTCCCTAACCATCACAAAATGCATGATTGCCTGAGATTATAAATCTAAAGGCAAAACTATAAATCAGAATAAGAACATATTTACTGACCACTTAAAATGAGCCAGATCCTAAGGATGAGCTTTATATGTATCTCCTACCACCAATTTACGTTATCCCAGCAAAGAAAATATTACCACACCACTGGCTCCCACTGCCTTTGCCACACAATCTTTCAAACACCCTTTCAATTAAGAGAATGCAAATGGCACTATGGGAGTCATGACTGACCATTTGTCCTCTGAAGAAAGGTGGGGGAAACTTCAGGTGTCAAGGCACAGCAGACACAGTTTAGACTTGGGCTGGCTAAAGATTATTGAGAGGTCACTGCAGTCAGCAAATAAGAGTAACCATATACCAGGATGGTGATAGGGGACAAGGAACAATGACACTCAAGAATGACCAGATTGACCAGATGGTCTTCCTATTTATTGCCCTTGTGGGACACTTTCCTTGAATAAGGGTGAGCGTGGCTTAGAAACTGGAATTACTCCTCTACAGAATGTCCAGAATGTCAAATGATGGAAATGTATTGGATAAACACACTAATTCAATAAAATTAGCCCTCAGAGCACTTATAGAGCTTTTCAATAAAAGATGCTGCAAATTCAAGCAATCCAGTTTTCTTTGTTCTTTAATACACCAAATGTCTGCTATATGTACGAACTATTCACTTGAAGAGCCAAAAGATTTCCAAATAATTGGCTTCATATTCCTATATCAAGTTCTAAGTACCGAAAGGATATCTAAAGTAAGCCTAAAAAAATAGAAAATATCTGAAAAAGCACCAGCAGTGCTTACTGAGTGGATGGCATAAAATTAAGATAAATGTTGAGCTGCAGACATGCTTCAGAGAGACATTAGATACATCAGTCTCTGCTCTGATGTCATATAGATTTTATCGTGTCATGTCTCAACGTCTTCCTACTGCTTCACTTTTTCACAGAATTTGAGGATGAAAAGAGCCCTCAGATTAGAATCTAGCCTAGTCCATTAGTTTATGAATGACACCACTGTCTCAATTTCTCAGTGCTGGATGACTTTTTCCAAGGTCAAGCATCTTGTAAGCAATGGTCCTAGAATCAGGACTTAGATTTCTTAATTACATGCCCCTCACAATGGTATTTTATATCTCCACTATATTCGGGTACAAAATTATCTTACAGAGTTGTTCAACATATTATCATGTGAAATCTTTGGAAAGATTTTCTTTTTTAAAAATTATACTTTTTAAGAATGTGTAGGTTTCTCAGATATTTACCTATAGAATAGTTCTTTCTACAAACTAGGTCAGAAAATCCAGAAATACTAAAAATTATCTCAACCTGTGTGCAGCATTGCTCCACTCCTGATTTCTACTAACTGTGACCATATATAGGTTGCCAAATCACACTGGTCCTTGATTTTCTCACCTATAAAAATGAAGTGGGCTGTATGATCTTCAAGATAACTCCAGCTCTACAAATTTTGTGTCAATGATACATTTGCAAATCAATATGATCATGTCTCCCACTTCTGTTCTCTTTTCCATTACAGAACACTCAACTCCACTGTTATCATGAAACCTAGAAAGGCCAAATACAGAAGCTTTCTCTACTTAAGAAATACGACAAAATACACCAAGGTGGCATATCTTTATGGTGTTATCTTATTCCAAGGTGTTTATCTTTAAACATTGTAGTATTTGATCCAAACCAAAAATCAGCAGGGACAATAGCCACAATTCTTACAAGCCACCATGGTCCAAGAAACTGGGAACTACCTCTCTTTCCCATTCCTTCCACAGGGCCTTATATACTATGCCTGAATTGCCCAGGCTCTGACAATGAAAAGGTTTTACAATGCTTGGAATATCTGGCTTTAACTGTTAATTCACACGCACGTGCACACACATGTACATGCACACATATCTCTGCTCTCCAGATGAAAATCTGTGACTTGGCATTTCTGGGTAATGTCAATTGAGGCACCTCATATAAAACTCTCAAAAGCCCCAGATGGGAACCTAAAACCCTATGATCAAATTGACAAGTTTTGTAAACCAACTGACCTAATAACCATATATGTAGATGACTAATTAACTACTAGCTGCTTATTCAGCATTTACGATATGTCTAGTACTGTGTTAGGCACTGCAGAGTATACAGACAAAGGAATAATTTAGTCCATGTTCTCTGATTGCTTACAGTCAAGTTGGGGAGAGAACATTTTGGGGGAAAAAAAAAACAGTCTAACATTGCAAATAAGTAAATGTTATTCTGCACATGGTGATGGAGGAGTTCAGAGAAAAAGAGGGCCAATTCTATTCAGATTAGACAGGGAAGGCATGCCTGAGATAACAACACTGAGTTGAGCTGAGTCTTAAGCTAGAGAAGACAGCTGGGCAAGACAAGAGATGTTCTGGGCTGGGAGGAACACAGGAGTGGGTTTAGAAACCCAAGGAGGCTTTAGCACAAAAAGAAAACAGTTCAAGGGAGAAAGTCCAGCTTAGAGTATTAGAGAGTAAAGGACTAGATTGGGATCTGAAGAAAAACTAAGTTGCAGAATTACAGTGAGGCCAGAGGAGGAAAATCTGCCAGCAAGAAGAGGAGGCAGCCTTGACCCATTAGGAAGTAGGAACCACTCACAAGTGTTTGAAAGAACTCAAAAGAGGGAGGATTCAATATTCGATCTAATTAAAAGACCTCCTCATCTACAAATCATAAGAAATTACTTCAAATAAAATTAACCATTGAACTAAATTGAATAATTATACAACAAAACATAGGGACCCACTAATCTCCAAAATGTAAGAGAAAGACCTGGAAGGCATGTCCAGTCAGGGTCCACAGGCTCATCTCTCGGGCCCTCCCTTGCCCCAGAGCAGAAGAAGCAGAACCAAAGCTGCAGATACTCTCTTTCTTGGAGTGAGGGTGTGGCAGTGGATAATCACCAAATAATTACACTGCAGGCCTGTCATTTCAAGGGCTTCCTAGAATGCCATCAGGCCTCAGGCATGCCCCTGATCATACTCATCTAGAGATTCCTAAATGGACTTGCCACAACCACACAGTCCAGTCAAATGAATAAGACAGGAAAGTATTCTGAGGCAAAATACCTGAACTAATGCTAATGTTGGCCCAACTCCCTCCTCCATCTCCTGCCCAGTTTATAGACTTGAGGGAACAGGTGGCAGAGATAAAATGGCCCTCATTTAAAGATGAGTAATAACAAAAAGACAACATAGATAAATGCACCAACAGAAAAAAGGAAGAAAAGAAAGGAGGAGGCAAGCAACAGAGAAAGAGAAACATATGTCAGAAGAATTACAAGGAGATGAAACCAAAGAAAATTCTAATACTAATACCAAGAGCTCAGGGAACTACTAAAAACACACTAAAATACTACTTCATATCCATTAGAATGGTTAAAGTTTAAAAGACAGACAATCATGTAAGACATAAACAACTGGAATTCTCACACATGGCTAATCAGAATATAAAATGGTGCAAACATTCTGGGGAAAAAAAATTTTTAAGCATACCATGCCATTTAACTATTCTATTCCCAATTATGTATTCAAAAAAAATAAAAACTCACATCCATATAAATACTTATATTCAAGTTAGGTGTGCTAACATGTGCCTGTCCCACTACTTGGGAGGCAGAGGCAGAAGAATCACTGGTGCCCAGGCGTTTAAGGCCAGCCTGGGCAAAATAATGAGAATTCAGCTAAAAAAAAAAAAAAAAAAAAGAAAGAAAGAAAAAAAAACTTTATATATGAGTGTTCTCTAGAAACTTTATTTATAGTAACCCAAACCTGGAAAAGTCCCAAATATAATCAGTAGGTGATCGTCCTATCAGATCTTTTCTGTACCCTTATATATATTTATAAAGACATTTAGGCAAAGGTAAAAACGCTTCCTTTTTTTGTAACATTTAATTGAATCATATTAAAGGGAAAAAATTATAACAATGAAACCTGGATTATTATTCTTGATGAAATGGTTATATTTAGAATTGAAATCATGTTGAAAAGCAGTCTATTATATAAAACAAATTTAGAAAAAAATATGTGGAGAGGATAAAACCAAAGAGGAAAATATTAATTGAAAATTATGTGCAAAATAAATTTGCCCAAATAAAAATACAATTAAGGATATCAGACGTTTTCATAGACTGGTTTCTGTGCACCCTATCATATCTTTCCTCAGTGCAAACTCTATTATGTGATCAAGATGCAAAGACATCTCTGGATCCATTAATAGTACTTTCCAGATGGTCAATTCCTGGTTATTTTTTAATCAGGTCTCAACCAAATAAAATCTTAAAACTTAATACCATCATTCCTTCCCAGAAAAAACAAAAGAGGCTTCTTATCATACTACCAATAGGTCTTCCTTTAAGGCTACTTAACTTACACACAAATGGGTTTGAAATTTTTAATAAATTATAAATTTATAAATTTCTGAACCCAACCAAAACACCCTCCCTGCCAAAATAGATAATAAATAAAATGATTTTTCATCACACTTAATATTTCTGAGTAACACTGGAAATAAATCAGGTCAAAACAACTGCACTCTTTCATCTCAACAATAAGGATTAGAAAATAAAACAGAAGGAGGAGGCTTAAGGGAGTGCCCTAAAAGCAAACACACAGACATGAGCTCCAGACAAGGGAAACCATGCTCTCCCCTGCTCTAGGGAGACTCCAACACAGGAGAAAAATGCCTCAAAGAAAATTGTAATATTAAAACCATGAGTACAGGGAACTATTGAAACCACACTAAAATACTACTTCACATGCATTAGAAAGGCTAAGAGAAAGAAGCTGCAAATTCTGCTATTCTATGACTCCAGGGCTTCTGAGTCCTCATATTAGTTGGACTCCTAAGTTCTGTAACAAGTAGCAATTAGTCCTCCTGGCATGGACAAACTTCCAGATCCCAGTGCTGTCTTCCCTAATGGTCACCAGTAATAGCACCAGCAGTCGAGTGGGAGTAAAAAGGGTGTCTCACCTCTTTCCCATGAGATTAGAAAGAAAGAAAAAGTAGCAGTAGTTACTGATAACAGGCATTTTTGCTACCAATTGTACTTGTTAACATGAGCTAATGAGTGAGGGATGAGCTGTCTGAAAAAAAGAAGAGATGTGTTGGTGCCTGGAATATTTGGGATCCAGGACCCAAAGAAGCTTCGTCATTCTGAGTCGGGCCACACGCCAGCCACCCCCACCCCCCACCCTGTAATAAAATAAAAATTAAAATTGCAACTGCAAAGGGGAAATTTTAATAGAAATGAAAGTTGAAAACTATGGGGCGGCTGGGTTTCTGCAGAATACTAATAATGGAGCCTGGCATCAGTCTGCATTATGACTAAAACTGTAGTAATTGCAGAGAGAGTGCTAATTTTTTCATCACTGTTTTAAACGTGCTTATATAATATTCTATTTTATATTACAAAGTGAAACCACTTCCAAGATAATTAAATGAACCGCCTGATCCCTTTGTTCTTTGAATTCTATTAGACAAAATAGTTCCTTGCCATAGTGCTCTTGGCCCTGAGACTTCCTTTATATTGATAAGGCGAGCCGGTAGCCTGCCCAGTGACGCTCCTTCCTCTGAAGATCCAAAGAGGCACCTGAAACCAACCAGCAATGTTCATTATCAGGGCTTCATATGGACCCAGGAAATAAAAACCTAAACGAACTGAAAGCTTCACATAAAGGAGTTTGTACTATTTTGAGCTCCCTCCCCATCCTCCTTCCTCCACCTATGAAGAGTCAGGTCCTTTTATTTTACTTTCAAATCCATGTTGAAGCTTTTCCAAAGCTCTTTTCCAGTACTTTTGAAGAGGGATACATTAAAACTGCCACCCACTTTGGGGGCCATTATCATCTCTGCTGCTTCCAATTTCGTTTTGGATCTTTCAAAGTGAAACATTAAGAGAGCGGCACCTAACAAAGTACAGGCTGCTACTTCAGCACCAGTTGCTGCTGCCTCATCTCAACCCCTGCCATAGGCCTTCAACACCCACCAGAACTCCCATCTGAAGAACTGCACCTTAGATAGAAGGCAAAAAATTAGCATAGGACCCGGGCCCCATGACAATGCTAGGCGTCAGAATCACAGTCCAAATCCCATCAGTATTTTTGTTTTGTTCCCTTTTACTAAGCATGAAGACTCCACCAAAATGAAAGTAGGCCCTATTTCCTTTCAAGATATCAGATGACAGGTTTTTGGTGACTAAGCTCAGACATTCAATCCTCTTTTCATAGCAAAACAACCAAGAAAGAGAAAAAGTCCAAGGATAACCTGAAGTATAACTTCTAGGATTTTGCAAACAACAGGTAAAAACAGTCCATCTTTATCTCACTGGTCACACTAAAACCTGTAAGAATTCAGGGGAGGCAAAAGGTTACTGCCGCGATCATTTTTGTTTATGCACTTGTTAGGAAAAAGGATGACAAATCTCCAAATGGGATAAGATCACATGCTTGTAAAACATTAGCTTAAAGGAGATGCAAGTAGCCATCTATAATCGGATAGGTAGTTTGATGAGCCCTTCGGTGGAAGAGGAACAACCCAAGCACGGCTTTAGAGTAAGCATGTTTTATTTCTTACTAACAAATTAAAGAATTTGGCGATAATTTTTTTAAGCAGATGGATTGGAATATTTTGGGAAATGCTAAGGGGCTGTTTGCTATTGCTTTTTAGAACCTCAAGTTTTAAAAATATGATTTTGGCTAATGTAGTCTTCTTCCAAATTCAGCAGTGTTTATTAAAGGCAACAGACATGGCTTTAACTTTCTTATCTAGATTGATCTGTGAAGCAGTAGCTTAAACTGGGAAATAAAGTTCAAATAATTAAAATCATGCTGGATTCAGTGTCCTTAGTCCTTCAAAGTATGAAGAATGAATTCAAAAATAACCATGTGCCTAGACAACATGTGCTCAGGTAAACCCCTGGCCATTCTGGTTGACCACTGGTCCAAAAAGACATTTATGAAAAGGAAGTTTTGCAGTTTATTACTCTATATCACTTTGGCCTTGCTCAATTCCACTGGAAATACAATGGAACTATTCTTTTTTCTTTGGCTCTTTCTTTAGATCAATCATTTGGCCAATATTTATTAAACAATCTGGTCTGTGCAATACTTCCAAGAAATTACTTTCACAGGCTACCCAAATATATATACAAATCTTTGTACAGATCCAATACCAAAATCTCTTAATTGACTCTCTAACATAGTATCTTAAAAGAATTTTTTTTTTAAAAATGGATAACCAAGCTAATGGCTACTAATTCTTTTCTCTACACCCATATACCAGAAGAATCCAGTGATCAAGTACAAATGACCCTCCCCATCCTACCCATGAGGTTGATTGTGAGGGAAATCATGTTATCAAAATCTATTAATATTTGGTTTGTGACATTGGGTAATATGTTCAAAAGTGGGGGATTCTCTTTAAGTGGGAATCCCTTTAAGCTGGCTCTATCAACATCTCAGGAGCCATCTCTTCCCAACCTTCAGAGACCAAAAATTGCCAACTTAAACAAGCCATGATTAAAGTATTTATACTTGTGTGACTTTTCTCCAAATAGTTCCATCTTCAAATCTATTCTGTTCTTGGGTTTAGATAGTCCAAGGTTAGCTAGTCTGGGTTACCTTTTATGTTAATAAATTATTACTTGTAAGAAACAGTAAAACTTTGTAAAAATTACAAGATTTTCAACTGTAGGGGAACTTCCAAAGTATTCAGAGGGACAAGACATGGGAAATAAGCAGTAGGTGCATTCAATACTACCCCTTGGCAAGATGGATGAACAGCAGGAATCCCATCATTTGAAATCACATCCAGGAAAGTTTGGAGAAGTAGGATTTGAAGCAGATAATAATTGGTGGTTATGATACCAGTCAGCTGGAAAGAGTGAAATATACAGAACAGGTAAAAGAATAGATAGAAAAACAGATAAAAGAATAAGATGAGCTGAAAATGAACTTTGGGCCAGAATGCGGTCTCCCACAGAGCCTGATAGTGCAATGGAGCTACCGAAGTTCTATGAAAAGAGTGATAAGGAAATATTTTAGAAATATTCTTTCATATTTTGCTCAACTCCTTGTTTTTCTGATGTTTAACTCCTTTCTGATCTCTGATAACCTGAAACCCCTTTGTTTTCAGACTTCCTAAACTATAACTTACACTGGTTCCAAGAAAGCTGGAGTGTCACTTAGTGACTCTGAGCCTCCTGCTAGCATTAAAAAAGAAAAAAAAAAAAGGTTTAGGGTCAACTTCAGCCTAGCCTTTGTTTTCAGCAAACTATAAATCATTGCAATAAATGAAGGCAATCCTCAACTTCAACATTTAGAAAAACTGTCCATATACATGCTTTAAAACATGCTTGAAGCCATTCACTAGAATGGAAACCTCAAATATCTCTTCTTAAAGAAAATCATTTCCTCTTAATCTTTATGCTTGATACATATTCTACAACTACTGGTCTCCACAGTAGTACTCCTAGCCGCTACAGACTGTGTGATCACACTACCTGGGAGAGATGGAGAGAGAGGAGGCAGAAGGGGAGGAGGAGTTGCTCCTATTCGTTGAGAGCTTCCTCTGGGCCTTTCTGCAGATCACATTTAAACCTCACAGCAATTCATGAGACAGGACGAAAACGAGGCTCAAGTCCAATACTTTGATCATTGCACTTACTATCATTCCAATTTGGGCTTCAGCACGTGCCTCCTTCCTACGCTCTAAGGACCCTACATGCAGGAAATGCCTGCCGTGTGTATGTACAACCCCAGCTTGCTATATGGCCACCATGGTGTTCAACAGAAAGTTGTACAATTGTTAGAAATGGTAATTCACTTTCCAGATTAAACTTGAAAAATTATAGTAAAATAGTAATTCTGGGTCTTGAGACCCAGAATCTGCATTTCTAGCAAACCATCAAGGAATGATGATGTCACTTGAAGCAGAATTGCTCTAGTCCACTTTTTTGTTATTTGTTCTTTTTATTTATACAAATTATTACAACATAAAAACAAGAAAAGGAAGATTTTTCCCCATTTCTGAGCAAAATCCCCATGCTATCTTCATCCCATCTCCTTAGTCCTCTTTTTATGAAATAAATTTCATGCTTCCTTAGATTTGCCTCTAATTCAAGTCTGGCCTAAAATGTCCATGTTACAAAATTTTTCATCTCTTGCTAAATGTTTTTATATACTAGCAAATATCAAAAGCATAAACAAAATCTAATAACCATCAATATCCAAAAACCTAGTAACCTCTAAATTATCACAGTTGTTTCTTTAAAGAATGTTCAGATTAATTAACTACAATGAATCTTTCACTGATAAGAGGTATATACAGGTTGTCAACACCCAACCACCACCAGGTTTCAGGTACTTTCAAAGAAAAATGGAGGAGAAGGAGATAATTGTGAGACAGGTCAACCTTGACAAGGCTTCTGATTTGGGCTGCAAAATTTCACTTATTAAAATTAGTCTCTAATTTGGTAGGATTGGTGTGGAACTCAAGAATCTGCATTTCTAGCAAACCATCAAGGAATGATGATGTCACTTGAAGCTGAATTGCTCTAGTCCACTTTTTCGTTATTTGTTCTTTTTATTTATACATGACAGAAGAATATATTTTAACATATCATACATACTTGGAGGATAACTTCCTGTTCCTGTGGTTGTACATGATATGGAGTTACAGTGGTCATGTACTCATGCATGAACATAGGAAAGTTATGTCTGTATTGTTCTACTGTCTTTCCCATTCCTATCCCCCTTTCCTTCCCCTCATTTTCCCCAGTACAATCAGATGAACTTCCACTCCTATCCCACCCCCCTAATCACGTGTCAATTGTGAGTCAGCATCCACATGTCAGATAAAACATTTGGCCTTTGGGTTTTTGGAATTGGCTTATTTCACTTAGCATGATGGTCTCCAGTTCCATCCATTTACTGGCAAATGCCATAATTTCATTATTCTTTATGGCCAAGTAATATTCCATTGTGGATATGTACCACATTTTCCTTATCCATTCATCCAACCTTGGTTGGTTCCATAGCTTAGCTATTGTGAATTGAACTGCTATGAACATTGATGTGGGTGCATCACTATAATATGCTGATTTTAAGTCCTTTGGGTATATGCCAAAGAGTGGGATAAGTGGGTCAAGGGTGGTTCCATGCCAAGTTTTCTGAGGAATCTGCATACTGCTTTCCATAATGGTTGCACTGATTTGCAGTTCCACCAGCCATGTCTAGGTGTACCTTTTCCCCCAACATCCTTGCCAACATTTATTTTTGCTTGTATTCTTGATAATTGCCATTCTGACTGGAGTGAGATGAAACCTCAGTATAGTTTTAATTTGCATTTCTCTAATGGCTGATGATATTGAACATTTTTTCACATATTTGTTGACCATCATATTTCTTCTGTGAAGTGCCTATTCAGTTCCTTAGCCCATTTATTGATTGGGTTATTTGTTTTTTGTTTATTTGGGGGAGGGTTGAGTTTTATTTATCCTGGAGATTAATGCTCTCTCTGAGGTGCAGGTGGCAAAGATTTTCTCCATTCCGTAGACTCTCTCTCTTCATGTTCTTGATTTTTCCCCTTTTCTGTAAAGAAGCTTTTTAGTCTGATACAATCCCATTTATCAATTCTTGATTTTACTTCTTGTGCTTTAGGAGTCTTGCTGAGAAATTTGGTTCCTAAGCCAACATGATGAAGATTTGGGCCTACATTTTCTTCTAGTAAGCACAGCATATCTGGTCTAATGCCTAGGTCCCTGATCCACTTAGCATTGAGTTTTGGGCAGGGTGAGAGAGAGGGGTCTAATTTCATTTTATTACATTGGTTTTTACGTTTGTTGAAGAGGCTATCTTTTCTCTAATGTATGTTTATGTTTACTTTTGTCTAGTATGATATAACTATATTTATGTGGGTTTGCCAGACAGTCCATTCATTCATTGCTGGTTAATAGCTCCACTTCCAGAGTTACAGATGTTACAGTGTGTGAAAGCATAAAATCTTTCTTCACAAAAACTAAAGAGAAGCAAAAATCTGTAAGATGGGAACTGGAATGGGGGCAAAGGAAACAAAGGGAAGGACTATATAAATGCATACAGTTGACTAAACCAAGCCTGCAGGTGTGAAGAGAATGACAAAAAGCCCCGAGTTGTTCATTCTTACACGTACCTGTTCAGCCTTTATGTTGCAAAATGTCTTTTAGCAGGCTAATGATACCTTACTTGCACTAGAGTGTATGCTTGTAGAAAAAGCAACAATTCTTTGCAAAGACAAGGGGAAATAAAGACGTGATTATGTGCCATATTATATTTTATACTTTTTGCATGCCTTAAATATTTCATAATAAAATTTTAAGACCTTGTCCTAGTAAATTGGTAACCACCTTCCCTTAGTAGATAATTAATAGCAATTGATGGGATCAGAAGTTATCTTCAACTCATATTCATTCTAAAGTGTACTAACAATTACATCTTTCAAAAATAACAAACTGGTATTAGTATTCTAGCTCAAAAGGAACCATTTGGGTGCACTGAATGATCTTTTGCTTTCTAAATCAATGCCCTCTAGAGTGCATTAGACTAAAGGAAGAAAATATTGGAACTTACATGGTTTCTTTGTTTTGTTTTCATAAAATCTTTTTACTTGATAGATTTAATCTATTACCTTTCTTCCTTTTTTTTTTTTTTTTTTTTTTTTGGTGGTGCTGAAAATCCAACCCAGGACCTTGCACATGTTAGGAAGCACTCTACCACTGAGGTACATCTTTAGCCCTGTTGTCTGATGTACATAACAAATATAAATATATGATTTAATTTATAAAACATATACATGCACAACAGTAGGTATATGCCATTTATAATTTAACTTTTTTTGGTACTGCTACAGTTCTTTATTTTTCTTTTTATTGGTGTACTATAATTATACACAACAATAGGATTTGTTGTTACATATTTCTACATGCACACAATATAACAATATAATTTGGTCAATTTCATTCCCTAGTACCTCCCCTCTCTCTGTCCTATCTCCTTCCCCTGGTTCCTTCCTTCCTTCCAACCCACTGTCTCCCTTCTATTTTCATGAGATCCCCACAAATACTTTCTTTTTGTTCCTTTTCTCTCTCTAACTCGCACATATGAGAGAAAACATTTAACCCTTGACTTTCTGAGTTTGGTTTATTTTACTCAGCATGATTTTCTCCATTTCCATCCATTTACCAACAAATGACACAATTTCGTTTTTTTCCATGACTGAATAAAACTCCATTTTGTGTGTGTGTGTGCGTGTGTGTGTGTGTGTGTGTGTGTGTGTGTGGTGTGTGTGTATCACATTTTCTATATCCACTCATGAACCCAGGCTGGTTCCATAATTTGGTTACTGTGAATTGTGCTACTATAAACGTGAGTATGCATGTATCATTGACATTAATTCTTTAGGATAGATACTGAGGTGAGTCATATGGTGGTTCCATTCCTAGTTTTTTTTTTTTAACTAGGGCATTATAATTTTACATAATATCAGAGTTCTTCTTGATATCATTATACACACATGGGGGAATTTAATTTGTTCCAGGTCAGTCCTCAGTACTTCCCTGCCTCCTCCCTCCCCCTGTTCTTTCCTGTGTTATACAGGTATTCTTCTATTTACTTATAGTTTCTTTTTGAAGTCACTGCATTATAGATACACATACAGATGAAATTCACTGTGGTATATTCATATGTGTACATAGGATAGGTCGGTCAGTTTCATTCCACCATTCCTTCTTTTTTCCCACCGGCCCCCCCCCCCCCGCCCCTCAATCCCCTTCCTTTATTTACTCCACTGATCTCTCTTCTATTTTCATGGGATCCCCATATCCTTCTCTCTTTTCCCCTTATTTTGGTCTACCTTCTGCATATGAGAGAGATCATTTGACCCTTGATTTTGGGGGGTTTGGCTTACTTCACTTAGCATGATTCTCACTGGTTGTATCCATTTACCAGAAAATGCCATAATTCCATTTTTCTTTATAATTGAGTAAAAGTCCATCATGTATATATACCACATTTTCTTTAACCCTTCATCTGTTGATGAGCATCTAGGCTGGTTCCATAACTTGGTTATTGTGAATTGTGCTGCTACAAACATATCCCTATAGAATGCTTATTTTAGATATTTTGGATAGAGACCAAGGGATGGGGTTGATGGACTATATGCTTCCATTCCTAGTTTGTTTTTGTTTTTCTAAGGAACCTCCATACTGATTTCCATAGTGGTTATACTAATTTACAATCCCACTAACACTGAAAAAGTGTTCCTTTTCCTCCACATCCTCTCCTGCATTCCTTGCTCTCTGTATTCTTGATGACTGCCATTCTAACTGGAGATGAAATTTCAGTGTAGTTTTGATTCCCTAATTGCAAAAGATGCTGAACATTTTTTTTTTCATATATTTGTTGGTCATTTGATTTTCTTCTTTTGAGAAGTGTCTGTTTAGTTCATTTGTCCATTTGTGAGCTGGGTTATTTGTTTTTATGGTGATAAGTTTTTTGAGTTCTTTATTTCAGATATTAACTCTCTGTCAGAAGAGTAGCTAGCAAAGATTTTCTCCCATTCCTTATATTCTCTCTTCACATTCTTATTTCCTTTGCTGTGCAGAAGCTTTTTAATTTGATGTAATTCCATGTATTAATTTTTGAAATTATTTCCTGAGTTTTAGGGGTCCTATTGAGGAAGTCATTGACTGTGCCTATAGGCTGAAGTGTTGGCCTAACATTTTCTTTTAGCAGTTACAATTGTTTCTGTTCTAATTCCTTGGTCCTTTAATCCATTATAAATCAGCTTTTAATGATCAATATGCTAGATCAAAGGAGTTTAAAAACCACTGCTCAAGATGACCATTAACTGACTTTACAAACCACCTATCCAATTAACCTATACCCAGGCCTTGGAGGTGACAGAGATTTTAAAGGACTGGATTTTTAAGAGAGAATTTATTAGTGAAAAATATCTTGAACCAGATGACTAAAACTGCAATCTAAAAACAGACCGTCCCTGCCAACTTTCTACAGACTGAATTTTACTTCAAGACAAAAGTTGATATAAATGCCAACCAGTGCAGCACCAGGTCTGGTTTTATTAATGTCATTTTTTTAAAAAAAAGAAAAGGAAAGGAAAAGAAAGAAAATAAGTCATTTGAACAACTCATGCGGGAACAGGGCACAATCTAGGAAACCGAGTGCCACTCTTCAACACAAGTGCTAAATTAACATTCTGCAACTGCTTCCAGCTATTGATATTCTTTTTGGAACAGGCAGAACATATTTAGAAAATGGCACATCACCAGAAAATGTGGGTGAGGGTGTGGGACTTTGCCTAATACAATGCAGCTAGAAATTTTCCAAAACCAACCTCAGGAGCCAGAAAAGAAAATCTGTTTCACAAACCCTTTCGATTACAGTGTAATCCTCCAATAAAAGAATATGAAATCACACAGTATCATCTTCTCTATAAATAACTCTTCAAAGAAGCTGTATTTTAAAATACAGCCTTCTGTGCTGGGGGTGGCATGTATCTCAGTGATACAGCACTTGCCTAGCGTGCGTGAAGCCTTGGGTTTGATCCCCAGCACAGCAAAACAAAACAAGAGAAATATAAAATGCAGCCTTTAGGCTATTGATCTTAGTTACCACCAATTACAATTATAATAAAAAGTATATAGTTTTACTAAATGTTTCATAAGGTATTATAAATATACCACTGGTGAAAATAAGCACTTAAATATAGCTTTCAGCAAAAATGAAATGACTATTCAACACGTACCACTTATCTATTTAACAATGGGCAGACAAAGTAAGAAAGTGCACATCACCAGCTATCAAAAAGGCCTGCATTTTGACAGAAGCAGAAATAGAGGTGGGTAGATACTATGAATCTCATTAAAGCAGAAATTAAGGGAAGTTAGTATTTTCATACCAGGCAAAAGAAAGACATCTCAAAAGATCCTTCACATTCATTTAGATACCAGCTAAGAAAATTTCTCTAAAGGTCCCGGAGTAGCAATTAATACAGACATCTACTTTGTAATTTGTTTAAGGCAGCTCTCACATCTACAAAAGGCACTAGCTGCCATTTTATATCTGATAATGACAACAGTTCTCCTCCTGTCTCCATTGATGTCTCCTTTTTTTAGGATTGATTCCTACAAAGCATATGCAGTATAGAATGTAAAAGGTCATCCCAACATAGATAAGTTTTGCATGAAAGCATTTTCTAGGGTTTCTAATTTCTTCCCTCAAGCACATTAGACAAAGTAAATTAATTACCCTAACATCCAGACTCCTAAAGTAGAGGCTTATTAGTTAGAATATGTTTAATATAGAAAACATGGTCTGTCCCACACCCTATCCTCAACCCTTTGGGTCCAGGGATAAGGGTCTTACCACACATGGGGTTTACATATTTCTCTGGTGCACAACAATGGCTTGGTCCATGGTCCTATGGCTCTACTTCCCAGAGACCATTCGTGACCAAACCCTTGCCAGTGATTTTCTCTGAGATGCTCAGGAGTACCCTGAACATCACTGCCCCCATCCACCTGGCTCTGTGTCCCTTGATGCAATTGTACAGTTCCTCCTTCAGGTCAGAGGCAGAGACTAGCCACTGTCTAGGCTGGACAGTTCCTGAATCTGTTCACTTTTTGTGCTAGAATTCTTTCAGATGCAAATAATGGGATGGGAAGAAAGGGGAAGGGGAGAAAAGGAGAGAAAGACAAAGGGAGGGGGGAGGAGGGGAGGAGAATGAGAGGGCAGGAAGGGAAAAAGAAAAGAGGCTAAAAAAAAATCTAAGGGTGGATCACACATCTTCAGACACAGCTGAATCAGGAGGTCTCATCAGAACCATATCTCTTTTTCTTCACTTCTCACTTCTGCTTTTCTCTGCATGATCCCCATTTCCTAGCAGGCTCTCACTGTAGTAGGAACAACACATCCACCAGCAGCTAGCTGCTGGCTTACACCTTCCAAGTCCAGTGAAAAGGCATCTCTTTCATAAGAATTGCAATAAATTTTCCGGTGAAAACTCATCAGCTCTAATTGACCTCTTGTGGTCAATCTGCCAACCCATCATTATAGTCTGAGATGGGAAGGAATCTCTGATGAGCCCAGGCTGGATTGTACACCCACCCAAACATAGGAGGAAGGAGTCTTAGAGGGGCACCGGCTATGAAGACCACTCAGCAGCCCACAGACCACCTCAGGACTCTCCTTGTCTATAAATCTGCTCACAAGCACAGGACTTCTCCATGTGTTTCTCTGACACAGGAAATTCCTGTGTGCTATAGTGAATGACCCTTGAGTCAATTGACATGGCTTCTAATTCTGACTCCATCACTTGAGCAATTTGCACAATTTCTCTGTTTACTCAGTTTCCTCATCAAAAACAAACAAACAAACAAAGGGCAATTGACAACAACAGTAAGTAAGCTGTTAGGACAGATAAACAGGAAGATATATGCAAAATGTCAAAAACAGTGTTTGGCACCAAGTTACCTCTAAAAAAGGGGGGATATTATATTATTCAATGATGAATGATGGTTTAACAGTTCACCTGCACTGCCTTATTTCTGTTATATGTGAAACATCTTGTAAATGCAATTTATAAAAAGCTATCACTTAGGGAAACACATATAACATAAACATAGGGCATACCTACAGGAAGAGTGTTTTCTAAGATCATATTTCCTCATTTTCAGTCTCACTATCAGTGTATGAAGGTATCTGTTCCCCTGCCTCCTTAGCAAACTGGGTTTTATGTTTTTAATCCTTTTCACAAGGCCATTATGAAAAAAATTCAGTTAACAGGCTGTGGTTATTGCTCATGCTAGAGCACTTGCCTAGCATGTGTGAGGCACTGGGATCAATTCTCAGCACCATATAAAAATAAAATTAAATAAAACAACAACAAACAAACAAAAAACATGATTTTTTTAAAAAAAAATCAGTTAAAAACCATGAAGTACATTTTATTTTAATCTACAAAACACTAAACTCCCAAAACATCTAAAAATATGATAGTTAATTTACATTTCATCCAATGCTCTTGCTGGTTTTATATTCTATATATTATCTAATTTGGTTACTAATAAACCCAGATAACAAAGAAAACTTTGGGATACATAAAAATGATTGGAATTCTGAACTGTAAAAGATTGAGCTTTTTTTTTCCCCTGAAAGAAAAGCCAAAAAATCTACATAGAAATAATATTATACCCTCAACTCATTAAAAATAAAAGCTAAAATTAATATGTGCAAAATAGAAATTAGCCATAATTGATGTGTGGAAGAATGTAATAAATATTTTTCCAGCAGTTGTCTAAGAAGACTTTTCATCTACTGGATTCATCAAATTGCTGCCATTAAAAAAAAAAAAAATTAAGCCCAATCTGAGTTTCTTTGTTAAACGTAGAAATTAATAGGCCATGGTATTAAATGGAAAATAAGAAATTAGGAAAATTTTTTATCCTTTTGAATGCAGAAAACACTTTTTCCAAGCAGTTCTCAGCTTCCAAGTGTTTGAGGAGAAAAATGCCAAATGGAATACAGACAGCATTTACCCTCAAAATCCCTTCAAATGTCACAGGTGATTTCATTTTCAATAGTGGCATAATTTAACACAAAGCCTGTGCTACTAATTTATTTCCCTTTAGTTCTTTTCAAATGCTTGTTGTCCAAAACTATGAGTGAGTACCCACACTTCTTTGAAATGAAATCTGATAGGAGCATTCTAAGCGCCCATTGCATACCTGAGGGCTTGAAGGGTGGGCTGTACAAGGACCACCCTATCTTCCAGGAGCCCAGCACCTCATAGAGGACACAGGTCCCTCTGAAGAAACAAGTCTCCGGTGACACTTTAGACGCTGGTACGGAAGCAACAGGAAATTCAAAAGGAGAAATCAGCGCATCCCCATCATTAGAAGTGGCTTCTGCCAAGAGGGGACATGTCCTAGACCCTGAAGACCAGCAGGATTTAGACAGGGAGAATGGAGAGGAACAAAACATGCCACCCAAGTCCCTGTTTGACTAATTCATCATGGTTTTTGTGATGACAAACACATTTTCACAGACACATCCCCTGGCTGCCTGGTACGAATGTCATTACTTTCCCGGTGTTCAGTAATGTAAAAGGCAGCTTTAGTTTTTTCTCAGGAGGCTGCACTTGGGAAGCAGAAATGAAAGAAACACTTGAGCCCAGGAGTTCAAGACCAACCTGAGTTACACATCAAGAGCTCATCTTAAAAAAAAAAAAAAAAAAAAAAAATCCCAAGAGCCGTGGAGTCACTACTGTTTGACTATATAGTTCTTTAAAGCATGTTTGAATATTCTGTTGCTTATACTCAGCAACCCAAATAGATAAAAAGAAGGTGCGTGGAGGAGGAATTGTTCTTATCACTATTCATTTTTTTACTCCCAATAGTTCCTTTTTACTTGCGCCCCGTAATTTTTTTTTCATAAAGATCAGTATCAGAAAAGCACAACTCCTAGCAGGAGAAGAAATCCAGTCCTGCAACTGAGAACAGGGCAGATCAAGACACAAAAGAGCTGCCTTGGTTTCTACTTTCTCAATTTCATAAGAAATTCCACACTGGTCTGTCTCCCCAAATGGAAACACATTCACAGAATCTGTAAAAGCAGGTGGCAACCAAGGCTAGGGCACAGACAACCTCTGAACTGCGGGATACAGAAGAGGGGCCACTTTCCAACAAACTCGATTATGGAATTTCATCTCAAGAGGGAGAAGGGGTCAAGCAGCACCCACTAAAACCCCACTTAGTGAAAAGAAACACAGCTAAGGTCAGGACCAAAGAGAGGGCTACATAACAAGAACTGGGAACAGTGTAGTAGAGCATCAGCTCATATGACCAGGATATGACTCCTCAGGTACAAAATCATCCCCTCCTTTTCCTGGTAATGGATTAAAAAAAACTGTAAGTCTGACCACTGTGAACACATCAAGGTGGCAGGTAAGAAAATGAAGCCAGTCACAGTGGCACACACCTGTAAGTCCCAGCAACTTGAGAGGCTAAGGCAAGAGGATTGCAAGTTGGAGGCCAGCCTTGGCAACTTAGCAAGACCCTGCCTTAAAATATTAAAAAATAAATAATAGGGCTAGGAATGAAACTCAGTGGGAAAACACCCCTGGGTTCAATCCCTAGTACCAAAAAGAGAAAAAGGAAAGAACACAGGAGTTTCTCATAACTTCTAGTTCTATCTCAGCCAAATGCCTTTACCCTTTCTCCCAAAAGGAAATTTCTTATCTAAAATCCCCAAATTACCAACAGTTCTTGCCATGCTCATCACTCATTATAAACATAATAAGGACTAAGAATTTGTGCTTGCCAACAAGATTGTCTGTTCTTTGCCAAGGTCCTGAGGAACGCTCAATCTTCTGGACAGAAAGTAGTACTGACATTTGGATGAAACAGCTCTTTCTTGTCAGGCAGTACAGGGCAATTTCCACTAAATTCCAGCAGCCCCTTCCAGTCACAATCAAAACTGCCCCAATGCATTTCCTAGATTGCCTCGACTGCGAATCACTGGGTCACTGGACCAAAGCTGTTCCACGGTGGAGTCTCCATCCAGTGCTTAACCAAGAACAGTACGCCGAGTTACATGGCAGTCAGTATTTCCAAGGACAAACTTGGGATCTCACTCCTCTCCTCCACCAGCAACCTTCTAGACTTCCTTATTTCTATAACTAGAACCTGGACTCAAGAGCTGTGATATGTTTGACTCTCTTCCTTCAAGCCCCATGCTGTATTTTCTTTCCATCTTGCTCTGTCTTTCCAGTCCCTGCAGCATCCTCTGACCTGAAGAAGTTTTGTTTTGTACTGAGGATTTTACCACTGAGCTACATCCCCACTCGTTTTTGTTTTTGATTTTAAGACTGGGTCTTGCTAAATTACAGTGGCTGGCCTTGAACTTGCAATCCTCCTGCCTCAGTCTCCCAAGTCACTGAGATTATAGGCATGAGCCACTGCCTCCACTTGTATGAAGAACTCTTAACTGGTCTCCTGGCTTCAGCATGTCCTCCAGCTGCTCCTGGTCCGTCTTAACTGCAGCTCTATTGGTGCATCACCCAGGCTTCGAATTATTTCAAGAACCTTGACCTGGCCCTTGAGACCTCTGATAGCTCAACCCTTAATGCCTTTTCTCACCACACCCACCACCCCTCCAAAAACATCTGTTCTCCAATCTATATATTCTTCCCCAACCAGGTCCCGATCTCAGTCACATGCTTTCTCTCTCTCTCAAGAACAGAGATGTCTGCCTGAAATGGCTTTCTTTTTACATTTTTAGTCAAATCACATTGGTTTGGTGAGTTCCTCTTACATAGCTTTTCCAACTTCCCAAACATAAGATTTCTTCTTAATTTATTTGCCCTCCTCCAAGTACTCTATACTTTCTTATCCTGTTACTTATTTTTATACTAACTTATCCACCATAAGGAAAAAATGTCCAGTTGTAGTTGTTCACCACACAGACAGGCCTGATTTCTGCCTGGGCTCAGTCCATTAGAACTGACTGAGGCCTCAGGGGCAGAGCAGAGCCTCTGAGCCTCAGGAAGGCAGCACATCCCCTCCCCAGTCACAGTGAGGGGTTTTGGGGGTGCGCATCCTAAAAGACAACAGTCCTCAGTTTATCTGAATGACAATTTGGCCCTTAGCTTTTCTTCAGGGGCTGAGGAAAGAACTGAACCGGGAGAATGGAAAGCTGACCAGCTTCAGGACACAGCTAAAAGGTGAGAGACCCCCTGAGACAACACTGTCTGAGGCCTGCACACTGCCACACAAAACCTATAACTATCCTTGGAGTTTTCAATGACATGAGTTAAACATATTCTCTTCCTGCTTAAGCCAATTTGATTTGAGAGCCATCGCAGACCACAGAGTCCTACCTTTAACGATGTTTCTATTTCTTTTGGCTACCTAAGCAGAATGTCTGACCCTTACATTTTCCTCCATACTTAGCTCCACTGGGTCACTGTACATTTCTATGTGTACATTTATAAACATATGGGCCTGAACTTACAAAGCAATTGTCCTCAAGAATAGTTTGGACAGGAATTTGGGAATAAATATTTTCTTTGGGAGGAAATCAGGATTTAATTTTAGCCCTTTGCAGTCTCTCCAGTCACTACTTTATCACTTGTAGTCAGTAGACACTGAAAAGCTCTCATTACCAAGTTTCAAGAAGGTTTTGGATTCATGATTAAACTCTTTGGTGAAAACCCATCTCGGCTTTCAGGAATACCTAAGTCCTCATGGCATATGTTAAAGCAGGTGTTTGGCAGCAAATGTTTTTTAAAACATCTTTTAAAGACCACAAACTTGTTTCTCATTCTAAAATTAGGAAGAATATCATAATTTTAGCTTGGCTTCCTGACCCTCTCAAATGCACATTAATTCCATCCTATTTAGAAGTCACAGGCTTATTAGGTGCAGCCAAAAGAGATGTGGTTAGCCTTGCTCTATTCTAGGTCCAAGTGAGCTTCACAGTTGCTCTTTGTGCCCAAACCATAAATACTCTGGAAAAGTAAGCACAGATGTGCCCCGCCACACTGCAGTGCTGGGGACTCACTCCTTGTGGAAATTGTTAGGTAGTAGCTAGCAATGAGCAATGAAATGCATCACATCGTAAGATCACAAAGTGTTCTTTGTGTTAAATTACTTTAGCTCCTTTTTTAAACTATGTTTAGAGTACACAAGAAAACAAAGGGTAGTAGTTAATTTGTTTTTTTTTTTAATTAATTTTTATTGTAGGTTGTTCAAAACATTACATAGTTCTTGATATATCATATTTCACACTTTGATTCAAGTGGGATATGCGCTCCCATTTTTACCCCATATACAGATTGCAGAATCACATCATTTGCACAACAATTGATTTACATATTGCCATTCTGGTGTCTGTTGTATTCTGCTGCCTTTCCTATCCTCTACTATCCCCCCTCCCCCCTCCCCTCCCCTCTTCTCTCTCTACCCCCTCTACTGTAATTCATTTCTCCCCCTTATATTTTTCCTCCTTTCCCCTCACTTCCTCTTGTATGTAATTTTTTATACCCCTGAGGGTCTCCTTCCATTTACATGCAATTTCCCTTCTCTCTCCCTTTCCCTCCCACCTCTCATCCCTGTTTAATGTTAATCTTCTTCTCATGCTCTTTGTCCCTACTCTGTTCTTAGCTACTCTCCTTATATCAAAGAAGACATTTGGCATTTGTTTTTAAGGGATTGGCTGGCTTCACTTAGCATAATCTGCTCTAATGCCATCCATTTCCCTCCAAATTCTATGATTTTGTCATTTCTTAATGCAGAGTAATACTCCATTGTGTATAAATGCCACATTTTTTTTATCCATTCGTCTATTGAAGGGCATCTAGGTTGGTTCCACAGTCTTGCTATTGTGAATTGTGCTGCTATGAACATGGATGTAGCAGTGTCCCTATAGTGTGCTCTTTTTAGGTCTTTAGGGAATAGACCGAGTAGGGGAATAGCTGGATCAAATGGTGGTTCCATTCCGAGTTTTCCAAGAAATCTCCATACTGCTTTCCAAATTGGCCGCACCAATTTGCAGTCCCACCAGCAATGTACAAGAGTACCCTTTTCCCCACATCCTTGCCAGCACTTGTTGCTGTTTGACTTCCTAATGGCTGCCAATCTTACTGGAGTGAGATGGTATCTTAGGGTGGTTTTGATTTGCATTTCTCTGACTGCTAGAGATGGTGAGCATTTTTTCATATACTTGTTGATTGATTGTATGTACTCCTCTGAGAAATTTCTGTTCAGGTCCTTGGCCCATTTGTTGATTGGGTTATTCGTTATCTCATTGTCTAATTTTTTTAGTTCTTTGTATATTCTGGATATTAGGGCTCTGTCTGAAGTGTGAGGAGTAAAGATTTGTTCCCAGGACGTAGGCTCCCTATTTACCTCTCTTATTGTTTCTTTTGCTGAGAAAAAACTTTTTAGTTTGAGTAAGTCCCATTTGTTGATTCTAGTTATTAACTGTTGTGCTATGGGTGTCCTATTGAGGAATTTGGAGCCCGACCCCACAGTATGTAGATCATAGCCAACTTTTTCTTCTATCAGACGCCATGTCTCTGATTTGATGTCAAGTTCCTTGATCCACTTTGAGTTAACTTTTGTGTATGGCGAGAGAAAGGGATTCAGTTTCATTTTGTTGCAAATGGATTTCCAGTTTTCCCAACACCATTTGTTGAAGATGCTATCCTTCTTCCATTGCATGCTTTTAGCCCCTTTATCGAATATAAGATAGTTGTAGTTTTGTGGATTGGTTTCTGTGTCCTCTATTCTGTACCATTGGTCCACCCGCCTGTTTTGGTACCAGTACCATGTTGTTTTTGTTACTATTGCTCTGTAGTATAGTTTGAACTCTGGTATAGCTATACCGCCTGATTCACACTTCCTGCTTAGCATTGTTTTTGCTATTCTGGGTCTTTTATTTTTCCATATGAATTTCATGATTGCTTTCTCTATTTCTACAAGAAATGCCGTTGGGATTTTGATTGGCATTGCATTAAACCTATAGAGAACTTTTGGTAATATCGCCATTTTGATGATGTTACTTCTACCTATCCATGAACAAGGTATATTTTTCCATCTTCTAAGATCTTCTTCTATTTCTCTCTTTAGGGTTCTGTAGTTTTCATTGTATAAGTCTTTCACCTCTTTTGTTAGGTTGATTCCCAAGTATTTTATTTTTTTTGAGGATATTGTGAATGGGGTGGTTGTCCTCATTTCCATTTCAGAGGATTTGTCACTGATATACAGGAATGCCTTTGATTTATGCGTGTTGATTTTATAGCCTGCCACTTTGCTGAATTCATTTATTAGCTCTAATAGTTTCTTTGTAGACCCTTTTGGGTCTGCTAGGTATAGAATCATGTCATCTGCAAATAGTGATAATTTGAGTTCTTCTTTTCCTATTTTTATGCCTTTAATTTCTTTCGTCTGTCTAATTGCTCTGGCCAGTGATTCGAGAACTATGTTGAACAGAAGTGGTGAGAGAGGGCATCCCTGTCTTGTTCCAGATTTTAGAGGGAATGCCTTCAGTTTTTCTCCATTCAGAATGATGCTAGCCTGAGGCTTGGCATAGATTGCTTTTACAATATTGAGGTATGTTCCTGTTATCCCTATTTTTTCTAGAGTTTTGAACATAAAGGGATGCTGTACTTTGTCGAATGCTTTTTCCGCATCTATCGAGATGATCATATGGTTCTTATTTTTAAGCCTATTGATGTGGTGAATAACATTTATTGATTTCCGTATATTGAACCAGCCTTGCATCCCAGGGATAAATCCTACCTGATCATGGTGCACAATTTTTTTGATATGTTTTTGTATCCGGTTCGCCAGAAGTTTATTGAGGATTTTTGCATCTAGGTTCATTAGAGATATTGGTCTGTAGTTTTCTTTCTTTGAAGTGTCTTTGTCTGGTTTAGGAATCAAGGTGATGTTGGCCTCATAGAATGAATTTGGAAGTTCTCCCTCTTTTTCTATTTCCTGAAATAGCTTGAAAAGTATTGGTAACAAAGGGTAGTAGTTAATTTGTAAAAATAAAATAAAATAAAATAAACAAAGCAAAGGAGCTATTTGGAAATCATGTCGAGAGAAAAGGATTAACGGGACTATCCCTTGACAGGGGCCACTGAGGTTGAAGTAAGGAACTATAGCTATGAGTGTCTCTACTTGTCTGGGAAGGAAGATTACTTTAGTAGTGCAAGCACACTAAGGTAACTTCTGACCAACTATTGACCCCAGGGCCCACATTAACATGAGATTGACTTGTAGATGAAGCCCCCTATATAGAATGGTCACCATGATAGTTCCAGAGAGGACCAACTAAGGTCAAAAACTCTACTGCTCAACATGAAAGAGGAGTTAAACATCTGATGGCAAAGAGTATAGAAGGTAAACATCAAAATGTTGTTTCCTTTGTCATTCTCTTCTCAGAGATGGAGAGAGAGAGAGAGAGAGCAAGCGCCCTGCTGGAGCCTCACTTTGCTTTTACTTTACTTTCACTTAAGTTTTCTTGCATGACTTTTGGTGTCTTACTTTAAATTTTCTTTCATTAGAACACAAGAACCAAGGTTTGGAGTTTCAGCTCCCTGCTTTCCTATGACAGAAACCAGCAACAGACCATCTCCAGGGAGACCTACAGGGTGCTGCTCATTCTGGGATTAACTGACCATGGTTTGAGGCCTCAGGCTTTGCAAGCTTAGAAAAGCTATTTGTGGCATTCCAAGCAGGGAGTGTTTTCAAAGTTGGCATTTCATAAAACAAGCATCCAGAAAAATCAAAATGCCAATTATCTAGATGACTTTTTAAAAAAAACTACGGTAGGAATTAGAAAATAAAGTTCACCTGATCACCACACTCTCTCTCTCTCTCTCTCCCATAGCTAAACTACAAGAAAGACAAATCATAATCTGAAGATTATTGTGGTGAACACTGAAATCAAAGAAAATGGGATTTAGATGAGTTTACAACATGGACAGAACCTGAGCTGAGACAGCTGAAGCAGTCTTTGCTCCTGTAAGAATCCAAGTAAACTGACCACATTTCCCTCCCTGTGGAGAAAGCTCTCTGCACAATGGCAATTTCCTTCCCTCTCTATGCCTTCTCTTCAGGGGTTTGCAGAACTTGATACAAAATAAAAACGTGGGGTTCCTTGTTAAAACAGTGGGGGAAAGTGCCATTAAAGGTACTTAAATACAATAGCTATCCCCGTGACCCACAGTTTTGCTTTCTGAAGTGTTAATTACCCATGGTCAGTCGTGGTCCAAAACTATTAAATGGAAAATTTCAGAAATAAACAATTCATAAAACTTAAACTTCAGGCTGTTCTAAATAGTGTGATGAGATCTCACACTGTCCCACTCCATCCTGCCCAGGGTGTGAATCACCTCTTCTTGTGGCACTGCATTTACAAGCTACACACGCTACCTACCCCATAGTGTCTTAGGAGCCATCTCAGCTACCAGATCAACCTCCAAGGTTCTGTGCTTTTGTTCAAGTAACTCTTCTTTTTACTTTACACCAAAGAACAAGAGTAGCAATCTGGCAATTCCAATATTCCAGAGAGAGGCTGTATAGTGCCTTCTTTCAGCAAAAGGCTGAGTGTTCCTCCTTGTTCTGGATGAACAGGAAAAACATAAGATTGGTATACTCTGTGGTTTCAGACATCTGTGGGTCTTGGTATTTTCTGCAGAGGGGGAGGAAACATTGTATAAAAATTTCCCCCCTTCTTCCCTGATCTTTCTCTTACCTAGTCATGGTGCTTTTTTGTTTGCTTTTTAATATCACACTCTCCAGAGCACAAGAATACTCACCAAGACAGTACAGCCCTTCTTAGGCACCAAAGGACCTTGTCCATGACTTGGCCTAAGTGTGCAGCATCCACAGGCATAGGGCTCCCCCTGCCACCAGCTACTGGACTGAAAATGCCCAGGCCAGAGGTGTGGAGCCCAAGCTAGGCATGTACCTTGCATAAGGAGAAAGAATATGAGCTTTGGGATCATATTGTATGATTCCAAATATCTTGTACAACTAGGCACCAAAAACTGGGATAGGCTCTAATGACTGCATGTTCCTTCTCTAAAGTGGGAAATAATAATATTTTTTATTATTATTATATAATATTTAGAACTTCATTAAATTATCAGAAGATGATGAGAGGTGATATGAGAAAGTGTCTGACTCCCAGTAAGCACCTATTCAATGTCTGTCACTAGTAAGCTGATGAGGAACTGCTTAAAACCTTGCAGGGATCTCATTCAGCATGGTCAACTCATGGTTAACCAGGTCACTCTTATCTCTTCCATATACCACACACTTTTAAATGACCAAGACTTAGCTTTTCCTTTAGAATTTGTATTATAAGGGGCTGGAGATGTAGTGCAGTGTTAGAATGCTTGCCCAGCATGCATGAGGCCTTAGGTTCTATCCCTGACCCTGCACAGAATCTGCATAAAATGCCAGCCTGGTTCCAAGGCTGCCTAGCACACCGTGAAGCCTGAAGGACAGCACTTATTAGGAGCTCACCACTCACATCCTCAATCCTTCCTCAAATAATCACTCTATGCTGCTACCATTCTCCCAGCTACCAAATTCACAAATCCCTGTTCCTGTCCTATATTACCCTATGGACTTGAAGAGTAGTATATCCCAAGAATCAAGGAATACCAAGAAAAAGATTCATCTCCTAGGCTAAGCTATGTTTCTTTCTTTCTTTCTTTCCTTTTTTTTTTTTTTTTTTGTTTTGGTACTGGGGACTGGGCCCAGGGGCACTCACCACTGAGCTACATCCCCAGCCCCCCACCCTTTTTTAATTAATTAATTAATTAATTAATTATTTTGAGACAAGGGCTTGCCAAATTACCTGCTAATTAATTGAGGGCCTCACTGAGTTCCCAAGGCAGGCCTGGAATTTGTAATCCTCCTACCTCAGCCTCCCAATTCTCTGAGATTACAGGTATGTGCCACTGTTTTAGTCAGCTTTTTTGCTGCTGTGACGAAAGGACCCAACCGGAACAATTGTAAAGGAGGAAAGATTTATTTAGGGATCACAGTTTCAGAGGTCTTAGTCCATAGAAGGCATGTTCCATTCCTTGGGGCTCCAGGTGATGTCAAACATCATGGCAGAGGAGTGTGGCAGAGGGAAGCAGTTCACATGGTGATCAAGAAGCAGAGAGAGACTCCTTGTGCCAGATACAAATATATGCCCCATAGCCACACCAGCAATGAACACTTCCTCCAGCCACACCCCATCTGCCTCCAGTTAATGGGCTTAATTCAGTGATTCATCACTTAATTCAGTGATTCATCACTCAGTTAATGGGCTTAATTCAGTGATTAGGTTAAGGCTGTAACCCAATCATTTCTCCTCTAAACCTTCTTGCATTGTCTCACACTTGAGCTTTTGGGGGATACCTCATATCCAAACCATAACATTCTGCCTCTGGCCCCGCAAAGCTCACACTCATCTGACAATGCCAAACACATTTAGTCCATTCCTGAGAGTCCCATAGTCTCAACAGTTCCAAGATTGCTCAAAGTCCAAGTCCAAAGTCTTCTCTGAGGCTCAAGGCAGTCTCAAATTGTGAGCTCCTATAAAATTAAAAACAACTTACAATTATCGAATATATAAAGGTACAGAACAAACATTTCCATTCACAAAATTAGGGGTATAGAAAGAAGGGATAAGACAAAAGCAAGACCAAAATCCAGCTGGGAAAACAAGTCTTGTAGCTCCATGTCTGGCATCTGGAGCACATGGCATCGTGATGTTCTCTCCAAAGGGCTTGTGTAGCTCCATCCCCATGACCTTGTTGGTTGCAGCCCAAGTGACTCTCTGTTGGCTTGTCTCTGCTCAATTCCTGAAGCTTTCCTAGGACAATGTCCCACATTACTGCCATTTGTTCTTAATCTTGGGAGTCTCCACTGCAGCTTCAGATTTCTCCTCAAATCTTTACACCTTGACTTCTCAGGGAGTGCCTGCAAGGACTCCGACCATGCTCACTTTGCCTGCCTTCCAAAGCCTTCCTTTGAAATCTCCCGGGAAGCCTCCATGATCCCTTAACTCCAGCATCCTGCATTGCTGCAGAACCAGCAGCACACGATTGACACCAAGGTCTAAGGCCATCTTGAGCAGTAGCCAAGCCTCTAGGGACCCTTGGCTGCAGCATCCTCTGAGTGTCTGGGTGGCTGAGGACACTGACAAAAACTTCCTATACTCCTTTACTGATCTCTTCTCAAGAGAATTTTCGCTTTTTTTGTCTTTTTTAAAATTATTAGTTGCTCAAAACATTACAAAGCTCTTGACATATTTCATACGTTTGATTCAAGCGGATTATGAACTCCCATTTTTACCCCGTATACATATTGCAGAATCACATCGGTTACACATCCACTGTTTTACATACTGCCATACTAGTGTATGTTGTATTCTGCTGCCTTTGATAGGAAAGGCAGAATTTTCACTTTTACTCCCTCAAGCCAGAGATGAGTGTGGCCTTGCCAGCTCCTGAGATGCCCTCAAGCCATCTTTCCTATTGTCTCTGAGCACAGTCTTTAGCATTTCTTTAGTGGCAGTAATGTCTTTAACAACTACAACTTCCTTAACCCCAGTTTTACTTCTGTCTTTCAAGTTCAAGTTTTTCTAATCTTTCTACTCTGCATTCTGCTCCTGATTATCACAATAAATTTTGCTAAAACCCACCAGCAATATCTATGCCACCACCTGAATCCTATGCTGGCCTAGACTTTTTTTCCCCCTACAGATTAAGAAGTCCATTGCAAGTGCAAATCAAAACTACTCTAAGATTCCATCTCACTCCAGTTAGAATGGCAATTTTCAAGAATACAAGCAATAATAAGTGTAAGCGAGGATGTGGGGGAAAAGTGTACCCATACATGGCTAGTGCAACAACTCTGGAAAGCAGTATGGAGATTCCTTAGAAAATTTGGAGTGGAACTACCATTTGACGCAGTTATCACACTCCTCAGTTTATAATAAAGGGACTTAAAAGCAGCCACAGCAATGTTTATAGCATCTTAATTCACAATAGCTAAACTATGGAACCAATCTAGGTGCCCTTCAACAGATGAATGGATAAAGAAAATGTGGTACATATTCACAATGGATAAAGAAGAATGAAATTATGGCATTTGCCAGTAAATGGATAGAGCTGGAGAATATCATGCTAAGTGAAATAAGCCAAACTCAAAAAAACCAAAAGCCAAATGTTTTCTCTGATAAGCAGATGTCGATCCATAATGGGGGATTAATTCAGTGATTAGGTTAAGAGTATAACCTAATCATTTCTCCTCCAAACCTTCTTGTGTTGTCTCACACATTGGCTTTTGGGGGACAGCACATCTAAACCATAACAGCCGCCACGCCTGGCTTTGGCTAAGCCTTTTTGAATAAAATCTCTTTGATTCATACAGTCACTTCTTAATTCACCCCTGAAGGATCCAGGCACTCCCCAACTCTAAGGAATAGCAAGTCTATGCTTCTGCTTCTTCTACTCCAAGTTTGTGCTGTGGGTTCTGGGATTCAACAAAAATTCAAGTAGGATTCACTGTCTCCTACTGATCCTGGCCTGCAGGCTACAGAAACACCTTGCAAGTCTTCTACTGGAATCCTGACCCTTTCTCCCTTTCAGGAGAGAGAAGGTGGAGCATTTAGAAAATTCTTAAGACCAGAGACTTCCTTGCACTTTTTTGATTCCTCCAAGGCCACCTACTTGGTGCTCTGCACATTTAATTCTTACAAAAAATAATGATTAGGAACAGCAAGTAAGGCTGGCTTAATGTCAGGATCTGGAGAAAATACAAAGACAGACTTGGGCAAACTAGTGTAGAGACAGTGATACTATTCTTAAAACCTGTTCCTTTCAAACCAGAAATCCTAATTACTCCTGACTTCTCAAGAAAAGACCTGGGTGGTTTCTTACAGTTCTGCTACTAATTACCAATGTAAGATTCCAGCTAAATGACTTAACCTCTCCAGGTCCCAACTTCTTAATCTGAAATGTCAAGAGGCTGAATTATAAAATCTCTAAAGACCCTTTTAGCTTAAAAGGCATGATTTTAAATAGAAGAGAGAAAACCATCAGATACCATCCTAAGGCAGTGGACTTACAGTTCCTGACACTATTTTCACAGTAATCATTATTCAAAATGTTTCAAGACTATTAAATTGAATACTCAAATGACTAATGCTACTATAAATTCTAATATTATTATAACACAAATTTGAGTTGCCAAACAGACATTTAAATTGTATGTACAAGAGCCACAGGTTATTATTATCTAACATCTAGTGAAATGACAATAGTAATGTTGATATTCATAATCTATTAGCATAAGGTCCAGCACATTCTGAAAGGCTAAATATGATCTTTTATTCTAGCATAGTTGTTTGTACATGAGCCAATCCAATATCTGCCAAATTCATTCATTTCGTTAAGAATTCTGCTACAGACAATACTCTGTACAGGCTTTAGAGACTGTAACATGTTAGATGAGATACCCTTAGCCAAGCCAGAGCACTCCTTCAATTCCTTTCCTTTCTTCAATTTTATTCTCTGAAATTTAACTGTAAAATTGAGTCATTAGCCATTTGTGCTGAAGGATGGCCCACTTTAAACCACATAGTGGATGGCAGTCAGGGCTATAAAAATGCATCTAGAGGCAGAAGAGTTTTCAGGAAACTGAAGAAGATTGAAATCCACATCTGTAGATAAATATCACAAAAGTACAGCCTGCACATAAGCAGGACTTCAGCTCAGCATGCTGACAAGTGAGACCTGTTTGGAGCCTGGGCTTCTACCTGTCCTAGAAACTCCATGCTAATTGCCATGGCATATAAAGACAAGTATTTGTTAGAAGTCCCAGCAAATGTCAGCCCCAACCATATCAAAGCCTAAAGGGTGGTCTCAAAAGATAATCAGGCTAAAACTGCTGTCATGCCTCCTCACTGGCTATAGAAACACTACCCTGGAAATGGGACAGGGAGGCTAACTTCAATTTAGGAAAGTAGCACTGAAGATGGAGAGCAAATCATCATCTCAGTCCTTCAAGCCCTAGGATCCTGCAGCTGAAATGTACAATGGAGAGGAAATCTGGAGAGTCAGCTCTCCACTAAGGGAGGTTGAAATTCACTCAAACCACTGCCACTCTCTGAGCCTCAATAACCTTATCACTAAAATAGGACTAACTATCCAACCTCTAAAATCCTTTGTGAACCCAACACCCACGAATCTGTAACATTCAGTCAAATGTCTGGGTTGCCATTTTGATCCATGTTACCATTTCTACTTAGAAAAACCCTTCCTCTTTCTTTCACCTACCTTCATGCCAACTTCTTCAGTGTGGTTGGCATTTATGGCTATCCTATCTGCTCTTACCACTTCACCCCCTTTCTTACAACTCTCCTACAAAGCTTCCCAGCATATTAGACTCTACACCACCCCTCTGTAGGACCCCACCACTCTGCCTGTCTCATCTCCCACACACCCAGGTTTACCCCATTTCAGGAAGTCTCATACATATGAACTTTTTAAAAATAAAATCCCTTCCTCCTCCAGGCAGTGCTTTTTGTTTTTAATATTTTTTAGTTGTTAATTGACCTTTATTTTATTATATGCAGTGCTGAGAATCAAACCCTAGGCCTCCCACATGCTAGGCAAGCCACCACCCCAGTGCCAGGCATTGTTTTTATGAGTTGACATACTGTGAATAAAGCACATTCAGGTCAATGGTCAAAATCCAGATTCCTCATAGGCCTACCCACTATAATTCAACCTGGAAAGGGTCAGCTCATCTCAATTATCTCCTAGCTGCCTGTTGTTGTAAATAAAAATTCTAGTGAAATGCAGTCCTATGTACCCATTTTTGTATCGTCTACTGCTGCTTTCTCCCTGCAACAGCAGAGCTAAGTAATTGCAAAAGAGACAATATGACCAGCAAAGCCAACCGTATTTACTATTTAGCCCTTTACAGAAGAAGTTTTCCAACCCCTGCCCTGATAGATACACGGCAAAGACAGGACTAATCTGGTGTTATAAAGATCCCTGGATAAAGAAAGACCCTGAAGAAAAGATGATAATTAGTATCTATTGAAGAACTACTATTTGTTGAGCACCCTGCTGGCTTTTTACGTACTTTGTCCTGAAGCAGTGATATTTACTCAAACTCCTCTAGGCAGAAAGTATTGAAACCAATCAATGTGCACAGTAGACTCTCAATATTTATTGTTGAACTGAAGGGTCTTGTTTAGGTCTCAGAATGACCTACAAAGAAACTGAAGCTTAGGTAAATGGCAAGGTATGCACCCAGGTAGGTCTGATTCTGTCCAATATTCCAAAAGCCCAAAACAAGTCAGTTGTCTTCCTGGGAATTGAGTTATTGTCACCACAACCTGATAACCAGGAGCTGGCTGTTATCAGCTTCCCCAAAGTATCTGCCATTCAACAATTCTAGCCCAACATTGTACATCATGGTAGCTATAATACTCTGAGTGTGCCCTATATACGAGGCATTATTCTCCCTGACTTCCATCTTCACAATCCATGAGTGGTATCACCAATGATTTTTACCATTTTATAGACAAGAAAACTGAAACCCAGTGAGTTTTAAGTAACTTAAAGATTGAACAGTTAGTATGGGGCAGTGCTGGGATTTGAATATGGGAAGTCAGACTCCAGAGCACCTACCCTTAATCACTTATGCCACCTCCCTGCTACCATAATACTTATCCACAACTCAGACCCACATCCTCCATAAGGACTTGAAAATTGAAACAAACATCCAATTCCACATGTCCCCCCTACCCACCATACAATTCATTAAAATACTAAAAGTCAAAACATTTCATGGACTTTTTCAATTTTCCTTTTTATGCCATATACTTCTTTAAGTTACAGACCACTTTCTTTTTTCTTATAGTACTCGAGATTGAACCCAGGGCCTTGCACATGCTTGCTAGGCAAATGCTCTGTCACTGAGCCACATCCCCAACCTGGTAAAAATCATTTCTAAGGAGTTTTGAAATCTAACCATTTAAATAATAGCAATAGTAACATACTCCCTTTAAATAAAAACAATAATAATTATTTTCCATTCAACTCTACCTTGAAGTTTAAGAAGGAAGATTTTTGGGGTGGCTTTTGTAAGTTCAGGGTTAAGGTAAAACACAGGACAACCATGTGAACTAAGCTTTCTTGTTCACCATCCTGGTTATACAGCAATATTTGAAGGAGGGAGGAGTGGAGAAGGTTTCATAGGTTGGGAGATTTGTTTGTATATTTTCAAATCAATTTATTTTAATATAAAATGAATTAAAACCTCATTATTATGCACTTTGTTATTTCATCTAGGTTAAAGCCTATCTTGATAATTTAGAAGCTACTGGTGTTAGCTCCTAATGTTAATGGAATTGGGTATGTAATCACTGCATTAATCTAATCCATGACTAACATTAATGCAGTGACTATATATATAATTCCACTCGGGGATTAATTCAGGAACTATTCTTCTTATAAACATCTCATTTATTTTAGAAAGGTAAGGGTGGTGGAAAGGCCAGGGAACTAAAAACAAGGAAATAGGTTCAGGCTCCTAGTTCACTAGCTGCTAGCCGTGTGCACTTGAGCCGTGTGTCACCATCTCCATGAGCATGAGCTTCCCCACCTATGAAGACAATATTCACTTCTTCTTTGTTCTAGTACTTCAAGTTTAGCATCTGTGAATGTCTTTTATGTGTGTTAGAATGTCTCACAACTGGGGCGTCTTGCCTCTGGCATTATCACAGATGTTTTGTGTGTGTGTATGTATATATTAGGTCTCCAATAACTAAGCTGAGGATCTGATGGGAGTATTAAAGATATCTAATTCTCAGTCGAGATCAGTCTATTAAAGAGAGAGGTTTGTATTATTGTCTTTTTAAGACATTGCCAGAGCAAGCTATAAGTAAGCAGTTTATAATAACAGTGTCGTTTTTTGACTCATACTAAACATTTTTGTATTATTGTAAGAGCAAGGATGCCTGCTATTATAGAATAAAAGAGATAATCTTATGAGCACTGAGATAATTTCATTTCATTTTTTAAATACTTAGCTGCAAGTACAGCATAATTACCTTACACCCTATTCATAAATCTCAGAGTAAGTTTACAATGTGTCTTTACACTGGTTATTTAACTTTCTCAGTTTAATGAACCTCATTTTAACATACAAATATATCTGTTATGGATAATTTTACTTTGTCAACTTGATTGGGATAAAATAGTTGGTAAAGCCTTATTTTGGAAAATATCTGTGATTTTTTTTCTGGAAAAGATTGGCATTTGAATCAGTGGACTGAATCAAGACAATCCCCCCTACCAATGTGAGTGGGCATGATGCTGTCTGTTGAGGGCTCAAATAGAACAAAGGTGGAAGAAGGATGAATTCTCTCTGTCTCATTAAGCTGTCTTCTCCTGCCCTCACCAACCCTCACCATGTTCTAAGGTCTACTGTCTTGTGTAAAACCACAGGTTTCCCTGGTTTTACAGGATATAAATGGCAGAAGACTAGACTTCTCAGCTTCTGCAATCCTGTGAATCAATACCTTATGAAAAATCTAATCTATAAATATATATCCAATTGGTTCTATTTTTACTGGAGAAAATCTAATATAGCGTCTATAATGATCTAACACTTCTAAACTATTTCAGACAACTTGGCTACTATATAGAGTGTTTATGAAGCAATTTACACAGAGACTCACCTTCATGACCCAAAGTATTTTCACATCTCCCAAACACCTCCTTCACTCATTTAAGTGCACAGAAAGCAGCTACTTAACATGGGAGGTAGTGGGCAGAGTCAAGGGCGAGCTGAAATTCCAACAGAATGCCATTTTCACCATCAAGGAGCCTACAGGTCAGTCCACCAGTGACTGGAACACAATGAGATAAATTCTTAACATAGAAATGGTGTGCAGGGCAGAGGAGAGCCAAGTGAGGGGTTAAGGTCATTTGAAAAAATGAGCAGAACACACTGAACACCTCATAATACACGGAGTGCTCTCGTATCACTCCTTTAGGAAATGGAGATAGAAAGAATTTCTTGTAAAGTCAGGAAAAGAAATTAGTGTTTTCATAGTGTTAATTGAAATGCCTATCATTTCCCTTAGGTGGGTGCTTATTTCACATTTACATTAATGTGTTTTTTTTAAATTACCTAATGGGCAATACCTTTCAGAATAAATTTAATCCTTTTAAATTGAAGATGCAAATCTTAGAGAATTCTCAAATAAAAGCAGGCTAATAGCCAGAAGAAAGTCAGGGAAGAGAAAAGAAAGCACAAACAAATCAACGAAATGTATGTTGGACTTGAACCGAAGGAAAGGTCATTGAAGCAAAGAGTTTACCAAGCTAAGGCTGATATAAGGGCCTTCAGTGAAGAGCTGTCTCTTTATCCCTCCGTTTCTTCCTTGAATCCCTATTGGCAAGGTTTATCTATACCTTTCTAGAATAAGCAAGATGACTGCCTTGCCATATTGAAAATTTTCACTAAGAAATGTTACAACCCAATTAAAGCCATTCAGAAACAATGGTGATTTTTTTTTCAAAATTCAGCAAAGGAATTCAAAAAATAATCATTAATTCAACAAATGTTCACAACATACTGTTTAATTTGCTCAGGGCACCTCAGCAAAGTCCCACAGACTAGGTGGCTTGACAACAGAAATACATCTTCTTACATTTCTAAAGGCTACAAGACAGGTATCAGCAGGGTTGGTTTCTTTTGAGGCTTCTCACCTTGGTTTGAAGATGGCCATCTTCTCCCTTCCCATTCTTCCCTCTGTGTATGTATGTGTCCCAGCCTAAATGGATTTTTGTCCACCTTAGTGACCTTTGTAACTTAATTCTTTTAGACCTCTCTCCAAATACAGCCCATTCTGAAGTCTTGGGGCTTAGGACTTCAACATATGAATTTGGGGAGGACACCATTCAGCCCAGAACATATACCTAATTTGGGCCAGGACCTAGGATGGGCATTAGAAATACTAAAGAGGCACTAAGCAACTCCATCTCTAAATAAAATACAAAATAGTGCTGGGGATATGACTCAGTGGTCGAGTGCCCCTGAATTCAATCCCCGGGACCCCCTAAAAAAAAATAAAAAGAAATACTAAAGAGACTGGAACATCATCATTGCTTCATGAATCTCACTGTACTTCATTTTTCATCATGATTTTCACATGTTAGTCACGTATGTGTAGCAAATGAAGGAAAAAAAATAATAGATATCAAGTCTAATGAACCATCAACAATGCCTGATAAATCATGCAACCATTTTGAAAGAGTGGAAAACAGGAAAGAAAGAAGCTGTATAAGAAGGAATGAAAACCTCAGTCTCTAAGACTGTATCCTAGAGCTTCCATCTTGCACAATGAATGACCAGTCTTCATCCCAGTCACTACCCACCAGTTCAGTCTCCCACCTAGAAACTCACAGGCTTTGTTAGCAACAAGGCCACTGAACAGCACCAAACATACACAATTTAGATCAATCCAAGCAATACCTGAAAGAAAGCTCCAGTTGTTCTCCATACTCTAAATCTACTGTAAGGTTGTGTTATTTCCTTCTTTTAGGAAGTAGGCTTAACCACTTGGACGTGTGGACATCTAGTGTTAATTACACATTTCCAGGTCCCAGGAGTGTCGTGTCAGTAAATACATTACCAGAATGCCCAGGTCATAAAAATCATGTTAAGGGCCTCCCTAATATCCTCTCAGTCCTGCAACTCAATAGTCTTGAATTTCCTTATTCCTTTTATTCCTCCATTAAGCCCTGCGTTGTATTCATTGTAGACTCAAGGGGACGGGGATATTAAGTTATTTCATTACATAATAAACCAACCCAAAACTTAATGTCATGAAAACAATGATTTAATTACTTTTAAAATATCAATAATGATCAAAGTAAGGGAACACAGTACATTTCTGAAGGCAATCTAGTAATTTATGCCAAATTATTCACCTCAAAATATTACTTTTCTGACCTATATATAATTCCATGAGTAGGAATTTCCCTCAAAGATGTGCATAACAATTTGAGTACTCTTATATTCATGGTAGGATTTATAACACCAAAATATGGAGGCAACCTTAACTCCCAAGGCCCTTGTTAAAGAACTCACGGCACATTCCAAAGAGAGGATACTAAATACTCACTAAAATATTTAATGATAGAGGAAATTGTTAAATTCTATAATTAAGTTTCAGGCACAAAAATTGTCCAAAACAGTATTACAATGACCACACAGTTTTTAACTACATATTATGAATATAATTTTAGAATAAATTTAGATTATATTCTAAACCTCATTTTAGAATATAATCTTTACTTAAGATGAACTTGCACACAGCAAATCTGTCAAAATATTTGAAAGTTATTAAAGCTTGATAGTAAAATAAAATGAGTAAATCCTGAAGGTGAACTAGAACATTCTAGAATTCACCTTGATTTTCAGCTCTCTTTAAAACAGGATGGTTTGCATGCCAAGGCAGCTAATTTCCCTTTGTTTTTTGTTTGTTTGTTTGTTATGTTTTGTTTTTTGCTTCTGGCTAGCTCTGTGGTTCTCTTTTATGTGCACTAAACACTCTGTCCCATGTTACACACATAGAATCTTCTAATATCTTCTTTTATGACTGAGTCAAGGGATTTGGGGAAGGTGCATACTTTGATTTAACCCCTAATGACTATTCTATCTATAGGTGCATTTATATTGATATAGAGGACATACATTTCTTTAAAAAGGCCTGGCTAAATAAATATCAGACCAGTGGTGGGATTCTAGGTTAACATATTACTGCGTCATGCTTTATTACAACAATTATCTTATAATCAGAAGAAAATATTATTTTAAAAATAAGATAAGAGATAAGACTATTTGCTCCCCTATACATCTGAGTACATTACAAGGAAATCAAACTAAGCAACAGCTCCTTTATCTAGCATTTTCAAGTTAAAGCTTCTATACTTGAAGGGATCTTCAGACTGCAGCCAATGTGACATCTCTTGAAGGCCTGATCTTAGAATTACTCCTCCCTTCATACAGTCTGTCTCCTTGTTCTATAAACCGACATTCAGGGAATGTGAATGACATGTCTGGCACACCCAAGTGTTCTACAAGAAGTTAGTTTCTACTAACTAGTAGTAGTCAGTTTCTACTAACTACTGGATCTTCCCAACAAACTTGGGATGTAAGTAAAAGAATCTTCAATTCACAGATAATGTCTCATGCAGCTGGTAGTAGTGGATCCAAGGCACTGCTTTTCACCGAGATGTGATCAGATAACTGATTTCAGGGTGAGTGAGGTGGTTTGAAAGGAAATACTCTGGCCATCTTATTATAATGTAAATTATAATCTTGTGTATCCACTAGATCTCATATTTATATAATTCACATAATTTAGCAATTAAAAACACCTTCAAAGCTATCTTAGTTAAAAGATCAAAGTCTTTTGACAATAATAGATGATTTTCTACTTTAGCATTATAAAAATCATACTAGTTTATTCACAAAGGAAGAGACATAGCCAGTTTACAATTTTATTTTCCATTTCCAAACTCTTAATACATGAATATATGTTGTATTGCAATCTGTTATAATGGTTAAAAGCATGTGATCTGAGGACAGACAGCCCTAGTTTGAGTCCCAGCTCTGCAAATATGGACTGTGTGTCTCTAGACAAACCCCTTAACCTTGTTGAGGCTCACCTTTCTCCTTGGTCAAATGTTGATAACTACACCCTTATCACTGAGTCTTTCTAAAGTTTGAATGAAATAACATGCAAGATACTGAAGCACAGGACCTGCCAGTTAGGGAATGCTAAATAAATGTTCATTACATTTATAAAGCTTCATGTCAATTCAGCATCCAGCTAACTCCATAAAACGGGCTTGATATGCAAATCAAGAGTTCATTACAAAAAGCTCTTCAGTTACAAAGCCTAACAAAATCACCTATTAGCAGAAATGATAGAATGCTTCAAATTACTCTTCTGAAATCAATGGGTACTTAGGGGTAGATGAAAAAGAAGCTAAAAAAATTAGTTTCAAAGGATAACTTTTTCTCTGAAGCAAAAATGAGGTTTTCGGCCTGTTATTCTTGATAAACTGGTTTGTTTTCCAAAGAATATGTGCAAAACCCAACATTTCAAAAACCTTCCCATTTTTTTACCTACTTGATAGTTTCTGATCACCATCATCTGACATGACATTGTATCCTTCCCCATCCAGCCATATTGCTCTGTGATTCTTGGGTAAAGCAAGCTGCCACCCTAGAGCTCAACAGTCAATAGATGGGAGCCCAATGTCAGGCACAACAGAGAGATTGTTGGAAGAAAAACTATAAATTAAAATAATGTGTTCAGTTGCTAAAGATAAATAAGCACCTGGGGATGAGACACAGCATTTAATAAAAACAATAAATCAGCTGATGTTATATGCCATTCATGGTTCAAAAAGTTTTACCAATATAATCATATTTTGTGCTTTCAACAAACCAATGACTAGACATTGTTGTCTCTATTTTGCTAATGAGGAAACTGAGCTTAGAGGGGTTAAAACACTTGCCAAAAGTTTACCAAGCTAAATTCAAAGCCAGAATATGAATTTAAACATCTAACTCTAGATCATATAAAAAAAATGTTTATCTCATAGTCTTTTGGATGAATGTGTTAATCATCAATATTATCACATTGAAAAATTAAGGGGTTTGCAGATGTGGCTCAGTGGTGCAATGTTTCCTAGCATGCACGAGACACTAAGTTCAATCTTCAGCACCACATAAAAACAAATAAATAAAATAAAGGTATCATATCCATCTACAACTAAAAAAAATTATTTTTAAAAAATTGAATACCTTTTTCTGTTCCTTTAAATGATTTATGGCTCTTTTAAATGATTATATGCAGGAAGGAATATGTAGGTGTATATACAAATATACATAAATATATATATGAATAACAGGTAAATGTATATGTATACATACATATATGAGAGTGTATGACAGCATCTCATTTGTAAAATTAAGATAACAGTATCTAACACTGGGTTTTTGTGGTGATTAAATGAGATAATTGGTATAAAGTACCTTTTAAATATGGCACATATGAAAGTATACAATGCTTTTAAACAATGTAGCAAACAGCACTCAACAAATGTAGTTATCATTATTATTATTAATACCATTAGTTACTTATATCTTTCCTTATAAATCAAATTGTTTGAGCCTGGCCCAGTGGCACATGTATATAATCCCAGCGGTTCAGGAGGCTGAGGTGAGAGGATCATAAGTTCGAAGCCAGTCTCAGCAAAAGTGAGGCACTAAGCAACTCAGTGAGACCCTGTCTCTAAATAAATACAAAATAGGGCTGGGGATGTAGCTCAGTGGCCACTGAGTTCAATCTCCAGTGCCCCACCCCCCGCCAAATTTAATAAATCAACTTGTTTGCATCCAATAGTTCATGAAGTCATCGAAAGCACAATGCTGAAATGGGTAAAGACTGAGGATTATAGATCTTACTGTTCAGCATGTTCTCTCTCAGTAGCAAACCTGCACATGTTGCAATGATTCCAGCAAGAGTGCCAACTGCATTATAAATTTTGTAATGGCATCTGGGCCCTTGCATTTCCCTAACAGCCACTTTTAGTCACTAATATGCAGACTTTGAAGTGGTAGCTATTTGCTATTTGTTGGGGGCTATGGCAGGTTCAGTGTTCAAGTTCAAAGAAGAGTAAGACATTCCTTCTAGTGGGCATGAAGCACAGCAGGTGCAAAAGGCAGTGGTTCTCATCCTGGCTGCACCTAAGAATTCCAGGGCAGGAGCTGGAGGAACACAAGATGGGCTCACTTCGGACCCATTAAAATGGGCTGTTCAGGATGGAATCTGGGTATCTGTGGTGTTTTAAAGATTCTAAGGTGGTTTAGTGCACAGTGCAGCCTGAGAATCACAGGTGTAATGCAGGAAATAAGAGAAGCAGATAGGAAAATTCTGGAAGAAGAGACCAGTCCAGTTTGTGGAAAGCTGTCCCTGTCTAATTACTGAGGATTTCTGAAGAGAGTAGCACAATTGTACACTACACCACTCACAAGCCATCAAGACTATTACTTATGCTAACAGAAGTACTATATGGTGTCAAATTTTGGAATGGCCTAAACTCCAGGACACACCACAGATTTATAAATGAATTCTAGTAATCTTTGACGGGGAGGGGGCAAAAAGGACCAAGAACTTGACCTGCCACTGAAGTCACAGAGCCATTCTTGTGTAGTTGCATTCAGGTCAACTCTGAGTCCTGTCTACACTATATACCAGGCCACAAAAGAGGAAGAAGACAGACATTCTCTATGAATCAGGCCACATTTACTTCATGTCAGCAATCCTAAACTTTATGTAGTATGAATGATAGCAGATGGCACGTTTTGGCAAGATATAAACAGGTAGCCAGCCTGGTAAGCAGGATTCAGAGAATGGCCGTTTGGCTCAAAAGTATGGTGCAAAGAGTATAATGATGTACGAATTACATGAACAGCAACAAAACCAGGAATTATCAGTTTGCAACCCCGGGACAAAGCCCTTTGTAATGAAAGGCAGGAGGTACAGCCCACTACTTACAGCCTCCTGGATAGGCAGACACCACTGTATCCAGAAGGCTATACAAGAAAATACACCTTCAACTTGGGTCTGTCTCAGGACTCCCAGTCCAACCAGTTCCACAGGAGAGTGAGTATTAGAACTGGATTCTCTTAAAAGGGCATTTACATGCCCAGAGCCCCACATCCTTTTTCTCCTCATGAGGGGTGATCAGTCCTTGGTCTCTTGTGGTTCCTCCTTGGATTAGGGCAGGTCTGTGTGTCCATGGAGGAGAAGTAAAGGAATCCCAAGTATTTGGATCCTTAGAGAACGGGGTGTTCCTAGACTTGATGGGTCTTTCTTAGAACAACTCTAGTCCATTACTATGCTAAATTTGAAGAACATTACCTAAGAACCCCTTTTATTATGATTTTAAAAACACATAACATAAAATTTACCATCTTTACCAATTTAAGTGTTTTATAGAGGAGCATTAACCCTAAGTATATTGTGTATGACAGATCTCTAATACTCTTTCATTTTGTAAAACTGAAATACCCATTGATCTCTTAGTCCCTGGTAACACCATTCTATTTTCTAAGAGTTTGACTGTATTAAATTCCTCATGGAAAAGGAATCATTGCATATTTATCTTTTTGTGACTCGCTTATTAAACTTAGCATAATATTCACAAGGTTCATTTGTTATAAAATGTGAAAGGTTTACTTCTTCTTAATGTTGCATACTATTCTATTATGTGTAAATGCAACATTTTCTTTATCATTTGTCAATCAGTGGACATTTAGGTTGCTTCTACCTCTTGGCTATTGAAACTAATACTGCAGTGAACATGGGTGTGCAAATACCCCTTTTAGATTCTGTTTTCCATTCTACTGGATGCATATATACCCTGAAGTAGGATTGTTGGATCATTTGGTAATTTATTTTTAATTTTTTGAGGAATACTCATAGCATTTTCCATAGCTGCACCATTTTACATTCTCACCAACAGTGCAAAAGTGTTCCAATTTCTCACATCCTCATCAGCATTTGCTGTTTTCTGGGTTACTATAATTGTTTTGTTTTGTTTTGATAGTGGCCATCCTAATATGCAGAAGGTGATACTTCACTGTGGTTTTGATTTGCTTTTCCCTGATGATTAGCAATATTGAGCATCCTTTCATATGCTTGTTTGGCCATTTATATATATTCTTTGGACAAATGTCCATTCATGCCCTTTGTTCATTTTTAATCAAATTGTATGTTGTTGTTCAGTTACAAGTTTGTTTTATAGTCTGGATATTAAACCTTTATCAGATACATGGTTTGTAAATACTTTCTCCCATTCCATTTCTCCCATTCCATAGGCTGCCTTTTTAAAAAAATTTTTTATACCCTTATTTATTTTTTTATGTGGTGCTGAGGATTGAACCCAGGGCCTTGCACATGCTAGGCGAGTGCTCTACCGCTGAGCCACAACCCCAGACCCCATAGGCTGCCTTTTTACTGTATTGCTTCCCTTGCTGCATAGAAGGTTTCAAGCTTGATGTTAAAAAAAAAAAATTTAAAGATTTTAAAGTTTTAAGTCCCATCTGTCTATTTTTGCTTGTGTTGTCTATGCATTTGATGTCATATCCAAGAAATCAATGTCACAAAGCTTTCCCTATGTCTTCATCTAAGAGTCTTATGTTTCAGGTCTCATATTTAAATCTTTAACACATTTTGCAATTTTTGCATATGATGCAGTATTTATGAGTCCAACTTCATTCTTTTGCATATGGATATCCAGTTTTCTCAAACAGTAGATATCCAGCCTTATTGCCATTTTTTGAAGACTATTCTTTTCTCCATTGATGACTTTGGCACTTTTATCAATAATCATTTGTCCATATAGGCAAGAGTTAATTTCTTTCTAAGGTCCTCTTTTTTAATATCTGTAAAACAAAACTGAATTCTTTCTGCATGCATTGTTTCATAATCTGCTTGTTTTATCATTTAAAAATATATAATTGATGACCATTTTCCCTTACAATTCATTTTATCATTTTAAAGTTTTTTTGCCTAATTATGAAAGTAACATGATTACTATACCCATGAAAGATAAACAGGAAAAGAATAAATAAAATAGTAATCCCTGCTATGAGTTCGAAAGATTAACACTGCTACGAGTTTGATATATTTGTCCAGATCATTTTACTTCTGAGGATGAGAATCTTTTTCCAGACTGTAATTTGCCAAACATTCACTGATATTCAACTATTTGCCAGTCACTACCCATTATGTTATAGTAATTAGATCAAGATCAGGAACAAATATTTGTTGAATGAATGAAGAGGACTATTCCCTCGATTAATTTACAGTCAGTGGAGATAAGGAGCAAACAAGTACGAAAATCACTACAAGGCAGAATGGCAGATGTTATAAAGGGGCTGTGGCCATAGTGATGGAAGTATGGATGCACAAAATAAAGAGAATCAAACTCAGAATATTGGGTAATTTTTTTACAATGCCTATTCTGAGTGTTAAGAGAAGATAGCCAGGTGGAAAAGTAAAGGAAAAGCAATCAGAAACAAGGAAATAAGAAAGTATGGTATATTTAGGAAAGTGTACAGGGTACATTGGCAATGGAGTGAGAGCATGTGTGTGTGTGTGTGTGCTCACATGTGTGTATGCATTTCTGCATCTACATGTGTGCCACTGTGTGTGTGCATGTGCATATGTAGAGCCTGTTTGTGAGATGAGGGGAAGTGGGTAGCAAAACAGCAACCTAGGAGACTGATGAAACACACAGAAACCAAGTCTAAAGGGCTTTAAATGTACGTTCCAGAGCTCCAATTTCATCTCGAAAACTATAGGAGCAATTGAGGGATTCAAGTATGAAAGTTATATACTCCATGTGATAAGCAGTCCTCTGGCTGTACTTTGGGTGGGTGGCAAGAGCAGAAACTATCAGAAGTTCTATCGCAGGATTCTAACTTATAAGTGGGGCAGTGGGGCTCAATTCAGCATGGAGGTTGGGGATAGAAGACAGTCATCCGTTATTAAGGAGGAAAAACCAAGTGATAGTGTGTAGTCACTGAGAGGAGGAAGAGTCCAGAACAACTCCCCATCTTTTTAAAGAGCAAGATCACAAGACACATAGCAATTGAAAAAGAGAAAATGATGAGCTTCACCTGGGGCATGTTGAGAGTAAGAGAGGTGTGTTATAAGAAAAACTGAGATGAGAGCACAACACAGATTCGAAACCAGGAGGAGAAAAGGATGAGGTCAAGGACAGAAGAGGGCAGAATACCATCTTAGTCCATCTGTTCTGCTATAACAAAATACCAAGACTGGATTGTTAATTAAAAAAAAATTCATTTCTCACAGTCACGGAGGCTCAAAGTCCAAGATTAAAGTGATGGCAAAATTGGTATCTGGTGAGGGTCTTATATCTCTCTGCTTCTAAGATGACACTCTGTAGCTGTGTCTTCACCCAGCAAAAGACAAAAGAATAAAAGAGAAAAGGGGCCCAAGTCAGTCCCTCCAGCTCTTTTATATGACAATAATCCAGTCATGTGTGTTCCATCTCCAAGGGCCCCACCTCTTCACATTGTCACACTGGTGATAAATTTTCAACACATAAGACCATAGCAAACATCAACAGTAACAAGGGGACTAAGAAAGATGTGTCTGGGAAAGCCAATGGGCAGAAACTGTCCAGGGAGATGATAATAAGGAAAGTAAGGATATGATTCATCATCATAAAAATCAAGGCTTAAAAAAACTAGTTAATTAAAAAAATTAAAATGAATTTTAAGAAGAAAAAAAGTAACCAAAAATGTGAGGGAGAAAGATAACTAGGAAAATGAAATAAAAAGTCCAAAAATTAGTAAAAGGGGTAAAAAGAAGAAACTCTCAAACACGGAAGGACAAATGCCTGAGTAATTAAGAATGAGCTATCTTCCATCACACCACACTATTTCCATCTCTTACCAATGGAAACTAAAATTCCCCCATCCATATCACACAGAAAGATCAAGGCAAATATGCAGTTCTTATGGATTTTATAAAGGACCTGGTGATATTGTACATGGAGATTGTGACCCCATGGAGTTCTGTCATCCCCGTGGTAATTCATCTTTTTTGAGGGCAAACACCAGCCCAGACCTCAGTATCTATGGTCTTTTGTTGAGAGAGAAAAAGTGGGGTGACGGTGGGAGATACAGAGAGGAGAGACACTTCACAAAAGGACAAAGAGCAGCTCAAGAATTGAGAAGTGGCCCTGGAAGTTCCAGCAGGAGCCTCACATGGGATCCTGACATTGTTGTGTGCAGAGTGAACGGCATCATCTGCCTTTCCAGAGCCTCCCCGTTGAGCTGTGTGCTTACTTCCTAACTTTAATGTTGGCCAGTGGTGCTGAGCAGTTAGAGAGAGCTTCTCATGAGGTCACCGTGCAGTGGGGGTGGCCAAGCTTCACACAGTCATATGCTGCAGGTGAAACCCCTGCAGCAGCCTCAGAGAAAAACCATGATTCTAGAAAACCCTCAGGCTCATGCATCTGCCAGCATTACACACATGAGTGTTCCTAGCAGGAAAAATAAAACAAGTGGCAACAGTGAGCATCATCTCCAGCCCCCAGGATGGGTGGCAGCCCTGGAAGGGACAGAAATGGGAAGAGGACACGCAAGACGAAGCACCCTTGATTATTATTGCAAACTCTGCTCTATTTTTAGAGAGACTTAATGAATAGAATATTTTAACCTGGTAACAAAGACCAGGACCCATCATCCTATTACACAAGAATAGAAATCTGTGGTGTCCACCTCTCTTCTGTGTGATTCCAAATATAAATACAAAGAAATTTAAGCAGCTTCACCTCTACTCACTAACATTAGGAAAGCAAGGCTGGCATTAAATCCTCAAATAAGGATAAATAAATTGATATTATTGCTGAAGTGGTGTCACATCAGATGGGTAATTATAACTAAGTCATCTATCTTTGGGTGATAATACTAGGTCAGTATCAAGAAAGGCCCCCTGTTTATTTCTGGAAAAATTTAACCCTTTCTTACTAATGTTCCAATGCACTAATATCAAGATCTTAACCCTGATGTGGAACCATACCTCTCTCCAGAGAAGAAGGCTGGCCCACTGGGACATCACCCCAGAAGAAGGGTCTCCAGAAAACTGTATAATCCCACACCAAACAATGCTGTCAGAGAATTTGCTTTGACACACATGGAGGCCAAAGACTTGATGAATTTAATCATCTCAAAAATGTAGCACTGATCCTAAATGCAGCTCAAACATTTTGCTATTGCTATGAGATAAAATTTCCACATGAAAAATAACAGTCTACCAGATCAATGCATTTACCAGGGTGTATTCCCAAAAGCACAGTATCAGTGACATTTGCCCTGAGTGCACCACCCCTAACAGGAGTCCTCAGGTCTTGTGGGACATTTTTTTTTTCTTCAATTAACTGGCTAGGAGACATGAACAAATTTTAGTTTTGAATTATAATAAGTCATAGTCTTAGAACTACAAATTAACAATTGAGATAGCTTCAAAGACTGATGTTTCTGAAATCCCATTTAGTGTTTTTTCCTTTTCAAAAGGAGGAACTATATGTGCATAATCTGAGATTGGGAAGTTTTCAACAGAGTTATTATCACATTGAGCAACAGACCTACGTGCATACAAATCAGCTTCTCCGTGGATCTCTTATAATCCCATTCCTCTAGAGCACATTATATAAGAAACAGGATTAAATCTTTCTTATATTCAAAACAACAAAATACTTCCTCATTTATACTAAAAACTATGAAGTTAAAGCATGTCAGCTTATAATCCTTTTAAATATCTCCACCTCCATGTAAAGAGCTCTTTTAAAGCCGATCAAGAATAGAAGGAAAAAATTTCAAAGCGTAGACACAAAATAGTGACACGCTATTTCTTCCTTATCTTTCTGAATTGGCTAACTGAATGACTGAGGCTTATTCTCTTTAAAATAATCAGGAGATGTTATTAAAATAATGTTGTAGAAGATTATTTAATGGCATGAGAAGAAGGCTTATTCCACCACACATTTCAAACAATAAAAGGTACATTTCAAAATGACATACACAAAAAGATCATAATTTTGCCACAAAGGATACTCCCCTCCCATTCATTTGCTGTCCACATTAAACCTACCTGTATCTGTAAAACCCTGGGGAAATGAGTAAAATTAATGCTCTGAAATATTGTCTCTAAATGATTGTATTCCAAAAGTTTTTATTTTCTTTTTTTTTCAGAATTTTCCTATTTTTATACAATAACCAAGACTTTTAAGGTCAAAATGGTATCTAACCTTATATAGACTACTATAGAAATTAAATCAAATAAGATGATAATTGGGTATAATACAAAAACTCAGTGCCAACACAAAGTAATCATTCAATAAACAGAAGCTTAAAAATTCAATGCATGAAAATTCATACATACAGAATTAGGTTAAAAACTAAAGGGTAAAATATTACAGACTACATTGTATCCAAACTTGTATATTAAGTAAAATAAACTTAAGAGGTTTAGGAACTTAAGAGTTAGTTATATTTTATTCTAATTTTAAAAAGTTTTGTTGGTATACTAATGCAGGGAGATGATCTCAAGAAACATGGAATTCACAGAAGTGAGGAGTCCCTGGCATTGGTTTGCTTCATTACCCGGAGGACAGCACGAGGCTGTAAATAGGTAGGGCTTTAGATAGGAATACTGAACATACTTTTTAAATGGTGCTTTGTTTTTAGGCTATGCTAGAAGCTGTGAGAAGTTTTTCCAAGAACTGAAAGAGGGAGATATAATCACCCTATCATAACAAAGCTATCATTTTCTGGAACAAAGTACTACTTTTCTTTTAAGGTCCTCAAAGCTATTTATTCTCAAAGACATTGTTATAATTCAGTGGTGTGTTGGAAGAACACAGCTAAATTCAACAAGGACTAATGAGTGACCAGAAGAAAGATCAAAAGTACCCACATCAGGGATCCATGCTGTAATGAAAGTCCCACAAGGTTAACATATCCCAAATTCAATCCTTTCCTCTAAACCATTAATAAAATACTCCAGAGTGTTAGGGGGCCAACCTCAAAGCCTGTCCCAAACATACCTCTCACATACTCCTTTGCCATGGTTATTTTAAGTCTAGGATGGCTCATCCATTTGGTCCCCAGCTTTGGGGACTGGGTCTTGTTAATGAAGACATGTACCCAGGAAACATGGGGACCTGGCACAGGAAAAGATAAACTGGTGAAGCTTCACCAGATAAACTGGTGAAAGCTCCTGCTTTCTTCTGTTCCTGGATGATACTCCATTATTGTATCTAAGAATCAGCAGCAGAGAATACTACAAAGAGAGGATCCAGGGAGCCAAGGGGAATGTGGTAATTGAGGAGCAGGTGGCCAAGGGACTCCAACAGGTTTACACAACCAGGGAAAACACAAATTTTAAAGCCAAAGCTATGTGATTTCCACACAGGAGCTCTTTTGTCCACACCACTCTCCACTCCAACCATGGCAAAGCAAGAGAACATCAGCACCCCTACACCCCTATGGAGATGCCCAAACCAAAAAATGACAGAGGTGTCCATGACCTGGCACACTTCATTTGCCTTTCAGGGTGGACCCTCCTTGGAAAATAATCTATTTAAGCTCTGAAAAGCCTACAACTAAAACCCAAATGAAACAAACAAAAAATTAAATGATTTACTTTTAAAGCAAAGGTAAGAATTATAAGAAATAAATGCATAATGATTCCAGATTAGCCTCTCCCAAGAAGTCAATATGATATTAATAGAACTAATAGAGATCTTTGTGAAGATTTTTTTCTGAAATAGGTGGGATATAGCTCCAAATCTAAGTGAAATTTTAATATTTCAAGCCTAAAATAAAACCTTATTTGAAAGTAGTATACAATTAATGCTTAAAATAAAAATATATAATCTCTCAAGAAAAAACTATTTAGCATTGTCAAAAATGTTTCAAAGTAAAGAGAATGAAGCAAACATTTATGTTTCAAAGTATATAACTTAGTACAAAACTTGCAGATCATCACAGAAAGTTCAGGATACAAAGTACAAAACTTGCAGATCATCACAGAATGTTCAGGATCCAAAGGGTCTACCATGATCATCAAGGTTGAGTGTCCCTTTGTTACCAAACAGGCAAGACATAGGATGGACCACCTTCCCAGACCATCACTTCCCATGATGCAGGACCACTAAATGCAGTTATGATCTCTGCCGCTTACTAAAAATGTCAAGTGAAAGTTACTCCACAAACCACTGGGGAATGTCCGGTGCTATCGGAATGCCCAAGCCTGCAAGCAACTTATGAAAGACTAAATAGGAAAAAAATTACATAGTCCATAAAATGTCAGACTAGATTATCAAAATGAAATTAGTATTAAACTCTACCAATTCATCCTTAGAGGCCAAAGGACTGGGGACAAAAGAAGTAGTAGGGGAAGGAATGCAGATAAAATGTATTTTTTAATCTCAGGTGCTAATGCAAGAGAACTAAGATGCTTTTGGAAGCTTGAGATGTCAGATATACAACTGGATGTATGAAATCCAAAAGTTTAAGACTGCTGCAACTTCCCAGGACATTTTGTTTTTCTGGTTTGCTTTAGCATATTGGACATCTTTCTAATATAGGCTATGAGAAAGCAATTCTGATTCAATGGAAGAGATGCCAAAAGATTCAAGATTAATGTCATTTTTTATTATCAAAGTGTTCTCTATCTTGAATCCAAAAGAAAAATTGGGGGGGAGAAAAGTCTACTCAAAAGAGATGAACGTCAGTAGCAGCAAGTAAGAGCTGTCACTCCTGTTACTGCTCTTGTCATCTTTGATCTTGCGTTACATGCCTTTGAAGTTGGTAGAGAAATTGTGACTTCAACAAAAGTTTTATTTAAAAAATTCAGCAGATTAATTTTATTGACAAAAACAACAAAGACTTCTCAAGTTTGTGAAGCTGAAGAGCAACAATGTAACTAAAACAAGATCTTGACTCAAAAAAAAAAAGAAAAAAGAAAAAAACCCTTCTGTAAAGTTACAAGGGGAAAAAAGAAGGATGAATGATTAAATGGGCACAGTGAAGTTACTTCAAATGAATCTGCCTGAATGTTTCCAATAAGATTAGAATTAGATGACATATAATAAACAGAAATTTAGAAATTCAGATATCTTTGCCACTGAGTAAACATTAAAGGAAATCCTTTTTTAAAATTTTTTGGTTAAAAATTATTATGTAGGGACACAATATCTTTATTTTTATGTGCTGCTGAGGATCAAACTCAGTGCCTCACCCATGCTAGGCAAGCACTCTATCACTGAGCCACAATTGCAGCTACCCGCCCCCCCCGACTGACCTTTTTTTAAAACTAATGAATCTCTGGGTATCTAAATTCTCAATCCAATTATTTTTCAAAGAATAAAATAGGGATGTCAGAGTATTGGGCACTGACCACTTCTTTTTGAAAATGTCTATTTTTTTAAGATAGTATGCTGTATCTTCATAGTAAACTTGAAAGTTCAAAAACATTAAGTATACCAAGTCACCAAAAAAGAAATCAAATGGCCAGGCACAGTGGCCCACACCTATAATCCTAGCAACTCTGGAGGCTGAGGCAGGAGGATCACAAGTTCAAAGACGGCCTCAGAAAGTTAGCAAGGCCCTAAGTAACTCAACAAGACTCTTTCTTAAAATAAAATAAAATAAAATAAAAAAATGAGCTGGGGATGTGCCTCAGTGGTTAAGTACCCCTGGATTAGATCCTCAGTACCAGGAAAAAAAAGAAATGAAAAAATGAACAGCTTTTAAAATTTTATTTAATTATTTTTAAAAATATTATTTCTCTTGTCTGTCAGAGTTTCTCTTGTCTAATTGACCTTTATGTAAGTTAGAGACAGAAGAAGGAATATTCCCAGGTTCCTTGAATACTTTTCAAAAGATAAATTTGGGTCAAGAGATGAGTGAGACTGCAGTGAAATTTAAACAACAGTCAATGTTATTTCTTAAAGTTCAGGGAAGGAGGAAAAAATCTGTTAGGAATTAACTACCAATACAAGCATTCATTGACTCTTCAGTGCCCAATACTGACCACAAAGACAAGTTGCTCCTAGGAAACAGTCATGTAAGTCCACCTACTACCACTTAACTGTTAGTCTGAACTGAGCTAGAAACAGCGGGCATGACCAACCCACTCCAGGGATTCAGCAGTGTCTCAAAATCATGGCTTTTAAGTTCAGTCTAAAAGGGATTCATCAGGTAAGAAGAAGCATTTCAGGAAAAAAGAATCTCAAGCATAAAGGCATGCAAGTCTGCCAGCGGGACTTGCTCAGGAAAACGGTTCTGTGTTGCCAAGAAGGACAGAGAGAATCCAAATCATAAAGCTGATGAGCTGGCAATGGGGGTCAAGGGACCTGAAAAGGAATTTCTACCTGTGTAGTGATATGATCAAATTTTCCTGTTAGGAAGAGCATTCCAGGGTCAATGTGGAGGATGAGACTGAGAAAAGAAAACTTGAAGACAACTGCAGCACTCAATTAACAGGAGAGCGGGAACAGATCTAAGGGATATTGATATGAAGCACAATTTCCAGAACCCAGTATTCAATGAGATAGGGGAAGAGGCAGGGAGAGAGCAGTTACAGAAGGACAGATTTGGAAAGATTCCCAGATTTAGGGGGTCCATGGGGTAGATAACACTGTCATTTACAACAACAGAGCATAGAAGGGAAGGGTAGGCCAACTGAGGAGTGTCCACTTGAGTTCATGATACTTTTGGAAGCTCAGGAGTCAAGATACACAATTGAATATGTGAAATCCAAATGTTTAAGACTTCTGAAATTTCCCAGGGCACTTTCTGTATGCACAACTCTGAATTCTTAGTGAGTATTAAGATGATTCATATTTATTCATTTGACAGAGCGTGCTTGCGTGCTTCCCAGCTGCAAGGCACTCATTCTGCTGAGGATTTGATGAGGCATCTGTACATGGTGAAAAGAGCTCCGGACTCAGAGTGAAGACTCTCATTACAAATCCTGGCTGTGCACCTGCTCTATGATCCCCCAAATCACTTACCCATCCTGCCCCTCCATAAAATACAGATGATTTCTTCCACCCAGAAATGCTAGGAGTGTGAAATAAAATGACTGCATGAAAAGGCAAAGCATGGTACTAGGTACATCCCAGTGACCAATAAAAATCTGTAGAATACCATACAGCTCATTCTTTATTCTTAGCTTGTGAACCAGGGGTAAAGGTGAGACATGTAACATAATATAATATACTGTGAATGGTGACGGATGCTTCTAAAGAGATAAAAACAGTGATGAATTGTTAAAGAGAGGGAGAGAGAGAGAACACCTATAGAAAAGACTTAGGGAAGTACATGTATGAAAACACGAATAGTGTAACTCTACTTTGTGAACAACCAGAGACATGAAAAATTGTGCTCTATATCTGTGCTATGAATTGAAATTGAAATGCATTCTGCTGTCATGTACAACAAATTCAAATAAATAAATTTTAAAAAAAGACTTAGGGAAGAACTCCCATATAAACTGGGCCTCTAGAATGGCTGGGTGTTGGGAGCCCCTCTGAACAGGAGGTATGTACACACCTTTAAGTCCTTAGTAAAGAGGTACTGAACAGTTATTGCATCTGGCAATACATTGGACTTTTACCCCTGCTTGGATAATGAGGCATGGCTCCAGGAGTAGGCACCACCAGGTGGGGCTGAGTTACACTTTGTAATCCTACCCCTTTGCCCTTTGGGGATGGAATGTTCCATGGAACCTCCCCTTGTGTGTCCCCTATATAAGAACAAAGAATTCCAGTGGCTCTCTCTCTTTCCATGGACCCCTAAGGTCACAGAGCCATCCCTGAATTTTGAAAAGTTACTTCTATGTCTTTGTGTACTTTCTTCACCGTTTTCTTAGGTTATTGAATAGTCAGATTTTGTGAACCCAGCATTGGTCACCAGCTCAGGATAGATGGTGACAGCTGGGATTTACAAATGCAGAGACTGAGTCAAAAATGCATTCTAGGTGGTGAGAAAGGGCAGGTCACTAGACAACGCTCACTAGACAAATAATGAACCCAATTGAGAAAAACAACTTCCAGTTGACATTAGGATTTTATGAAACAATATTAGAAAGATGCTTAGCACCTGGCACACTGCAGAAATAAAGAGGCAGGAAAAAGGAAAACAGCTTAGCTACATACAATTCATGATGCTGAGTAGTAGGGCAGAAAGGAAAACAGACTGTAAAGGTGAAGAAGGAAAAAAAAAAAAAAACACGGAACGTACTGATGCACCTGTAATCCCAGCAATTTAGAAGGCTACGGCAAGAGGACTGCAAGTTTGAGGACAGCCTCAGCAACTTAGTGAATCCCTAAGCAACTTAGTGAGACTCTGTCTAAAAAATAAAAAACAGCTGGGATATGGCTGTGTGGTAAAGCACCTCTGGGTTAAATCCCTGCTACCAGAAACAAAAACAAAAACAGATTTTGAACTTTATTCTATAGACAAGAGATGCTTCTGAAGGTTTTAGTGCAAGAAGGGAAGACGCATATGCTTCATCAGACTTTTTACTTATAAAATAAGAAATTCCAATAATAAAATGATCTCCTTCCCACCTCATGTTTGGCAGCACAAGAGTTTTCAATAACTACATATAGCAACTGAAAATACTAATTCTAGACCCGCTTTTAAAAAAAAAAAAAAACTGGCTGAGATTCCTATAGCACATGCTTACAATTTTTAAAAATTTGTGTATTGTGTGTGTGCACACATGCTGCATCACTTAGCAAATAGAAAGCCCTTGGGCCACCCTAGCCCCAGAGACTAATACAGTATTTAAAAGGTAAGACTCAGAGAATACATATTAATGCCTTTTTTGAGACGGGATCTCACTCTGTGGCCAGTCAGCTCAAACTCATGATTCTCCTGCCTCAGCCTCCTGCATAGCTGGGATTACAGGCACATACTACTATACCTACCTATACTGATGTTTTTGGTACATCTTCCTTTCATCACAACTGCAGTACACTGGTACTGAAACCTTAATCAATTTTTTCCAAATATACAATTGGCCCTCTTATCTACAGGTTCCAAATCCATACACTCAACAAAACTACAGATTGAATTTTTTTTTAAATCACTGCATCTGTATTAATCATGTACAGATTTCCTTTTCTTCCCATTATCCCTAAGTTATACAGTATAGCTAACTATCTAGTATTTACATTGCAGTATTTATTATATGTAATCTAGAGATGACTAAAAATATATGGGAGATGGACATCAGTCATATGTAAATACTACCCCATTTAATATAAGGGACTTGAGCATCTGCAGTCAGGTATCCAAGAGAGTCCTAGTAACCCCCATAGGTACCAAGAGACAACTATATGTATGTATCTTTGTATATATAATACCTACATTAATTATGCACACTTACATACATAGTAATTCTCATATGTTTATATTTCATCAGGATGACTAATCTCAAACATTTTTATAATTATCACACATATAGCTCATATTCTTTTTACAGCATGTTTTCATCCAAATCCCAAGCCCTTTTTCACTCTTCATTTGCCATTGAACTCCCACTAGAGTTAAAAATAACCAAATTTCCAATTCAGATATGCATAGCACTTTTCTTCCAAGGAGCTTATGTTGCTTCATAATGTCTCAAATTGTTAAGTCCTTGTGAGATAGTAGGTATGGAATACTATTAACCTTGCTGGCCTGTGAAAAAGATGTAAATATTCTTCCTAAAAGTTCCCCCAAAAGAATGACAGCACTGTGGAGAACAAGATTGCCGTACATTTCTCAAATACTAACCAGGTTTTCCTCATCCATCAATTCTTTGTCATAACCTTTAACTATAAATATAACATTAATTCATTTTTCCTAACATTTATTGAGTACCTAGTATTTACCAGACAGTAGGAAGGCTGGGGGGAGAATAACAGAAGATGAGTTGGTCCTGATACCTGTCTTAAGAAACTCTCAACAAGTCAGGAGGACAGAATATTAACCACTTGAGAGCACAGACTGATGCAAACCAGACTTTGTTTACAGGAGTCCAAAGAGGGAGAAATGAGGATACAACATCAAAAAGAGTATCAAGTTTTACTTCCAAATCCCAATTCTAGGATTTATACTTTCCCCCAAAATATGTATGCTCAAATTAGTCGGATCAAATAGTCCACTTCAGATTTCCTAAGATAATTTTTACTTCCCAGCCTATTTTCTGCTGAACTTTGGTTTGTACCACCTTGATTCCTAAAGCAAACAAAGCCTCTCACCTATAAAAGAAATCTAAGCTGTGACATTTGACTAGAATCCTTTAGCTTGCTAGTCAACATTTAGGAGTAAATATCAAGGTTGCATTCAAATACTGTAGTTCTAAGGCTTTGTATCTCAAGCCCAGCTCAACACTTGTCACAGTAGATAGGAAATAAATAATCATTGGCTTAATTAAATGAATTACAAGACCTCTGTTAGGCGATGACAAAGCACCAGCCTACCAAGGAAATGAAAGCATCCTGGAACTTCAAAAGCTACTGTCACTACTAATATTTGAAAGTTGTATAAATCTTAGAATTTGCTTTTGTTTTTCCCATTATAATTTTTTTATTTAATTAGAAATTTCAGCATTGTCTTTTTAAAAAGCTACATAACTACCTCATTGCAAGACTACATCATCATTGGTCTAGCCAGTCCTATTCATTGGGAATAGCGCAAAGATCCTCTTTTATTTATTTTTTTCATTTTTATGAATATTATAGTGAACATTTTTATGGATAAAAGTTTGGGGCTGAGGATATAGTTCAGTTAGTAGAGTACTTGCCTTGTATGCACAAGGCCCTCGGTTCAATTCCCAGAACCACAAAAAAAAAAAAAAAGAAAAAAGTTTTTATGGATTTCTTATTATTTCTTAGAATAGGATCCAGAAATGAAAATTAAAAGGTCATATATTATTTAATATTCTCATAATGTACTGACGAACTGCTTTCAAAAAAAGAAAAGTTTAAATCCATTCTGACCGTAGGATATAAGTGCATTAGTTTTACTGGAACTTTGCTGCATTCAGCATCCTTAATTTTTTAAATCAATGCTAGTTTGCTAATTTAAACATATCCCGATAATGCAAATAATTTATGCTATAAATGTAAATAATGTCTTTTTCATCTAACAGTTTTAAATCAAGGGGACCCTGCAAAGACCTGAAAATGCAAGAGGAAATCAGCTATTTAGATGAGGGTTTAACTTAGAAAATGATGTTAGGTTTATTCTGAGAATCCACAGACAGTTTCAGACACATTTTATCATTAATTTTGCTAATCTTTTCAAAGGCTAACTTAGGGTCCTTCATTCTTTAAATTTTCAGAAAATTTTCTTTCTCACTCTCAAGCTTGAAAAATACTAAAGTGCATGCATTTTTTTAAAAAAAAAAAGGACAAAAATTAACTGAAAAAGTATTTTTACACTAAATATCTAAATATTCATGTTAACTAAAACCCCTAGCCCCTCATAAAAGAATTCCAGTTCTTCTAGAAAGTTCTTTCCTTAAGGGTTTTATTTATTTTGTCTTATAACAAACCTGAGTTTGTTATAAGGAAGCTCCCATGGGGGTTTACATTTCTACTCTTTTATAGAAAAGCAGATGGAATGAGTCTTGGATTCCATTTTACTTAAAGTTGTACAACATACTTTGTTTTAGTCTCAAGCACCCCCAAAATGTCCCTCCTTGAGAGAAAAAAGATGGAAGATTATGTAAACCCCTTGTTCATCACTAATATTTCTGAATGAATCATACTACATACCTCTAACTCCAACTCCTGAGAATCAAAGGAGTGAGCACATGGAAAAGGGACTCTAGACAATGCCAGAAGGTTCCCCAAATTTTGTTTTGTTTTGTTTTTGTTTCTTAAACTAAGATCCAACACTTTGCATATCAACTTTCAGGGGAAATCCAGGCTCAGTTCCCAGTCCCATGACTTCAAAGCAACACAGGCACCAACAGTAGATTGGTCATACTTATAGCCAATGGTACATAAAGGCTTTCACCATTAAAGGATCTGAGCACAGAAACAATTCCCATTGCTGCAGGGAGAGACCAAATGTTAACATATTAATTGCATGTTAAATCACACTATAAGATTGAATGGAAGATTTTCAGGTTTCACAGAACAGTAAAATTCCAAAAACATTTTACAGACTGCTATAATGTAACTGGCCAAGCCTTATCCACATTCCTCTGCTACTTCTCCTTTTAGTCCTCTGCTCCAGTCTCTGTAAACAAAGTCAGAAACCTACCCAGGATTCAACACAGCAGAAACCAAGGTCAAAGCTGGCTTCATTGGAGGGACACAAGGCCCACAGATGGCAGACAAGGTTCCAACAGGGAGAACATCCTTGTTTTCCTGCCCTAATTGGCTGAGTTAAATCATTTCCAAAATCAAAGATTTTTTCTGGATGAAACATAAAAGATAGAGTAGGATAAAGAAGAAAGATAAAATGAGTATAAATAACAGTATAATGACACTATCTACTTTACTCTTGTTCAGGAGGTGATCTTTTCAAAAATTTAAAGTATAATAACAAGGATTTTCATGTGATCAACAGTAATCTAGTAGTAATAGGAGAAACACATTTAAAGTCTGTCTTTTTTATGAAAACCCTAAATATCCTAATAATTTTTAAAATCATATTATAAAAGGTAACTAATATTTTAAAGGTCTGTTTTCTTTCAAAAGGGCAACTCTCCTTGCATAGATTTAAAGAAACAGCTGGAGGTGATGCTACAATTATGGAAACTAACTGCAAAAAAAGACATTTTGTCATAGGAACGGCTACCAATTCTCAAATTTGTATCACAAGCCCAAGTTTTTCATGTTTTGTATTATGAAAGCACAGAGTTTCTTCTGCTTTTTATTTTTTTTAAGATGCTGCTTTAAAATGTGGAAGACTCTCAAAAATCTAAACCCACAGATACTACAATCTATCCAGACATTAAATTGTAAGGTTCTTGCTTAGCATCTAGAAAGCCATCTTAAGTGGCAACCAAGCCATTTTACAAAAAAAAAAAAAAAAAAAAAATCTCACTTTCCCGCCCAAGACCTTTTCTGAGAAAGGCTCACCACTCCCTGATAACCAACCCAACCCTTAACCATATTAGGACCCACCTGGCTCTAATCCCTGAGCCTGCCCCATAAAAGTCCCAAACCCCCAGTCTGTTTTGCCTCTCTCCATCTATGGAGAGATGGCCTTTATTTGTCAGCTCTGACAAATAAACTCTCACATGTATCTCTGCCTAGTCTCCATCTTTCATTTCTCGCTAGCCCATCTCTGGTTTCCATGCTTTCCTTTCAAAATGACTTGGGTTTACTTCTAATTAAATGTAAAAGGAAACTAATATGATCTGATTTGGAAATAAGAACATTTATACTTCTCTTGAGCATTTGATAGACTTTGTTGTATGATTTTTCAAAGCCAGAAACAAAAACATTTTAGAACAATTTAATAAATCTCAAGTCACTGTACATTCCCCAAAAAGGAACCAAAACACAAGATGAATCCCATTTCACATTATCCTCTAGTACATTCCCCTCAAAGCCTGGAAAGGCTTTAGATTGCAAACTTAACATTCAAGTCACATTAAGAGTTCTTTGAAAATCTTGACTTTCCTTGACTCTAGCTCACAGTTTTATTTTCAAAATGCTTTCAAAATTGTGCTGGTTATATATATATGAAAAAAGATTGTCAGAAAATATAATGTACTCATTTTGCTTTAAAATATTCAGTTATCAATAACAATCACAATAGGTTTCTTTGTTTTACAATGTATTTCTTATTTAATTGCCTTCCCTTAACCAACATTGGTAGTCTGGAGTTCGGTTTGTTTCCTTGTTTGATTTGTTTATTTGCTTCCTCCAAACTAAATAAACTACATATCATCCTATAATGGATATTTGTAGTGAAAATTCAAATTAGAAAATTATCATGGAGTTCCCTTCCCTCAAAAAGAAAATATGCTACCAATACAAAGTCAGACCAGAATACACTGTCAGATTCCCCTAAGGGTCCCTAAATAAATGCACACACGAAAAAAAAAAAAAAAAATCAAACTTCATGTGATCCAAGAAGGAACTGAACACTGAACAGCATCTTGGAACACTGACCCTTCAACCTATTGCACGTAATCACAGCCCAATGGTGTAAGAAAAAGGTACTTCCCTTTTCTTCCGTATACTTCTGGATAATTCCCTCCCTTCTACAACTGCTCAGATCTCATGACTTTTCCTTCTTTCCTTCAGCAATTTATGCCTGGCATTGTTCTAAGGAACAATGGCGAGCAAAAGCAGAACCAGTCCCTGCCCCACGGGCTTCTGTACTGGGGGAAGGGCATGCTCTTCACGGAGCCTGGCTTCTCCCAATGCCAACAGGCAGGAAAGCATGGGAATGTGACAAGGTTCTCAGCAGGCCCACCCCTACCTAGCACTTGCAAAGTTCAGGGCCAGAGTACAAATGGAGGTTTATAATCATGTCTAAATAGGGACTATAAATGAAACTAATGAATGTACTCTATTGAGCTACATAATAGCTTGAAAGGCCAGGTTAGAACTGAGAATTCTAGCCAAAACACAAGGGTGGCAGAGGTTCAAGGTACCCTTCTCTTTGCATCCCCAAACAGCAGCACAAGGGGCTTCACCCCTTAATATCTGTGGGCCCTGAAGCCAGCTCATTGAGATCCACTGATGCATTCTGCAAAAAAGATGCTCCTTGGATACTCCTGGGGCCTAGTGATAGGCAATTGGCTTCCCAGTCTGTCCTCAATAGGAACCCCCACAAAGTGACCTCAGCAAGTTCATCAGGGAAATTATGTACCCAGAATACTTGGAAGGTGTTCTAGAAAAGAGAATGCAGCTTCCAGATGGATACATGCCTTTCTTTCTTGCCTTAAGCAAAATAAGACAAAAGAAGACGGAAGAGCCTCTTGCCCAACTCTAAGAACAGAAGTGTGTTCAGAACATTTGTTACAGAATCAATTTTTCAATATCAGTCAAGCATTGAGAGTAAAGTGGAAAAGAGGAGCCAGGAGAGAGGGGAAGAAGCACACTATTCTGATGCCACCAGGTGATCCCCACTCCACCCCCACCCTCCTGTTCCTCCACTTAGATGACCAACAGCAACAGTGGGAATGCCAGGGAGAGGCCCAGTGCTCTCGTGTTGCAGGAAGTGGTGTCCACCTGTCATAGCAGAGTTCACAGCCCAGAAAAATCAGGTGGAAGAAACAAAAAGGTGGAAGGTTCTGGTATCCCTTAAGACCCTGCACAGAGCCAGTTCAGCCCATCTCAGAGGGACAAAAACACAAACACAAAAATTTCAAACATATTAAATTATATTTTTAAAAATTAAGTCCTTTTCCCACCAAAGGCTTTGCTCTGATCTTCATGCGACCTCCACTGCAAAGCCACCCATCCTGGGACTTCCATTGTCAAAACAGTCACGGATGCCTCTACTCTGGAAGGATCAGCTTTTAAAAACCAACCCAAAATAACAATAATAAAATATTTATCAATAAGCATACTCATTGATATATGTATTGTTTAATAAGAACATTAAAAATAATTCTTAAAAACCAAGATAGCAGAAAAAATTAATGAAGACAAAACCAGCAATGAAAGAAAAAAAAACAAAGAAACTAGACTTGATTAATAAATCAAAAGATGATACTTTGAAAACCAATAAATAAGGCAAATCACAAGCTAGTCTACTTTTTTTGGAAGAGGATAAACACAAATATAAGCAACATTTAAAATAGGAGATTTAATTGTTAACTTAATATTAAGAGAACAGTACAGATTTGTACCAAGATATTTGGAACTTTAACCCAAATGGATGAATTTATGGGAATATATATGCATTGATTCATTCAACAAATGTGTACTGAGGACCTTCTACAAACCAAGTACTGGGGTTATCACAGCCAATAAAACAGATAAAGTCCCTCCCATTGTGGAGGTTTCCTTTGGTAATAGAGTAATGTGGTAGAAATATAAATATATGTATATATAATGTATCATCTGGTGATATGTGCTATGAAGAAAAGTGGAGATGGTTAAGGGGGCAGACAAAGAAAATGGGGTGCTTCTTCCAACACAGTGTTCAGAGAAGAATGGAGACAGGTGTGTCAAGGGGAAAGGAAATGTTCAAGTTCAGTGAGGAGGGACACAAGAGGATATGATATGATCTAATGTGTGTTTTAAAAGAAGCATTCCAAGTCAAAAAAGAGGTGAAAATACTGCATAGACCAATAACTTTGGGGTAAAATAGAAAAGTTATTTTTAAAAAAGAAAATCTAAAAAAGGTGGGGGGCAGGGATCCAGATGGCTTTACAGATGAATTCCATCAACCCTTTGAAGAACAAATAACCCCTATATGGAAAGCTTCTGAACATTTATGAGGCACACAGAATCTGCAAAACAAACCATAAAAAGATTGCCATAAGGTTCTCCTTCCCAGCCCCATGCCTTTCCCTGTCACATGTGCACACGTGTGCATACATATCCCCCACTTTCCACATGCACACTCCCCCCACCCTTATTTTATAGACCAGTGGTCCCCAAGCCTCTGTCATTTGGGAACCACTTTCAGGATTTTTGACATTTCCAGATACCACCTATATACAGTATATCCAATTATTATTCAATGTCTATATAAGTTCTCTATTCTAAAAAATAAATTGATATCACTACCATGAATGGAAAACCAGAATCGCTTGTCAAAGTAATTAAGCTAATTGCATGCCTAAATATAATTTTCTCAATGTTTATGTGCACATACCTAAGGGTAGCTCACATTCTGCCAGTACCCAGAGCTGGCACATGGACCATATTTTTGAGAAACTGTGTTACAGGCAAGCTCAGGTATAAGAGCCCAGGTAGGAAAAAATCTAAAATATAATATCAGAAAATCAATATGGAAAAGATTTTGAAGAACAATATATCATCACATGTTTTATTCCAGAAATAAATGGAATATTGAAATGGCATCTGGAAATTTTAGTGGAATATTAGAATAAAAGGATAGCTTGGTGGCACACACCTGAATCCCAGCAGCTGGTGAGGCTGAGACAGCAGAATCACGAGTTCAAAGCCAGCTTCAGCAAAAGCAAGGCACTAAGACACTTAGTGAGACCCTTTCTCTAAATAAAATACAAAATAGGGCTGGGAATGTGGCTCAGTGGGCAAGTGCCCCTGAGTTCAATTCCTGGTACTCCCCTCAATAGAGGGGATCCGTTTATGTCTATATTAACTATACACACATGTATCAACAGGTATAAATACAGACAGATAGGCAACAAAGCACATTCAAAACCATCAGTTATCTCTCTTAAGGTAAGTAGTATCCAATAGGCTGAGAGGTGCTGGGTAACATGACCAGGATGTTAGATTAGTGCTCACACAGTGGTTCCCAACCAGGAATAATAATACTGACCCCCAAGGGACATTTTCGATTATCATGACTGGGGTAGCTGAAACTGTCATCTGGTATCTGGAGGCCAGATAAGATGTTAAACATCTTACAATAAATGCAGAGGACATCACACTACAGCAAATCATTATTTGATCCAAAATACCAATAATGATGAGATTGAAAAACACTGACTTAGAAGAATCTGAATCTGATTCCAAGTCCAGAGCTGCATTTCTATCACTGAATTAAAATATTATTTTTAATTATTTGGGGGGAAAAATACATGTTGGATTCCAAATTAACTCACTCTAAATTATATTATTATATTATGAGGAGTGTTCTCCTGGCCACATTGTGGAAAACCTGTTATACCAGTCAGAAAAGTTTAAGAGCAGCCCACTGAAGCATTTATCCAACTACTTTTCTCCTGTGACATTAACATTCCTCTTTGACCTCAATAAGTGCTGGAAACCTGGATCATTGTTTTAAAGCATCCTGGGGAATTTTATAATAAGATAGTGTATTTTAAATGCTGCTTGCTTGTGCCATTTGTACAATTTATGTATGTGGGGGAGTGGACTACTTTAAACAAACAGATATTTTTATCCCTCTGAAACTGCCCCTAAAACAGCGCTGCTTTCTGAAAAATGGAAGGAGACATAAATGTGCTACTTTACTTTTCTTCAGTTAACTCTCTTGACCTACTTTTTCTAACCTGTTTTTTTTGCCCCTATACTAAAACTGCAGAGGGGAGAGGAGAAGAACAGCTCATAAGCCAGCTTGTGTCAAATACAGAAGCTTGCAGCCATCCATCTCTGGGTATGCTCAAGACAAAGAAGCTAAATATTTCCACCCTTCCCTGTGGTATAACTAAAACACAAACTGCTAAACATTTTCTTCAAGATCACGATGTAAGAGTTGGCCGAAGAAAGCTACTGGATTTTCACTGCATGGGATGGGCAGGGAAGGTTTGACTTTCAAAGTTCTTGGGCTATAAAAAGCTTCCATGTGCACGGGAGAGTTCTGTGTAGGATGAGTAGGTGGGGGTATAAAAAGAAAGAACAGTATTTTGGTTCTTTAGCAGATTGTATCCCTTTATCCAGCCTCCCACTAATATTTGTGAGGATGTGCACCCAGATCCTTCCAGAATATCTCTCCCCAAACTTCTTCCTTCTGCATCTTTCCCTTCATCCCCAAAGGCCTCTTGGTAGGGGATGAGCAGCCTCATTCCTCCTCCATCTCCCCCATTCCTGAAGAGAACTACATTATTTCCATCAGGATTTCTTGTTATAAATATTTTCACCTCAGCTTTCAAATAACCACAACTATTATTCTGTTTAAAAAAAACAGTTTTACCAAACTCAGGAACAAAAATAAATCATTAATTATATAAATAAGCTTCCAGCTCAAATGTAGGGGGGGGATGCTGCAATAGGATTATGGGATTTTCTTTCAGAAGATGCCCTTAATTACTGTATTTCATAATTTATTTATTTTTTTCATATGGTGCTGAGGATGGAACCCTGTGCCTCACACAGGCAAGGCAAGCGCTCAACCACTGACCTACAATCCCAGTCATGTATTTCATAATTTAAAAAATAAAATCCTTCCATTCCTCAACACTAAAAACACTGATTTTTTTAAGTAGCATTTTAACAGCTATTTTCCACAAATATAGAGAATGTGTGTGTGTGTGTGTGTGTGTGCATGTGTATGCACACACTTTTTTTTTTTTTTTAACTTAACCATCTACTTTTTTCATGATGTGATCAAAAACCCAAAAGAGCTTTTGGACAAGCAGTTCTAATTATTGTGTAGCACTGCAGTTTTAATTAGTAGTATGAAACTAATTTAATGCTGACTTATTTTTCCCCTCAGAATTATAACCACCAGCAATTTAGTAGAGAGAATTGTGAGGACTTTGCCCCTACTCTCTTGAAAATCTCTAAAAATTAGGCTTTGTATTCTGTCAATGATACAGTCACAGCAAATAAATTATTTTTAGAGTTATGAAATATTAAATTACTAAATATAAAAATCAAAACACTAAAATTGTCATTCAATAAACTTAAGAAAACATCAAGGCTGGGGGTAGAACTCAGTGGTACAGCATGTACTTAGCAGGAACAAGGTCCAGGGTTTGATCCCCAGCACCAGAATAAAAATAAATAAAAAGAAAGAAAACATTAATTTGTATTTCCATTCATTTTCTGGAATCATTAAAACAGAAATGGACTGTAAATTAAGATTGAACGCTGTATTGCACACTGCAGCAGTACAAATTAATTCCACAATTTACCCTCAAGGCTAGTGAACCAATAACTTCATTTCATTCATCCAGCAAAATGTCAGCGCCTGTCATGTACCAGGACATAAAAGTAGGAGTCAACAATTCAGTAATGAACAAAGCAAAGATGAGCTATCATAGACCTTACATTCTGGTATTAAATAAGTAAGCACACAACAAGTAGGTATCTCTGAAGAGACAAACAGCACTATAAAAGAACATTCCAGAACAAGGAAGAAAAACACAAATTCACAACCAGAATTATTACAAAGTTAGTATTTCATGAGAAAACTGTAATCCAAGGGAAAATCTGTGAGAAGCAGGTGGACAGCTAAGGCTACAGCAAAGAGGCTTCTAGAGAGGTCAGAAGAGAGGGAGTGGAGAGGATTGGCGTGCTGAGCAGAAATGTGATGGTGGAGCAGGCTCCAGGGGTAATGACATCCCTCTTGATGAAACCTTATAGACTCTCCTTCAGGTAATGGATTCTCTTTCTGATAATATCCTCATCAGGCACCGATCACTGAACATTCTGAGGAGTACAGACTTTAATGCATTACTCTGTACTAAATGTCACAAACTCCAATGCTTCAGGGGCCATGCAGGAGAAGAAAATTAATGAGGAGAGCAGTGTACACACCCTGCATGAAAAGTGGGCATGGCATGGTAGGGACCTGGAAGCAGGCAGTGAGCAACTATTATTCCACCTGTGCTGACCAAAGATACGTGGGGGGAAAAAAAACAAGAAAGAAAGAAAAGAAAAGCTACAAATCTGGATTTACTTCAGGTAAAACATTAAAGACTATATGAGTCAAATCAAGGAAGTTTAAGGATCACCCCTGTGCAACCTTCCTTCAATATTTTACATCAGTTAGCCAGACACAAAGATTTTTCTTCCTAATTAACCATTCAAATGGCTTTACTTTTTAATATGCCATTAACAAAATATTTTAAACCAAGGAAATAAAAAGCTATAAAACAATCTACTCCATTATTCTTGACCTTTATTCTTTAAGCCCCCAAAATTCCTGTGTGCTTTAGGAATGCACAATTGAAGATATGATAGTACATTTTATGTCTTACATTTTGTATGCAAATTTTGCTGTCTTTAAATGTAAATCTACTACAAGGGTGCTTGCTAGTGGTGTTTGACCTTTTATAGTGATACACCTAAAGAGTATTCAATAAGCCTTCACCACATGTGCAGTACAATGCTAAGACCCTGTCCTCAAAAAGCATACATTCTTAGTTAGAAAAAGTCTTATAAACTATTAGAAAATAATGTAAGTCTTGTATGGTATAATTCCAGCAACTTGGGAGGCTAAAATAGGAGAATCACAAATTTGAGACCAGCCTAGTCTCTGCAAGACTCTGTCTCAAAATAAAATAAAAGGGCTGGGGGGTGTAGCTCAATGGTACAGTACTTGCCTAGCATGTGCAAGGCCCTGGGTTTAATCACCAGTACTGCAAGAAAAAATAAAGTATAGAATTAAACAAAGAAAAATTAAACTGCAGGAAAAATGAACATAGTAAGAAGCTATAAAAGTAAAACTCTGAGTTCCTGGTATGATTGAGAATGATTTAGATAAAGTTGTATGTGGAAAGATGGAGTAAAAAGCATCATTCACATCAGTACAGCTTAGAGTGGTCCACAGACCAATGCCTGGTGGCAGATAGTTTGCTACTGATCTATACAATAAGCACAGAAACAAAGGGCAAGTAGTTAGAAAGCTTTCTAGCATTTTGACATTGCTCTGGCATCCAAGCCTGTGATCCATGGACTTGGCTCATTGAACAGGTCATAGACCAGTTAGGGTACTATCAAACTCATGGGGTGGAACACAGGTAGCATGAGTGACATGTCCATAATGTGCAGTTGGAACATACTTCAATACATATAACTATATAAAACCCAGAAATCATTTATTTTTTCAAGAGACAAGTTATTTACTATAAAATTGTTTAAAATTGTTACTTAGAAAGAATGGAAGATTAATTGTTAAAAAAAATCTTTGCATTGGATAAAAGTTTCAAATGAATATCTTGAGCTATTGAAATTGCTTTAGAAATCACTTCTTCCATTTCTGTTATCCCTCTGCAACAGTGAGTTCTCTACTATGAGTATTATTAAAACAAATCCTGAAACACTGTTAGGTAAACATTATGTTCTGTGAGCAGCACTAACAGCAGTCTAACCCAGATTATTTTTGTTAACAAATAGGAAGTAAGCTCATTGCTAGCATTAAAATCTTTATATATGGACATAGGTAGTATATGTTCAAAGTGTGCATATAAACATATAATTATTTCACTTAAAACTATTTTAGTTACAATTCTAGGACAACAAGATTAAGAATGCATGACAGTTCTCTACATCAATTGCCTATACATACATACAGTTTTCAAGGAACATGAATGTAGTTTCTCTAATTATAATTTTTTAAATTTTTTCCTATTATGTTTATTCTTGTTATTTATTGAAATCTAACAATAAAAGTCTGGGCCCATATTTTGTATTGTGGCTTTTACTTTCTTTTTCTGGTAATTCATAGCATCAATCCACAATGTATAGGAAATTAAAGTTTGAAAAAGAAAAGTTGGGCCTCCTGTACTGATTATTTGTGAAATACTCATCTACCCTAGATTCTTAGAAACCCAGCCAGAATTATGTAATCTTAGCTTTCCCTAGGGCCATATTTTCTGAAATTCAGGATGTGTTGCTTGGTAACAGACTAACATTAAATTACACTGAATCAGACAGGAAGAAAGGCACTGTTGTCTGACCTGTTCAGAAGAGATCTGGGTCTGTTAGTGAGCATCAATCAAGTCAGTTATAGTTGATATAGCCTATGGTCACAAGCATGCAACAGGTCCCATCACATATCATGGACAAAATTCAGCCAAAGGTACACTTAGTATCCAGCAGGCACCAAAACTGTTCTACAACTCAAGGAAGTCCCAATTTCTTCCTCAGTTACTTCCTACAATTATCTAACATGGGAGACTTGCTCCTGGAGAGACATCTGATGATAGAACAAGTCAGCGCTTGTTCTACAACAGTGGCAACTCTAAGGCTTATAGCTCATTCATACAACATGCACTCATTTCATACATTAAAATATATATATATATTCCTAACATATCTTATGCTCATTAAATCTTCTAAAATCAATTTCTATATCTTCAGTTTTAAATATTCAATGCTGGGCTAGGGATGTGGCTCCGTGGTAGAGTTTTTGCCTGGCATGCGTGAGGCCCTGAGTTCAGTCCCCAGCACCAAACAAACAAAAAACTAAATATCCAACATTATTCAATATTGAAGGCATTAATTCCTTATTAGGATATTTGAAATTATACCTAACCACCTAAGGAAGAAAATGAGGCAAAGATCACATCATTTATACTAAATTACTTTCAAACTGAATTACCACACATACAATATAAGAATTTTGTTCCAACAGTTCTACTGAAATAAAGTCTCTGTTTAATAACAGGTTGCCTTTAATAAAATCTTCAACCCTTGCTAATCTTCCATTTGAACCAAAAGCAGAGATTTGGCTGAAAGCATCTAGCAAGTATCCATACCCAACCAGAAGTTAATTACATTGTTTTGTTTTCACTATGATTGTTACAGTTAGCTTCTCTTAATCACATAATAATGGTACAGAGTTGCCTTTTAAAATACACGTCCTTAAATTAAATAAAAAGCTAAATAAATAGAAAATGTTAGGTAATCAGTAGAAGAAGCAGTACTCATATAAAGTGAAAATGTATGAAAAGTGTTCTGTCCTAAGACACTCCTAACCATCCCCCATCATCCTCAATCCCCCTTCACCAAAAGCTGAGGAGGACAGCTGTTGCTAAAATAATTAAGGGCTCATCATTTCCCATAATTATATTTCAAAGCATGGCTCAAGTAAACCCCATGGGATAATCCTGTTAGCAGGAACCTAGGCAGAGGCCCAACTCCAGAAGTCTCAACAAATCAGGTCCAGCCACTAGCCCCAAAAACCAAACAGAAAAAGAAATGAGAAGTAGGAAAGGAACTTCAAGCAATATGGTCATATTGGGAAGACAAGTGAGATGAAGTATTTCAGCCCTCTCTTTCAGGGTACAGACAGGAGTTTTAGGTTTAAATAAAGGAAGAATTGGGGCAGGGGACAGGAAATACGAAAAACTAAAACAGTCTGGGCCAAACTGTGGTCTAGTTGACTATTATCTCAGTTCTGGTAACCCCGTGTTATCAGAGTCAAGGAAATTTCTGCCACTCAGGGGACAATCTCCATTTGCTCTGAGGGATGTTTATCTATCAGCCTGTGATCCTGGAATGGGGAGCAATTTGGTTCCCATGAGATGATTACTCCTGCTCAGGGAGCAGTAGTCTCATCATGGGGTAATCAGCCTGCAGAGCTCTGCTGCCCCTAGAAGGTGCAGGGCAGCGCCTAGAGACTTGTGGGCAATACTCCTGGGGATCAAGAAGAGGAGGGGTAATAAAAGCTGGCAGGTGCATGTCCCTACAAATCATAAACTACCTTAGTTATGCTTATCTTGGTGCCATCGGTCTTAAAGGGAGACAAGACATTTGTGCAGACCTGAGCAGCAATCTGACTCAAAGTTTAAGATCACAGAAGAGACAGATATAAAATGAAGGCAGAGATACCAAAACTTATTCTGCCTTCATTTGTTCATTGAGCATCTACAGGCCCAGTGAAGAGTCAGTGCTTTTGGCAAAGGCAGCCTCCCTAAGTCCCTGTTAGAATCCCTCATGGCAATCCTTTCCCTTTGGCATCCCTCAGACAGCATGTGGTTTACCACTCAGGCTTTTTTCAATGTGTGTGTTAATAGAATTTCAGCAATATACTATAGAAAGGGAAAGAAGACAGGTTTTATACGTGAATGGGATAAGATGAAGAAAGACTGAAATCTGCTGCACTAACATAGCAATAGAGCTGTGGGCTTTTCCCCCATCTTTTCTCTGTTTTCCAGTCTTTTTTGTAATATTGTTATAGGTCTCTCACATCCAAAATCATACAACCTGTTTTGTGAATCATACAACCTGTTCATGCTTAGAACAAGTTATATGACTGTTTTGTGTCTACATACATATAAATGGGATATATGACCATTTTATATCTATACACTAATAACATTTATTAATGTTTATTTCATGAAGTCTGAAACCTGCTTTTTGTTATAACCTGGTAAGAAAATTACCCGATTTTACAGATCTTTATAAAACAAAGAACCTAATAATCATGCAAAACCAAAATCCATTTGTATACAATACTCAAAATGGTTTTTCAACTGTAGCTTTTAATGACTAACATATATTGATGCCCAAGTTAAGCAGGGTAGCAAACAAGGAGTCAGAGGAAATTTAACCTAATTAAGAGGGATTTTCAGTTTTCATAGAAGAAAATGCAAGCATATTAATTCACCATACTTAAGACTTGAAATTATAAGTTTAGGAAACTTAACTGTGAACAGGATTAAGGTAGCTAAAACAGTATGGGTTTAGGATCTGTATATAGTAGAAAGCTAGGACCAACCCTCCTATCCATGGCTTAATTTCACTCATATCCCTACAAAAATCCAGTGACCTTTGGGCATATAAGAAGATTAGGAAGGGTTCAGGCCAGGAGAAAAGCATTATGTCATATCATCCTCACAGCAATCGAATATAGTAGATATTATCATTCCATTTTACATATGAAAAAAATCAAAGCTCTTTTGTGGGTACAGTATTATCAACTGGCTCAAGCTCAGAGAGCTAGCAAGTGGTCAGACAAGCATCAGATCCACGCCTGTCACTTCAAAACGTTTCCCTGTCCAGCTCCATCTTTTATAGTAGGGATACAATAAAAGGTATCCCCACTATGAACGTGAGGACTTAAAAGAAAAATGTACCATCGATTTTTTTAATCAGTTGTCATTGCATAACTGATTTTATGCAAAAAAATTCTAATGGAGATTAATTATTAAAAATTTTTCCTTCCAATAAGTTTCAGAAACCTATGTATATGAATATTAATAAGCTACTTTAACCCTGTCATTTTAACCCTACCATTGTATACGACATAAACTTGCCAAACTTGGGAGCTCACACTCTGGGCCTGAGTCAATGGTATGGCCACTGCAAACCACAAGAAAACCTTTCCTGAGGTCAAATTTGATCCAATGTTATAGAATTTAAAACAGCATTTTCATATTAAAAGACATATTACAAACCAGAATACTACACCTGCATGAATTTTTTTAAATCGTGCATTTCAGAGAAACTTCAAACTTGGATTAGCACACTTTGATCCTTACCTCAAGCCCCTGGGAGTTTAGAGTCCTCTCCTTAGAGTTCAGTGGGAAAAGGGGGGTTTTATCTGGTTAGTTGGGTTTTGTTTTTGTGTTTAACAAGCTCTGGCAAGAATTACAGAAGAATTTCGCATGGTTTACTTTTTACCAACCTGTTCTGGCAGCATCAATGATACCAGAATCACCTGGATCAAGGATAGCCGGTGTACATGCTCTTATTTTTTCCCCATGTTGTGCCCAACTCAGTGTTACTACCACCAGCTGGATGCCAGTTTTGACCTACATGGCATAGTAAGTACTCTATTTCCTCAAAGCTGGCCAGTTGTTGGCGAGGATGACCAATTTCTCTTTACCTAGTCTGATCACTTTCAGATTCTGCTCAAACTCCAGCACATGCTTTTCCATTTTTTTAAAAAAACAAGCTATAGTCTAAATTTCATCAGCTCCAGCAACTTGTTCATTTTCTTTAAGTCCACCATCTTTCTACCTTAGGTGTTAAACAGCCTCCAACCAAGAGTGACAGCTAAAATGACCAGGGAGTCAAAAAGTTCAATGAAAAAGCTTAAGAAACATATTAAGTGATTTTTATGTCCTGGTTAAAATTATGTAGACAGTCATATAAATTAATACTTGAAGAAAGCTCACAAACATGAAGATTATCAGGTCTCCATTTTTGAGAATTTGGACATTCCAACAATTTAATGATAACAATTCCTTAAATTGTTGTTTATAGAGACTGTAAATGATTGAGTTGTTTTTGCCCTCAAACTTTATTTTCTTTTCTAGAAAATGAGACCCATAGCAAGGGTTTGAAAGATGACTGAGGCGACAGAGACTATAATGGTGGTGGTATCTTTGATTAGTGTTTCTATATTTACTAGGAGATCATTTGGTTCCTTACTTAATATGCGAAATTCTTCCCTCAATAAATAGGATCTGGATTTTTAACTACATCTCTTTAAACCATTCAATTACATAAAAGTGAGATGAATTACCAGTTAAATGTGAAGTTAACATTGGTGCCTGTATTATTGGAAATTAACTAATTAATGAAAAACAGAAGTCAAATGTATTATTTTTAATTATGTAAATTAAATTGCATAAAAGCAACATCACCACCATGCTTTCCTCCACATGAGAGGCAAAACCTACTCAGCCTCCCCATTTAAAAATCATTTGTTGCCTGAAGCAACCAAAAGCTAATAGATTTTCAAATCAGTGCTGAGGGTTGGTGGCAGAGCTCTGGCGCTAGAACCCTGGCATCCTGGCATTATAATCCCAGGTTCCACCAACCAGAACACCATGCCCCTTCAGAATAAGAAACAAAACAAAACAAAAAAGAAGGCTTTTCTATTGTGCACATCCAAAGCATTGTCAAAACATCACTGCTTCATTGTTCTGCCCATTCTTCATCTGAGCAGTCACAATTATGTGATCATGCCTGGTTCTTTTCCTAATTATAACAAAAGCAAGAAGAGAGAGAATTCCACATCCCGATAGCATTTCATTCCCCAGGACTCCAAATTCACCATTTAAATATTTCATTCAAAAGCTGAGGTAAAAATGAATGAGGGTAGTCAAGTATCTGGAAATTCTGTGGCTTTCTCTAATCTGCTCTAGTGAAATACCCCAAAAGCTGTCAAATGAGATTTCATTTATCTGTGCAGTGGTTGTGGTTACTCCAAACCAGGACAGCAATTTTACTAATGAGAGCAATTCTAGCCATGCCACTCTTCAATCGTTTTCTCAGAAACTAGAAATTGAATGAGGTTGAGGGTCTATAACCACATGTAGAAACCACACCATAGGGAATCAATGTTCCTGCATATAATTAAACTGTAACTTTTAAGACTGAAAAAATGTTCTGGTACTTCCTGAGCAAAACCAGCCTAGTAGGTACTCTGTGGATTCCCCCATGGGATAACATAGTGATCAAGAATGAAACTTTGGAAGGGAAATAAAACATCCATGATGGAAAAAACATGTTGCCATCTCCCTTCACACGTTGGTGAGTGACTTAATTTTGTTTGGCAACAGGAATTCAAATGCATTACTACAAATATATTTTAAAGGTATTTTATTATTATTAAAAGATAGTCGAGATGGATTCTAATCTTTCTGTCACTAATTATCTTTATGATCTTGAGCAAATTACAACCCACCTTATTATTTCTTCACCTGTCAAATACTAATACCAGGTTCAAAAAGCTAAAAGGAATTTTTAAAAAATCAACAGGGAAGTATGCTAAAAGAACTATACATTTATTTATTTTAAACTGCTATTAGAAGTTGTTATGAATATATGACCAGGGCCTTCAGGCATGCTCACCCATGTTCTCTCACCCCATGTAGAGAGCTAGAATCCAGACATGGGAATGACCCCACTACCACCACGCAGATGAACAGCACCACACCAGAGGACAATTCAGACAGAACCTGACCATGAAAGGCCACCTTGTCCACTCACTAAACTGGCACATGAGAAATATGCATGTCTATTCTTTTGGTCACTATATGATTGAATTTCTTCATTATCAGCCTACCCTAGGACCTAGAGCAGATGTCACGAGTAAACCCAGATAAACCAAATCCCACTCGTAGATCTGTTTTGCGTGGCTCTTACCACATTAGCTTATTCTGTTGGTATATTTGCATTCTTATTTGTGAATATGTAATTTTTACACTTAAAAATTAGAAAATTTCATACTAATATTCAAGACTTTTTACAAAAGAAAAATCATTGATCTGGCATCAAGGAATTCTTATTACAAATGGAAACACTTGGATGAATAAACATGTCTTCAGAAGGAACATGTGCCCCGCAGTCCCCCTTAACATTTGACTAATGCAGCAGGTCTATTTTATTTACTTAGTTTCTTTATTTTAAGCAAGCCCTAATAAATATTTCACTTTTTAATCCTTATTTAAATAACCATGTGAAATTTTTTTTTAATTCTTGAGACTCATACAAGGTTATAAAGTTCAGGCCCAGCTAGCAATAGATTAAAATAGTTAATTCCTACCAAAGTCCTCTCCTTGAAGTTATACCCATTATCTATATTATGCTTATTAGATGACCATCCCTGAAGGTCCAGACCATATCCTTTCTTGTGTGGATGATAATAGTAACCTACCTGGTCACCCAGCCTTCCATTTTGCCTGCCTAGTCATTCATGCATTAAAATCAGAGCCACTTTTCTGTATTGCAAACCCAATTCTCTCTTGCCAATGGTATTATATTAACCTTTGGACAAATCCTGAATTTAACATGATTTGGGGAGCTGTCTTACCATTTACCTTAAACTATAATGAGATGGTAAAATGATAAATAGATGGGTGGATACATAGATCATTTAAAATAAGGGGCAAAGAGCTAATGGTTCCAATTTCTCAATTAAGAATTCACCCATTAGCATTGCAAAGACCAATTCAGGTATCCACTATGCAAAAATTAACCATACCAAATCCTAACTATTCTATGAGGCAAAAATAAACTTCTGTCTTATTTGAGTCATTATAATTTGTGATCTCTTTGCTTCAGGATCCTAGATTAGGCCCCAATGCCACATCCAGTGTTTTTCAGTTCCTTAAATACACTCCACTCCTCTTACCATGAGTACTTTGCACATATTTTGCCCCCTGCCTGGAACTCTCCCACCTCCTAATCTTCATTCTGGCCAGCTTCTTCAGTTCTCACATCCTCTGTGAGATTATCTCTAAACTCAATACTGGGTTCCATTCCCCTTGATAACTATTCCATCCAATAGCAGATGTCTCTCTGACTCTCAGCTATTGTTTTACATATCAGTGGTTCATTAATCAGTATAAGGGATGCCATAAATGATATTTAATTAGTGAAATAAGTGATCAAATTTTTTTAAAAAGTTTGAATTCCAGAATGCCCTTCAAGAGTAGAGCTGCCTGTTCACTCTGGCTTGTCACAAATTCTGGACTATTTCATGAGAGGAAATAAATTTCTGTCTCATTTGGAGCTACTATAATTTCACGTGGTTTTGTTACAACAGCTTAGTTGTATCTTAATGAATGCATTTAGCATGTTAAATTTTTTCAGGTCTGTGAACAAACCATGCTATATCACCTCTGATTCTTTGCAGTTGCTGTTTCCTATGCCTCAAATCCTCTACCACCTTCAAATGTTAACCCCCCTAACTACTGACGTCAAGATTGAATTTAAAGACCACCTTCAAGGAGAGGTTATCCCTAATCTTGATGGTCCATTAAATCTCCATCATATACTCCCTGTATCCCCTTTGCCATTTATTGCCCCAGCTTTTTAATAGTCTGTTTCCTTGGGAACCCAATAAGCTCCCTGAAGGCTTTGGTGGCACCTAGCACTGTGCTCTGTAAGTGACAGCATTTAACACGATCATCCAACACATTCCTCCACAGTGGCATCTGGAAATGTCTTGCCAATTACTTGCTAAAATCTAGATATTGCTCCACATTTTATTTTATCTTACTTATAGTAACATTAATAAGGATAAGGAGAAGAGGAGAACAAAGTAGGGGTGCAAAAGTAAAAGAGAAAGAAGAAACAGATTAACTTTACATAATTTGTCATGGTTTAGTGAACCTTCCTGTCTAGATTGCTCTTCAAAATATCTTATTAAGAAAATATAGCCTGGCACAGTGGCACACACCTGTTATCTCAGCAGCTCAAGAGGCTGAGGCAGAAAGAATTGCGAGTTCAAAGCAAGCCTCAGCAAAAGCGAGGCACTACGCAACTCAGTGAGATCCTGTCTCTATATAAAATACAAAATAGGGCTGGGGAGGTGGCTCAGTGGTCGAGTGCCCCCGAGTTCAATCCCTGGTATGCCCCCCCCAAAAAAAGAAAGAAAGTAAACATACTCAAGGCTGGAGGAGTAGGTCATCGGTAAAGTGCATGCTTAGTAAGCATGAGGTCATGTTTTGGTCCCTAGCACCACCCAAACATATATACATATGTATATGTATATATATATATATATATATATATATATATATATATATATATATATATATACTTGTATATATATACTTGTGTGTGTGTGTGTATACATGTATATGTATTCAAAATATTTAAGGAAGCTGAGGAAAGTTAGCTAACATATAGTTTTCTTAGCTATAATTTCGTACATATCCACAGCATGTAATCTACTGGGTGCTCTATTACTATCTATACTCTAGATAAGAGTTGATTGAGTTGCATCTCAACCATGGTGTTTTAAGACCATGACAAAAGCTTAGCTACTATATTTTCATTCTTTCTAGAAATCACGGATGGTAGGCTGATTTTTTGGCAAACTAATATACTATAATGCCATGAAAATGTTCAAACTGAGGTCAACTTATCGTCTGTAAAGAAACTACAGAAAAGATAACTACATTAGTTGGGAATTAATAACCAATGACCTCTCTTCTTCCAGTGCTAAGTGTCAAGCCCATTAACATCTATTGTTATTACAGAACCCCTTCCATAATAGGAAGCAAATTCAACCACCACGTGACCTTTGAATACAGAAAAGACCAATCATTTTGTCTCTCTCTCTCTCTCTCTCTCTCTCTCTCTCTCTCTCTCTCTCTCTCTCTCCCCCCCTCTCCCCCCTCCTCCCTGTGTCCCTCCCTCTGTCCCTCCTTCCCTCTCCCCTTTCCACCCCCTGCTTTCCCTTTCAATTTGCAGGCTGGAGGAGAGAAGAGCTCCTATTCCTTAATCTCAGCAAAATCATATTCAGCCTTGTCCATGACACCGGAAAAAGAGTATACAGATGCAATTTCATTCCTGATTTTCCATTAGCAATGTGTTTAATTAGGCAAATGGCTCTGTTACTGTCACCCTCAAGCAGGCTGACTTTGTTCTGGCTCAACTTACCTAACTATAAAATAGTTATGAGGTCACTGCTTGATTCTAGAATTTAATTAAGTGCACAAAATCAATGCTTTATCATCACTTCCATTTTGCTTTGTATTAAGAACAGGAAACCAATTTTGCTTGGGACTGAAATATAATATTAGCCTTATAGGAAATGATTATTGTATGTGATTGATAACTTCGTTGCCATGATCTATCTGTCCCATTGATACTTTGATACTGTTCATGAGCTATCAGCTGGGCTGGGGATTTGATTTGTTTTCTATTACTGCTCCCTGATTTTCTGTGGCATACTATTCCCAGAATCCTGATTTCATTTGCTTGTACTGATAATACATGTCTATTAAGAAGTTCTTACTTTTGTGTGTCCTAAACTAAATTAAATCAGACAAGTTGAAATTAGGATGTATAACCTTTAATATCCTTTGTCACTGGCTATTTATAGTCCTATTCATAGATTAACTTCCTGACCACGGTAAATGAGTCTTCTGTGTGTTTGAAGGCCTCCTGTCTATATGTGACAAAAAATCTTTACTTTGTTCTTAAATTACACAGCTCTTTCTTGCCACATGCACTGAACTGCTCATATGTCAGCATTAATAAACAGGTATAAATTATCTAGTAGCAACATACTGTAAGATCTCAATTCAGTGAGTGTGAAATACTAGTGAGGAGTTGGTTAATTTTCTCCTTTTTAAAGAATACACACCAAAGGACGGTGGCAAACTCATTTCAAGCCTTAGAAATGAGAACAGGAGTTGAAATGACAGCTAAATCCTCTTCTATTCTTTTATGCCTCACTCCACCTCCCATAAATATCAGAAGAGAGTCTGCATATTCTGGTGAATGTAGGCCAGCTGCTGTGACGCATGAGGGAGATTTGGGGCTTTGAGATATAAATTTTTCAAAGAGCTAAAAGTAGCTCCCAAGAACCTGCTTAACACAACTGCCTGCCAAGCCTCAGACAGCACTTGTCCTGCCAGTCTCCTCTGTGAAAGATACATGTGGTCAGTATCGTGGCTGCAACTGGCAAGGCAGAGTTGACTAGCAGGAACAAGGGCAGGGAAAACCATCTCGCCACAATGCCCAAGATACAAAAATCAAATCCTATTGCAACTGCTCGTTCCCTACTTCCAACTGGAGAAAGTTTTGAAATGGCAAAGATGAAGGTAACTAAGTAGGTAGCTCCCCCACAAATGCATACCCCCTTCAGTCTGTATCCATGTGTACAACAAAAAGACAAGGAGGAAAACAAGTCATTGATATAAAGGGGAAAAGAAAAAACACTCTCCTTCAACTGCTAAGAAAGCTAGCCCCCAAAAATGTTATATTTAAAGCTTCATCAGCTTCATTTCTCATAGCACTGCCAAAGGAAGGAAAAATAGATTTCCCAGTTGGTGGAAATCAGTGCTGCTTATACAGAGTTGGCAAAGACTCTAACTGAAGAAACACAAAATCAAGGTAAGTACAGTACTAAACTAATGGTGGTCTTTGCCATCAGTGTGAGAAATTCAGAGAGTTACCAGCCTAGATTTGTTACTTCATAGCGCTTCCAATAAGATGCATCAGAAAGGACAGATTCTAAATATATGAAACCCCAAACACATCCAATTTACCTGCCACAGGTAGAGTCTTGGTGAGTTGGTATAATGCCTTCCATGACAATATTGAAAGATGAGGCAATTTAATTATAAGCCTCAAACATGTGGCACTTAGAGCCTATTACGGGAGATGCTGCATCAGCATCAACGTCCCTGACCCCCTGACCATATGCCTAAGTCTAATGGCTGTGGCACAGTTGACCCTAAATGCACGCATGGTAGCTCCCCTCCCTTCTCCTCATCCATCCCTAGTCACTATTTGCCACTTTGGAAATGTAAGAATGCTATGATTTCAGAAGCAGCAGAAGAAAAGTCAGAGAAAACAGAAACAGATTAGAAGATTACACCTCAAGAACAAACTACCATAAATTCATTTATATTGTCCCTTCACTTTTTTCCAGAATGTCTGAAACTGCTTGTTTCACTACAACACACCACCTCAGTGTCATCAATCACAGATATGAGTCAACAAGCATTACTAGTTTTTAAAAAATCCAACTAACTCCAGAGGGATCACTAGACTATGGATAATATAACCAGACTGCTCTCTATCCTAACACTTATTTAAATAAGTGGGAGAAAAAAAAATCGAATGATTGAGGCTTAGTAATTCTGGAGCACCTTCGAACAATATGGAAAGGTGTCGTAGATCCTTAAGATCGCTTTGGCATCCTAAAAGCTCAAGGTTTGGAAAACAAATACCTCTTTTTTTCTAAATGGGCAAGGGCAACCCTAGAAATACACTGGAAAAGCCGATGATTAGTAGATCTTAGGGACAAATGATGCCCATCAGATGTATGGGACCTTCTGCCTTTGTCTTATTCTGAGTTCATTAGTTTTCCTGGCACACATATGTACATGGTTAGTTAGTCTGAACTGTGACCACTGTGATGGCATTCTGCATAAGGGACTACTACAGAAGAGGCCACAGAACCACATAAAAGAGCCAGGCTAGAAAGACCAGAACCCTCAGTGAGCACTGGTTTTCCAGAGTATGTGTCTAATGCCCAGAAATCTTAAAAGCTGTAGGTTCACCCTCATCAAACCCCTTCTGCCTAGTACCTCTACCCAGCTACTTCTAACATTACTGTACTGATAAGCAAAAAGAAGCAATAAAAATATTTTTTCTTGAGAGCTTGTAGAATATGCCATTTTTCACACACACACACACACACACACACACACACACACACCACAAACACACATAAGAGTCACCTTCAGTTTGAAGGTAAAAGGGAGATTCTACATTCACAGGGCAAGTGACCTTCCACTTTCTAAACTAGGGGCCGAGAGCTACAGGGTTAGTTAATTCCAGTGGCCATGGTACTACATGAGCAAACAGCAAAAAAACCATAAGCCAAAGGTTACTGCGACTCATCTGATCTTTGAGGGCTGCTTCTGTGGTGGTGCTGGATGGAAGACAGCAGCAGCTGTAACTGAAAAAGTCTGGAGGTCTCTGAATTTATCAAGGACACACATCACTCATATCACATAGCTGGATCTACCCACATGGAGACCAGAAATGGCAGAACTAGTAAAGCAAAGGAGGGAGCAGACACCAAATCCTTTCTGTTCAGTTTCACCTAAAATCAGTTCCACCCTCAAAAGAAGAAAGAAAACTACTAGTGAGAGAAGGAAGAAAACTTGTTATTTTTCCTCTTCCTCCACATCACAGGCCTTCTGCTTCCAGGAAGCAATTCCGTTTGGAATTTGGGAACTTGCTGTATACATAGGGAACACAGTGGGAGGTGGGAAGAGGCAAGGCTCTGGAAGGAAAGCAACAGATCCAAGAGGAACTCAAACATCCAACCTAGAGACCAGCTAGTGAGATCCCAAAGGTTTATAATCCAATTGACGCTGGAAGTCAGGAGATGGCAAAGCTGTTGGCCTGCCAAGGAGAACAGACAGGCACAGATGATTGTAATTATGAAAAGACTTCTCAGAAAACCAGGGACAGCATGAACCAGGGCAGAGAACAGGCCAAGCTAAGGTGTGGCTGAACAGTATTGGGAGTGTAACAGAGATGATCAAAATCTTCAATTGTCTTTCTACCTTACAGAGATTGTCCCTTTAACCTCTCACCCCCTTCCATAAACAAATTTATCCTGCATCCCAGCTTTCCATAATAAAACAAACAGGGGAGAATATGAAGGAGGCAGTGGTTGTCAAATTTTATGAACACTTGGAGAGTTTGTTTAAAAGTTCAGAATCCCAAGCCCCATCCAGGCAGTTCTGGGGCTCATTTTAGGAATGTGTGAATGAAGCAAACACTGAATGATGTGAGGGCAGTAAAAAGGGCCATTTGCTGGTGAGCACAGCAGCCCAGGATTCATTCTGGCAATGTAAAAGGAGTTCTCCACAACAGCCCCACAGTGCATTTATGGGCAACTTAAGACTCCAACTTGGATCACTTCCATATCAGTGCAGCCACCATGGAGCCTGGTTAGTCACAAATTTAGCCAGTCCCCCTTCATACCCAGCCTTGAATATTTAGGAAAAAAATTACTGGTCTTATTAAAAACCTTTCATTTTTAAAACTATGCAATGAGCCAACACATTCTGACACTTTTGCTTTTACTTGCATAAGGTTCCCCCCCCCAGTACCTTCATTTTTATATGAAGAACAACTTTGATGATCAGAGAGAGAACAGAAGCCAGCTTTCAGGCTGCTCATCAAAACATACCAGAAATAAAAGTTTAGTACTCACTTGGGAACTAGACGTCTCCTCTACGCCAAATCAACCCACCTCCACAGCAGTTTCCTTGGAGCTGAAGTACTCTCTGAAGGTAGGAAAGATGAAGGGTTTTCTAAATATCCCTGAACAAAGAAACCGAGTCCTTCCAAAAGTGAGACGTGGTAGTCTGAAATGGGTGAGTCCATTTAATTGTTTTAGTTCCAAATGTCAGGAACTCTTGCCCAAATGGCATCAATAGTAGCAGAAGTCCAGAAATATAAGTACCCGACAGTCTTAAGCTGAGACTAAAGATGGATTGGTAGAAATACTCTGAGGCTCATTTTAGGATTGTGTAAAATGAAGCTTATACCTGTTCTATCCCTTCTCACAGAAGGTGGGAAGGGTGGAGAGAGAAATAATATGTGAGAGCTTTTGGTAAACTGTTAAAAAATATTTCTATTAACATGATTGTTATTCCTTTAAGGCTTTAAAAATCAAGAGCAAGTAGTTGCTCTTTCATTTAATGATTTACTTATTAGTCTTTAAATTAGTCCCCTAAAGGAATCTGTTCGTGGTAATGAAATTGATCAAAATTTAGTAATCAAGAATAAGAAAGGAAGCACATGTGCCTAAAGAATCCAAATTTCAAACATCATCTTCTGTCATAAATGATTCTGCAACAGAGAATAGAATCACTCTGAGGAAGTACAATATGCTTAACCACTAAACTTTTTACTTAGAACACTCACAGGAAGAAATGACTGGTCATCCTATTGACATGATGGGAATATCAGACACAAGAAAGAAAAATAATCTTGGAAATTTAATTTTATGGCCAGAGACTAAAAATGAAAACATCCTCAATTTATTGGTGTGCTTTCACCAATCATGAAGACCCTCCAGTATCTTCAAGCTGAAAATTCTCTTCCCAACTATCTCTAAACCAACCTTCACTTAACCAGTCACTGTTCATTTCCTCCATCAAATATACTAAGTGATGCCTGCTGGACCCCCAAGAGCTGCCCTCACTGCCCATGCACCTCTGTTCCCATCAGCTGAGTTGTTTGCACCCCAAAGCCAGTTGCATTTGCTCCCAAATCTGATCATGTTACCTCTACTTGTTATTGTAATTAAGGAATGTAATTATATAATTTATATATATTATCATTTAATAGTATAATTTAATATTGAGAAAACCACAGAAATTTGAAAGCATAAGAAAGAGTAATAACAACCATGGGAAACAAGTTAGATGAGTCTGAAAGGTCTGGTAAAGGCAAGTAACTAGAAATATTTCCATCAAACTAAAAGTAGTCAAGGAATTGAAGAAAATCTCAAAAATCTAGAATTCTTATCTCAGATTGCTTTGTAAGGGTCTTTGAGTACTTTCCACCTTCTCTATTGAAGAAATCACTGAAAACCACAGAGGAAGCATTAGGAGTATGACTGGTACCTGAAAGCCATCAGGAACGCCAGTAAGCAGATACAGCCTCACGGAAAGACCTCATCCCTGTTATCAAAAGACTGGGAGATGTGCACACAGAAAGCTCTCATCGCCTTTTTATGACTGGTGAAAGATCCCCATAATGAAACATGTAAAGAGTTTCTGTTTTCATCCTAAAACTACAAGTCTCAGAAACCAGGAGAAGACTGTAGCTCTTAAAACAAATTCCTTCCAAAACCTGAAGATCTTTTTAAAAAACCATTCAACTTCTGCCTAAAGGAATAACAACAAAGGGGTGGGGGAGAGATTTTATCTCTATATTCTATAAACATAAAGAAACAGACCAAATTTAAAAGAAACTACATGAAGAAAGTACAAATAAAAGGGCAGCATGGTGAACAAGAAAGAATAAGATGATTGTGTGGAATTAAAACCACATTGGAGCTAGGGACATACATAGCTCAGTTGGTAGAATGCCTGCCTGGCATGCACAAGGCCCTGGGTTCAATCCCTGGCACCACAAAAAAAAAAAAAAAAAAAAAACACATTGGACACAAAGGAAGGCAACCCCTAAATTGAAAGTTCAGAATCCATGACATGAAAAACAACTGTAAGAAAATTAAGTGACAGTTAAAACTTGTGCTTTGAATGACATAGGAAATTGTTCATAATAGAATTTTTTAGGTAGTTTGTTCATATTTGTATAGAAAGTAATATATGCACATAGCAACACCATTGGGTAAATATTGAAAAATAAGTTTCACAGTCCTTTTCCAGAAACCACCTAAACCCCTCCACAGAAGGCCACTTTATTTTTTTTTATTTTTTTTTATTTTATTTTATTTTTTTATTGGTTATTCAAAACATTACAAAGATTTCAGAATCACATCGGTTACACATCCACATTTTTACATAATACCATAATAGTAACTGTTGTATTCTGCTACCTTTCCTATCCTCTACTATCCCCCCTCCCCTCCCCTCCCATCTTCTCTCTCTACCCCACTGTAATTCATTTCTCTCCTTATTTTTTTCCCATTCCCCTCACAAACTCTTATATGTAATTTTGTATAACAATGAGGGTCTCCTTCCATTTCCAAGCAATTTCCCTTTTCTCTCCCTTTCCCTCCCACTTCATGACTCTGCTTAATGTTAATCTTTTCCTCCTGCTCTTCCTCCCTGCTCTGTTCTTGGTTGCTCTCATTATATCAAAGAAGACATTTGGCATTTGTTTTTTAGGGATTGGCTAGCTTCACTTAGCATAATCTGCTCTAGTGCCATCCATTTCCCTGCAAATTCCATGATTTTGTCATTTCTTAGTGCTGCGTAGTACTCCATTGTGTATAAATGCCACATTTTTTTTATCCATTCATCTATTGAGGGGCATCGGGGTTGGTTCCACAGTCTAGCTATTGTGAATTGTGCTGCTATGAACATCGATGTGGCAGTATCCCTGTAGTACGCTCTTTTGAGGTCTTCAGGGAATAGTCCGAGAAGGGCAATAGCTGGGTCAAATGGTGGTTCCATTCCCAGCTTTCCCAGGAATCTCCATACTGCTTTCCATATTGGCCTCACCATTTTGCAGTCCCACCAGCAATGTATAAGAGTACCCTTTTCCCCACATCCTCGCCAGCACTTGTTATTGTTCGACTTCATAATGAGAAGGCCACTTTAAATGGTCTCTTCCATGTCCACCTAGGGATAATCCATGCATATAAGTGTGCATAAAATCATATCATCTTGGGGCTGGGGTTGTGGCTCAGCGGTAGAGCCCTGACCTAGCACATGCGAGGAGCTGGTTTCAATCCTCACCACCACATAAAAATAAATAAATAAAATAAAGGTATTGTGTGTGATTACAACTAAAAAATATCATATCATCTTAAGTATAAAATTTAGTGGAAAGAGATAGAAACAGAAAGGAAGGATAGAAAGGGAGACATGTCTGATATATCTATAGAAAATCCAGCCTCAAAATTCAAAGTCATAACACACAAACAGAAAAAAAAAAATGACAGGAAATTTGTTAAATATTAGTGGTTGCTATCACTAAGAAGTGGCATTTCAGTGATTTTTATTTTTCCTTTGTGCTTTTCCATATTTTCCAGATCTAGACTATAATCAAATATTGCTATAATTAAGAAAATATTTTAGACATTAATAATCAAGTGTCTTATATGTGCAAGCACTTGCCTTGCATATATAAGGCACTGGGTTTGATCCTCAGCACCACATAAAAATAAATAACTAAAATAAAAGCATTGTGTCCATCTACAACTAAAAAAAAAAATTTTTAAAGAAAAGTTAAATACAAACATACAAATGAAAAACATTGCCTAGATGTTTAACTCCTTAGAATTACAAGGAGATTCTCTCTCTCTCTCTCTCTCTCTCTCTCTCTCTCTCTCTCCATGTACATACGTCTGTGATACACACACACACACACACACACACACACACCTGATAATACTATAATGATTTTAATATATATATGTAAATGTGCATATGAGTTAAATACTCAATATAAAATGCCCTACAAAAACATAAACTGTTAATATTGATATGACATGCAGATGCAGAGGTGATGATGGAAATTTAACTTTAATATCACTTCCTTCTTAGTATTTATATTCTAAGCAGCCTTTATATTCTAAGGCATGGTTTAGGAACTTTTCTTCAGGTGAATTGGTAATAAAACATCTAAGGGCCTTAGGCAGACTTCCCAGAGCATTCAATTCATCCACTCAGGGAGCAGCCCCATGCTCCTACATTCCAGGACTTTGCCAGGCAAAGCGGGTAGAGAGACGAAGGGGGGCAACTGTTAACCTCAACAGCTCTCAAAGTTGGTACTATAAAAAGCACAGCCAGCCACAGGAAAGTGAGCAGTTTTCCTCAGGAGAAATGGCACAGCACCATTTGGTTCAAGACAGGAAATGTGGCCTTGCTCCTCACCCAAGCCCCAACACAGGACTCTGTACGAGGGCAGGCCTCAAACCCAGTCTCCAGTAGGCTCGATTTCCCAACTCAAGTTGGCCTCCCTCTCTGAGCATCACAGACCTTAAAAGGCCAGAGTAAAATGCTTACCATCTGGGGTGAACTAGAGTGGTTAGCAAGGTCCATTTTGTCCTTGAGCTAAGAAACATGAGCCTTTCTCTGTGAAAGAGAAAGGAAGAACAGAAACAGCCATCACTCCTCCTCTCACGGATTACGCCCACAAATCCCACTTCACATTGCTCTCACCACTCCAGAGAGTCTCAGCCCACGGTTGCAAAATTACCTCACAATTCCACAGGTACCATTTCTGGAAAACGAATTCTATCCAAAGTCATATTTGCACAGCATGTTGTAGGAATAGAAAAAATAATAGTGCTGCTTCTCAAACAGCAAGTCAAATGAGAGATCCCTAGAGAGTATTTATATTAAATACAAAGCTGGCTAGATGACAAGGCTGATCTGTTGTGGTAATTCACATCTTCCTGTTGCCATGCCCTTTTAAAAAACTGGCATACCACACACACAATGTGTTAATCTGCATGGGAATTGAAAAGGAACAATGGGGAACAGCATGGGAAAGTGGATCCCACAGGGTCTCCTCCATCATTCCTTGCTTTGCCCAAGTCCAGTTTGGGCGTTGTTGGAAACTGATTAGTTGCCACATTCAGGGTAGACCCTCTCCTCAGGGGCAAATTTGCTTTAGTGTAACTCATAAGAGCTACACGTGGGTAGGTATGTAGGTGTGACTGCGCGCGCGCACACACACACACACACACACACACACACAATGTCAGTGTATTAATTTACAGGAAGAACTGCTACACTGTGGGCACATCACATGGAAATCAGACAACAGAACTACAAAAGAAGCCTGTCATTTCCGCCTATTTGAATCCATTCCATTTTATTCTGGTTACAAAATTTTACTTCTGGGAACTACTCATTCATTAGGAGAACATACAGTTTGAATGGTTGGTGGGACACGTTCCAGGACAGGCCAATTCCAGGGCCAAAATTCTCCCAGTAATTAGCAGGATCACTAAACTGTGAGGATATGAGCTGGGACTTGCAGAAGGCCACTCTGGCAGTGACTGAAAATGAAGCCCAACAGGTGAACAGAATGAAGAGACGAGACACGTGGCCTGACAATATCCTTTAATGTCAGTCAAGCTATGCTGAGACGAGGGTACTCTTTGAACTTTCATTTCTGAGAAGCAATGAATTCCTTCTCCTTTTGCTTGGGCCTCTTTCAAGTGGATTTTTATCTCTTTCAGAAAAAAAAAAAAAAGAAGACCTAATTAATACAAGAGTGTTTTGGTAGGGAAAATGGAACTGTACTATGAAAAATTTATAATATATTCTAAATATTCAAGCAGCATTAGTTTGAAGTAGCTTAAGGCATCTGAACCTATGCCAGGACCAGCCAGGACCCTCCTTAGGCATCCTTCTGTACTTTGACACCTAACCTATCCCACTTGCCACTGACACATTCTTTCTTAAACTGTGTTCTTACATTCAATCAGTCTGGCAGGCCCATAGTCATTCTGCCTCTGCTCCATTTACAACTTTAAAATTTAACTCTCAGAGGGCAATCTGATTTCCCTTGTTCCCAAGTTCTTAAGGGGATGCATCATTGGATCCTTAGTACCGAGAGTAATCAAAAACCACTTAATAGATTATTAAATTCTATAGTGCCCCCAAGAGAACTCATAAATCCTCCAAATAAAATGCAATGAACTCCTTCCAGTAAATTCTAGCATCAAAAAATCATTTACTGTAGTAAAATGACACATTCAATAGTTTCCAAGCATCAAGATACATCAATGTTATTTTCAATTAAGGGAAACAAATATCTCTTATACTTTAATGAAAGTGGGTTTTTTAAACCCACATATTTTCAGGCACAAGGAGTTATTTATATTCACTGATTTTAGAAAGTACAGGACAAAAGTGCGTGTGTTTTTGTAATTTTTGCACCTTTTACCACTACTAGTTATACAAGTAAATACTGTAGTATATTCTTTTTATTCTTTTTAAGCACAAATTCTGTTGTGTGGTTAGACCCTCTAAGGGCTCCCCCTAATCCCTGTCCTAATTAACCCTTGCCACAGAGAGAAGCGAATGCTTGCTTTCTGCTCACAGTTGCTATCACTTATTTCCACCTTGCCTCAGTAGGTGCTGCTCTGGATGACTTGATGAATAGTCTAGCACAGTGTCTGGCAGACTCTCATAAACACCAGTTGAGTGGATTTAATTAACTTACAGAATTTTACCAGAATATATGGTTTGTGGCCTTTATGTTACCATTTTATTTCAAGCATCAAAGAAAGCGTTGAAAAGGAATCTCCAAAGTGTGGGGTCTACCTTCCTTTCAAAAACAAAGGGTTCAGAAACAGTTTCTTGCATACAAGTTTTCAACCTCTGTGAAACAGATTCTATAACTCTGACTACAAGTCAGAGCTTTGCCCATTGGACATGAGAAAGACACCTTCAAGGTGGCCAGATGTGAGAGCAGAGCCCAGCCCCAGGGAAGATGAAGTATAATGAAGAGTGATTAAGCAACTCAACAAGATCCTCTCTTAAGGTATATAAATGCAATTTGCACAGAGACAGCTGTCAGCAGAAGGACAGGCAGAGAGAGAAAATAAAAACTGAAATACTAAAGCAGAAGATACCAAAAATAAGCAAAAATTATGAGGACTCTAAGGAGAAGGAAACATATAATACTTCAGAGAAAGAGAAGGGAAAGGCTTGGCAAGAAACTAAGTATCAGAGAAGTATTATAGCTCATGTGTGGTCCCAATTTTCCTCATACAATAGTAGGAAGGGTCAATTCACCAAAAGGCCACATTAAGAGACAGCTGTTCTAAGTTTTCAGCTATATTTACAATGGAGAGATGAGGTTGTCAGCTATCATGGTGGATATTAGAAATAGACCTTTATTGTTGAAAATTGACTTTCAAATTGACTAGGAATTCTTTTGGGGCACCTCACCATTCCATAAAGAGGTTCAAAAGGCTGCTCTCAGGAAGAGGTCTACAGGCTGGATTCTACACTCAGGCACAATTTATTTGTAAGATTCTGGTTATCCAATGCCAACTGTAAGTTTAATTGTCTCTACAACATGTCATTTTTGCCTCAATCAAATTCTTCAAGCAAAATAAGGAATACCTAAAAGGGCATACACAGAGACTCTATCAAACTTACAAAATAAGTTGTAGGTATAGTTTTGTGTCCTCTTACCAAAAAAAAAAAAAAAAAAAACATTTATTTTCTTGACGAGGGTAGGGGTGTTGGTGGGAGCTCTATAGTCCCCACCTACCTCCAACAACTGGGTGCATTAGTTGGTGTGTAGACTCAGGAGCTACTGGGCAGAAACTGAAAGGTTAAGTGGCTTGAACAAGGGTGTACTTGTTTGTGTTTTCCATTTCACCATTCAGTTCAGGCTGGAAGGGCTTCCACCTTCTAGTTCCATGGCTGCTTCAAGTCCCAACATCTCCCCGTCCACAGAAGAGAGGAAAGAGAGATGGAGGGCATGGTTTTCCTATTGGCTAGGTTTTACCACATGATTCCTGCCTAGCTACAAAGGTAGCAAAGAAACTAACCTCATACCAGCAACTAGACACAACTAAGTGGGATTCTACTGTAATACATCATTTGGGGAACTTATTTCCTGCCTGGTTCCCATCACCTGAGGAAATCTGAATGAGGTCTGTTTCTCACAGCATAGATGAATTTAATTTAGGAAAGCAACTCATTACTTAAATAATATCAATAAGAAATACACTATCAAGTCTTTCAAAAAGCATAGGTTTACAAAAAGGGGAAAAAATACCAAATCTTAGAAAGGTGGTTAGATAACTATTACATTAAACAAAATCTGATGACCTGAGAATAAACCACACCCTTGATCCTGGCCTTCTTCATTCACCTTAATTAGAAATTCCTAAATCACGTGATAAAAGTAGCTGTCCATGCTCTACTTTGAAAAAAACCCAAAACAGGTCATTGTAATATGTAAAGACACTGATTAAAAGATAAAGTTTTCATTGGTCTTCCAAACTGTTACTTTGATAGGGTTGCCATAACAAATACCACAGACTGAGTGACCCAAATGACAGATCTGTACTGTCATCCAGTTCTGGAGGCCAGAAGTTCACAATCAAGGTATTGGCCTTGTTTGGTTGCTTCTAAGGCTTGTGAGAAAAGGATCTGTTCCAGGCCTCTCTCCTTGGCTGATAGATGGCCACCTTCATCCTGTGGCTCTCCACATCACATCTTCCTCCCTCTACATGTGTCTGTCTGTCCAAATTTTCCCTTCTTATAAGTATACCAGTTATGCTGGATTGGGGTATACCCTAATTACTTCATTTTAACTTGATTACCTCTACAAAGAACCTATCTCCAGATAAGGCCACATTCTGAGGCACAGGGGATAGGACTTCAATATATATATATTTTAGTGGGACATAATTCAACTCAATAACAATCTTAGAAGCCCTTTAAATCTCAGACTAGAGTGTGTACTCTCTTTAAAAGTCATCACATCCCTTCAAAATATTTTTATTGGTAATACAACAAATAGAGAAAATACTTAAGAAGAAAAATCTACCACGTAAGAAATAATTATGAAGTGAGCACCCATGGAACTGTCAGTCAGATCAAAGAACACAGCTTTGTGGCCAGCCTCAAGCCCCACATGCCCCCCTGAGTCACACAACCATCCTTCACCCATGATGCGTCACTATCATGATTACTTTTAGAAAAATGACTTACTCCATTTCCTTTATAGTTTTATCACTTTAAAATGTATCCCAAACAATGAAGTTTGCTTTTGCTTACTTTGTAACTGCACGTGAGTTAAATTACATTGTAATATTATTTATGTCTTCCTTCACTCAAGATGTTTATAATACATTCACTCATGTATTTACATCCATGTATTTAAATGGTGTCAGAGAATATTCCATTAACCTAAATCTAATTTAGCTGGTCAAAACTACATTTTCCCTGTTTCCCTATTATTCCCACATCCTTTAACATCTACAGAAAAGTTCTATCTATACATAGAAACTACTCTAAAACTTACTCTTATAGTTTCTATCTTATAAAAATACACTTTTTGCTTAAAGCTTCTGGATAGACAGATGATAATACAAGCAATTTTCTTCAACATCATCTCTAAAGACATTTTCACAGAGACAGTGAAAAAGAAATGATACTCATAGCTAAGAGTATTGACCACTCAATCTGATATATTTCAGACAATGCCATGGTATTCTAAGCTGCGCTGCCCCATAAACCACTTCCACCAAGCTGTGTGAATCGCCAGGTAAAGTGAAGAGGGTATGATTCAGTCATTGGAGGGATAGGCTTCCATGATGAGCACCAGTCCTTAAAGGAGAGACAGCAGGATAACCTAGTGGGCTACCTTGACCTCAGAGGCTGGCCCAGTTCTTGTTGGGTTTCTAACAATCAAAGAAGACTCGCTCCTATGTCAGTTCAAGTCGAGATTGCTCAGAGCTGACTTTCCCTTCCTATCTTTCCGAATTGTGTGTCAGACTGCAATTCCAAGCTGGAATCTACCACTAGTTTGGTTAAATCATCTACTGATTGATATCCAGATCATGCAAAGGTAGACTGGCCTTCTATATTTATCTTGATATTCTAAGCATAGGTCCTAATTCCTGTTTGAAAGTTTCCATACACACTTCACTTCCTAGTCCTTATGATCAGTTTATTTTCTGATCCCAACTTGAATACAAATTCCAACAGTGATGTGACTCCCCTACAAAATGAATCACAATTGGAAAGTTGTTCTCTGTCTTTTCAGATGTATTAGAAAATAAAAATAAGCTAAGCAAAAAGAAATTAAGAAACTATTATCGACATGAAGTTTTCACTGAAAATTCTACAAATAAGAAATCACCTTTTTTTTCCAAAACTACTTTCAGACTACACAAATCTTAAAGGGAAAAACCACCTTTATTTCTAACACTTAGAGATATATTATTAATATTTTAACATATATTTTTAGATTTTTCTTTTTAATTCATTAATACACAGGTAAATGGATATAAAAATAGATTCAAAAATGAAATCATAGCATAAATAATATTTTCTAACTACCTTTATGGCTTCATAAAGCCATAAATATGTTGCAGGAGGCTGAGTATGTAGTTCAATGGTAGAGTGTGTGCTTAGTATGCATAATACCCTGGATTAATCCCCAGCACCATGAAAAATTATATATATAATTTTTTCTGTAATATATTATATACCTACATATGTTTGCGTATGTGTATACTGCAGACTATCTTGTGACAATAAATTTCTCTTTATAGCCTAATTTTCAAAATTCCATTATAAGAGTTTACAATAATTTATTAGGCATCTATTTAATCTCTTTGGTGAAGGTATATATTTGATCAATGAAAACCACCAATTCTTATCTTCTGCATTGGCAATATGTTACAGCTTAAGTCAACTATAAAGTCAACTGTACAAATAAAGTCAACTATAAAGATGCTAAAAGAACTTTGGTTACAACCAAGAAGATTAATGACTAAAAAAGAATTTCTTATAAGATCAATGAAGATTTAAATCTTTCATGCCTTATTGTTGTCACGTACACAAGATAGTACTAAACATTCAAACTTCCAATCAGGATGAAAACTGTGTGTCTTTTTGCTTCCCAGTATCTCCGAGGGCAACTAGGAAATGAAGTGAAATCCAAATGCTCCTCGCAGCTCCATCACAATAGAGCAGTTAAACAACTCCATAGGCTGAGTAAGTTAAGAAGGACCAAATAAATGCAATACCTCTGGGACCAAAAAAATTAAACCTCACAATGAAAACAACTAAGAGACATGTGTTCTTCACTTTATTAGGAAGAAACGTAATAACCTGTAGCCAAGGACAGAGGCAGGAGGAACTTAAGGGAAAAGAAATAGTAATTAGATACTATTGTTCAGAAACATTTGTGTAAGACCTTAAAGTTAAAAAAAAAAAAAAAAAAAGTCAAGCTATTGTTAGAAAGTGACAGACTATGGAAAACACAACTGTTTTTTATTCACTCTCCTCCAGAAAGTGGAAAGACTGATTTCTATAGACACAATCCAGCAGAAGTTGTTTCTGTTTAGCATCAAAATCCTATTCCAGATGATAGTTCAAAACACACAAATGCCTGGGTTAATGTACTTCATTATATATGTATAATTTTCCCCATATATACTACATAAAGAAAGATTTACATCTCCGTGGTAACTACACAATTTAAGTCATCTAAATACAGTATCTGATAACTTTGCTTAAATGGTAAACATGATTATTAATTCCTTTTAAACTTAGCTGTACAATAATTACTCACTGATTTGGAAGAGTCAATAAGAGTTGCAAATGACTCTAAATTTTGAGAAACAGAGTAATACTGAGTTATGCATTCCTCTCCTAAGCTTCCGTATTCTGACTTCAGAAAACAAATCTTACCTGAAACTTTCCTCTGCAAGTCATCAGTGACTTTCTGCCTCCCTTATGCAATACTTCTCTTAATTTTCTTTTCCAAAGCATTTTTAAGTATGGACTATCACTTCTGAACACTCTGCTCCTCCACTGCATGACAATGCACCACCCCAAGTCATTTCTCACCCTTCTCTCCCTATCCTGGTAAAGTCACACATTACCCAGAGCCTTATATGAGATGGGTACAGCACTAGGTTCTGTAGATAAAGGGAGACCAAGCAATGCCTGTCCTTGAGATACAGATGCAGGAAACCAATATTTCAGCCCAAAATTATTTTATATGTATACAAAACATGGAGAAAGGATCTGCATCCTTGTTGCTATTCTGTCTGTTACCCTTTATGCTGGAGGTAAATCCAGGGTAAGAATGCTGTGGAGACTCTGGGCCAGCTTCAGAGGAAGGTGAGAGGGAACCTGGGGCCCATAGAGGAATGGAGACACAGACAAGAGGGAGAGATGAGGAGCTGCCCTTTGCCTCTCAAGGTGATCATGCTAGGAGTGGAGCTCGTGATTTAGGCAACAATAAAAGAAACTGGTTTGGACTATCCTCTGTACTTTATCATTAAAGCTAAGATGTCTCTGCTAATGGATTGTGTTTTCTCTGAAGTTGGAGGTGAGGTCATTTTCTGCAAGTGAGACAGAGATTGTCTGGAAATTTTGAGAATAAAAGATAAAATAAGAAATAGTTGTCATGAAAGTAAACCAGAAACTTGCCTAGAGGGTATCTAGAAGGATTTCTAGCAGCCAAGGTCCTGAGGATTACTTTGTCTGGAGAATATGAACGTGTTCTGTCACATATCTCTTCTCTTGGTCAGTGGCACATCCTCCAAAAAACCTTCTTTGACCATAAATCCTGGCTTTGATTTATAACTTCAGTATTGCCCCCTAGAAACAAAAACAATAAACAACAAAAAAAACTCTCCACATCTCTAGCCCGCCTCCCTAAAACTGTTTCCATTACCTAGATTGGTTAAGGACCCAGAAAGAAATGGTTGAGCCCCATACCCCAAAAAGTCTGGATGGCTAAATTCTATTCTCCAAAGAGAATAGAATCTAATCCTTTCTCACAGGCTTTTATCTAAGAATCAGATTTAGGTAAGCTAGAAGGTAATAACCATGTTTGTCCTTCTTGGGAAAACTCCTTTCACATCTAATTATTTTGCAAAAATACTATATTGTTCAAGTTGTGCCCAATGTAGGGATTGCATTTGGTAATTTATTACATCTAGAAGAGATTTTGGAACTAGTTAATCCAAGTTGCAGGTTAACCAACAAATCCATAAATATAAGTCTATATAACTTCCCAGTAACTTGAAGGTTACTGGGAAAATCTCAAGTTCATTTATTCATTCAGCAAATATGAATGAAACACCAGATTCTGCATGAGGCTCCGGGCACCCAATTTAGAGTAAAACAGATATGCTACTACTTACAGACTACTGAGAATACAGACAGTAAATAAGTTGCCAAGTAAATAGAGCTTTACATGGTAATAGGTGTTTGCACTACACTCTTCAACAAAATTATACTCCTAGGCACTCCCCAACTGCCATCAGCCTCCTTAAAAGGATGAAGCAGTGACCAAGAAAACATGGTAGAAAATTGCAGCAAATTGTTGGTGTAGGAGACATTTGCATTTAAACTCTAGTTTACAAACAACTGTCTGAGAAATCTTCAGGCTGATGGCTCACTAAACCAAAGGGTTCTACTTATAGAACTTCACAATTAATCAAAACGATGCCCCCCACACTAAAAGATCATCAACATCCAACCCAGGCAAGCCTTAAAACATATTTATATGATGGTATCATTCCCATGTAACCAGTGAGAAAGTCTTCAGTCAGTGAAGTGGACATCTCACTCAGCAAAATGATTCAGCCCCAGGTGGCACAGAAGCCAAAAGATTGTTTGACAAGGAGATTCCCAAGACATCTCAGATACGGGAAAAAGGATTTTCTTTTTTTTAAGATTTCTGAATTTCTATTGCAAAAAACGAGTAACTCATGATTAACTTATTGCCTTTCATCTCATGGAATTATCATCCTGGCAACTTCACAGGTGGCAGAAAGACCTATCAAAAAAAACAAGAAAATATCTGTGGACTAAAGTTCATTTAAAGACCCAAGTCCTAAATCAAAGGACAAGGGGGACAATCAAATAGAAGAATTCCCTTCATATCTCCAAAATATGTATTCTACCTCCTAGAATCAAACTATTCCCTCAAAAAGTAGCTGGGAACCTCCGCGGATGTCAGTACTTCCTTTCTGGTACCAGTTTCACTTTAATTTCAACTAACTTTACTTCTCAACATGCAAGAGAGACCCAGGGCACTTCAATCCACAAATATTAAACTGATCCCTGGAGAAGTTTGACCTAGAAGAACAATGAGCAGTAGGCTCTGTCATGGGCAAAACTATTGGCATGTAAATTGTTTGTAGTGTTTTCACATCAGGAAAGAATGAATCCCTACCCTCACAAAAAGGTAACAGGAATGAGAGACCAGAAAAATCCTGCTTTGAACAACAGATCCATGACCAATAGACCATGGAAAAACAGCTGGCTCCAGGGTGTGCACAGCACTCTACCTTCCAGTTAAAAAGGACAAAGTGGATTGTAAAACCTACAAAGTCGCCCGGAATAATGATAAATATTTCCAACACTAGGAATTAACAGATTTCCACTTGTGTAAGGCTAAGAAAAAACAAGTAAGCATCTTGTCTATTTGAGCTGCCATAACAAAAACCAGGGTAGCTTATAAACAATAGAAATTTATTTCTCACCATTCTGAAGGCTGGAAAGTTCAAGATCAAGACACTAGCAGATGGCTCTGAGGTGACAGTGCCTCTCTATTCTATAGAGAGCACCTTCTTACTATGCCTCAAGGTGGAAGGGACAAGGCAGCCCTTTAGGGCTGCACTGTCATGATGTACACCTCCCAAGGCATCACCTCCTAATACCATTGTGTTGAGGGTCAGGATCTCAGCACATGAATTTGGAAGGGTGGTGGGGAGACCACGGCACACAGGTCCTGTCAAAACATTTACTGCAAAAAACACAAGTTACATATAAAAATTCACTATGAGTACATTTCAGATCAATGGGAAAAGAAAGGATCATTCAATAAAAAGTGCAGACTATGATTAACTACTTGGAAAGAAAATTTGTAGTCCCCATAAGAATAAACTCCAAAAGGATTAAAGAGGTAAATATTCTTTAAAAATTAAAAAAAAAATCATGTTATCTACTTGGAACACACTGCTTAAATCGCATTAGTGGAATTCCATTGCTTTTAAAAACCCAAAATACATATAAGACCTACAAGACCTAACATAGTCTGATGTCAAAATTCCTCTCCAGACATAATCCTGCTTCACCTTGATCCCTGTTTCAGTTGCAATGGCCTCTGATTCAGCCTGAAATACCTCCCTCCACCATGTCTTTATTGTGACTTAACTACAATCTTCCTTCAGAGTTTAATTCAAAGCTACTCCCACAGGAAAGCCTTCCTGGACCTTCCCAACTGGAGTTTACCCTGTAGACTTTTTATATCACCATTTCTCTCACCTTCAGAACACTTTCAACACAGTTGTAATTTCATTTGTGAACTTAAAACAAATTAAGATCTATTTTCTTTTTTTCCCCCCAATGTTATTTAGGTATAATTGATACATGATAACTTTGTACATTTAAGGTGTATACAATACTTTGACAAATGTATACAATTGAAATGATTACCACAATCTGGCAATCTAAAATATCCATCTCTTTACATAGTTAGAGTATTTGCTGGTCAGAATACTTAAGACCTACTGTTTTAGAAAATTTCAAGTGTAGGATGCTCTAGTAGTACTATAGTTACCATGTTATATGTTACATCTCCAGGACTTATTCATTTTATAAATGAAAGTACCCTTTGATCAACAGCTCCTCTTTTCCCCCACCCACCAACCCCATAACCAACCTTCTACTCAGTTTCTATGATTTTGCCTTTTTTAGATTCCTTTTATAAATGAGATCACAAGATAAACAAAGAGCTTTTCATAATCAATAACCCTTCAAAATTGTTCAAAGTTCATAGAAAAGCAGTCTTACAATAATATAGTTTCCAAACATAAAAGTGCTCTAATCATTAGGAAATAAAGATACATTTTATACAAAAATATTTTACCTATAAAATTAATAATTTTAAGAAATTGTAATGCTTAGTGTTAGAAGGAGTGAGCACTAAACTTTATTCCAAGTAGAAATATAAATCTGTAGAATTTTCCTGGAAGGAATTTTTGCAACACATACAAAAGTTTATTCAGTAACTTTAACTCAGCAATTCCTCTTCCAGGAACTTAGCCCAAGGAAAAATGTTTTCACTGGAGAGTTACTAATAAAAATTTTTTTTAATATTAAAAATAACATAAATACCTAACAATAGAAGAAACAAATTTTAAAGCATGCACAAAATAAAACACCATTGAATTATGTGATATAAGCAGTCAATACTATAAGAAAATATTACAAATGTATAATAATTGAAAAAAAACAGGGGTTGAACCAGCATAATTGTTTTCCTTCTGTAAACATATTTCTATATGGAAATAGAGAGAAGATTGGGTAGATGTACTAAAATGTTGATATAAGTTATTAAATGGAGAGTTTATGGTGATTTTTATTTTCATTGTTTTATTTTACATTTTCCACAATGAACTTATCTGTTTTATAATAAAAGAAACTAATAACAAAAAGTTATAATGTATAACACTATTAAAAATGTGCTTATATTGTGCCAAGCAGTATAGAAGCATTTTATACATATTACTTAATTTATCCTTTGAGGTAAATACTAATCCTTGAAGTAGGTACGACTATTGTCCTCATTTTTAAAGATGAATGGATGTAATTTTATCAAAAAATATTCTTCATCCAGTAATTTTTTTAAAGCTGATTATAATTATTTTTCTAGCCTTTTCCAAACATCGTTCATTAAAGTTAAAAATAATCAAGGCTTTACATTAATATCTAAAACAGAGCCTCCAAGTTCAAACTTAGATTCTAGATTCAGATTCAAAGAAAGAGAAGAGACTTAAATATGATCTAATATTCACATTAGGACACTGATAAATTAGGGATTCCGCGCCACACCTTCTAGTCTCCTGATGCAAGCAAGGTTCTGAATTCCAAGAAACTTACACTGAACGATATGTCATTTCTAAAATATGAAGAAAAATGTCCTTTCCAGGGGACGAACGGCATGAGCATACATTTTTAAGCCCAGTGTCTGTCTTTGTAGCCTTCTTCATGGAAAGGAATTCCACATACTGCAACCATCTGAACATGATTAATTCACCACAGCCCTCTTCATCACACACTATTGTTTTAAACATAGACTTTCTTTTCTTTGACTCTGACTGACAGGTTGGCCCATCCTCCATGAAAAATGGAATATTCTCAGTCTTTTGGACATGTAATCCCTGCTGACCTTGATACAGCTGATGAGTCTACCAGTAGAAAGCACTGTGTCTCTGGAGGCCAGCGTCTGCCAAGGTGGCCCTAACAGAAGATGACAATTGCCTGTCAAAGAATCACTTGGAAACATATTTAATAGGCAAAATAATAAGCTACTTAAGTTGCTGCTCAGAGTAGCTCGCACAGGCATGAAAATAACTGGTAGGAAATAATTTAATATATAAAATGTAAATACTGATGTATACTTACACAGAGTGCGTGCCAGGCACTGTATTAGGCTCTAAATATATCCTCTCATTAGAGCTTCACAATGACCCTGGGAGAAATAAATTAACCCTATTTTTACCATTATGAAACTCAAAAGTAAGAGATAAAATAACTACTAGTAGGATTCAAACTACATTCAGCTAATTCTAAATCCAGCGGCTAATGTGAGATATCACATCTAAGGTTCAGCAAATTGCTTCTCATAGGTTTATACAAGACCTCCACCCCAGCCCTACAGTTTCACGGAACAAAAGGGCCACTCTACCGTACCCTGGGAGCCAACTCAGTGAGGATGCAAACAGAGGCACGATGAAGAATAATAAGTTAGCTAATACTGTGACAGAAAGACTATACAAAACAGGAAAAGGGAGGGAAGATTTTGAGCACTCTAACACAAACTACTTTCTGAACAGTAATCGTAGCAACTGGGGAGGCTGAAGCAGGAGAATCAAAAGTTTGTGGCCAGTCTCAGCAAATCAATGAGGCCCAGAGCAACTTAGCCCCTGCCTCAAAATAAAAAAGGGCTAAGGATGTAGTTAGTGGCAAAGCTGCCTAGGGTTCAATCTTCAGTACCCACTCCCCCCAAAAAAAATCACTTTCTGAAAATTGTGTTCCTGGCATTTGGAAACATCTTCCTTAACCTTCTTGGAAGAAGTAGTTTAAGAAGGTCTACATCTATCAAGGCAATGGCTTACAATAGATGTCTGAAGTCTTTTCACTCTAAAAGGATTTCAAAAGCTACTGAGTATGCTATTTAGTATCTCTGCAGCTACGTCATAAGACGAGCCTATATCTCTCAATCGTTAAGGTGCAGGAACAGACAGCCTCATGCAAATTATTTCCAGGGCTTCTCAAACCTAATTTGTACAGGAACCACCTGCAGATGGTGTCACAATGCAGATTCTGATTCACTATGGCTGAAGCAGGACCTGAGTCTGCATTTCTAATAAGTGCCTAGGTGATGCTGCTTCTTGCATGTGATGCTGCTGTTGCTACCTTTTTGCAGCAAACATCTCTCTGCTATACCATGAGTGAGATTCACATGTGCCAGTGATGCCATCCCTATCCCAGGAAACTGAGCTTTAAGAAATCCCTAGAGCCTTTCAATATTTTTTTATAATCTAAAAACATGCATGTGTATGTGTACACACACACATGCACACAGAGAGAGAGAGAGACTGGTTCAATGATAAGACTTCACTTTTACATAATAATTGAGACATTTCCAGAAAAATTAGTTTCTTAAGTCAGCTTTTCTCAAAATGGACTCTGCAGATATTTTCTTGATGGGTCCAAAGAATGATTTACTCATAAAAGAGGTCCATACGATGACTTTGTGATCAGAGTGTTGCCTTACCCAGAGAACAGCCAACATCTGACTGCAGCAAAAGGACAGATGTCAGAGGATAGAGAAGAGAAGGGGTAGATTCTGACAATCACAGAGCTTGATGTCCTGCCCTGCAAACCTTTAAAATGAATTATGCAATAGGTAGTTTGTATGAACTTAAAGAAAATAAAAACAGGCATTCAGTAGAAAACAGCATGGTTTTGCTCAGAAATAAGATATACCTAATATTTTATTTACTTTTTAACAGGGTTTTGAGAATGGCAGGCTGTGACAATGCTTTTGACAATATATCCAGATTTCAACAAGGTATTGAGTCTCCAAAAACATTCTTATTGCCAAGAACACATAAATGGAGCCTAAAGATGTAGGCTTTCTATTCACCTCACAGATTGTTTCTTTTGCTTAGAAGAAACTTTTTAGTCTGAATCCATCCCATTTATTGATTCTTGGCTTTAATTTTGGTACTATAGGAGTCTTATTAAGAAAATTGGGGCCTAATCCAACATGATGGAGATTTGGGCCTACTTTTTCTTCTATTGGATGCAGAGTCTTTGGTTTAATTCCTAGGTCCTTGATCCATTTTGAGTTTTGTACATGGTGAGAGATAGGGGTTTCATTTCATTTTGTTGCATATGGATTTCCAGTTTTCCCAGCACCATTTGTTGAAGAGGCTATCTTTTCTCCAATGAATATTTTTGGCACCTTTGTCTAATATAAGATAACTGTTATTTTGTGGGTTAGTCTCTGTGTCCTCTCTTCTGTACCATTGGTCTACCAGTCTGTTTTGCTGCCAATACCATGCTGGTTTTGTTACTATTGCTCTGAAGTATAGTTTAAGGTCTGATATAGTGATGCCACCTGCTTCACTCTTCCGGCTAAGGACTGCTTAAGCTATTCTGGTCTCTTATTTTTCCAATGAATTTCATGATTGCTTTTTCTATTTCTATGAGGAATGCCATTAAGATTTGGATCAGAATTGCATTAAATCTGAATAGTGCTTTTGGTAGTATGGTCATTTTGATAATATTAATTCTGCCTATCCAAGAGCAAGGTAGATCTTTCCATCTTCTAAGGTCTTCTTTGATTTATTTCTTTAGGGTTTTGTAGTTTTCATTGTATAGATCTTTTACCTCTTTCATTAAGTTGATTCCCAAGTACTTTATTATTTTTTTTGAGGCTATTGTAAATAGGGTAATTTTCCTCATTTCCCTCTCAGAGGATTTGTCACTGATATACAGAAATGCCTTTGATTTATGGGTGTTGATTTTATTTTATATCCTGCTACTTTGATGAATTCATTTATTAGTTCTAGAAGTTTTCTGGTAGAGCTTTTTGGGTCTTCTAAGTATAGAATTATATCATCAGCAAATAGTGCTATTTTAAGTTCTTCTTTTCCTACACATATCTGTTTAATTTCTTTCATCTAATTGCTCTGGCTAGTGTTTCAAGAGCTATGTTAAATAGAAGTGGTAAAAGAGGGCATTTTTAGAGGGAATACCTTCAATTTTTCTCCATTTACAATGATGTTGGCCTGGGGCTTAGTGTAGATACAATGTTGAGATATGTTCCTGTTATCCCTAGTTTTTCTAGTGATTTGAACATGAAGGGGTGCTATATTTTGTCAAATGCTTTTTCTGCATCTATTGACATGATCATATGATTTTTATCTTTGTGTCTATTGATGTGATGAATTACACTTATTGATTTCCATATGTTGAAACAATCTTGCATCCTGGGATGAATCCCACTTGATCGTGGTATGTGATATATGATCTTTTTGATGTGTTTTTGTATTTGATTTGCCAGAATTTTATTGAGAATTTTTGCATCTATGTTCATTAGAGATATTGGTCTGAAGTTTTCTTTCTTTGATGTGTCTTTGCCTGATTTTGGAATCAGGGTAATATTGGCCTCATAGAATAAGTTTGGAAGTGCTGCCTTTTTTTCTATTTCCTGAAATAAAATGAAGAGTATTGGCATTAGTTCCTATTTAAAGGTCTTATAGAATTTGGCTGTGTATCCATCCAGTCCTGGGCTTTTCTTGGTTGGTAGACTTCTGATGGCATCTTTTATTTCATCACTTGATATTAGTATGTTTAAATTGTGTATATCATTCTGACATAAGATAGAACACTAATCTCAAGGGTATATAAAGAATTCAAAAAAGATAAACACAGCGGCTGGGGATGTGGCTCAAGCGGTAGCAAGCTCGCCTGGCATGCGTGCAGCCCGGGTTCGATCCTCAGCACCACATACAAACAAAGATGTTGTGTCTGCCAAAAAAATAAATATTAAAATATTTTTAAAAAGATAAACACCAAAAGAACAAATAACCAATCAATAAATGGGCCAAGGACCTGAACAGACACTTCTCAGAAGAGGATACACAATTAATCAACAAATATATGAAAAAATGCTCATCATCTCTAGCAATTAGAGAAATGCAAATCAAAACTACTCTAAGATACCATCTCACTTCAGTCAGAATGGCAGCTATTATGAAGACAAACAACAATAAGTGTTGGTGAGGATGTGGGGAAAAAGTACACTCATACATTGCTAGTGGGACTGCAAATTGGTGCAGCCAATATGGAAAGCAGTATGGAGATTCCTTGGAAACCTGGGAATGGAACCAGCATTTGACCCAGCTATCCCTCTCCTTGGTCGATATCCAAAGGACTTAAAAGCAGTGTTCTACAGGGACATAGCCACATCAATGTTTATAGCAGCACAATTCACAATAGCTAAACTGAACCCAATCTAGATGCCCTTCAGTGAATGAATGGATTAAAAAATGTGGCATATATACACAATGGAATATTACTCAGCAATAAAAGAGAACAAAATCATGGTATTTTCAAGTAAATGGATGGCGTTGGAGAAGACAATGCTAAGTGAAGTTAGCCAATCCCAAAAAAACAAATGCTGAATGCTTTTTCTAATATATGGTGACTGACTCACAGTGTGTAGAGAGTGGGAGCATGGGAGGAATAGACAAACTCTAAATAGGGCAGAGGGGTGGGAGGGGAAGGGTTAGGGTAGGGAGTTAGCAAGGATGGTGGAATGTGATGAACATCATTATCCAAAGTACATGTATGAAGACACGAATTGGTGTGAACATACTTTATATACAACCAGAGATATGAAAAAATTGTGCTCTATATGGGTAATAAGAATTGTAATTCATTCCGCTATCATTTATTTTTAAAAAACCAAGAAAAAAAGAAATGGAACCTAAATAATAATTTGCTAAGTGGCCTCCCAGATGGTTGAATGGAAGAGCCCAAGACAATGGACTAATGGAATACATGTCAGCCTGGTCTGAGGTTCCTTTAAAGTTCCTTCCCTTTCCCACCCCAACAAATGCCCCCCAACCTCCAAGCAAATTAGAAACAACACCAGAAGTGACATATCCTGAAACTACCATTTTTGCTGTTGTTGTTGTTGTTGTAAACGGACAGAATGCCTTTATTTGTTTATTTTATGTGGTGCTGAGGATCGAACCCAGTGCTTCACACATGCTTGGCAAGCTCTCTGCCACTGAGCTGCATCCCTAACCTCCAAACTACCATTCTTATATGTGCTTTAAAAGTACAAAGAAGTCGCTTATATCTGAACTTTACAAAAAAAAGGATTCAACTAAAACCTACTCCCGATAAAGCCCTAGCTCTTAAAGTTTAAGAGCATTTTCCTTTTATGCGTTATTTATTTAAACTGTTTTCAATGGCAATGCTTAAACAGGTTAGAAATATATAAAAGAGGTAAAATGGATGCAGTGAAGCAATTGAGGCTTTTCCAATTAAAATTTGGGAAAGATAATGGACAATGAACTCCAAACACAGCCTTATCATTGTATTTTCAAGGTGTACGGGAGGAGGGAGAGGCAGAAGTACATATAAGGACAGCTTTTTGCATCAGCTTAAGCATCAGTGTTATTGTGCATCTCTGGGAGTCCTGAGGGTTCCAGGAGGCAGGACTTGGAATTTCTATTCTGAGTCATAAATCAGAAAAGGACCAGCTTTGAGTAACATGCTAAAAATTGTCCTCGTGGTATGCTTATAATATTCAATAAGTCAAAATTACATACACATCACTGAAATTACAGAATAAGAGAACCTTCCATCAAACAATGAAAGAAGGAAATTCTATAAAATGTCTATGCTACTTTACTTACCTTATTATAAATAAACATTATAACTTTATCTTAATCACATAAAAAATATATGAATGAAAACAAAGAAGTGCTCAAAGACTATAGGAGTTATGTGTGAAGAATATAGAAGCTGGCCTAAAAGGGACCCACTGGCCAGATTTGGACAAACTGTACTTTCGTAAGTGCAATGTTGATAATCAATTGTAACACATTTAATCTAAAAATCCATGAGTCTGTATTAAGATAATATGGGGGGACTGGGGTTGTGGCTCAGAGGTAGAGCACTCACCTGGGACATGCGAGGACCTGGGTTGGATCCTCAGCACCACATAAAAATAAATAAGTAAAATAAAGGTATTGTGTCCAACTACAACTAAAACATAAATAATTTGTTTTAAAAAAAAAGATAGTATAGGGACACAGGAGGAAAACTCTTGCAGAAAGCTATCTGTTAGATGAAAAGGGAATGACAGAAAATAATCCCTTTGCAACACCAATACAATTAATTCAAGCAAGAATCACCTGTGAATGCTATTAGTACCTGGGGAATGATTGTTAGGGAATGGAATATTCACATTATCTCAAGCATCACTGGGCAGTTTACCTACTAATCATAAAAGAGCTCATGCACTTGTTCAGGAGAAACTGCAGGAGTTACCACTTAACCAAGTGAACTCATTCCACAATCAATAGCAGGATGATCAGACATCCTGGGCCTCTAAATGGGATGCAGTAAGTAATATCACCTGAGCCACCAAGCCTGAATGTAAAAACTGGGTAAAAAGCAGACAAGTCCAGAACATTCTACAGTGGGTCTAAATTCTTCAACTCTATCATCCTAAAACAAAATAAAAGACATGGGAATTTTTCTAGATTAAAAAGAAATTAAGAGACATGACCTAAATGAGATGCATGAAATTTTACTGTACCTTAATTGAAAAAAAAAAGTGTGGGATAATTTTAACATAAAATATACATGAGATATTGTTTTAGTCAGCTTTTTCACTGCTGTGTCTAAAGACCTGATAAGAACAATTTTAGGGAAGAAAACATTTATTTGGGGGCTCACAGTTTCAGAGGTCTACAGTCCACAGACAGCTCCATTTCTCAGGGCTCAAGGTGAGATAGAATATCATGGCGGAAGATGTGGTGGAGGAAAGCAGCTCAAGACATCACACCAGGAAGGAGAGAGAGGGGGAGGGAGGAAGACTCCACTTGCCTACAAAATATACACTCCAAAGGCACGACCCCAATGACCCACCTCCTCCAGCCACACCCTACCTGTGCTCAGTTACCAGTCAGCTAATCCCTAACAGGGGATTAATTCACTGATTGGGTTAAGGCTCTCATAACTCAATCATCTCACCTCTAAACCTTCTTGCATTGTCTCACACATGAGTTTTTGGGGAACACTTTACATCCAAACCAAAACAGATATTCATTGAATTATGATTAATTAGGTTAAAATCCAAAAACAACAATAATAATATTAGAGATGGCAGAAGAATGTCTTTATTCTTAGAAAGTGTGGATATTTAGGGGTGATGTTTAATGGCACACACAATTTATTTATAAAATGTTCAGGGGAAAAAAAGAGAAATCAAAGTAAAAGAATGTTAACAATTGATTAACCAGGAAGATAATTTTGAATGTTTCTTTATCTTATTCTAACATTTAGAAATTTTTCAAAATGAAAGATTGGGGAAAGAGAAAAATACGTTGTTCTTTCTTTCTTTTTTTTTTTTTTTTTTTTTTTTTTTTTTTTTTACTCTAATGCTGGGGGTTGAACCCGGGGATACTCTATCACTGAGCTACATCCCTAGACCTTTTTTATTTTTTATTTTGAGATATTTTGCCCAGGCTGGCCTCAAATCTGTGATTCTCCTTGCCTCAGCCTTCCAAGTAACTGGAATTACATTCATTATGCCACCTGCCTAATTTAACATTAGTTAAATTTTTCCTTTTTGCCTCTTAACATTTCTTTTCTTTTATAAATTTATATTCCTTGCCAACTGGGGTGGCACACATCTATAATCCGAACTACTGGAGAGGACGAAGCAGGATTGCAAATTTAAGGCCAGCCTGGGCGACACAACAAGACTGTTTCTCAAAAAATAAAATTTAAATAGGGCTGGAAATGTAGCATAGTAATATAGGACTTGTCTAGCATTTTTAAGATCCTGAGCTTGATTCCCTTGTGCCTAAAATTTAAAATAATAATAATAATCATAATATCACACTCCTCACCCTCATGCCTACCCCTATACAACTTTTGAATACTGACTTATCATTGAAGTTTCATACAAGTTCCAGTCCCATACACTATGCATTCAATATTCTGGATGTATACAGATCACAACAAAAATATATTCAAACATAAAATATGAGTATCAAGTAAGAGTTTAATAAGCAGGATAGTGTAGTACACAGTACATTAAAAGTTGAGTGATAATTTATTTGTGATTTTTTTCTTTTTAATTCAAAGCTGTCTTTGGCTTGCTCAGTGATGTCCTCCAAGCTCACAATGGAGGCCTACTTAACTCATTACAAGGTTGGTGGCTGCAGTGATCCTGTCTCCATCTAACTACATTTAAAGACCCTCTCAGTCTCACCCACAAAATAAACCAGCAACTATTCCAGAGATCAAGGGGAAAAAAATTACCAAAAGCTGCAGGTTAAATTAGTGAGAAATCAATCTAAATTTGGAGGATCTGATCTAAAATTGATGATGATAGAGCAGATGGCACACATATTCTCTTTCAGTATTTTGTCCAAAAAAATAGCAAACCAAGGAAGGATTCTTATGCAACAAATGAACATGCTTTGAAGATGCTAATTTTTCTTTAAAAATTAACTTACAAGTTCTTTAACACATTTGTATTTTTTTATGTTCTTATCATTAAAGATAGTAGGGAACTAATGAACAGATTTAAAGGTTAGTTTCTTCATCTTTAAAACAATGGATACAGACTCTGCTTTCATCATATTAACACAGAATTTCACAACACTAGTGGAATCCTGAATGTGATCCCAGTCACATTTCATTTTTATTTATTGGTCAAACACTGGATTCATCTGAGAACTTTTTTTAAAAAAAAAATGGATGATGGAGGGGACATGGTGGTAGGAAAGACTGCAGAATGAGGTGAACATCATTACCCTAAGTGCATGTATGAAGACACAAATGGTGTGAATATACTTTGTACAACCAGAGATATGAAAAACTGTACTCTATATGTGTAATATGAATTGTAATGCATTCTGCTGTCATATATAACAAATTAGAATAAAAAAGAAGGGATGAATTTTCCTTAAGAATTGATAGGCTGAAATTACTAAGTTAGGGAACCAAAGCCTAAAGTAAAGTTATCTCTGTACTAAAAATAACAATAATTGAAGGGGGCTGAGGCATGAGGCCTGCAAGGTCAAAGCCAGCCTCAGAAAGACCCTGGGCAACTTAGCAAGATCCTGTCTCAAAATAAAAAATAAAAAAGGGCTGGAGATGTGGTTCAGGGGTTAAGCATCCATAGGTTCAATCTCTGGTACCAAAAAAAATGAGTTAATAATAATAATAATAAGCCCTGAAAGATTAAAGAATACTTTGCCTCAGATTTAAATGTTTAGTATAGCTGCCAATAGCAAATAATATACAGTGCACACCTAAATAGCCAAAATGCTAGATTACTTTCCTTACTTTCAAACTAAAGCACTAAAAATACTAGTAAATTCTCTCTACTTTTGTATTAAGCTCTTGTTTTTCTTTAAGCTAGTAAGAGGTTTTATAGCTATCCACTCCACCCCACCCCCACCAAATAACAGGAAACAATGTTTAAAATTACATGGGCATTTTAGAATTCTCACTTCTGCAGCAAATCCATATGCTAAGAATATCTTGCCAAATAAATGAATTGCTTCTAGCGATGACCCATTTTAAAAGAAAAAAAATCTAAAATGTTTGCAAATGAAATTAAATTACTCTAATGGACTACTTACCTCAAAACCTACTTATGTTTTATCTACATTAAAACCATTCTAAGAAACAGTGTTAAAGTTTACTCCATTAATAATACTTTTTTAAAAATGTTTTTTAAAAAAACATTCGATGTTATGGTTCTATAAGCATAGTCTCCATGTATTTTGTTCAATGCCTTTTACTCGATAATATAGTATAATTTTCCTGAAGTAAGCATTGCTTACAAGTTATTTAAGCATTAAATAACAGAAAAAGAAATCGTTACTCGTGTCATTAGAAAACTCTCTTCAGAGTTAAAAGCTAAATATTTATTAAGATTATTTTATTACGCCAGAAACTTCAACTTCTATGTATTCCCTTATCTAAGCCTCAAGACAACCCTCTGAGGTGCGTATACATTTTAGATATGAGGAAACTAAGATTCAGAGACATTCAGTAATTAACAGTGCCACATTGCTAGTCTTGCCCCAAAGTGAATCTCTCCTTCTTTCCTAGCAACAAGTTTCAGCTGGACGGGTGGGCCTATGGCCTTCCAGAGAAAATGCATGTGCCAACTTCCCAGTCAGTCTTGAGGTTGTCATAAGACTGAATTCTCACCAATGGAACATGGGTGGAAGGGACACATGCATTTTCCATGTCAAGTGATTCTCCCCCTTCTCACTGGCTGGAACACAAATGTGGACGGGGGATAGCTTCGACTGTGTGAATGATAATGGCCCATAGGGGCTAGCAGAGCAATGAATTAAAAAGAGTGTGCTAAAATAAAAATTTAAAAAAAAATTTTTTTTTTAATTTTAAAACTGTGTTCAAAGGGCCTATCCATCCAGAAATATCCATCTACCTAAAGTAGAAATGAGAGAGAAATGCTAGAAAGACGATTAGATAAGAATAAGCTCTAGCTTTACTGGGCCACTGTGTTTTGGAGAAATGTCTATGACAATAGCTTAGTTCACCCAATTATAGAAACTGGCACCAGAAGTGGGGTGGTAAAGCTACCTAAATATAAATCGTAATATAAATTATAAGGTACTGGCCTTGTAAAAAGACAGTGGATGTTGCTAACTGAAAAGGGTCATCAACTAGTGCCCCTTGTTTGTCATAGTAGAATAGTTGGCAAATCTGTTCACCTGAGACTACCTGGAAGGCAGACTGGACCACATATCTGTAGATGCTATTTCTCTAAGGAAGATAGACTGAAAGTATAGGAGTAAGATGTTTCTGAAATTCTAGGTGTTCAATCAGAATTAATTATCAAGCACTGATATGGACCATTATCACACACAAAAAAAATTCCTGGGAACTAATGCAGTATCACTATGTGATACTTATGCAGTATCACTAGTAAGACGTCTTAATAAATCTGTTTCTAGATATTTTCCTTCCTCCCTAGATGGGAATTAAAACAGAAAGGACTAAAGTCTTCTCCCATTTTGGAAATTGAGAAATGGAATGTTTCATGTCTTAAAACTTGGAATAAAATAATTTTTTAATTCTATATATCAAAGTCATTCAGAAGATCTTTTGTTTCACTTTACTATTATATGTATCTAAAAATAAAAAAATTAAAATAAATTTAGAACATACCTCCTTTAGAAATGCTGAATTGCTTATTGTATATGTTGCCTATTTTGCTACACATGTTCTCTTATTATCTTTTCATTTCCAAATTTAGCTTGAAGCCATTAGAATTTCATTCAAGGTCAAGTTGGGTGTTTGTTTCTTTAAAAAAATTAGAGGGGGGGAATCATAAGGACACTCATATACCTAAATTAAAATTCTCTATGTTATGATAGTTATTTTTGTATTCTCATTATATAAAACCATAGTTCCTAAAAGTATTTCAGAGAGTGCTGCCAACTTAAAATCTCAACAGTACTTAGTTTCGCCCACTCCCACCTCCCACAAAAGGAGACTAGAGGTATGAATAAAATTTAATGCAAGAAAACAAAGAGCCTAACAAAGCACTAAACAAAAAACTAAGAAATAATACAGAAATAAAAGCTGTCTTAAATGTCAACTTCTCCTTGATAAATAAACACCAAAAATTATTCAAGAAATGCCTTCTGTCTACTTTTTTCCATGTGACTATTTTTTTTAATCCATCTGATCTATTCAGCACTTTTTCCCCCCTTGAGAAACATTTATTTTGTTGTATTATTTTTCTTCCTACCATAATGGGAAAATTTACAAGTAAGGAGACTAGATTCTGTTATCATATTATCATATCTGTCACTAAGGTTGGAGTGACATCACATCCCAGACTGCCCAGGACCAACTCACCAGTGCCTTGTCCCAGTACAATTGAGTGCTAGGATACAATAGAAACTATAATGGATACACTATTACCAACTAGCTGTGTGAACTTGAAAAAGTTATGAAACTTCTTCAGGACTCAGTTTCTACTTTCACCAAATGAGAATAGCACCTGCAATTGGTGATTGTGATGATCTCTGAAGAGAACATTTGAAAGCACATAGGAAAATTCTATATAAATCTAACTTATTGTAAATAAAAATGCAAGAGACATCCAAACACATTTTAAGAAGGAGGAGCTGATCTGGGTAAGGTGGCACATGCCTGTAATCCCAGCATCTAGGGTAGCTGAGGCAGGAGAATCACAAGTTCAAAGCCAGCCTTAGCAAAAGCAAAGTGCTAAGCAACTCAATAAGACCCTGTGTCTAAATAAAATTCACAAATACAAAACAGGGCTGGGGATGTGGCTCAGTGGCCTAGTTTAATTCCCAGTGCCTTCCCCGCAAAAATAGGAGGAGCTGGTACTGTTATCCCTCAGCTTGCTGTGCATCATTCCAAGAGTCTTAACAAAAGTGAAGTCACTTAACTTGATAAGATTCTGGTTTTTTTAACTAAACAAAAATCAATACACAGAATTATCCTTATGAACCTTTCCAACACTAGAAATGTTATTATCATAATCATGTTAATCCAATTTCTCAGATTACTATGAATACGTCTTTTATGTGGTTTCTCTCAAACTGGCTACTATGAATCCACAAATTTCTTGATATCTATTAGAATCATGAATCCTGCTTGCAAACTTATCTGGTTGGATATCCAGGTGTTCTATTAAATTTTTAAATTATTTTCTCCCTTTTTTTTTTTTTTTACAACCAGGATGCTTAACCACTGAGCCACATCATCATCAGCCCTTTTTTATTTTTCATTTTGAGACAGGGTCTTGCTAAGTTGCTGAGTCTGGCTTTGAACTTGCTGTCTTCATATCTCAGCCTCCCAAGCAACTGGGGTTACATGCATGAGCCACTGCACCTGTACCCTTTTTTTTTTAAGAGAGAGAGAGAGAGAGAGAGAGAGAGAATTTTTTAATATTTATTTTTCAGGTTTTCAGGAGACACAACATCTTTATTTTTATGTGGTGCTGAGGATCGAACCCAGCACAGCGCGCAGGCCAGGCAAGCGTGCTACCGCTTGAGCCACATCCCCAGCCCACCCTTTTTAAAATAAGGATATTTCACATAAAAACTTATTTCTGAATTTTATTGAAAACTAGCATATTCAGTATGTTAGGGCAATAATGTAACTGTTGTTCCTTTAGAAAGTGCACATGAGCTCCATCTTCCCAGATTCTTCTTCATTCAATTTACTGCACAGGTTTGTGTTTTCTCCCTACATGGTGCAGATTTTAAGTTTATTCCCTGGATAAAAGAATGTAAGGCCACTGACATCTACCTCAATGGCTAGATTGTAACTCTTTCCCTAAATACATTTTCCCAATAACCTATTACCAATGAAATTTCGACTGTAAAATTCTATTACTTGCTTAATCAAAAGAACTATAATTCTTATCCTTATACCATGTAATTAAAACCAAAAATAATAAAACACAGTAATTTAAAGGTCCAACTAGGAATCAGAAGTCAGATTACATTTAACTTGGTAATTTACTCATTTTCTAACCCCAACATGGCTTCATGCCACTTAGTAATTTTTAAACCTTATCACCGGAAAAACAGAACAAGTATTGTCTAATGTTGGAAACAAACAGAAAAGAATACTTGTTCATACCTGCTGAAGAATTTACACAGCAAAATTTAAGAAAATAATTAACTTGTACTAACCTAGTAAAAAAAAATTATCAAATTGATTGCCATTCTGACAGTCCATTTGATAGTTTTTTTAACAGGTTAGTATATGTTAATGATATTTCTGTAGATGCTTCCACATCTTTTGATTTCCATATCAAAAAGAAACCAATTATATACTCAAAAGAATTGAAAACAGAGTCTACAAGAGATATTTGTAAATTACGTTCATGGAAATATTATTCACAAAAGCTAGAAGATGGAAGCAACACAATTGTCTATCAAGAGATGAATGGATCAACAGAATGTGCTATATACCAGGAAACTTACTCAGTCTTAAAAAAGAAAGAGACTTTGACCCTTTGTACAATGTGAGTGAATCTTGAGAGGACTGTGCTAAATGAAATAAGCAAGTTGCAAAATGATAAATATGGAACACAATTCTATATATGTGCACTACCTAGAGTAGTCAGGTTCATAAAGGCAGAAAATGGAATGTTAGTTTCCAAGACTGGAAGAAAGAAGCATTTTGTTTAGTGGATGTAGAGTTTCATCTTTGCAAGATGAAAGGAATTCTAGAGATTGGCCCACCACAATGTGAATGGACTTATCATTACCATCCTGAACATTTAAAAAGGGTTAAGATTGTAAATTTTATTTTGTCTATTCAAATAGACTGAATATTTGTGCATCTTCAAAAATTATACGTTGAAACTCTACTCTCAATGTGACAGTATTTAGAGTAGTATTGGGAGGTAATTAGGTCATAGGGTGGAATCCTCACAAATAGTAATAGTGCCCTTAGGAGAAGAATCCCGTTCTGCTATGTTAAGATGCACAAGAAGACAGCCACTTGTAAATCAGGAACAGGACCCTTGGCAAGAACTAAAAACTGCTGGCAGCCTGATCTTAGATTTCTAACCTCCAGAAATGTGATAAATATTTGTTGTTTAAGCCACTTATTTTATGGCATTTGGTTATAGCAGCTAAAACTAAGACATGTATATGTCACCACAATTAAATTTTTTTCACTGAGCATGTGGCATACACCTGCAATCCCAACTACACAGGAAGCTTAGACAGGACAGGACTGAATTTTTGGAGCCTAGTTCAAGACTGGCCATGGCAACATAGCAAGACCTTGTCTTCAAAAAAAAAAAATTCACCAGGCACAGTGTTGTACACCTGTAATTTCAGCAGCTCAGGAAGCTGAGGCAGGAGGATCATTAGTTCAAAGCCAGCCTCAGCAAAAGTGAGGTACTAAGCAACTCAGTGAGACCCTGTCTCTAAATAAAAACATTCAAAATAGGGCTGGGGATGTGGCTCAGCGATTGAGTATCCCTGAATTCAATCCCTGGTACCTACCCCCAAAAAAATATTCATTGGCACACAAACTTAAAAAAAAAAAAAGTAGGTACCTATGTGAGGTTAAACAAGGAGATGACAAAGATGTAAAATGTGATAATAAAAACTGTGTGACAAAATTTAAAATAATTACAATATCAGCAAACAGCTTCAGAATTCAATAGGGAGAAAAATACTTCCAGAATGGTCAGGTAAGAATCTCTAGAAATTTTCTTCTCTATAAAAGTCAATAAAAACACTGGGGAAAAAATCGTCAAAACCAGTGCTTTCATAATTCTGAAAATTGACAACAGGTTTGCAGCATTGTGAGGATATTTTACTCAAGAAAAAATGGCTGAGTAAGAACAGTGAACTCTAAGGCTTTTTAATTTGTCCTATTTTCAGCATCTCTCCCTGGCATCATGACACCCTTGAAACTAGTATCCTTAAAGCCATGGTAACTTTGAAAAACAGCACTCTAACAGCCCCTGTACAGAGCACAATCCATTTGTAGCTTCCCAAAATGTCCCCATTCCATAAAATTGTCATTATATGACCCAGTGGTTACCTGGAAAAGAGCCATCCTTAGTACCTATCTTTATTGGACCTGAATCAGTGCCCACTCAAGAGGAAAAGCCCTTCCCCACAGCATTTGTTGAAAACAATCAGCTGCAATTGCTTAATCCTGCAGTTGCCTGAGCAGAAATGCCAGCTGTGGCAAACAAGAAGCAGGCAAAGCAAAGCAATTAGACAAGAAAAAAAAAAGCATCCAGATTAGAAATGAAAAAGTAAAATTATGTCTGTTTGCACAAGACATGTCCAAATACAATCATAGATTCAACAGCAACAACAACAAAACACTGTAAGAACAAATAAACAAATTCAGTAAAGTTGAAATATACAAATCAACAAATTTTTGAATTTTTGGAGCCTAGTTTAAGACTAACCTTAGCAACATAGAAATTGGCCGCACCACAATGTGAATGCACTTATCATTACCATCCTGAAAAGAAATTAAAACAATTCCATTTACAATAGGAACAAAAAGAATACAATATTAGAAGTAAAAAAAAACTATACAGTGAAAATTATAAAATTTTAATATAGAAAATTTAAAAAGCAGATAATTGCAAAGACATCCCATGATCAGAGATTGGAAGAATAAATATTGTTAAAATATCCATGCTACTCAAAGAGATCTTCAGATTCAATACAACTTCTACCAAAAATAAAAAATAAATAAAAATCCAGTAGCATTCTTCTGGGTTTTGTTTTGTTTTGTTTTGTTTCATTGTTGTTTTTGTTGGGGGGAGTACCAGGGATTGAACACAGCCATATCCACTTGAGCCATATCCCCAGACCTATTTTGTATTTTATTAGAGACAGGGTCTCACTGAGTTCCTTAGAGTTTTGCTTTTGCTGAGACTGCCTTTGAACTCGCAATCCTCATGCCTTAGCCTCCGGAGCTGCTAGGATTACAGAGGTGCACCACCATGCTCAGCCTCCAATAGCATTCTTTACAGAAATAGAAAAAAGCAATCGTAAAATTCATATGGGAGACCCTGAATAATCAAACCAATCTTGAACAAAATTAGAAGTATCACAATTCCTGAACTCAACACATATTACAAAACTACAGTAATCAAACAATACACTACTAGGGCACACCCTTAGTGACCTAATTCCTCCAACCATACCCCCACCTGCCTAGAGTTCTCACCTCCTTCTAGTAGTTCATTCAAATTAATAATCCAAAAACTGGATTAGTCCACTGAGGAGGTTACAGTCCTCATAATCCAATCACTCCCCAAAAGCCTCTCCCCTGAACATCGCTGCATTGGAGACCAACTCTTCAAAACACAAGCCTTTGGGGGATATTCCAAATCCAAATCATAATACAAATCATTAGCTGATTGCTAATGTAACTAAGTAGAGACTTCAGGAGCTACACATGACAATGAATACAGTCTGCAGAATTGGTCCAGAGAAACAAGCAACAACAACAAAAGGCAAAAGTAGCAAACCATAAAGAGGGAGGGAAACCTGATGTCACATTATATTATTTGAAATTTCTACTTTTCAACAAAAACATACAAGATACACAGACAGCCAAGTACAGCCTATTCACAGGAAATAAAGCAGTCAATCAAAAATGTTGCAAAGATAGCAAATGTTGAACTTAACTGGATAAAGACTTTATATGTGAAAGACTTCATGTGCGAAACATATTTAAATAACTAAAGCAAATCAGGCATAAAGAATTAAAGGAAGTTTGAGGATGGAGCTCAGTGGTAGAGCGCTTTTCCTAGTATGTGCTATGCTCCAAGTTCAATTACCAGCACTACCAAAATAAATTTTTTTAAAAAAGAATTAAAAGTGCAAACACAATGTTTCAACAAAGAATATCATTATGTAGATAAAAGTATTTTTTAAAGAAGCAAAACAGAGTGGACCTTAAAAACACAATAACTTAAATGGGAAATTCACTAAAGAAGTTCAACAGCAAATTTGAACAGGCGGACGAAAGAGTCAATAAATTTGAAAATATATCAATTGAGATTATGTAGTCTTAGGAACAGAAAGAAAAAGAATGAGGAAAAGTTAGCAGAACCTCAGAGACTTGTGGGACACTGAAAAGCATATCAACATCTTCACACTGGAAGTTCCCAAAGGAGAACAGAGAAAGGGACAGAAAAGTGAAGAAATAGTGCCCAAGAACTTTCTAAATTTGAAGAAAAACATGGACCTAGACATCAAAGAAGTTCAACAGACTCTAAGAAGAATTAACTTTAAAAGTAGTCAAGATATCAAAAGACAAGCTTGAAAACAGCAAGAAAAAATATTGCACAAGGGATCTCAATAAGATTAAGAATTAATTTCTCACTGAAAATCACAGAGGTCAAAAGGCAATAGGATAACACACTCAAAGCACTGAAATAAAAGTTCAACCAAGATTTCTACATTCAGCAAAACTTGCTATTAAAAAATGAAGGAGAAATAAAGATATTCTCAGATAATCCAAGCATGAGAGAATGTTAATGCCAAATGCATTTCACAAGAAATACTAAAGGAAGTCCTTGGGACCTAAACAAAGTACTTGGGAAAAAAAAAAAAAACACACCAAATACTAACTCAAATTCATCAGTAAAGTTAACTACATAGTTCAATATAAATAACAGTATAAATGCATTTTTGTCTATAACACCTTTGAAAATCTGATAAAAACTGCATAAATTAATAATTATAAAAGTGTGGTGATAAGGTTTTAATGTTAAAGATATAATTTGTATCATATGAAAGGAAAGAATGGAACTATATTGGAGTGAAGTCATACATTTCTGAAATTGAAGTTGATTTTAACTTGATCATTTAAAGGTAAAATTTTAATTGTCACCTCAAGAATAACTATTAAAATAACTCAATATCATAACAACATCATCAGGAATGACAGCACAAAGGCCTATAAAGATATATATTTTTTTAGTATAACCTTGTTGCTGTTTCAAAGCAGAATGCACTAGAAAAATGTATATTTAACATAAAGCAAAGAACACAAGACAAGGTAATAATGGAAAAATTGAAAAACAACAAGACACAGACATATAGAAAACAGCAGAGGAGCAGAGATTAATCCCATCTGATTATTAATAATCACATTAAATGTAAATGAATCAAACACTTCAGCCAAAGGCAGAGAATGGGCAAAATACATTTCTTAAATAATCCATCTAAATTCTATCTACAAGAAATTCTTAACATTCAGAGAAACAAATAAGAGGAAAGTTTAAAAATGCAATATACCATGTATTATTGGCTGGGGTTTGTCCCTTAAAACTCATATTTCTAAGTCTTAACCCTCATTATTTAAGAATGTTCCTGATTTGGAGATATGGTATTTAAAATATTATATATTAAAAGGAGGTCACAGGGTAAGTCCTAATACAATCTGACTGGCATCATTATAAGAGGAAATTTGGACATGGAGAAACACGTTAGAGACATACACAGAGAGAAAAGACTTCTAGAAGACACAGCAAGAAGGGGGCTATCTACAAGCAAAAGAGAGTGGCCTCAGAGGAAACCAGACTTGATACTCGCTAGCCTCCATAACAGTGAGAAAATGGATTTCTGGTGTTTTTTTTTTTTTAAGTTACTCAGTCTGTGGTAGTTTGTAATGGCAGCACTAGAAAACTAATACACCATACAGACAGTAATGAAAAAAGACTTGAAGTGACAATGTGATTATCAGACAAAATAGACTTTACAATAAAAATTGTTACTAGAGGCAAAGGATATTTTATAATGATAAAAGGGTAAAGTCAAAAGGAAAACATGATTATAATCCTGTATATACCTAACAACAGGGTTATAAACTACAAGAGCAAAAAACTGAGACATCATTATCCAAATTTCCATAATGGATAGAAAATATGACAAAAGATAAGCAAGAATAGGTATGAAACCAAAAGCACAAGGGACCTTAAAAAAGAGAAACTGGATCTCACAAAGCAAACTTTCATGCTTCATAGGACACTATTGAGAAAGTGAAAAGACAATCTACAGAATGGGAGAAAATATTTGCAAATCATATATTTCAAAAGGGTCTAATACCCGGAATATGTAAAGAATTCTTACTGTTCAACAACAGAAAGACAAATAACCCAGTTTTTTAAATTAGTACAGAATTTGAACAGACACTTCTACAAAGGAGATATGAAATGGCCAATAAGCTCATGAAAAGATGCTCACCAGTAGTCATTTCAGAAATGCAAAGCCAAATCACAATAAAGTGCTACTTCAAACCCACTGGGATGGCAAAAAGAAAAGCAGTATTGGCAAGGATGTGGAAAAACTGGAATCCTTGTCCATTGCTGACTGGAATGTAAAATGGGGCACCCACTTTCGAAAACTGTTTGGCAGGTGCTCAAAATGAGAAACGTCAATATGATCCAGCAATTCCACTCCTAGGTATATACTCAGAGAACTGAAGACACATGGTTATGGTTTGGATCTGAAATGTCCTCCAAAGCATCATTTGTAGATGCAGCAATGTCCATGAGTGGAGCTTCTGGGAAGTGATTGGATCATGAGGGCTCTGATTGTATCAGTGGATTAATCCATTGGTAGCTGAATGTACTACTGGGAGGTGGGGCCTACTTAGTGGAAGCAGATCACAGGAGGTGTGCTCTGGAAGGGCATATCCTATGCCTGGCCTGTTTTTCTGTCACACCTTTCAGTTATGCTGTTCTCTGTAGCTTCAGGCCCAAAGCAAGGAGCCTGCCAATCATGGATCGAAACCTCCAAAAACATGGAACAAAAGAAATTTTCCTTCCTTTAAGTTGTGTGTGCCAGGTATTTTTGGTCACAAAATACAAACATCAAAATGAAAAGTTTGATTAACACAGAACATTGGTACTGAAAAGCAGAGTCGTTGCTGTGATGATACCTGACCATATGATTCAGAAGTCAGAAGCCTTTGGAACTGGTTTGTGGAAAGAGTTTGGAAAAGTCTGGAGAGGTGGAGGAGAGAGAAGAAGGCAGGGATGGGGAAAACTTGATTGATGTGTACTAAGTTACAGTAGGAGCAAGAAATTAGGGTGACTAAAGATAATCAATACACAATACATTACAAATCTTGCAAGCAAAGATTTTGAAAGCTTTCATCCAAAAAATGATAAATGTTCAAGGAGATATGTATTTTTAACATTATACAATGTACATATATCAAAACCTCAAGCTACCCCCATTGATGTATACAATTATGTTTTAAATACCAATTAAAACAAATAAATAAAAGCTTTAATGTGTATTAAAAAACACAGATTCTAATTCTGGTCTGGTATAGAGCCTAAGATTCTACATTTCTAACAAGTGTCCCAGTGATGCGGATGCTACTGGTCGGTAGACTACACTTCCAATAGCAAAGAGATGACTTACAAAGGAAGAAGGTTTCTGAGATCAGAAGTGTCTGAATGAATCAGATCTCCAAGACTTTACTTTCTCTCATTTTAAAACTATAAAATTGTTAAATTTTTGGCATCCTGTGCCAACTTAATATTTGATTTGTATAAATAACTGCCTTTCATAATGTTCCATGAGAAAGAAACACACGTTTCCTTTAGCCATTAGGCATTGATTATTGTATATTCTCTACATGATCAATACTGGGCATTACACAGAGACTTTAGAAAGTTTCCACGTTTTTCAGAGTGCTTAAAATTCAGGCGGATTTTAAGGAAGGTGAAACAAAATAACTGGTGCACCATCTAAAACAACAGATTATTAACATCTTAATTGCTATAAAAATAGCATCCCAAGGAGGTGATATATGAGCATCTGGGAACATCAAACTAAACTCAGTTCCCCACCTCCTCCCAGATGAGGATATCCACCCCACCCTCACCCTTACTGTCAGTCACCAACAATGAAGCTACATAGACTTCTAGATGTATCATATTCTTCAAGAGAGTAAGCTGAGAATAAAATGATAAAAAAAAAACACTATTTCTACTGGAAATCCATGTGCAATAAAATAAAATTAAGCCCCTATCTCTCACCATGCACAAAACTCAACTCAAAGTGGACCAAGGACCTAAGAATTAAACCACAGACCTGATGCCTAATAGAAGAAAAAGTAGGCCCAAATTTCCATCATGTTGGATTAGGCCCCAACTTTCTTAATAAGACTCCTATAGCGCAAGAATTCAAACCAAGAATCAATAAATGGGATGGATTGAAACTAAAAAGCTTCTTTTCAGCAAAAGAAACAATCAGTAAAGTAAGTGGAGAGCCTACAGAATGGGAGCAAATTTTTACCACAGGTACATCAGATAAAGCACTAATTTCTAGGATATATAAAGAGCTCAAAAATCTTATCACCAAAAAACCAAATAACCCAATCAATAAATAGGCCAAGAAACTAATCGGACACTTCTCAGAAGAAGACATCTAATCAATTAACAAATACATAAAAAAATGTTCAATATCTCTAGCAATTAGAGAAATGCAAATCAAAACCACTGTAAGATTTCATCTCACTCCAGTCAGAATGGCAGCTATCAAGAATACAAACAACAATAAGTGTTGGTGAGGATGTTGGGGAAAAGGTACACTCATACATTGCTGGTGAGATGCAAATTGGTGCAGCCAATTTGGAAAGCAGTAAGAAGATCCTTGGAAAACTGGGAATGGGACCACCATTTGACCCAACTATCCGACTCCTCGGTCTATACCTAAAGGACTTAAAAACAGCATATAACAGTGATGCAGCCACATCAATATTTATAGCAGCACAATTCACAATAGCTAAATTGTGGAACCAACCTAGATACCCTTCAGTGGATGAATGGATAAAGAAAATGTGATATATATATATATATATATATATATATATATATATATATATATATATATACACAATGGAATATTACTCAGCATTAAAAGACAATAAAATCATGGCTTTTACAGATAAATGGATGGAGTTGGAGAATATAATTCTAAGTGAACTAGACTAATTCCAAAAAAACAAATGCCACATGTTTTATGTGATATAAGGATGTTGATTCATAATGGGGATGGGCGGGCAGCATGGGAGGAATAAATGAACTTTAGATAGGGCAAAGGGAAGGCAGAGGAAGGGACGGGGTATGAGGCTAGGAAAGACAGTGGAATGAGACAGACATCATTACCCTAAGTACATGTATTAAAACACAACTGGTGTGACTCTACTTTGTACACAAGCAGAGGCATGAAAAATTGTGCTCTATTTGTGTAATATGAATTGAATTGTACTTTGCAGTCATATATAACAAATTAGAATAAATAAAAAATTTTTTTTAAAAAACAGTGTTTCTAAGTTGTTTATCAAAGGGCAATAGAGACATGAAGAGTAAGTAGAACGGGTGCTCATTCCAGGTGTTTGCTGTGGTAAAAGTACTGAAGTAGAGATGAGCATGGGTATTAACGGGATGAAAAGAAGACCCATCTGAAGCAAACCAGAGTGCCTCACACACCACCATCCCATACTGAGTAAAGAAAGCACAGAAACTACCTTCTAAGGAGGTGATGATCACCTGTACAAATTTCTGGATATTTCTTTACAGGAGGGCTCAACTAATTTGCCTTGCAGGTTCTCTGTGGCTTTTCTTCAACTGCAAGACTAAATTCCAGTTCTCCTCCAACATGTAATTCTTTACCAGACTCACTTGCCTTGCCTGCTGTTGACCATGGGGACAGTGGATGTGTAAAATGCCTATACATAAAAAAAAAAACACCTTGCTCATTGCATCAGGTTAGGCTTTCTGCTGCTGCTCAGCATCCCTAGTACTTAGTGTTCTCATAGACTATTCTCAAAGGTCTTATTTTCAACTTAGTCATTAGTCGTCTTTGTGACTCTTCTCTGAAACTTGTCCAAACTATTCTCATCCCTCATACATAAGTGAGTAATGAGTGACACTTCAGGTTCTCCCTGACAACTCCACCTAAAAGAAGCCTCAGTCACACACTATTCTCTAACAGGACCCCCCTCCATAGAAACTTATCACACTTCCAACTTTGCTTTATTTTTTCATTTTTTACTTACAAAATATTTCAAATTTATATTCAGAAGTTTATATAGTTGAGAAGTTAATATAACAGTAACCATATACCAATACCAGACTGAACAAATGTTAACCATTTGGCCGCGTTTGCTTTGCACTTATATGCTTGTTTTCATAACTTCATTACCTGTTTCCAACTAGACTATCTGTTTTATGTAGGCAGGGCTGTGTCTGAATATTAACCTTTTATATCCACCACTTAGCATACAGCCTGGCACATCTAAGGCTCTCAATGTTTGTCCCATGAATAATGCACAAATGACTTCTGTTCTAGCATTAAACAGTGGCCATCACAATTAAAGAGTTATTAGACCAAAAATCATTACTCCACTTTCATTATAGTTCAAAGTGGGAGAAGAAATGGTCTGTATGAAAGAATACAGGTTTAGATATAAATATGTGCTTTAATTGGATATTATACATTAGAGGGGTTTGGCTGAGGAAGGTACAGAATTTTCCTTCCCCAGGGCCCTTTTCCTCTTGCCCTGGATAACGTATCTATCTGCCAGACATGATGGTACAGGTTCTGAGCTCTTAATGTCTTTTTTAGATTAAAGATGCCAGCTCAATGGCTTAAAGAAGGAAATAACAAAGGTTGAGAGAAAAAAAGACAAAAGGAAGAAGAAAAGAAGGAAAGGGAGGGAGAGAGAAAGTGCAGAGAGAATCCAGGATGATTATAAGACTCTTAGTGATCATTAAATTTTTTTGTAGGTTGACCAAGGACAATATAGATCATGTCCTGAAAATTTTTGAGTGACAAGTTCATTTGAAACAAAATGAAATATAAGGCAAAAATATAAGATCATGTCCAAATGTCAAGAGTTCCCATTTTTTTCCCTACCTGAACCCCCTGCCATCAGCATATTATTACAAAATCCTAAAAGCACAGATTCTACCCACCGTGGCTCTCTACCTGCTCTCAAATACCATTTTTACCCTCTCCCAAAATTTACTAGGTCTAAGTTCTATTATTTTGAGCTCCTATTTCTCCAGTGGGTCACTAAGAGATCATATGCATTATTATTTTAAGGACTATCTATTACTGAAAATATTACTTCCTTATACCTACATGGTTAATGGGGACCTCCAACTCTCTCAAGTACTGTGGTGTATTTTTATTTGTTAGCTTCTCTCCCTTCTTTCCCTGCACTTGCCAAGGGTCACTACTATGGGCAGAGCATATTACTGAGGTACTCTACTAGATTTAACAGAAATCATTTTTAAGTGGTGTCACAAAGAAATATTTTTCTCGCTCCACAAATATCTTATTCCAAAGATAAATATTATACAAACAGCTGTCCCCTATTCAATCAGCATATGTCACCACGGAGAAGCAGTCTTACACTCACTGGCCAGCATAAATTCAGGGGCCACAATTTGGCTATATCCACAGTCTTCGCTCTTTCTTTTGGAATTTCCTCAAAATCAGAAGGCACTACAATTTCTCTGTGGATTGACATCTTTTCTTCACAAAGTCATTACCTTTTTATCTGTCCCCCAAACCAGTGCTCTGCCAGCCCTGTCCCATGAGCAACTTTTCCAATCTCATAAATTATGGTTAATCAAAAGAAAAATCTCTTTCCTTATAGCACACATTTTCAGTGATAAAGGAACAAAGCATCACCAAGCATTCCTCCCTGAAAAAATGCCAAAAGCTGATTCATTTTCTCTATGACATGAGTGGTTTCTTCCAACCAAAGTGATACCTGCCGGTATGTACTTGGTAGTAATCACTCTTCCACACTCTACTCCACTGATATTATGCAACAGCCAACCATATCATTTAACAAAGAAATTTTGTCAATAACTTCTGGTTTCTCTCTAAGGATAATGTTCATCTTTACCTGTCCAGCTGATTTTCCAAGCATCTGTTCAATAAGATGACTCATACTTATTTGTGCTACAAGCATCCTTTAATGAAGCTAGTAGAGTTACAGCCTCTTATCCACCTTTAGCAATACAATACATTAATTTCGTAAAGGAAAGCATTATTCATGCTTGTCCTAGAAAACTTCAATAGTATAACAGAGAAGCCACTGTGCTTTGTTTGAAAATGACACAAAACATCCATGGCTTCATGCCACAATTGGACAAAGTTTCATAACAGGCAACAATTAAGGATTGGCTCCTGATAAAGATCAGAAGTAAATGGATAATGAGCCCATAAAAACCAACTTTAATGTAGTCATTGTCATATTTCCATTTACACTCTTCATTTTCAACTACTGTCTTGAAATTGTCATTATCACAGATTCCCTTGTCTGTATCCATACAGGTTCATATTTTATATTTGCAGGGGCTTCAGTTCCCTAAGTATGTTTATGGCATTATGAACTGGAACATTTACATTACTGCAGGTTGAGCAGAAATGCTTGGGACTATAAAAATGATTGAATTTCAGGTATTTTTCAGATTTTGAAACAATTTCATGTATATAATGAGATATCTTGAGGACAGGACCCATATCTAAACACAAAATTCATTTGATTCATATGCACCTTATCTATGTGGCCTAACAACATTTTATATACAATTTTTAATAATTTTTTGCAGGAAACAAAGTTTCATGGTGTGTGATATTCCACCTGTGACATATCAATACTCAAAAACTTCCAGATTTTAGAGCATTTCAGATATCAGACTTTTGTATTAGTGATGCTCAACCTGTGTCTTCATTACTATTTTTACACATCAATGAACTGTCTTTAAACTACTGATCCATTTTTGTGAAATGGGGATACAACTGAAGAACAGTAACACCAAAATATTTTAATAAGTAATAAGCTAAAGACACAGAAAGTATATTATTAACCAACATAAAATGGACCATTAATTAAATGTAAGCTCTATACACTAACCAGTACACTTTTTATAGCACAAATGCAATCTTTAATGCTATGATAACCTTATAAGAAGGTAACAGGAATAACAGCAGAGGAGGTAGAGAGGGAAGATGGGAGGGGAGGGGAGGGGGATAGTAGGGGATAGGAAAGGTAGCAGAATACAACAGTCACTAATATGGCATTATGTAAAAATGTGAGTGTGTAACCGATGTGATTCTGCAATTTGTATTTGGGGTAAAAATGGGAGTTCATAACCCAATTGAGTCAAATGTATGAAAGATGATATATCATGAGCTTTGTAATATTTTGAACAAGCAATAAAAAAGAATGTAACAGGATATTGACTAGAATCATAATTACTGTCATATCTCAAAGCCTTCCAAGCTCTATCACTCATCACCTTTCTGATCTCATTTCTGACTCCCGCTGGGTCACTTCAGCTAAACATGCTGGTCTTCTTGTGAATCTTTGAACACATCCAAACACACTCCCACCTCCGGGTGGTCACCCTAGCTGTCCTTTCTATCTGCAACTCTCTCCCTCAGGCATCTGCATAAGTAACTTCTCTTACTTCTTTTCAAGTCTTTTGCTTATGGCTTTTTTCTCTGTATATCCTACTTATCCACAGGTATCCTGTTCTGCTTTCTCTTTCTTCCAAAGCATTTATCTGCTTCTACCATGCTATAAAATGTACTTATTTATTTGGCTCATTATCTGTCCCTTTCCCCAAATAGAATGAAACCTCCACAAGGTCAGGGATATTCATTCCATTAGTTGTTAAACCCCCTGCACCCAGATAAGACACTAATTCATGGAAATCCAACAAATATGAGTTGAACAAATGAAATGTTTTCATGGCTATTCCTTTCTAACCATTATCCTGCCTATCAATCATTGAGAAATAAAGAGAAAATCATAGCCTTCAAAGGTTTTTAAGCAAGAGAATTAAAAAAGAACCATGTTAAAACTAGACAAGGACAGGGGATGATTAAAAGTTTGGAAAAGCTAGATGCAGAGAATTAGGTTAAAAAGTAAATCCATGAACAGATGATGAAGGTCACAATTTTCTAATGACTACACCTTACATGGTTATATCAATGACACAATACACATATCGTAGATACATGATCAATGTTTGTCTGTGTACTCATGTGTGTGTGTGTGTGTGTGTGTGTGTGTGTGTGTGTGCATGTAAGGTGAACAAATCCAGAAGAAACTAAGGACATTTTTCCATCATGTAAATAGTCTTCAGAAAAACTAATGATTTGGGTCATGGGATGACAAAACATGGTAGTTTTCCTGGGATAGTTGATATGGTAACCCTTCCAGTTATAATCATTTTCACTTTCAAAAATGTCCTTGACTGGACAAAAAAATTATGTAGTCATCCTACTTACAAAGGAGATACATAATTTCTTCTCTTTCAGTCATGCTGACCAAGCTTTTCAGGACTTTAGTGGACTGAATGCTGCAAAAGTGACAGCCATAATTAATTGTAACACCTGCAGACCAGTAATGCAAGTGAACTATTACAAACGGGCAATTGTTTAGCAAAGGAGCACAGCTACCATTGCAGAGGCAAGTGTCACAAGCTTCAGATATCTAGCTTTGGTATAGAACCCAAACCCTCACCTGCAGAAAACCCCTTAGAAAATCTTCATGTGTGAACAGACACACCAATTCTCCTTCTCTGCAACACTACTGGTGGAAAAGATGAAACCCAAATCCAACTGGAGGAAGACAGTACAGAAAACAAAAGCCCTCTATTATCCTCATGGCCCAGAGAGCTTGCAAACTAAGAGAACGTGGAATCAAGTCTTCACAACAACAATTGTGTTCTGGACACTCAGTAACTATCCAAGAACCGTACCAAACACTGGATCATGAAACCTGCATTCATATTTGCAGGTGCCACATAACCATCTGGTCTGCAAACAGGTTTTGTAGAAACTGCTCTCCTGAATCACAGGAGTTGTCCTCATTTGTGTCAGCCCCAAATAAAAGGACAAGAGCTACTTCTAATTGTGCTTGGAGACAATAATAACATGGGCTTATTGCCACAATAGACAATGACTTAAGAATAAAACTATTTTATTTCCTATATGTATAAATTGATGATAAGCAATTATCCCATTTTTCTGCCTTCCCTACAACTTCTTTTTTCCTTACGCATTTCTTCGAATTTAAATTTTTCCGATTATCTCTCTTTACATTTCACAAATAAAAGACTGAAATGAGGCAAGACTCAAAACCTGGGATCAGGAGAGGGGTGATGAAGAAGATGGTCAGTATTCCTTAATTCTTAGGATGATCATATAATTTACCATAAATGAGTGAAAGGGGTGCACTTTTGATCACTAAGAGGGGTCAACAGGAATAAACTGGCACTGGTAAACAACAAGGTCTGGTCACCCTTCTAATCTCTAATTCATAGCCTGATAACAAAAGACCTCCTGTGTGTAAACAAGCAACCCCTGCCCCTGTTGGATCAACCAAATTCAAATATAGTCTTGTCTCTCAGGACAGGCCTGGAATTTGCCAACAAAATGGTTTTTATTCTATACTGCTATTCCATATCCAATTCACCATGCAAAACTGATTGCATTTTATTTATTTATTTTTAACCCCAAGAAAACAGGCAGTAGTACACTAAAATGTGGACCTATGCCAGGCCCACCAAGCCCCAGGCCAAAACCTCTGGTTTCTCTTAAAGAAACATTTGGCAACAGAGATGGCCACAAACACCAGCCATGGATTTAACAAATATTTTAAATATTAGATCATTTTGTTGATGTCAGGACACATAATAAAAGCCACCTCTCCTACAAAACACATTCATCCAGAAGAAAAGGCCATAGCATCTGTCTTTAACTACAGGTTAATTGGTTTCTTTGCTGAGATCAATGACACAAAGTCTTTCAAAAGAGTAAGAAAGTATGTTTTTCTCCCAAAATCACATTGAAAAATACCAACGCTTGCTTCTATTCCATGCCTCCTGTTCAGAGCGGTGAAATGCTACTCATGTTCATTAAATTTAGTCCTATGGCTGGTGAATATAAATTTACTGAAATCTTTTCCCTTGCATTCACAAAAGAGGGAAAACCAATTTTATGATCTAGTTGCAATCTACAGTGCATAAATAATCTACGGTGGTGGCAGGAGCAGAAAACCTCCAGGTGACTCTCAAATGTTCAGAATGACTTTGATTTCCTCACTGACATCACAGTCCTTCATAAAGATTCATTGCCAAAAGGTCCCCCAAACTGTGATGGAGGCAATGGTAAGCCAAATGTCTGAGGCTGGTCAATCATCATAGAATCAGAGTTCTGCCTATAACTGACAATCTAGGGGCAAAAGGTAGGGGTTAGGTATCCACCTGTCATAGAGTAGGTAAAGGAAACTGCGTTCAAACTAATGCAGATTAAAGTTCTTCCCGCTAGTAAATGCTGTGAGTCCAAGGGCCATTATGTATAAGAGCTATGACTGGTTATCCCCAAGAGTGTTATGATACTTTTAAGTTCAAAAGCATTTTTGCTAGTCTATTTATACTGTTTCACATAACCACAATTAAGACAAAAATGTGCTAATGTAATAATCAAAACAAATAGCTCAATGATGATTTTGTAAACCTTCAAAGAAAGAAAAAATGAATAACTGTTCAGGCTGCTGGATAGTGAAGTTATTAATGTTTCCTTTGAGAGATCAAAATTATCTCTTTCTCATCTTCCATCCCATTCTACCCCACCTCCCAACAGTGAAGTAGATAATTTCTGAAGAATACAATGACCCTTTATGCCTGGCTTCTCTTGTCTGCTAGGGATGCCATCTGTCTCCCACACTATATAAACAATCTCTGCAGGAATCTTCTGATGACCAAACAGATTAGCAAGCTCCAGATTTTCACACCATTAATAATATCACCATCCAGATCAGGTCTCTTGCTTTAATAACTCCAAAGACAAACTTAAGAGCTTTCTTTGTTTGTAGGTAATGTGTCATTTTAAAGATAGCCTCTTGGAACCTACAGCCATATGTTTGGAGAAGAGAGAGAGAGGCTCTCTCTAGGCAACAGAAGAAATGAGCCCTTGAGGGAATAGGAGAATTAGTAAAAAGAAAATCATATTTAAAATAATACACCAAATTTCACCAAGTCGAATAGAAGACTCTGTTGATTATTCTAAAGTATTTTTTTCTTCTAAATGACAAACTATAGAAACTATTCAAGAAAAGACAAGTTTTACACTTTGACAAAGGTATATGTTTTATGAGAACTCGAGAGTGTGCATAACTCTAGGACATCGAAAGCAGAAATCTTATTCAGGAAGGTTAAAGGCCCCGGTGAAGTTTGCCTGCCGTCCAGCTCAGTCTATATAATGATCACGATGTTTTCCTTCTCCAAGTTTAATATTGACCGAATGCTACAACTCTATTTGTGAGCTGTGATGACTCTAAAGACTTCCAAGTCGAAAAGAAATAAATGCGTCTATACAGATGTTCCTGAAATTAATCACAATGAACGAAAAGCAGCTAATCACTTCTAATGGAGAAGACAAGGCATGAAAGAGTCAGACCTCTGCAGTTGCACGTCCTCCAAAACGTCTACGTCTAAATCTGCAGCCCCGGTTTTCTCCAGGCCCCAAGCTCCAACAGAGGATGTTCACAACACATTCCAGACCAAAAAGGAAATGAAGCCTCCTGTCCCTTGAGTGATGCTCAAATAAACCCAAAAGTCCCAGCTTCTCGGGATAAGCAAACCATCAGACACGTCCCGGTGCCTCTCACCCGGGTTTCCAGGCAGCGGAAGCAGAATGTCAAATGAATGACCGCGCCGGGGCGCGAGCGAGGAAAACAAAGCCACCTCCCGCTGTCCGATACCTGCGGCGCGAAGGCTGGGCACCGGCCATGCACTCACCTGGGTTCGGCGCCCGCCGCCGCGGGCTGCGGGTGGGACCCGGCGGCCGGGCGGGAGGGCGCCCCCGCAGTCGCCCCGACCCGCCGCTCCGGCGCTCTCCGGCTGGTCCGTGCGCGCCGCGGAGAAAGCAGGCGGCGGGAGACGCCGCCGCGCGTCGCATGCAGCTCCGGGCTGCGGCGTCCGCTATGACAGAGCCAAGGGACCCTGCACTGCCGTCCCGACCCTGCGACCCAGGGCAGTGATCAGAGACAGCGCCGAGCAAAGCGCGCCCGGCGCGCCCCTCAGCGGCTCTTCCCGCCACCCTCCGCAGCGGGCCGGGTCTCCGCTAGCCTTTGTGCTGGCATCTTCCTTGCTCGCCAACGACCCTCAGAGCTCCCGAGGCGGCTCCGCGCCGCCACCCACCCCCGGGTTACGCCGCGCCCCCCGCGCGACCCGCCGATTGTGTCGAGTCAGCAGCGGTGGCGGCGGGGACGCGCGAAGCCATGTCTCCCGCCCGCGCTCGGGAGGGCGCCGGGGCTCCGGGCGCCGCCGGGAGCTTCACGACCGAGCGCTGCGCGTCCCCGAGCGGCCCCGCAGCTCCAGGCTCCGGGCCGCTCATTCTCCAGGCGTCGCCCGAGAGCAGCGAGCCGACCCGCCTGCGTCGCCTCCCTCTCGCTGCTCCCCGCAGGCCTCCCTCCGGTCGCCACCTTCCTCCCGCCCCAACCCCAACCCAGCGCCCAGGCCCGCTCACCTCCAGCGGTGCCGGCGCCCATCCTGCTAGACGCCCTGGCAGCATCTGCCCGCACCGCCTTGAGGGCGCTTGGCTGAGGGCTGCCTGAACGTCGGGGACCGGTGGAAGGGAAATGGGGGGGAAAGGACAGGAAAGACAGCCAGACCTTGGTCAGCCGGACCTCACTGAGGAAGGTGCGCTAGAGCAGGGCGGGTGCAGCTGGGCGGAGGACGAGTCCCAGGGCTGCGGCGGAGCCTGAGCTGCTTTCCTCCTGGGAAGCCAAAGGACAGGAGGATTTCTAGGGACGCGTCCGAGGGTGAAGGAGACCCTCTGAGGTCATGTGGGGAGGACTACTCCTAAAAACCGACCAGAAAGCTGAGTAAGGGTGTCATGCCTCGGTTTCCCCAACTGCAAGAACAAAACGGTAATAGTTATGTCACCTGCACAGGGTGTGGTCAAAATGAAAAAAATGTATTATTCAAAGTGTTCCGAGATCCTTTGCTTAAGAGGGCACTAAAATTTAAAATTGTCAAATGAATGCTTTTGGCTTTGTATGGACTTCTGTAACCTCTTCATTGACTCATTCCCACTTGGGGGGAAAAAAGAAAAATGTTGAAATGTAAGGCCACTGCCCTCCCCCTGCCCCACTCCTTGAATGGTATCGCTCCAGATATGGGAAAGATTTACTCGATTTTGCAGTTTAACTATGCCTATATGAAGATAGTTCAAAAACACATCTTCTCCCAAATAATGGATACTCGTTCTTTGGGGATTTTTAAGTATGAGTGCTCAGTGTTATCCATCCCTGCCCACTTCATTTTCTGGTAACAGTGGGTTATATTTCTTATGGGAGCTGCCCTTCCCCCTCCCCCACAATGATTCTTTGGGGTTCCAAGAGACTAACACCTCCCACTCTCCCTCCCCAGGACTAGCCAGTCATCATCAGATTCCAGACCACAGTTATTGGTTCTGGGATAGGCATTTTGGTTCAGAATCTCAGTCTGGGGCTGTTGTGGGATCACTTCAGAAAACCAAACTCTGGGATAACTAGACTAGAAAGATATAAACTAGTGGAACAGTGACTACTAGTGCATGCCAATGAAGCTGACTTTAAAGGAAGAAAAGTTGAGGAAGAGAGGATGAAGATGTCTGACCTTCTTAGGAGGCAAATGTGTCTGCAATGAGCTCTACTCCGCAACCAATAAATTATCTCTTTTTATTTCCTCAAGCCAGGTTCATTTGTGTTCTGTCACATGTCACAAAACAGCCCTGATTCCTTAGTCACCTGAATCTATGATCCCAAGAATCACTGATGAATTCCTCCTGACCCAACGTCCAATTCCAGTTTCTACCCCAAAAATAGGAATCCCATGTGATAGTCTTTCTATAATTTAGACCTGGAAATCCCTCACCTGCAATCCTTAGCCTCCTATATTGATTAACCGTTATATTACAATGTATCCTTTTTTTATTTTTTTTAGTAAATGGAAACAATACCTTTATTTATTTTTATGTGGTTCTGTGGATTGAACCTAGAGCCTCATGTATGGTAGGTGAGCATTCTACCTCTGAGCCACAACCCCAGCCCCATGATGTATCTTTAAACTAAAAATTATAAACATCAAAGAGGTAAAGTGGATGACTATCACTGCCCTAGTTAAAAAAAAAAAAAAAATCCCTACTTAGAAAGCAGCCCCAACTTCCTTAAGACTATCAACATATCTACAATTGTGACTAAGGCACCAAATAAAATTAATAGCAAAATCATCCTAAAATTCGAGACTTGTACCATGTGTGGTGACACATGCCTGTAATCCCAGCAACTCCAGAGGCTGAGGTAGGAGGAATGCAAAGCTCCAGGCCAATTCCAACAATTTAGCAAGACTCTGTCTCAAAATAAAAAGTAAAAAGGACTGAGGATGTGGCTCAATAGTAAAACATCCCTAGGTTCAATCCCCAGTTTAAAAAAAAAAAAAATAGACTTGCAAAAGTGTGTAAAGGTTAGATTCTTTTCTTGACCCACTCTCATAAGGAACTCAGTATGTCATAAACTGGTCAATTCTGCGTTGAAACTGGCCTATCATTAGGAAATTAAAAAGTGATTCTTTATTGTTTCCAAATACTTCTTCCACCTAACAAGACTTGAAACACTAGAGACACACATGTGAGCCACTTGAATTGTCACTTTTCCAAGATTTTGCATGGGCTTTAACTGCTTATTGTATAATAATGTCTTGACCCTTCATCATCCTAAGTTAGCACCTTTCTATGGATGTGCTTCTGAAGCACAGTGTCCAAAGCTAAACCCAAAGGCAGATTCCAAGCAACTTAAACTTAGCACACATTCCAGTATCACAGGAGGGGTACTAGAAACAAGTACACGTGATCTTATACTTTTGTAAAAGCTTCAAAAATAAGATCCTCTCAAGAGGTTTGTAGTGGACTGAATGTGTGTGTTCCCCAAAATTCCTAACCCCAAAAATATAGTATCAGCACACTCCACACACGCTCCTGGGAACTCTCCCCAACGCCACCCACGCAGCTCCTCCAGGAACCACCAACCAGAAAATCCTTCCTCTGGCACTTCCCCAACCAATGAGAACTCTTCAGGAATCCCCTCCAGAGCTCAACCGGAACTCCACAAGAACTCAAAAGTCATCATCTTAATGGCTTGCTGGCGTCACCTCTCAACCACTACTTCTGGCAAAAATGCCATGCATCATCCCGCCTCGGCTGTGGCCCTCAACAATACATAGGGAAAAAAGTCTCACACAGTTATATCAGGCAGTTCATTAATTTTCAGAATCATTGTGACTTTTTCAAATGTATCATTTGTTGTGATTTTTTTTAAATTTGGTATTGGGGATTGAACCCAGGGGTACTTAACCACTGAGTCACATCCCTAGCCATTTTTATATTTTAGTTAGAGACAGGGTCTCCCTGAGTTGCTTAGGACCTCACTAAATTGCGGAGGCTGGCTTTGAACTCAGGATCCTCCTGCCTCAAACTCCTGAGCAGCTGGGATTACAGGCATTTGACACAGAACCCAACTTATGATTTTTAATTTAAAATAAGAATTGTCTTTTCTAATTCCTTTTGTATTTGTAATGTGGATCTTTTTTTCTTAAAGAATGATCTGAATTATATAATCTTCAGGCCCCAGAAAATCTGGATCTGTCCCCAATTGAATTTGATACTCTTTGGTCTAATCTGTATAGCATTCAAGAAGTAGGAGCATCCAATTGAAAAAAAATTACTAATTTGAGCTCATTATTGCTTTAAAATATACATTTCTTTTTTTTTTTAAGAGAGAGTGAGAGAGGGAGAGAGAGAGAGAATTTTAATATTTATTTTTTTTAGTTATCGGCTGACACAGCATCTTTGTTTTGTATGTGGTGCTGAGGATCAAGCCCGGGCCGCACGCATGCCAGGCGAGCGGGCTACCGCTTGAGCCACATCCCCAGCCCCTAAAATATACATTTCTATGGTATTTTATCTATCAACCATAATAAGGGAATTAATAAATAGCCATTGTAACTAGAAAATTAGAGGCATAACCAAAGGACATCCATTTGAATGCCAAAATATATTCTTAAATATATTACAAATTTCTGACTTTTTAAAGGAAATAGATCAAACATAATCAACTCATTATTTTCACAGTAGCTACCACTTGTTTACCATGCTATGATTCACTTAGCAACTTGTAGATATAAGTGGTTTTGCACCTAAACTAAATAGCCTCAGGCTACTATAGTTTTTTGTTGTTGTTGTTGTATTTTAAGAATAACTTGTTGAGAGGTGCAGTGGTACATCCTTGTAATCCCCGCAATTTGGGAGGTTGAGGTAGGAAGATAGAAAGTTCCTGGCCAGCCTGGGCAACTTAGTGAGACTCTGGCACAAAATAAAAAGAGCTGAGGATGCAGTTTAGTCATAAAGGATCTGTGGGTTAAATTCCCAGTACCACAAAAAAAAAAAAAAAAAAAAAAAAAAAAGAGTCGCTTTTTCCCACCACGGATTGTTTTGTTTATAATACATTATTTTTATGAGCTTTATTCATTCATGTATTAAAAAAAAGTCCAGAGTTTCAGGACTAATACAAAGATATGAGTGTAGATTGAGTACATTTGTGATTCCATTATAGCTATCAATACTTTTTTGATGTTGCTTGCTTTTAGTTACTTTTTTTTATTTTTTTAACTTTGATTTGATCTTTCCTGTTTGGTAACAAAAACATTTTTTTAATATAAACAAAAAAGCCATATCAGTGAAACTAATTTTGCTTAATAGTTTAAAGAGTTTCTTTAAACTAATTCTCAACTTTTTTTTTTTTTCCTTTTTTCATTTAAAAAGGCTGGAAGTCTGACATTTTCTCCCCACTCCAAGCTATTCTTGGGAGGAAATGTTGCATTGGTGGCTGATGCTGTAACATGACAGGAGCTGGGTTGATGAATCCTGATGTCCACATGGTATCCTTGGGTGTGAGGGCCTCCCTTGAGGAGTGACCATCTGGGCTGCCTGGACTGCAGGAAGTTGACTGGTCCTACCTCTAGGTGTTCAGCTAGTGGCTGCAGAATGAAGCCAGTGGCTACCATGACTCAGCTTTGATCTCTTGGCTTGCACTGAGCCCAGTGTTGCTCCCTGGCTGAGTTGGCCTCCTCACAGTCTGCATGCTGCTACAGACTCCTCTGAATTTCAGTCCTATGTGTCATCTATTGCATAGTCTAGGCTCAGTATAGTCAAACCCAGGGTTTCTCTCTGCCTAATTCAGCTCTGTGCCTCCTGAATTTACTTTGAGGCAGTGGCCACTTGGCTGGTGCTAGGACATCCTATGAAGAAATGATTACTAACCTTTATGAATCAAAACAAGAGTCCCTGCCCTAACATGTCCACCCCTCTAGCTCAAAGTCCAAATATTTGGAAGAATACATCTGTCAGACTGTGGGCCTCTCCTATCTCTGCCTGGCTGCTTCTTCTGTGACCCACCATAATTGACAGATGTCTTTCCTTTTATGTCTTCTTCCTGTCTCCCTGGGACTTCCTCTAGCTAGAAGTAGAGCCTTTGAAGGGCCTCCTGCCTTTATAGCATGTGCTCCATCCCAATCCCAGCCTGGTTGCTAAACCCTAAAGGAGATAAGGCTGGTGAGAAAGAGGTCTGCTCACCAATGAGGGAAACTAAATCAAGAGATCGTTTTAAAATATATTGGCAAAGGATATTGAATTTCTCCATAAACTTCAGAATATAATTTCTCATTTGAGGAATTAGTTCCATCTTTATTCCAACTTAATAGGTAAGGAAATTGAAGCACAGAAAGACTAAGTCATTTGCCAAGGTTAGCACCAAGTGTCTGACTCCTCATCAAGTGTTTTTTTCCACATGGCATATTATCTCTTTGGTCAAAATAAGACAGCTTTTAAATTATTTTTTTTAAGTTTTAAAACACATAAAACTCATCCCACTCTCATTCAAATCACTCACCTGCTTGGATCTCTTTTGCATTGGCTCAAATAGTTTCCTTCTTAGTTCTTTACTTTCTTATTGTATTGGGTGGGGGGATGAGGGATGTAGCAATGTTTTAAAGTGTCTTTTAAGACATATAACTATATATAATAGTGGGGTTCACTATGAAATATTCAAATATGCATATAACATAATATACTCCATTTCATTCCCCAGTATTTCCCATTTCCCTCCCTCCCCCCTTCCCTGATCCTCCTCTTCTGCTCTATAGGTCTTTTTGTTTTCATCTTTTCAGCATCTTTCTTAATACTTCCACCTCTTCTAGCATTTTCAGTAACATATAGGAAGAGGCCTATATCACTTGTTGACAGAATACATATTTTCACAATTTATTGAGCTAAAGAGCCAAAATAAATTTAAAGATATGGAAAGAGATCCCTCCAAATGATAATATTTTGGTTATATATCTAAGAAATGTGAATGCTCTGAAAATCTGAATTATATATTTTGCATATTTTTCTTGTTAATGAGCAAATAAGGCAGCTTTACTTAAAATTCCAACCCTAAACATGATTATGTTTGTTGAGAAGACTGTGGGTGAACATTGGCCAAAGAAAAGCCAACGTTCCCAGAAGCTATATCATTATTGAAACTTGTGCCAAGAAGTTTGTGTTGTGCTCTAGTTCAAGGTCACACAAAGGTGATACAGTAATTAATCTAAGAAGATTTAAAGTGAAACAGAAGCATAGAAAATACATTTTGAAATTAAAGTAGGAATGAGGTCCTAGAAATATAATATAAAAAGTTTAATCATGGTGCCCTTTTAAGTGCTACTTTTCACCTATGTCCTGGGGGCCAGTATAATACATAAAACATCCTTTTGATAGAGGATAGACAGATGCAAGTGGTAGGAACATGAGGTTAAGGGAATAATTCTATAAAATAGGCCTACTGTGTTGATCTTGATATGCTTTCTTTTCCAATAAGCAATTTACCTGCAGTCCTGCCTGGCTTAATTGGACGACATATGTTGCATCCCTCAGAAAACTACCTGTTATCTGCAAGAGAAATGTAGGCCCAAAATAATGTTGATAAGAAGAACCCAAGTTCTTTCCCTGAAGGGGGAGACTTTTGTGACCATTTTGACAAACCATATCCTGAACCTCTGGGAGATAAGAATAATTCCTCCTAACCATAAAATCTGTAAGAATTTATGGTTAAAAATTCAATCAAAACTGGTCAAAATGGGTCAAAGTGACCTAGAGTTGTCATAGCAGTGGGGACTTATAAGTCTGATATCATCTTGATGTCAGTCACAAGTCAAGAGGTGGAACTAAGCAGGACTCTCTGGAAAAATTCTCTGGGATCCCCAATAAAATTGGAGTGCAGGAGAGACACAACTCTACCATCTGAGAGGACCCACTCTCTCCCTTGAGAGTGTCACTTTTTTCACTTTCCCACCTCTTCTAATAAACCCATTGCCTTTTACTCTAAGTGACTTGTCTGAAATCTTACTGACTTAGCGTAAGACTTGGTGTTTGTGGGTGGAGGTGTCTTTGTGCTGCCTCAGTTTCCCAGAAGAACCCAGCCCTATAACACTTTGACACTAGTTTTCTCTCTATGCTAAGCCAACCCTCTAGAGACCTGTGTTAACTTCTGCTATTGATTTGGGTCCTGGAGACATATCCATGTGGACTGCTCAAAGGCTCCCTTGTCCTCTGCACTAAAATGATATGGAGAAGAAGAAAAGAGAAAGGTTGGGGTCCGCCCTACCTCCAACACATACACACTCCACACTCCCTCCTTCCTTGACTTGGAGATGCAGTTCCAGCAGAGCCTCACCACCACCACCACCACCACACACACACACACACACACACACACACACACACACACAGGGTCAGGCAACTCACCTTGCTCTCCCCAGCTCTCCCTGGACTCCAGGGACATGCCTTTTCCTTGACCCTTTGTACTTGTGGGTAATAATAGCTTTTCCCATTGTTGCTTGGGTGCCTCAACATTCCTTGTTAGTTTTCTTAACCCTGCCAAGCCTCTGTGAATAGACTTTTTATGACATTCCCTATAACATTCCAGCTCAGCATGCTTTCTACTTTCCACTTGGTTCTTGACTGGCATTCTTTTTCGGGATACTCACATTTTGAGAAATGATAGATGCAGACACAGTTAGAATTACATTTGGGCTGTCTTTATGGTTCTGATCAATAGAGTTCAGGTCAACAGAGTTCAAATCAATTGCTGTCAGATCATTTCATACCTAGTTTTACTGAGAGTTTTTATCTTTGCTTTAAAAGTTCAAAAATTTCATTTTTTATCAATTTACCTGGAAATGACAGAACCATAGAGACTCTCTTGCCATCAAACACACTCATAGGATACTGAGTTATTCTTCCAAAGTACCATTTTAAACCTGTAGATAGAAGAGAATCTCTGGCAATAGAACCATTAAGCAATCAGCTCAGGATCCTGCCTTTTGGTGGATAAAATAATCTCAAGACTCAAATTACAGATTAGATGTTTTAGCTCAGTTGCTCAGAGTTAGAACTAGAGACATTGGACATTTTAAGGGATTTTCCTATGAATTTATGTTGACATATGAAATGGATTTGCACACTTCAGGTATGTGTCTAAAACAGGAAAAAAAATACCCAGATGGAATAACTAAACAAATTACAACTAAATTACAATATGAGTGAATCTCAAAAGCATCATGTTGAATAAAAGAAGACAGACACAAAAAAACATAAATTGTATGCAGCCATTTATGCAAGTACAAAACAAATAAAGCTAATCAAGGCCATTTAGAAAGTCAGAATAGTGATTACCTCCAGTGGGAAGTTTATGGTTGAAATAGAGCCATTAGGTGAGATTCTGAGAAACTGAGTGCTAGCTAGCTCTACAGGTAGATCAATTTGTGAAAATTTATTGAGCTGTACATTTTTAATCAGGATGGACTTTTATATTTATATCACACTTGGGTAAAATGTTTTAAAATTTACCAGTACCACTTTTAGCATAAGAGCTTACCCTCTTTTGGATAATGCTGTAGACCCACTGATCAAATAACACCAAAATATGCTTCTCACATGGGGTATCATTTGACAGTACTGAAAGCTTCTATCATGACATTATCTCAAATATGAATGTCCAACATGGCAACTATTTTACATCTTCATCTTGTTGGATGTTTCTCAGGTGAAACACCACACTCTTCTAGAAGAAAGTACTCTGATCCCATTTTTTAAAAAAATGCATAGAAATCATTTCTTAGGCTGGGCTGTTTCTAGAGTGAGTTCCATTGAGGTCTTCTCCTCAGACACTATTTATGTACCTTTTTGATACATGAGAGGAGCTTATTCCTAACCACATAATGTGCTTAGAATCCCACCCCACACATACAGACTCAAAGTCTCTTCTGGCCAGCTGCCCATGCTGACAAGAGGAGCTGAGTTCAAAAGAAGCTGGCTGCAACATTAAGATAAGGAAATCATGCAACACATGGACATAAGTTTCAGATAGAGGGTAGGATGACTCTGTGACCTTAAGAGGGAAAGAGAATGTGCACCCAGAATCTCTTTATTTTTATAGGGGGGACTCACAAAGGAGAATAGATGGAATCTTCTTCACCAAATGAGGCAGGGGATAATGTTTCCAAGGTGGAGTCTTGCTTTGTGATGTCTTGTGATCAGCAGATTGATTGACATATTGGCAAGTCACACCCATCTCAGGTGCTGTGTGGGATCACAGGCAAAGTGAGAGGAAAAGCACACTTGCATCACACAGCCCAATCAGCATGCAATGCTAGACCAGTCCTCTCAAATAGTTCCAATGCGCATAACTCACACACGCAGTCCATGGATGGCTCACGACAGTCTCTACACTTAGAGTCTCTACCTCTGTCTGAATATTTGTGTCCCCTCCAAAATTCATGTGTTGAAACTTAATCCTCAATGTGATAGCATTTGGAGAGGTCTATAGGAAGTGACTAGGTTATAAGGGAAAGAGCTTTGTTACAAAGTCCCCAGAAGTCTGTTCCTTTTACCAAGTAAAGATGCAACTAGAAGGCACCCACAATGAACCAGAAAATTTGGCTTTCAACAGATAGTCTGCTGGCGCCTTGATCTTGGACAGTTATTTCAGCCTTTAGAACTGTGAGAAACAAATTTATGTTGTTTATAAGTAACCAATTTATGATATTTTATTATAGTAGCCCAAACAGACTATGACAGCCTCCCACCTTCTTGTGGAACAATTTCTAAGACAGTATCCTCCCTTATTTAAAGTCTCCTTTCCCATTTCAACTGATATGTATATGCCAGTGTCCATAGCAGTATAATCCTCAATAGCTAAAAGGTTGAAACAACCTCAATGTGCATCAGAATGAATAAATAAAATATGGCACATACATACATATTCATCCTTAGAAAAGAAGAAAATTCTAACACACACTGCAACAAGGATGAATCTTGACAACATTAGGTTAAATGAAATAAGTAGGATAATAGGATGAATCCTGTATGATCTATATGAGTACCTAGAATACTCAAATTCATAGAGACAGAAAGTAAAATGGTAATTTCCAGAGCTGGGGAAAGGGAGAAATGGGGAGTCATGGTTTAATGGGTCCAGAGTTTGAGTTTAAAAAGATAAAGATCTGGAGATGGATGGTGGTGACAGTTGCACAATAGTGTGAATGTACTCAATGTCACTGAACTATATATATATAGAATTGATTAAAATGGTAACTTTCATGCTATGCTAAGGGTTCACACTATTGGAGAAAGACAAACTCCAGGCCATAAGAAACATGGTCCAACCAGCCCCAAACTTATAGGCCAGCATTTCCCTCAGGCTCACATGTGGAAAGAGGTCTCGCTGTGGTCATTTTGATTTTCATTTATTTTGCCTGGATATTGACTTGTGGAACCAAGCATTATGTGCTCAGCCCACAGGCTACATATGGCTCTTCCAGCTTGTTGATTAAAAGCAGCCTCTTTCCTCTGTGAACTCCTTAGGAAACTAAGCCCTACCTGGCAACAGTTGCCATGCCAGAGAGACTTTGTTTAAACAGCATTCAGAAACATCACTAATGAGCATTAAAGAAACCTTGCAATAGAGAATTTAAAAAAAATTACTCCATTTTCCTGGATTCTTCTAAAGAAAATATCATTTCCTCTGAGTATTATTATATAATTGTTTCTCATAATGATAGTAGTTTGTTATTTTAGGCATTTGCTTGTTCTGGCTTAGTTTATTTATAACAAAATTTTTCTCACCAACCAGCTGTCAAAAGAAAGAGAAAAATCTTCATAGCTGTCTCCTTTTTGGGAAGAATTCTGGTTCATTATGACTTTTTCAGAGAAGTTTGATATAAAAGTTGTCAAAAATGCTTAGTATGTATCAATAACATTAGAAAATTACACTGTGATTAAATTTTCCAAGATTCCTTTTTGTAACCATTGTACTCATGACAATCAAACTTTCAGGGGTAAGTTTTCTAATACAAATAAAAACTTTCTAATCCACTCTTTGAAATTCAGTTGCAAATACATTTTCCCCTTTTGTTAACAAAAGCAGTGGCAATTACAAGATGTTATTATACCTCTCTGCCACCCTACTACCACTGTAAAAAAAAAAAAAAAGTCTTCTATGAGAATTGATTGAAATAACAATGTGGGAACTTTGCAGCTAAGTATGGTTCTAAATTAAAGGACATTGATTTAAAACAATTCTGTTTATATGAACTATACTTTTATAATTGGAAGAATGTGATGGTAATAATCTTGTAAACTTGCTGTCCCCAAGCAATAATATGTTAAAGAGGGCACAACACTCCAGACATTTTTTTTTTTTCATTTTCCACTCCAAAGAAACTGATAGAGCCTCTTTCCTTGGTAAGAGAATGCTGATTTCACCTGAGATACTGTTTTAGTTTCCTATGCAGCTGTAACAAGTTATTTTGGATTTAATGGGTTAAAATCAACAAACTTATTATCTTGTAGTTCTGAAGGTCAGAAGTCTGAAATCAGTTTCACTGGACTAAAGTCAGGATGTCAGTAGACCTTCCTTCTATATTTTCCAGTTTCTAGAGATCACCTGTATTCTGTGGCTTGTGACTCCTTCTTTCACCTTTAGATCTCATCACTCCAACCTCTATTTCCATTATCCCATCTCCTTGTTTTGCTTTCAATCCTCTTGCCTTTTTCTTATAAAGACCTTTGTGGGCAACATCTCGTAGGTGCCCTCTTGTCCTGTGGGAGCTCTATCTCTTTTCTTCTCACTTAAATAAATCCTACTCTTTTCCACTCACTCTTCCTCATCCATAGATTTCATTCTCCGAATTCATGAGACAAAAACCCAGGAAGAAGGCACTGACAGGCGGCTGGGGTCTGCTGTAATACTATAACAGCATAAGCTGAAAATCTGGTTTCATTTTGGGGTACTCATCCAGGATTTATCAGAAGACATGATCCCTGCCCTACGTTCATCTTGTCCAGTCATTTACCAACCATCACCATAGACCACTGGACTGCCCTGATAGGCAAGATACCCAAACTACAAATGGTCATATAGATGGAATTCAAAATGAAATCCCCATCTACTGGGAGCCTTTAGATAGGTACTTTGCATGAGGACCTTAATTGCTGTCACCTTTCAATTCCCCTTTCAGCTTGTAGTAATCAGAACAATCATCATCTAATCCCCCTAACAGCAGTTACGGGCACCTCTTCAGTGGAGGGAAATGAATAAGATAGGGCAGATGGTAAAAGAGGCAGACAGTTGAGGAAATAAGCCCGATAATGACTTCTCTAAATATAAAGACCATTCCTTGAGATTAACCTGTAGAAGTATTCCAAACATTCCAGCCATCTCCTTTGTCCCCTTTGTTTCCTCCTTTGGCAGGAAATAGGAAGCTAGACAGACCTGAGTGAAGGCTATAGAGTCCAGAGCTAACCAATCAGAATGTTGCAGGCTGAACCAATAGCCTTAACACTTTCCCCATACCTGATTAGTATAGATATTGACCAATGCTCTTACCCAGCAGCTACATAAGCCCCTAGACTAATATATTTAAGTAGCAATACCTATTAAGTCCTCTCTCACCCTACAGGAGATCTCTTCTCACTTGAACAATTCCTACTCTTTTATGGGGATGGGGAGAGGGGCTTTTGTGATTACATTTGGTCCCACCTGGATAATTCAGCATAATCTTCCTACCTCAGAATCCTTAAGTAATCACATTAGTAAAATCGATTTTGCCATGTGGTGTACATGTTCTCAGGTTTCAGGAATTTGGAGGCCATTATTTAATCTACCACAGGTAGCTGTATCTCCAGCTAAAATATTTCATCTGCAGGCTTCTTTTCCAGATATAATATTAAATTTTAGTCAGTGATCTTTAGGTCAGAGCCCCTTCTAGGATGAATAATTACAAAACATGGATTTAGCTATAAAGTACATTCTTTTGTTCTTTCCCTTGTCTTTTCCTTCTTCCTCAAGCACAGGCATGATGGCTGGAGTTCAATAGCTAATTTGGACCCTGAGGTTAACACTGGAGGTGTGATGCATATCTAGGATAAAGAAGCAAAAAGTGGTCTTTGCAGGGACATTGTATCAGCCTGAACTCCCGAACTCTGAACTTATTATATATGACAGAAAAAAAAAATCCTGGGTATACTATGTTATTTTCAGCTAAACACAATTCTTGCCTGACACTGAAAACCTACTCTGGCAAATCTACCATGTCAGTTGGTCTGAGAGTATTTGTTGAGTCACAGGGCACTATGTACCTCTGTATTGCTGCAAAACGTGACTAAATCAGTCAGAGTCACTCCAGGTGAATTGGGCTGGCACTAAATGCTCACACAGAGACAGAGAAAATATTTTCTCTTGGGGTTCAGCAACGGCTCCTCTGCCCCAGCTTCCACAAGGGAGGCAATGGAGGTTGGCCAAAGAGATAGAGAGAGAGAGAGAGAACGCCTGAAGCCCTATTTATCGGGGAAGACACTCAAGAAAGTTCCACCCAAATGAGGCAAGGGATTGGGTGTCAGGAGGAGGTGTAGCCCAGTCCCATTGGATGATGCCCACTCCCAGAGCTGTAATTCCTTGCTCAGCAAGGTGAGGTCCACCTGCTTTCAGTGGAAGCCAGTTCTAGGGGAAGTCAGTTTCACACCTCCATCACTCAAGGCTAAGGGTCGTGGTCAGCTCCTACGTGCTCAGCTCCTGTTCATGGTGGCCCCCAACACTGTATTATTTGGGCTATCAATCTAAATTTAATTTTAAAAAGAAATAGAAAGGTACATAGGCCCCTATAACTCAAACCTTCAGTTTAACTGAAACCTTTAGTTAGGGCTGCACAAAGCTCACCATGACCTCAGGCATGACCTAGAATACCAGGAACCAGCTGACTCTGCCTCCCTTGGGCTTCATGATCAGGTTGGCTACTCCTATGGTAGCAAGACAGCTGCCACGTTCTCGTCTTCCTCATTCCTTATTTTCTTCAACCTCCTTTTCTAAAGGCCCTACAAGGTTGTCCTAGGTCGCACTGATTCTGTTTAGGTTAAGTGCATGTTTCTGAATCTATCACCATGGTTGTGATAGGTTGATTGGTTTGATTTATGCCTATCAGGATCTCCTCAGCAAACAAGCATGGAGGCCATTCTACATAAACAACATGGCTAAAACCCAGGGAGGGTATAATGAAGTGTCAAAGCATGTGAATTCAGAGGAGGTCTAGGAAAAATAAGTAATCAGCAGAGCAGTTTCTCAAGCGACAAGCAGTTTCTCAAGCGACTTCTCTGATAACCTGGAAATAGAATTTTAACCATCTCACAAGAAAAGTGGGAGCTTATCTTTGTTATATACATAGAGTAGCCTTATTTTTTGTGTAAGCAGTCCAAGACCTTAAAGACTCAGTTTCCATTTTGCCTTCCTTAGTCATTTACACCAAATTCTCATTTATTTATATACTAATCTGTTATTCAGGGTAGGTTCTTACTCTTTTTGAAATAGAATAAATTTTATCTCATTTAATTTTCAAAAATACTGGAAAGAGACATCTACATTTCCATAACTGAGACCAAACAAGGATTAGCAATTTTCCATTTTAGATTTTGTATTTTGTATTTTAGATTTTGTTTTTCTAAAGTTAAACACCATTCTCAGAATGAAGCAATTTAGGTCTAGCTAAAAACATCCTAATTCCCATTTTACTCCTATCCTCTCTTTCTCAGAAAGAACCACCATGTTGAAGTCAGTGTGTATCATTCCCATCCTTTTTGTGGTTTTTGCTTTTGTTGTTTTGGGATAACGTTTTTTCTTCATGGTACAGATTCAGATACAAGATACAGTATAGTTCAATCAGTTGAAATCCTAGCAAGAACCTGATAGTATATTCAAAGTGTTAATCAGAAAGAAAATAACAAGAGGCATAATGAAGGGATTGATTACAGAGGTGTGCACACTTTCAAAGAACAAGAAGATGTGGTAAAACATCCAGGGAGTGGTAACAGTGGGAAGTACTGAACATATCTGAACTTCAAGGGGCCAAGGGAAGAAGTAATGTTTTCAGAGCATGGTGTAAGTGGCAACTGTGGGTCAGGGGTATAACAAGAGCTTAGATCTGCAGGAGAGAAATCAAAGGATCCCAGTTGCTGCCTAAACCAAAGCTCAAGAGAGAAAACAAATGCCAGGTTCTCTTTTCTCCCTCCTCTAGTCTCTCCTGTCTGTGTCTTCCATGGGACAAAACCAACCAGAAGCCAGGAGAACCCAAAAGGCCAGTTTCTTATGGCACAGAAAAGAAGAGACGGATAGAAAATGGATCTGGGAAGTCAGTCAATAAGGAATGCAATTATTTTGCATTTATTATCAAGTACATAAGTCTAATTTTATAGTAATATATAAACTGTTTTCTTCCATCCAACTATAAATTAAAAATTAAAGTAACTAAATTAGAAGTTTTATATCTGAACACTACAGTTGTTTGCCAATATGAATTTGGAGAAAGAATGATTAATTCCAGAGTTCTTGAAGAAAGGGGCATATGTGTATGTGTGTGCGTGTATATGTATAATAATTCACACCATGCTCTGGAAACATTACACCTTCCCTTTGCCCCTTCAAGTTCAAATGAGTTAAGGACTTCCCACTGTTACTACTCCTTGGATGTTTTACCATGTCTTGTTGTTCTTTGAAAGTGTGCACACCTCTGTACAAAAAAAAATTACATTTATGTTTATATATTAAATATTATTATATATTACATATAATTTACATGTACACAATGTAGATGCATCTATGTATATGTTTGCATATTATATCATATATAACATATAAAATATTATATGTTATATAATATATACATAAATATACTACATACATAATATGTATTATGTGTATATATATATATGTATACATATACACATATCTATATAACATCTCTGTGCAGCATAGGAGCAGAAGTTCTGACCTCCTGTCAACTGAGCAACTTCTGAATTGCTAAGAATTCCATCCTTCCCCTTGCCCTTCACCCTTCCCCTTATTCCTGGTAAGGAGCAAAGATATGGCAACTGAAACAAGCTGTTAGCAAGTAAACATTTTGCCCACTTTTCTCTGTTTAATGGTTTTATTGTGATACAATTAAAATACCATATACTTTATCATTAAAAGTATGTAATTTAATGAATTTTACTGTGTTCACTGAGTTATGCATCCATCATCACAACCAATTCAAACATTTTCATTATTCCCCAAAGAAACTCCACACCCCTTAGCTGTCACCACAATACTCCCCCTCCCATTTTTTGTGGTACTAGGGCTTGAACTCAGGAGACTCAGGGCTACTTTACTCAGGAGACTCAGGGCTACTTTACCACTGAGCTATATCCCCCACCTGTTTTATTTTTTATTTTGAGAAGTCTTGCTAAGTTGCCCAGATTGCAATCCTCCTGCCTCAGTCTCCCAAGTCTCTGAGATTACAGGCATGCATCACCTTACTCAACCCAATATCCCTTCTTTTCAACTTTTTTGATAATTTGGTATCTAATGAAAGAACTAACGTTATTACCTAATTATATAATTTGTAAATTATACAATTTACAATTTTATTGTAAATTCTCATTTCTAAATCTATAAAACTAGACCAGCTATGCTGTTGTAATTTTATTGAATATTTTAGTACAGTTGTTTTTTCCTGTATTTATTACCCTTCAACAAGATTGCCCAAATTAATTTGTTAAACATGTCAATAACTACATGTTCATTTCTTACTCTTTTAAATTACTATTAGAAATGTTCTAAGGTTTCTAATTACTTTGAGACTATTTCAATTATTTTTGGTTTTCATATTATCTAAGGTAAGTGAAAGGCCATTTAGAGTGAAATAAATTTTCAAAAGTTTGAAATGATATTAATGGAAGGAAACAAAAATAGATCATGAAATACCCTAGAAGTAGTTCTCCTTCACTGGGGATTAATTACAATGTTTATTAAGGTACTATCTCTAATTTTAATTCCTTCATTTAAGAGTACTGTCCAGAAATAAATGAAAATACAGAACAAAGCAAACAAAGTAAGGGAATAAATGTGGAGAAAATAGAAAAGGATTTTGTTTGACTGTGAACATGAGAAGTATGAGGTACAGCTTGGTTGTCTCCAAGTTTTAGAGAGGATATTTAATGCCTCTCCATCTCCACAGATATCTACATTCCTCTGTGTACATTCTCCCTGAGCAATCTCATATACTTTGAACATTGTAACTACCATTTGTAGATCTACATGTGGAATCTGAATTTATAATTCTACCCCTAAATTTATCTTTTGGCTCTAGACCCAAATATAACAATGATCTTTATTTGGATGTTACATGAAACTCAGCATGTCCCTGCCGAACTCATCTTCCAGCCCTATGACAGACACATTCTAAGATGGTCCCTTGATCCCTGATGGTGTTCGCACCTTTGTGTAATCCCCTTCCCACAAGTATAGTCAGAACCTGTGGCTGGCTTCTCAACAGTGGAATACATCAAAGGAGGTAAGATGTCACTCCTATTACACTATGCTATATGAGATTCCATCTTGCCAGCAGACTTGCTTTAGAGACTCTCCTTGCTGGTTTAATAAAATTAGTAGTCATGTTGGGGAAGCTCACGTGGCAAGGAACTGTGGCTAACCTCTAGGAACTGTAGGTGGTCTCAAGGAGCTGAAGGCAGTTGACCATCAAGAAACTGGGGCACTCATCCTACAACCACATGACATGAGCTGTCAGCTGATGACAATGCAGTTTGGTCATGACGTTGAGTGCAGCCTTGTGAGGCTCTAAGCAAAGGACCCAACTAAATCATGCTCAAAGCCTTTCCCACAGAAACTTTTGAGATAGGAAATGCGTTGTTTGTGGAAATTGCTTACACAGCAATAGATTAGTAGTACACCCCAAGTCTCATTCTCTTCCTCCTTTCTTTTCCCTAAAATTACTCCATATTCTACCTTGTTGATCAAGCCCATCCTGAATCCTTCCCTCTTTTTCCTGTCCCCATTCAACTAGTCTCTGTGCTCCATTATTTTTGCCTGCCAAATAGCTTCCAAGTTGAGCAATTTCCAAACTACACCCTATGGAGTATAAGTACATGTTACACACACACATTTCAGTGTCAAAGAAGTAAGTCATATGTCTTTGTGCTTTATTTCCCTGGATACTGCCAAAGCCTTTTAATGAGGCTCTCCACCTCCATTCTTCACTATTTCCAATCCAGTCTCATAGGACAACCACATTCATCTCTCTGAATAATCCCAAATATAACCATTTCATTCCCTAAGTAAATTCCTTTAGTGGCTTACTGACAAAATTCAGGCATCTTTTAGAAAGCAATTCAGGTCAACTTGGAACTCCCTAATCACACTTTCATTTCTCACCATTCTGTTCTAATCACACTGCACTTTCAATTCCCACCTGCATCTTGCTTTCTTACCACCCAACACACTTGCTTAGGCTGTTCCTCTTATTGGGGTCCCTTTCTGTCCTTACTCAACTGGATAATTTCAATTCATCTCTTTTACTTAACTTGGGCATCATTCTCCACAGACTTTCTCAGACCTCATTATCTAGACACCCTTCTAAATTAGATGCCGCTTCATGTGCTCACTGAGCTTTGAGGACTTCTTTTGTTTGCATTTCAGTCTCTTACAAGATAGGGAGCCCCTTATCATATAGAACTATGCCTTGTTAAATCTGTTCCCACTACAGTTTGCATAGCATAGCATCTGTTATAGTTGAATAAGGTTATCTCCTCTAAAATATATTATGTACTTTAATTCCCATTGTGAGTAATTAAGAGGGTAGAAACCTAATCAGACTATGGTGTTTAGAGGTGGGGAGATGACTGAAATTAGATAAGGTTATTAGGGTGGAACCTGCATGATTGGATACTGGTGGCTTTATAAGAGGAGAGAGGGAACAACCAGAATATACACACGTATATAATCCCTGTCTTAAGAAAGCCATCACAAGATATGGCCTTTTCCATCTTGGATCAGAAGCATGAATCAAAATAAACCTCTTTTCTCTATATCTTACCAGGTCTGTGGTATTTTGCTATTAGCAACAGAAAATAGACTAAGACAGTGTCCAATCCAAGCAAAAAATGGTTGAACCAAATCAGCTCACACTTCTTACATATACAGAAGTTGAAAGAAAATTGCAGTTATCAATTGCACAGGGAGACAGCATAGACTCCTGAAACAAGAAGTAAAATAGGAAAGTAGTCTTTCCTCTGCCTCTTCTCTGGACTAAGCTCCCATTTGTAAGGCATGTTTATCAGAGGTGCTTCCTCTTTGAAGAAAGAACTGGGATATTGAACATGGTTCTTTGAGCTTGAATCTTGGCTCAGTCTAAGTCTAACACCTCGAAGAAGTGATGGAAATAGAGAATTGGGGATAAGGCGCAATGTCATCTCAGAGCTGCAATCAGTTTTGTGTATTTGAAGATGATGAGAATTTAATGCAGCTTTGATTTTTTTTTAGTTTGAAAACAATCACTTAAATACATAAAATACCTAATTTCATTAAAGAAAACCGGAGCCCACATAAGTCAGCATAGATATTGAAGTGTCGTGATTCTTAGTTTGGGTTTTCCCCAGTATTTGAATTTGAGACAAGGACTTGAGTATAGGTAGTGTTTATTTAGGAAGTGGTTCCAAGAAGCTGAAATAAAGGGGTAGACAAAGTGAAACAGAGAAGAGCCAAAAAAGAGTATCTCGTTGAGTTGAGGGCAACTAGAATTTGATTCCACTTGGAACTTTCTGAAGAATCATGTAGAATGTATCCAGAATTGTCTCACTAAAGAATTGGTGGGCTCTTCACTCTCTTTTTACCAGAATTGGCTGAAGGTTGCTCCCAGGAGTGTTAACTACTACCTTCCCCAAACTCCTTCCCCACATTTTCCAGCTAAACCTGCTTGGGCTACTTGACTTTCTATAGCTTCAGAGGAAGCCCTGAGGTAAGAGGCAGAGATTCCTTCCACAGCCCACAGTTGAGTTTGAACACTGGCACTGTTTGTAATTGTTAACCACACTTGTGCTGGATAAGGGAATGTGGCTTGGGGCATCTAAGTGTCTGCTTTGAGTTCTAAGAAGCTAAATGGCATTTGTGATCATGCATTTTTCTCTGTTTTGTCCAGAGCATGCATTTAAACTGCCCTATGGCTGGGCATGATGGCTTACATCTATAATCCCAGTGACTCGGGAGGCTAAGTCAGGAGGAATACAATTTTTAGGCCAGCTGATGCCTGCAAAACATTGCTGATTTTTGTTGAGATGACTGCTCTCATTTAAGCAGTAATCACAGACCTGGTCTTGTAATCCTAAGAATTAATGGAAGCATGTATAGATATTTTTTTCATCTCACAATGGAAAAGAGGTCAAAAAAAGATTCAGACTGGGTTTGTGCAAACTGACTTTGAACCAAATTGCTGATGTCTAACACAGGCTTGAAAAATGTTTAAAAATTATGTTGTGGGGGAGGCTGGAGTTGTAGCTCAGCAGTAGAGTGCTTGCCTCATATGTGTGAGGCACTGCCTTCAATTCCCAGCACCACATATAAATAAGCAAATAAAACAAAGTTCCATCAACAACTAAAACTATATTTAAAAAAAAAAAAAAAAAACTAGGGGCTGGGATTGTGGCTCAGTGGTAGAGTGTTCAACTAGCATGCGCGGGGCCCTGTGTTCGATCCTCAGCACCACATAAAAATAAATGAATGGAATAAAGGTCTTGTGTCCAACTACAACTAAAAAAATAAATGAAGTTTTTTTAAAAACTATTTTTGGTCTCTTCTACTTGGAAGGGGGACATTTAAGGTTGCAATCCTGCTGCTGTTGGGTATCTCCCAAACGGATAATGGATACTGTCTGTGTTATTATGTTGTTATCCCAAATATATTATGATGAACACGGTTATTTTCACTGTCAATCATCTTGGGAAGAGAAAGATTCCAAATAGTGTTTAAGGTTTTTTTTTTTTTCTTTTTGGTTGTTGTTGTTGTTTTGCTTTTCTAGGCTTGAGTTTCAAGAATGTAATGAAGCTACTCATAAGGGGTGAAGGAAACTGGCATGTGTCTGCCACAGGAAGTCTCATAGTCACCCAGACAGCACTGCAGACAAACCATGGTTACAAAAACAGCCATATTTGAGAGTCATAGATCTGAATTGTGTCCAGCTCCCATGAGATTGCAATCAAGTTTATAGCTCAGTTTTGAAGATATGAGTTGGGTTGTGCTTGACTCAAAATGCTCTTTCCTAAAACTCAAGTGAAGTGAGTATGCCCTAAAGAATAAGAGTTATTGGATGATGTCATATACTCCAGAGAGGTCAGGAAGAATGAAGGCAATAAATAAAACCACTGGCACTCTGTGAGACGGAGGTCAGGAGGTCAGCAATAACATTTCAGCTGCCATTATAGGAAAATATTGAAGCTAATTACCCAGTTAAAAAGCCTAAAGATAGACAAATAGAAAGAAATGGAACAATTAGCCCAGAACATTCTTTCCATTATAAACTCAAGGAAATTATAAGAGTTTTTATAATTCAAATTTATTTTAACCATCACACCCTCATATTGCAGATAAAGAAACTGAATCTCAGATTGTGAGTTCCCAAAGTCAAAGTCATATTTTTCCCCCTTATGTATGATTCTTTTACCCATTAGCTTTATCAGGCTAATGTCCTGAGACTAATGTCTTGAGAAACAGAGTCAAATAATGTATTTTTTAAATTAATGTACTCTTTTCTACCCATTCAACCTCCCCACTACCAATGGCTATCTGGGCATATTTATGCACAGAATATCAAGAGCCAGGGGGATATAGTAGTCCCCCTTTATCTGTAGGGGATATGTTCCAAGACTCCCAGTGAATGCCTAAAACTGAGCATAGTGCCAAATTCTATATATACTGTTTTTTTCCATACATATCTGTGATAGACTTTAATTTATAATTAGGCACAGTAAGAGAGTAACAACTAATAATAATAAAATAATTATACCAATATGCTATAATATTATGTGACAATAGTCTCTCTCCTCTTTCCAACATCACTTCTATGATTCTGCACTTTGCCTCCCTCTTTCTGTTATAAAGCCCTTATATTTGGGATATTAAGAGGAAAAAACCTTATAATTACATCTGTACCAGGTAACACAGATAATCTCTGCATCTCAAGATTCTTTTCTTAATCTTCAAGACCCTTTTGCTGTGTAAGGTAACATATTCACAGGTTTCAGGGATTAGGATATGGTCAGCTTTTAGAAGGAAGGAGCATTAGTTTTTCCACCACACTAACCCTACTCCTGGACATGCAAAGCACTCTTTTATTCTCCCCCCGCTTTTCACTTGCAAACTAGAGTTCAGTTCATTGGCCATACAATATCTTATATCAAATATAACAGTAAATAATGTGAGTCCACTTAGATTTCCTCTTCATTCAGGTTAACTTGCTTTTATCACAGGAATTCATCCACCTGCTCTATTCTAATAGAGGTTCTCAGGATTCATGAGTATTAATGGTCCTGAGTAAGCCTACCATGATATTGCCTTTTGCATATATTTTTTTTTTCAGAGTGGAAAATAAGTTTATTAAAGGACAGAAGAAAAGACTTCTCCCGGAGGAAGAAGGGGACCCAAGAGATGGAATCCATGGGTTTCCACTCCTTTTTATAGTTCTTTCAGTGATGGAATATAGGTAGGAAGGCCCGAGGGGTGGGCCACAGGTGGGCCAAAGAACTAATCTGGTCAGGAAGGACTTCTGAGTCAGCATCTTCAAGTTTGCTGGGGGCTGTTCATTAACACTTCTTTGGGATGGGCTCTGGGCCTTGGACTTTTCCTGGACTTCATTAACATTCCAAGAGTTGTTCAACTTTTCCCGGAATTCATTCTAAACATGGCCTCCATTTTAAATCTTACTCCATATTAGACCTGATTTACCTTACTACACTGACGACCTAACTTTAAATCTGGCTTCATTCCCCCCTCTAATTTTGGGAACTCCTTACTGCTGTAAGAAAAGGGGCGAAGATCGTTCTGGCTTCTTCAGGCTGAAAGGGAATGATGTTGGGCAAGCAGTTTGGAGTCCCCCTTTAAAAATTGGGTCTATCGAGTAGTCCATGATAGAAGTCTGATTGAGAAGTAATAGGCTGGAAGGCCATTTGACTGGACGGGTGGTCTATAAGAGAAACAAGAATTCATTAATACTGGAACCAGATTGATGCAGCAATAAATGCCACAGCACAGGAATATGCCAATGAGTATGATGCCAATGACAGAGACTAACAATGTTTTCCACCAGGAAGTTAACAGAGAACCAGGAGCTAAGATATTGTTCCCATGACAAAGTTGGTGAGGACATGGCTTCTATCTGAGCATGTAAATATTTAAGGATATTTGTCACATTGCCAGAATTGTCAGGGATGTAAACACAACATTTAACTTTTAGGGTTACAGATGTCTTTCCCCTTAAGATACAGTTTAATAATTTAATGTCATCTGATCTTGCAAAATCCTTTTACTAGTATGACCTCTGTGTCTAATAGAAAAATCTTTAATTCTGTTACTTAGGGCTGGATAATCATACTAGCAAATACCAAGCCTACCTGTGTAGGTTAGAAATAGCTGTAGGCCTTAAACTAAAAACTACTCTGGCAGTTCCTTTTGATAGTTATCGGCATTCCTGCCTAAGAATCTCTTTTGTAGCCTCCAGTTTACTTATTCTTGGAAGTTACATTTAACTATTATTATCATTTAAAATGCCCAGGAATAGCTGTGTTTTGTCTTTAACTGCCTTTGCTAAGTGTTTAAGATGAAGCAAGTCAAACTGACTTTTGTTTCTATCTATTGTTAACAGTCAGCTGAGTTTCCATGGGAGCTTCTCGGTTCTGCTAGTGCCATTTGCGCTAGGATAGGTCCAGGCCTTGCTTGACCATGTGGCTTCCCTTGGAAGCATCAGGGATGTCTCCCTTCTCTGATGACCCTCCTCTTCACAGCAAATGCACTGTTTGGCTTTCTGTTCTCCAGTGGTCTCATTAATCTCCCTGATCAGGAGGTTATGTGGCCCAGAGTTGCAAAGCTCTTTAGAGAAGTCCCCTGTTCCCTGCATTCAGACTGACTCAGAGGGCAAGAGCCAAATATTGGTTTTCTTGGCCCTTTTAATTTAACTTTAATTTTAAAACTTAATCTTAGACATCCAGCAAATAAATTTCAACAGCCTTATATTAAGAGTACTGGGCTTTAATGTCTATCTCTCTATCCTGTAGGTGATAACTCATTATCTTAATGAGTTATCTTACTCAACCCAGGTTGTGTGTTCTTAAATCAGTACCTCTGCAAAAATTAACAGGCAATCTTTAGACCATTTATAAGAAAACTACAAAATAAAATTAACAAGAGTAAAAACATATTTAGTTCATGTAACAGCTACCTTGAATTTTGGCAGAGTAATACATTATAATCCACTGTTTGACATCCTAGTAATCTTGACAAAAAACAACTTTTGGACACAACTTTAAATGTACTGAAATCTGGCCTACTTCTTTCGTAGTCATTTTTACATGTTGTGAGATGGGACACAGAGATTTATCTCAAGTAAGGCGGGGTTCTTCATAAATCTTAAGTACTATAGTTCTGAAGCTGATCTTTGCTTTTTAGACATTATTTTTTAAAGCCTACGTAAATTGTTGCTCAAGGTCACATGAATATTAGCTAACACAATATAATATCACACCTAAAACATGAAGTAAAGAAAAGCTGGAAACTTTTAACCTTTTGTAGAAAAGTAGCAAAGTACTTTTGTGTTTTACAATATCAAACTTCACACAGATTAGGCTCTCATTAACTTAAAAATACATTTAAATTGTATCTTAGTGTAAAAAGTAACATAGAACTTTACATATCTTATTGATAACAAGTCCAGTTATAGAACACAAATGATATAAATAAATCTCCAACATGTTTTTTTTAAGCCTAAAATTACGGTACAACTTTAGAATACCAGCTTGATATAATGTTCTTTTAAAGCTTCTACCTTACAGACTTGTATACCTGGAAGATATGAACACATTAATAGCACTGCAATTACATTGATGTTTTTATATTAACCAAATTTAGTTCTTAAAGAAATAACATAGCACAATTCTCTAAAACAATAGTTCTTGTTTAACCAGCTGTTTAATTTCTTTAAGATTACTTGCTCAAAAAACTTATACATAACCAACTTACACATACCTTCTTTATCACTTACTTAAAACCTCTTATTTACTTAATCACATAGACTCTCTTATCCAGAAACACATTTTCCTTCTATTAAATCCATACCTAGAACCTTCTAATTTCTCTTTTCCATCTGTTAACCTCTTTTTCTGTTCACATTTTGAAACAATCTTTGTTATTTTCTGAATTTAGGCAGATTGTTTCTAAAGTTCCTAAAATAGTATTAAGTTACATTAAATCACCTGAAAAAAATTCCAAAAGAGAACTACAAACTACCATGTATATCCAAAATTAAGCTTTAAAAATTCCCAAGACTGTTGCTATTCAATGTCATTTCAATAAGCCAGACCGAGGTCCTAATTCCAACACTTTCCTTTCCTAAATTCTACACACTGAGGGGAACAGATACCATATCATAATTTATTATCCTTGCCCAAATTAATGCACTGGTATACCTAGTGAAATCTTCCAGGCTATCCAGTTCAAAAATTGATGAAAAAAAAAAAAAAAAAAACTAAATGATTGGGAGTTACTTGCCAACTTAGAAGTAGAGTTCTTTAATTTTCATCCTAAGTATTTAAGTACTCTGGCATGAATTATCTGAAATCATAAACTAAACAATTACCTAAACCCAACTTTTAACTGTAAGATTATGCAATGCTTCAAAAACCCATTCAGATACCAGATTTTTACAATAAAAAAATCATATTTTAGACACACATTCAGCCAAGATCATTCCCAAGAATCAATCTATAATATCAACACATTACTACATTCACTGTCCCTTTTTTTTTTTCTAAGTAGACAGAGGTGGAGTAATCCTTACAGTGCAGGTAAAGAAGAGGGAGTTCCCCAAAGCAAAATGGCTTCGGCAGCTGCTGGGAGTCCCTCAGTCCCTCCTTTTACTTACAGGATTAGCTCCTATGGTTAGGTCCAATCCCAGGCAATCTGGCATATATCCTAACTTTCCAGTAGTCAGTTTTTGTCTGCCTTAGGTCTTGAACGGAGAAGGGGGTATGTACTTTGCTCAGCCCAAATTCTCCTCTTGGAATCTCCTGGAGAGGTAATATATTTGGTTTGCCTGTTGGGGCAGACACAGAGAGGCCAGGATATGGCAGACAGGAGAGCTGCTGTTGCACACCAACAGCAGATGCAGATTTTGTGGGTCCTCCTGATTCTTTCTCCTCAGTAGGTGAGTCCCCAAGATTTTCTCTCTTCATGGCAGATATCATAGCTAAGTCTACTTTACACTGTTGGCATAATTTAGGATTTTCTCCTTAGAGCAAAGAAAACCTGAACATATGGCACCTCACACCATTTCCCTTCCCTTCCTTTTTGCAAAATTTATCAAGCTGTAAAATTGTATTAAAATTGATACTTCCCTCTGGTGGCCAGATTTCTTCATCAGGGAGTTTGTATTGAGGCCAGGCAACAGAAGAAAATGAGGCACTTTTTCTTGAGCATCTGAGGGTCAAATCTATCCCAATTTTTCAATACACAGTTAAGTGGTGTACCTGGCATATTGGAGAGAGAAGCTTCCATCTCGGTGTAGAATCTCACTGGGGCCTCCAATATGTTACTGCTGTTGACTGGTGACGTGTCCTTGCTTTCCTGATGTTGAAGTGTAACACCAGAGAAGCGCACTGAGGCAAGGTCAGAGTGGAAAATAAGTTTATTAAAGGACAGCAGAAAAGACTTCTCCCGGAGTAAGAAGGTGACCCAAGAGATGGAATCCCTGCATATTTTTTTTTAATATTTATTTTTTAATTGTAGTTGGACACAATACCTTTATTCTATTTATTTATTTTTATGTGGTGCTGAGGATAAAACCCAGGACCTCACATGCACTAGGTGAGCGCTCTAATGCTGAGTCATAACCCCAGCCCTTGCGTATTCTTAATCCCAAGAAATTTCAAATTTTTGGATCAAAACTTTTACCAAAATATCACCATAAGGATTATTAAGGCATTGTTTAATGCATGTTTATTCTCTAGAAATCTCTATCCTTTATCTACAGTAGCTAAAAACTTATACAAATAAAACCTCTGGACAATATGCAATTACCTGAGGACTCTGGAAAATAATGTAGCAGATGGATTGTGGAGAGGACTCACAACTTGAAGAAGGGTATTAGTTATCCTTATTCCCACACCCCTTTATCTGCTGGATTTGACATACAGGTAACTAATAGTGTACAACAGTTGGCAGATATACCCCCGAGTAAAATCCCATATTTCTAACTGGAGAAGGGGATCCCTTTGGAGTTGTAGAAAATATGAGAAAAATTTCCCATATTTCTAACTGGAGAAGGGGATCCCTTTGGAGTTGTAGAAAATATGAGAAAAATTAAAGACAGTGCTGGGGAAGGAAGGGGATCCCTTAATTCTATGTATGAATCAACACAAGTCTCAGGTTTACACCCAAGCTATGCATACATAGAATGAATACAAAGCCCAAGCAAAACCTTTGAAAACTAAAATGATGTAGTGTGGCGGCATGCTGTGGCCTGGGCTCCAGCATAAACACCAGTCTGCAAGATGCCTCCTGTGACTGGTGCCTGGCACGGCTATGGGACAGAAGGCTGCTAAACAAGAAAGCTGGTGCAACTAGAATTCTAATGCAAGTCGGTATTTAAGGAAGTCATGTGGACATGGGCAGCACCCCTCGCCTGCTCCAACCAGGTGGCTCCCTCTGCAAATCAGAGACAAGCCAAGTGACAGGTGACATTGGGTTTAGGTATTCCAGACTCAAGGGATAGTGTTCCCAGAGAATCAGATGCAATAAAGATGGAGTTTGGAATCCTGAAAAAAAAATAATAATTCGGATCCATTGTGTCATGAGCGCTCCTCATATATGATATATGGACATATGCACACATAGACATACAACACAAAACACAAATGTGCACACAAACGTACAACACATAAGACAATAATAAAGGCCTTGTAGCTTTACGTAGGTGAAATCTCCATTGCAATGTTTAAAAACTCCAGTCAAAAAATAAAACTGATCAGAAAAACATTAACCTAGGTTTGTATGAGCTCAAAAATAAAAATAGAACCTTATGATGTGGAAAAATGCAATAATAAAATAGATATTGAAAAAAGCACCCTGGTTAATCACTGTCGCAGATGTAAGAATAGCCAAGCTGGAGTTCTGGATATCAGCTGTTATGAATTTGAGTCAAATCATCTTCTTTTTGATCTGTAGAAATTGTTTTAGTTAATCTCTCTGGAATCCAAATAGGCTGCTGTTCTCCCTGTGGAAAAACACAAACAGAACCCCGACTCCAGACAATCACTGGGTCAGGACCTTTCCACTGTCCTGTTAGAATATCTTTCCAAAGTACCTTAGGCTTATGTACATTTTTTTGGATACATATGCCTTTCCGCAGCACTAAGTCCTGATGAACCCAAATTTAAAAAGTTTAAAGTAAAAAGTGTTATTTTAAGTTTATCTTTGGGGGATATATACCCCTTTCCAATTCCCTCCTTTTGCTTTAATAAGTACGTTTTAATAGTTGATGAGCTCTTTCAACTATGCCTTGTCCCTGTGGGAATGATTTGAACTCCCATCTCTGGAGTTAGTACTGCTCTGGCAGAGGTGCAGATGTCAAACCCTGTGCTCCCTCGGGTTTGTCTGATGAGGGATTTAATGGACAATGTGTCCTGGGCACTACCCTGATGGTGTTGCTGGGTTCCTCCACTGCCCCATATATTTGTGGTTGTGGGCCCCGGAGCATTGGGCCCCCCTGTCCATTTTTTGGCAATGGAGACTGATGCCTTTCTCCATGATATCGTGGGTAAATACCTGGTCCTTGTTCGTTTTTTGATAAGGGAGTACCCTCTATGGTGGTTTGAGAATGGCATTCATTAGCCCATTGCCCTCTACGGCATCGTGGGCAAATACCAGGTATTCTATTTCTTTGATACCTAGTTTTGTTAAACCCTCCTCCTATGGGGCAACTCCTTTTAAAATGTCCTGTTTGTTCACAATCATAGCATGTTTTTGGCCTGGCATCTAAAGCCTGTTGTACTGCAGCTGCCAAGACTTGCCCTTGTTCATTAATATCTCTACATAATTTAATATATGTGTTTAAATCTTCATGTCTCCATGGTCTAATAACCTCTCTGCAGCAACGATTTGCTTGGTCATAAGCCAGTTGTTTTATTAATGGCATTGCTTGTTCTGTATCCCCCAAAATTTTGGCAGCCATTTGAATTAGCCTATCTACAAAGTCAGCGTAAGGTTCATTAGCTCTCTGTATTACCTTAGATAGCTGACCTTGTAAATCTCCATGTCCTCGTAAAGTCTTCCATGCCCTAACTGCGTCTGCAGCAATTTGTGCATATATAGCAGGATCATATTCAATTTGTTGCCGCTGACCCTCATAAGGTCCTTTTCCTAGCAACATATCTAGATTTCTTTGATGTTAACCGGCTGCTGCATTTCGCCAAGCTGTCTCCGTGCAAAATTCCTCATTGGCAACCTTCCATAACAAATATTGTCCTCCATTTAGCACAGATTTACACATGCTAGCCCAATCTGCTGGCATCATGTCCAAGTTAGTAATGGACTCGACCATGCTTACCGTGAAGGGAGCTTGGGGACCATACATTGTTGCAGCCTCCTTTAACTGCTTCACTGTTTTAAAATCTAAAGCACGGTGAATTCGCTGCCCTCCTACCTGTTCAAGTACAGGGCATGATAATCTTTGAGGTCCTGTCTCAGGATCCCATTTATCAACTATGGGGTTTGAGGGCCACTCAGCTGTCTCCATCGGTGGGGCTGTTGGTTGAATTACGCCCTCTGGTGATAAAACGGAGTTAGTAACAGCCTCCTGTTGTGGCCTTTTTCCTAACAACCCCTTTTCCTTTAAATTTTCTTCCTCTGTCTGACTAGCTCGAGAGACCTTCTCTTTTGCTTGATCTAAAATGTCTTTCTCCATGGTCTGAACCTCTAACAATTTACTTAACATCTTTTCAGTTTGTTTTTTACTAATTTCTAATCTACTATAAAGATAACGCAACCCAATAAGATAACACAAAACAAAAGCAAAACTGAATGAAACAAAAACGGAATAAAAAATCGTTGTATCAATTTTCTCTTCCTCAGGGCCAACAAACTTCAAACCTTTAGTCAACCATTTTTTCCAGTTTGCCTGAGAAATTTCTAGGGATAGGCAGCTTGAAACGAAAACAAAATAAATCAAAAGAAGAACACATTGTTTTTTGAAATGGTCACCCATTCTCTTGCCTTCCCTCAGGGGCGAGCAATTTCACTTACCTTCTTTTCAGATGTTCCGCGTACAGGCCACCAAATGCCGCAGTCTGGCTGGGCACAAAATCACGAGCCACTCACAGCTTTGTAGATTCAAACCGCAATTCTTTATTCCCGATCTCACACTGGCCCTCTACAAACACGTTCTGGGGAAATCCACGTTCTCTGCCAAAATCCTCTCTGAATCCTGGGAGAACTCAAGGGGAACTCAGGCAGCAAGATACGCCCTATTCCCAGCAGGAATAATCTTAAACCTGGAACCACCCTAAACCAGGATTGTCCTAAACCAGGAATGCCCTAAATCCAAGGAGAGCCTAAAACCCTGATCCGCCCTAAACCCGGATCCGCCCTGGTCCTTGAGCAAGGTCACCTTACATGTAATGTCACTGCACAATGTCTAAGGCAAGTTCATTTTACCCCATTTAAGCAACATGGGGTACGCTGGCAAGGAAATTGTCATACCTACTTGACTAATGGCTCTCAGCAGAACCATTTCTCACAGAAGCTGAGATAGAAGTTGAGGTGTGAATTAAATGAGGATAACTGTCAATTAAAACAAAAAGTAACTAACATTCTCCAGAGGACTTTAACAGGTCTTGGAGTCTCACTGTATAATATTAAAAAATTTCAGGGTATATTCCAAAATGACTCAATATACAAAGAACCAGAAAAATGTGCCCAATTCATAAGGCAAAAGACAATCAACAGATGAAAAGTCTGAGATAACCCAGATCAAGAGCAAGATTTTTCTGTAAATAAAAAGGCAGATGGGAGGAACGTTTTACAGTATATGGGACATATGGTCTCTGTCACAATGACTCGATTCTGTCATTGTAGTACAAAAATGTCACAGACAATATGTAAATAAATAATCATGACTGTGTTTCAATAAAATTTTATTTATGGAAACCAAAACTTGAATTTCACATAATTTCATGCATCACAAAATGTTATTCTTCTTTTGATTTGGCCCAACTATTATAACTGTGGAAATAAAACAATTATTTGCTCATGAACTGTACAAAAGCAGACAGAAGGTTAGATTTGGCTCATATGATTGCTAACTCCTGACTTAGATGTTGGAAATATCACACAAATACTTGAAACCAGCTATTAGGATCCTACACCGTGAGGCAAAGGTAAACACTCTTGAAATGATGGAAAGATAGAAGTTCTTGTCTGAAAAATAGAAATTATCAAAAATAACAAAATGAAAATTTTAAAACACAAAGTTTTGCTTGGACCCAGAAGAGGACAGATAGAACAGAACTTATAAACATTGTAGGAGAATAAATAAATATTCACATATGAATAAAACCACTCTAATACAAGTATTAGAGTGGTTTTTATAAGGTAGCAACCTTGTGGCAATCAAAAACTTATACGTAGTCATTTATATTGATTCCAATTTTTTGTTATTACAAATAATTTCACAATTAATATCCATCCTTTTCTCAAACCTTGAAATTTTTAGCCAGAAAAAAAAATATTTAGAAGTATTGATAGATTAATTTTGGAGAGGTGTGGTACTGGGGATTGACCCTGAGTGATTTACCACTGAGCTACATCCTCAAGCCTTTTTATTTTTTGAGACAAGTTCTCACTAAGTTGCTTAAGGCTTTGATAAATTGGTGAGACTGACCTTGAACTTGCAATCCTCTCCTGCCTCAGCCTTCTGAGTCACTGGGATTAAGGCATGTGCCACTAGACCTGGTTGATAGATAAAATTTTGAAGCTACATACAACATGTTGATGTGGTAAATATTAATATCAATATTTGTTGAGCATCTTCTATATTTCAGATTCTTGTATATGTGTCAAGAACTGGAAAGGGTGAAAAAGAACTGAAAAGGGCCCAAGATTTTACCCTACCTGCAAGCTAGCAAGTTGTTCTGCCACAATTTCGTAGAGATAAGGGTGAGAGTATTTTGTTACTGATGATACAACAAATGGCATGAGTTTGTTTGCATTGGTTCTCAAGGTTCCCAGGTCCCACAGGGATATCACATATTGGCCCAGAGGGGTCAATGTACTTGCAGTAGGGTGTGTTTTAGGAGGGAATTCCTGAACTTAGAGAACCTAAACCTTTAATAATTGATAATAAGCCTGCCCCTCCTTTTCCCCAGAGGGAGACACTAGCTATCTACTACAGAAGATTGTATAAGTAACAAAACATTGTTCAGAAAAAATGGCATCAACGACTTTCCTCCCAAGTCATATAAAAATGAGATTTTCAGACAATTATCTTCAAATGATATTTATTAATTTACTTAATCTTTTCTATTTTAAAAATATGGAAAGAAAATCACTATGAGTTTAAGTAACTTTACTTGCATATGATCATACAGCAAATAGAATCAGGTATATTGGTTAATTTTCCAGGACAAATAAAGCTTTCTATATATTAAATAGTCTTTAATACTGCAACTATAGAATAAGTAAATACAAACTTGATCTTTATTATAAAATAGTAGTCCTTTTGAATTTATTAATCTGTTCAGTTTATATAAGAAGAAAAAATGTATCGTGGTAGCACTGCAGCTAGAAAGAATGTTTTCCACGAACAGTTATTTTAAGAAGCCAGGATGCTTTCCAGGAAGAGTGTATGGGGGTTGAAAATGAAACCAGCCAAGCTGTCAAAGGTTTCAAGAGATGATACTTCAGAGCTAATGCAGAAATTTTATTTTATTGTCAATTTGATTGATTTACTATCTTGGTGGGTCTTCTGTACTGACAGTTATATGGAAGCAACAGAGAAAGTACTATGTATATTGATTCTTCTATTTGTTGAGGGCCAGAAGAGAAACAATTCTACTTCATAAAACAATCTTATTAAAGAAGTTTATGGGTTTTTTTACCATCTAATAATTATTTCACCAAGATTTCCAACTTCTATCTTGAGCTCAATTGACATGTTTTAGTGAAATATACTTAATATTCATTTTCTGTAGAAAGGTTACTACTATTGTAACAATAAAGTACCATCTGTATTTAAATAAAATCAAGATCTATAAAGGAATCAGAGAACTTTTGTAATTAATGGAACAGATCCTGAAAAATAAGAGTTATAAACTAATTTTTTCTAATTCAATGTATGGGGGGAGTATTATGGTTAAGATATGAATGTCCCCCAAAAGCTCATGTATGAAAAATGCAAGAAATTTTAGAGGTGAAATGATTGGGTTTTGAAAGTTTTAGCCTATTCAGTGCATTAATCCAAGTGAATGGATTAATGGGATGGTAAATGTAGGCAGGTAGGGTGTGGCTGGAGGAGAGTCATTGGGCATGTTCTTTTGGTGTATATATTTTGTTAGTGGTGATCTATCTCTCTCTCTCTCTCTCTCTCTCTCTCTCTCTCTCTCTCCTGTTGACTGTGTCCTGAGCCACTTTCTTCAACTACATGCTTCTGCAGTGATGTTCTGTCACACTTTGGGCCCAGAGCAATGGAGCCAGTCATCTATGGACTGAGACCTCTGAAGTATAAGTCCCCAAATAAACTTTTCCTCCTCTGTTCTTGTCAGGTCTTTTGATCATTGGGGGCAAGGGGGGCAGGGTTTGATTTCCACTTTTTTCACTCTACTGAAATCTCCTATACTTCTGATGAGACACATTCTTGTCTTAGTTATCTCAGAGCTCATGTCTTTTGAAGGGCTGGATTAATCTTTGATTACTATAATAAGAAACTCTCTTAGGATTGTAGGAATATTGATTTCATTGCATTTCTCATATTTAACTTATCAAGTCAGTTATTTAAGATATGCATGAATGTGCAAATGAAAAGCATATGTTTTTCAGAGAGAGAGAGTGATTCTTTTTTCACAAATGCACAGAAGAAATAGTTTCAGAACCCTTTCTTCTTCCAAAAACAAAATTATTTCATTCCAGCCATCTGATTTATTGATTCATGGAATTCAAGAACATATTAAACATTGAACAATGCCACTGAGTCTCAGGAAAAAATGAACCAACATCCTGACTGCAGCTATGATAACATTTTACTCAGACACTGAATTCTAAACAACCACTTTATAAATATTTTTACAAATCTGTTTACACACTATTGTGTAGGTTTCTTGGCCAAAATCATGTGCAAAAGATTTAAGATGTTCTAAAGACATACACATACAACTGTAGTGAAATAGAAATCCCTAAGTCACCATGCAGAGGGGACAAAGGATTCAAGGAAAACGACCCTCAATAATAACCTCTACAGAATTTCTATAGTCTCCTTTGCCTTTATCCTGATTGTTCTATAAAAAGTTACAAAATACTGTGATGTTTTATTCCCACATATTTTCCCATCTACCTTTTTTTCTGGTCCACATATATCCCATAGACAGGATGACCATACATCCTGGTTTCCCCAGAATATTTCCAGTTTATGCTTTTTGTTTTGGTTTAATTATTAATAGTGCCTCCTTTTTTCCTTTCAAAAATGCAAATAATAAACATTAGGGGAAATTGATTAACTTGAAAACAAAAAATAGACAAAATCAATAACACAAAAAGCTGTTTTTAAAAAAAAATCAATAACATTGATAAACTTCTAGCCAGACTACCAAGGAGGGAAAATGGAGAAGCCAAATATAACTGATATTAAAAATGATAGAGGTGCTATCATGACCAACCCTCAGAGAGATTAAGAGGATAATAAGGGTATATTATAAATAACTCTATGCCCATAAATTAAACAGCTTAAAGTGGACCAATTCTTTTTTTTATTTAATTGATTTTATTCTTTTAAATACATGACAGCAGAATGCATTACAATTCTTATTACACATATAGAGCACAATTTTTCATATCTTTGTATATAAAGTGTGTTCATGCCAATTCATGCCTTTATGCATGTACTTTTTGCATTACAATTCTTATTACACATATATACCACAATTTTTCATATCTCTGTTTGTATATAAAGTATGTTGACACCCAATTCGTGTCTTCATAGCTGTACTTTGGTTAATGATGTCCATCACATTCCACCATCCTTGCTAATCTCCTGCCCCCTCCCTTTCCCTCCCACCCATCTCCCCTATCTAGAATTCATCTATTCCTCCCATGCTCTCCCTCCTTACCCTACTATGTGTCAGCCTCCTAATATCAGAGAAAACATTCGGCATTTGTTTTATGGGATTGGCTAACTTCACTTAGCATTACCTTCTCCAACTCCATCCATTTACCTGCAAATGCCATGATTTTATTCTCTTTTATTGCTGAGTAAAGTTCCATTGTGTATATATGCCACATTTTTTTTATCCATTCATCTACTGAAGGGCGTCTAGGTTGATTCCACAGTTTAGCTATTGTGAATTGTGCTGCTATAAACACTGATGTGGCTGTGTCCTTGTAGTATGCTGTTTTTAAGTCCTTTATGTATAGTCCGGGGAGAGGGATAGCTAGGTCAAATGGTGGTTCCATTCCCAGATTTCCAAGGAATCTCCATACTGCTTTCCATATTGGCTGGACCAATTTGCAGTCCCACCAGCAATGTATGAGTGTACCATTTCCCCCACATCCTTTCCAAAACTTATTATTGTTTGGTGGACCAATTCTTAAAAGATAAAAACTACCTAAACTCACTAAAAACAAAAATAACAAATCATATAGTCCTATAAATATTAAAGATATCAAATGTATAGCTGAAAACCTTTCAACAAAGAAAATTCTAGGCCTATATATTTTAATGAAAAATTCTAGAAGAACTTTAAGGGTGAAATTAAAAAGCTCTAAACATCCTCTTTCAGAAAATATGAGAAGAAAAACACTTTCCAATGAGTTTTATGAGGCTAGCATTATCCAAACACTAAAACTAAACAGTATTATAATAAAAAATAAAGTCTAAATTCTTCCACAAACATAACCACAATTATACCTTTTAAACTATTAGTAAAATAGGAAGATATAAAAAGGAAAATACAGAATCATTAAGTGGTGTTTATTCCAGAAATGCCAAGTTGATTGAATTTTTGAAAAATTCATTTAATTCACCAGATTATCAGACTAAAGAAGAAAAAAACATGATTATCTTCATACTATTCAACAAATTAAAATGTTTTCACAATAAACACTCTTAACAAATAGGAACTGAAGGAAATTGTCTTAAACTGATAAAGTACAACTATAAAAATCTACAACTAACATCATACTTAATGGAAATAGGACAAAGATATTATCTTTTCACCACTGCTATTCAACACTGTGAAAGCACTGTAGTGCAACCAGGTGAGAAAAATAGAATCATTCAGAATGGGAGGGGAGGATCTTTATTTGCAGATGACAGGATTGTGTATGGAGAAAATCCCAAAGTATATACAAACAAAAGTCCCCAGAACTTATAAGGGAGTTTAGCAAGGTCACAGGATAAGTGATCAAAATACAATTATATTTCTATATGCTAGCAACAAATAATCAAATTTGAAATTTAGCAAAAACTACTTATATCTATAGTTTAGATATATGTAAGAATGTATACATATACCATATATGTTGAAAACTATAAAACACTCAAATCGAACAAGACCTAAGTAACTGGAAAGCTCTATCATGTGTATGAGATTGAAAGACTCAATAATGTTAAGAGTAAATTCTCCTCAATTTTGGGACCACCATCCTAGAGGAGAACCAGTGTGAGACTGGAAGGCTTCTCTGAGGCTCTCCTTGGGCCTCCAAAAGGGCCAGCTGACTGGGCTCTAGGGTGCATGTCCTGAGGCGCAAAGATGAGGATGCAGACCTACCCAGGGCCGTCCCTTGGGCTGGAGACCCTCTGGAATGTGAACTCTTCCTGCTCCTTCATCCGTGACAGGGAAGAGGAGTAGACCAGATGCCAGAAGACATTGGAGCTGCCTGGATCCCTCAGCTTTAAATATTGTTTAAGCTGCATCAAGAGCACAGGCAGGCATCTTGGAAGACCATTAATAATGGTTGTGAACTCAAAGATGTGGTGTTCGATGGCTCCAACTGCATCTTTCCTACAATATTTCATCAGTTTGGCTATCAGTACCCAGTCTCTGATGATGACAAACTCACAGATCCTTCTAAGACAAGCAACACTATACATGTTTACTTGCCAAATAAGCAAAGAACAGTGGTCAATGTGCAGAGTGCAATGAGCTTGCACGACTGCCTTATGAAAGCCTCAAGGTAAGAGGCCTACAACCAGAGTACTGTGCAGTGTTCAGATTTCTCCATGAACATAAAGATGAAAAAAGCAAGTTTATATTGGAATACTGATGCTGCATCTTTGATTGGAGAGCATCAAGTATGTTCCCCTCACAACATACAACTTTGCTTGGAGGATGTTCCTGAGGCTTGCCTTTTGTGACATCTGTTAGAAATTCCTGTTAAATGGATTTCAACGTTAGACTCATGTCTACAAATTTCATGAGCACTGTAAAACCAAAGTACCTGCTATGTGTGTGGACTGGAGTAATATCAGACAGTTCTTATGTTTTCCAAATCCCACTATTGGTGAGAGTGGGGCCCCAGCACTACCTTCTTTGACAATGTGACAGTCTGTTAGCTCCCTCCATATATTTTCCACACCCCATTCCTTCATTTTCAGCAATTCCAGCACCCCCGCATGAAGGCTTCCTCTCCCAGAGGCAGAGGTTGACATCCACACTAATTTCCACATGGTCAGCACCACCCTGCCTGAGGACAGCAGGATGACTGAGGATGCAATTCAAAGTCACAGTGTATCAGCCTCACATTCTGCCCTGTCCAGCAGCTCCAACAATCTGAGCCCAACAGATTGGTCACAGCCTAAAACCCTGTTGCCAGCACTGAGGGTGAAGGCTCCAGGATCTAGGACCCAGGAGAAAAACAAAATAAGGCCTCACAGACAGATTTAAGCTTTTACTAGGAAATAGAGCCAGTAAAGTAATGGTCTCTACTGGCATTGGATCAGGCTCCTTTGGAACCGTTTATAAGGGCAAGTGGTACTGAGATGTTGCAGTCAAGATCCTAATGGTTATTGACCTAACCCCAGAGCAGTTCAAGTCCTTCAAGAACAAGGTCACTGTCCTGAGCAAATCATAACACATGAACATCCTCCTCTTCATGGGGTATATGACAAAGGAAAACCTGGCAATTATGACCTAGTGGTATGAGGCAGCAGCCTTTACAAACACCTCCATGTCTAGGAGACTAATTCCAGATATTACAACTGATCGACATTGCCTGGCAGATGGCTTGGGGAATGTACTACTTGTGTGAAAAGAACATCATCCACAGAGTCACAAAATCTAATTCATAAGTCAGATGTAAACTGCCTGGCTTCTTTACCAAGAGGTACTTATTCTGACTTAACAGTGAAAATTGAAGATTTTGGTTTAGAGACAATAAAGTCACACTGGAGTGGTTCTCAGCAGGTCAAACAACCTACCCACTCTATGTTGTGTTGGTTCCAGAATTGATACAAATGCAGGATAATAACCCATTCAGCTTCCAATCAGATGTCTACCCTGTGGTGTTGTCCTGTATGAGCTGATGATGGGGGAGCTTCCCTATTCCTACATTAGGAACTGAGATCAGATCACCTTCAAGGTGTGCCTCCCTAGACCTTAGCAAGCTGTACATGAATTGCCCCAAAGCAATGAAGAGGCTGGTGGCCAACTGTGTGAAGAAAATGAAGAAAGATCTCTCTTTTCCCAGATCCTGTCTTCCATTGAGTTGCTCCAACACTCCCTACTGAAAATCAACTGGAGTACTTCTGGGCCATCCCTCCACTGAACAGCCCACACTGAGATATCAGTGCTTGCACAGTGACCACTTCCCCAATGCTGCTGGTTCTCTAGTTGACTTTGCACTTGCACTCAGGCCCCAGAAAGAAGGGAAGCCTGCAGGCAGCACCTTCCTGGCCTTTCTTATGGGACACAGTGTGTTTTCGAAGAAGCTTTATTAAGGTCTACATTATGCACTTTGTGTTGCCTTCTTTTCTACCCCTTCAGTACCTAGGAAAGGAAACCCTTCACCCTATTGACCTGTCCTACTCCCTGCCCCAAAGCCCAGCCTCTCTGGAGGCATGCACATGGGATGCTGTACAAGAGCTGGGCTCCAACCATCAGCTAAATGAGGACTTTTAGGGCAAAAATAAGTTACTGGAGAGTAAGTAAATGTTGTGAGCAGAATAGCCCTGATGTGGGGACACATGGGATTTTGCAAACCGGTTTATTTTTTTTTTAATTTTGAGCTAAAGAACACATCATGAATGATTCCAATTATGTCAAATTCAAGAACAGACAAAATAATACATAGTTCTAAAGATCAAAAGAATGGTAATCTGCAAAGGACTTAAAATCAGCATACTACAGTGATGCAGCCATGTCAATGTTTATAGCAGTTCAATTCACAATAGCTAAACGATAGAACCAACCTAGATGCCCTTTAACAGATGAATGGATAAAGAAAATGTGGGGGGCAGGAGATGTGGCTCAAGCGGTAACACGCTCACCTGGCATGTGCGGGGCACTGGGTTTGATCCTCAGCACCACATAAAAAAATAAAATAAAGATGATGTGTCCACCAAAAACTAAAATAAATAAATAAATAAATTATATATTTTATATATATATATAAAATGCTCTCTCTCTCTTAAAAAAAAGAAAATGTGGTATATATACACAATGGGTTATTACTCAGCCTAAAGAAGAATGAAATTATGGCATTTGCCAGTAAATGGATGGAACTGGAGAATATCATGCTAAGTGAAATAGGCCAATCTCAAAAAACCAAAGGCAGAATCATTTTTATCTAATATGCAGAGAATAATTTGCAATGGAGGGGGGTGGCTAGAGAAAAATAGAGGTGTTTTGGATTAGGCAGAGGTGAGTGAAGGGAGGTGGACTTGGGGATAGGAAAGATAGTAGAATGAACCAGACATTATTTGGAAGAGGGGTACTGGGTATTGAACTCAGGGGCACTTGGACACTGAGCCACATCCTCAGCCCTATTTTGTATTTTAGAGTCAGGATCTCACTGAGTTGCTTGGCACCTCGCTTTTGCTGAGGCTGACTTTGAACTCTGGATCCTCCTGCCTCAGCCTCCTGAGCCACTGGGATTATAGGCATGCATCACTGCAACCAGCTGAAGAAGACTTTGTTACCCTATGTACATATATATTAACATGACCAGTGAGATTCTATACCATGTTCAACCAGAATAATTAGAAGTTATACTCCATTTATGTATAATGCATCAAAATGCATTCTACTGTCATGTATAGCTAATTAGAACAAATTAAAAACAAAAAAGTGGTAACCTGTGTGGGAATCAAGCACAGATGGGGAAGAGGTCCTGGAAACATTCTAGAACAATTTCAGTGATGTGTGTGTGTGTGTGTGTGTGTGTGTGTGTGTTTGTGTGTGTGTGTATTCATCAAGATCTACATGTGTATGTGTAACCATTTATTTTATGTCTTGATTTTTAAAGTCTTTTTAAGTGAAAAAATGAACAGAAAATCCACATATGTTTTATCTATTACTGTGCAACAAATTACCTCAAAACTTAACATCTTAAAACAACAAGAATTTACTGTTTTATGGTTTCTACTGGAATCTGGGAGAAGTTTAACTGAGTGGTTCTGGCTCAGGATCTTCTCATGAGGTTGTGTCAGGACGTCAGTCAGGGAGGTAGTGCTCTCAAGGACTGACTGGTGCAGGAAGTTCACTTCTAACAAGGCACACTCAAATGGCTCTTGGCAGGAGTGTTCGGCTCCTTGCTGTGTGAGCTTCTCCATAGGACTGCTTGGGTATCCTTACAATATGGCAGCTGGTTTCATCCAGAATCAATGTTCTGGAGAGAGCAAGGTAGAACTCCCACTCTGTCTTATGACTTAATCTCAGAAGTAACCCACATCACTTTCCACCATGTTCTTTCTAGTCATTAGTTACTATATCTAGCCCACACTCAAGGGGAGAGAAACTAGATTCCTCTTGAAGGAAACAGAATCAAAAGCATATCAGAATTTGTGAGCCTATTTAAAAACCACTACCCACAGAATAGGACTACATTACCAAATGCTTGCAGGTCTGGTAGTATGGCAAGACACAAGATCTGGGAAGACCCCTGCAGTAGGCAGAATAATATCCCCCAAAGATTTCTGTGTGGAAATAGGCTTCTTTTCAGAGATGGTGATGCAGCGCCAAACAGTTCTGCACTCAACTCACTGAACAACCCAGGACTACAGAAATATGCTTCCCAGAGGAGCCTGCTCTGGTACTGTAGAACTTGCCTTTCGCAGCCTGAGGTATACAGTGATCATGGGGGACTTTCCAGATAGAGTGCTCCACCTTTCTGTTTTGATCCTCTGTGAAGCAACTTCCCAACATGTTGAACTTGATCTTTCAGGGACTACCCTTTCTCTCTAGTCATATAACTGTGTATGCAAGGAAGCCAGAAATACAGGTTTTCTTGATGATTTGGGTTTTTTAAAGTTGTAGATGGACACAATACTTTATTTTAATTATTATTATTATTATTATTATTATTTTAATGTGGTGCTAGGATCAAACCCAGTGCCTCACATATGCTAGGCAAGCACTCTACCACCGAACCACAATCCTGGCCCCGATAATTTGGGTTTTAATTTTGTTTTTAAAGCATCTGACAAGATATAGTTATGATGGTTCCTCAGTTAATAAAATAATTTAAAAGAATTCTCATTCAATAGAAGGATAGATTCATGTAATCCCAATCAAGATTCTAGAAGAGTTTTTATAGGTATAAGTAAGTTGATTCTAAAATTTCTGGGGAAAGGCAAAGAAATTAGTATATCCTAACCAAATGTGAAAAAGAAAAAGGTCAGAAAACTATACAGGCAGCCCTCTGTATCCATTGGTTCCACATCTATGAATTCAATGAGCCAGGGGTGGAAAATATTAAGGAAAAAAACTTGCCTCTGATCATGCACAGACTTTTATCTTGTCATTATTCTGAACACAACACAATACACTAACTATTTATATAGCATTTACATTGCATTAGGTATTATAAGCTATCTAGAGATGATTTAAATAAAGTATATTAGGCAGGGGTTTTAGGCAGGTTACGTGCAAACATTACACCATTTTATATATAAGGGATTTGGGAATCACCAGATTTTGGTACCTGTGGGGGGTTCTGGAACCAATTTCCCATTGATACTATATTTCCTGACTACACAAGAATTGCTATAGTTACCAGAGACAGTCTAGCACTGATGGAGAGGTATACATATAAATTAATGGACCTGACAAAAGGGTCTAGAAATAGACTCATAGTCCGGAAGAAAACAAATCATCCAATTTTAAAAGTGTTTGAAAGGTATGAAAAGGTATTCCATGTTAAAGAAAATACACACACATGTAAAAAAGCATATGAAAATATGTCAAACATCTTAGCCACTGGAGAGATGTATATTCAACCACAAGATATCATCACACACCTAGTCAAATGATGGAAAAAACAAAACCTGAAAATATCAAGTGGGGATAAAAATAAGGAGCAATTGGTACTATCACACATTGTTGATGGATATACAAGATGGTACAGCCACTTTCAAAAGCAGTTTCATAGTTTCTTACAAAGTTAAATACATACTACATATAATCAAGCAAACTCACTCCTAAGTATTTGGCCAAAAGAAATGAAATACTTATTTTCATACAAAAACCTGTAAGTAGATTTTTTTATAGCAGCTTTATTCACAATTGTCCCAAACTGGAAACAACTCAGATGTTTTTCAACTAATGAATGACTAAACAAACTGTGGTATATACATATAGTTGAATGTTACTCTGCAACAAAAATAAGCTTTTGACTCATGCAACAACATGAACAAATCTTAAATGCATCTTAACAAATGAAATAAGCCAGGTTCAAACTTCATTAATATGATATTAAAAAAAGAAAAATTATTAGGTATGGAAAACGTATTAGTGATTACCACAGATTGGGAGGTAGGGGAAGAGGTCCACTCTAAAGAGAAATATGATGGAGTTTTGGAAGCAACGATACTGTTCTGTATGCAGTTGTGAAGGTAGCTAGCTGTAAGACTATAGATTTGTCAAAACCCATAGCACTGTATACCACAGAAGTTGAATTTTCCTATATGTAAATTAAATAAAATAAACCAGAATGTGGGTAGAATATAAGATAGAATATGGATGGGGCCAAGTGAATCTGACCATATTACAAATAAATCAAATAGCCACACTGAAGCTGGTGGTGAAAAAAGGGGCTGACCTAAGCAACTCTGGAAAACTGTTTTGACTGGATACTGTAAGGGTAAGAACAAAAAGAACTGTATTCAAGCAATATGCTCTAGTTACAAATCCATTTCTCATAGCAATTTTTAAAATTTAAATTAAATGCATGTTACAGGGTATTATTGATGGCTTGATGTATTGATTAAAATTTTTCAAGACTACTTTATATGTATTTCAGTTTGAACAAACTAGTAAATATATCCTAGATAATGAGAACCAGGTGTCTTACAGTTAGAGAAAGAAGTTAGTTAAAATTAAGGACAAAGATTAGAATAAACTCTATGGTGCTGGATTTGAGTAGGAGTATCAATATGAACTCATGCTTTGTTTAATTATATAAACACTTTTACATAGATATGTGTAAATATTATATATCTACACACAGAGAGATACAGAAATCAACACAGATGTTTATGCATATTCTAGGGTTGTATATACATGTATTTCCTATCTCTATCTCCTGAGAGGAACTAGAAGCAGTGACACCCTAGCATTAAGATTTTTTGCTTCTAAATATCATTCTTTAATAAAAAGGAACCAAGGATTCTTGGAATATTATGCTCTGAGAAGGATACAACATCACTTCTGTGGTATCCTTTCACAAATGAATAACTTCAATCTAATCATGAAAAATCATGATGAATCAAAGTTGAGGGACAACTTACAAAATAACTGACCAGACCTCTTCAAAAATTCCAAGGGGGGCTAGGGATGTGGCTCAAGTGGTTGCGCGCTCGCCTGGCATGCGTGTGGCCCGGGTTCGATCCTCAGCACCACATACAAAACAAAGATGTTGTGTCTGCCAATAACTAAAAAATAAATATTAAAATTCTCTCTCTCTCTCTCTCTCTCTCCCTCCCTCCCTCCCTCTCCCTCTCTCTTTAAAAAAAAAAAAATTCCAAGGGCATAAAAGACAAAAAATGACTGAAAAAGACTATAAAACAAGTAAACATGATGTAGAATCCTGGATCATATCCGAGAAGAATATTAGAACATTAGTGGACACACAGGAGAAACCCAAAAGTTTGTTTAGATTCTTAGTTTTGATAATTGTGCCTTAATTATATTAAGATGCTAACATCACTGGAAGCTGCGGAGAGGGTATACAGGAATCTTGTGCTGTTTATACAACTCTTCTGTTAATCTAAAATTATCTCACAATAGAGAGTTTGTAAAAACTATCTTGGTTTGGATGAAAAATTATATGGTTACCCTACCTACGTAGGTAATAAGAGATACTTTTGTTTCCCTGTGAATTCTACCAGTGCTTATTTGTGCAAATATAAAATTATTATCCTACTTGTTATATAATATGTTGCTTTTTCAACTTAAATATATCTTCTAGAACTTTCCGTGCAAGTACAGGGATTTTTCTCTTTCCAAGTTTTAATGATGGAAAAATCTTAGATATACAGAAAATCTTAAGAATGACATAGTAAACAATTTCATACCATCAGCTATATTTCCTTATTTTCTTCTATACACATATGATATTCTATTGTGTGGAGTTATTATATTTCTCATCTACTAGTTACATACTGAAATTTCCCTCTTGCCCCACTGCTGTTGTCCGAGTGGAATAGATAACAGGAGGAAATGGAATCTTGTCATGTTGGTTTGATCCCAGCACTGTGATGGGGAGTAGATAACTAAGAAAATTCTCCAAATCCTTGTTTCTGGCTTGTTGTTGTTGTTTTTGTATTTTGTCTCCCTCCCCTCCCCCTCAGGGCTGAGGACCAGACTCAGGTCTTGCACATGCTAGGCAAATGCTCTGCCACTGAGCTAAATCCCCAACCCCCCAAATCCTAATCTGTGGGAGGCCAACCTTATGGGTGACTGAGTTGCTCAGTCACAGAAATGGGTGTGTCTTGCTACAGCCCCATGGGTGAAGCTATGCCCACCTGTTCCTTTGTAATATAACCCCTTGCCCTGTTTAGGATAGAATCTTCCATGGAAGTGCCTTGTGTGTGTCCCCTCCTCTTACTGAGCCCTTGGATGTGACCTACCCAGGTGTCAGTCAACGTGCTGACAGTGGACATCATGAAGATAGACTCAGCCCCTGAAACCTGACCCCCTTGCCTCATTTGAATAGCTTCTCCTCAATAAAAGGGGTCAGCGTGTGCTCTTGCTCTCTCTCTTCCTGTGGACCCTTAAGGTCAGAGAAGCCATCACAGCAACCCCAAAGAAAAAGGTATTTGTGTCTCTTGTGAGGTTATTTTGTGCAGCCCAGTTAGCCCAGTTTGACTGGAGTGACTCCTGAGCCTTTTAGTCGCAAGAACAGAAACCCGGCACTAATCTCTATGCCTAGAACCAATATTTTACCAAAATATTTGAATTATTCACATAAGCAGTAACTAGTTGGTAAACTTTTTTTTTTTTTTTTTTTTTTTTTTTTTTTTTGCAATGCTGGGATTGAACCCAGGGCCTGCCTCATGTTCCATTCCTGAGCTTCATCCCCAGTCCGAATTTGTCATTCTTACTCTCCATTGTAGGGATGAAATATGAAGACTTTGATTTTTTTTTTTTTTTTTTAATGCTTGCATTTCTTTGTCCACAGACCACATTTACAACTCCAAGGGGAAATGGATACAGGTAACTTTGCTGCTATTTGTATCACTGCAATGTCAAATAAATGGCAGCTCTGCAAGAAAGCAGATGTGTTTTTCTGCCCTACAAAAAGATTATGTAGTCTGAAACACCTTTCTCAGTAGAAGCACTCAAAATTAATTAAGTTACCTGCTCACTTAACAAAGCTTTCCAAATCTGTGTGCCAGGTTGTTTTTTTTTTTTTCTCAGCCCTGGGGATTAAACTCAGGAGTGCTTTCAGCCTTTTTAACTTTTGAAACAGGGTCTTGCTAAATTGTCCAAGTGGGCCTCCAACTTGGGATCCTCCTGCCCTCAGCCTCTCAAGTAGTTGGGATTATAGGTGTGCATCACCATATCCAGCTATGTTCCAGGCACTGTACTTGGTATTGAAAATAAAAATATCAAAATTTCTGTCCTAAAATAGTTTTACAGTCTACTAAAGGAAATATAAGATATACTATTATTACAAAGTACTTAGGGAGGGAAGAGAATGACTTCACAGAAGAGACTGAGTTTCTCTTGAGTTCACTGACTAACACCAGGAAGGGCAAGGCTGGCAGAGTGAACAGTTCCTGCAAGCTCAAAGACATGCTATGCTAGCTAAGTAGGCTTGAGTTTAGGGTTCCCCTGGGAGTAGATACAGAGGAGGCTGGTGAATTAGTCCACAGCTATTAGCAGTTTGGTCTTCATCTTATTCAATGGAAAACTATTAGTTCAATGAGGGAAACTATTAAATGGTAAGTAAGGGCTGAGATAATAAGATTTATATTTTTTAAAAGACCATTCTAGTAGTTATACAAAGGATGCATTGGAAAGGGTGAAAGGAAAACCAGTTAGGAGGCAATTGTAGTAAGTTAGTGAAAGAAGATGTGGTCCTTATGAAATCTCTAGGGTTTTTATGAGTGAAATAATCTTTTAGGAAGGAGGAGAACATGTTTGAAAACTATCAATTGAAATCAAGAGGGAAATGGTAGTGTGTGTAGGGGGAGTCAATATGTCTGGACATTTAAAAGAAATAAAATGTGTGAGGTATGGTACTTAGGATTAAACCTAGGGGTACTCTACCACTAAAGTGAGTCACAGGACCGCTTAACTTTTTTTTTTTTTTTTTTTTTAAGTTTGAGACAGGATCTCCCTAAATTGACCAGAATAGCCTCCAACTTGCAATCCTCTTGTTTCAATCTCCTGAGTAGCTGGGATTACAGGCCTATGCCACTGCAACCCACATAAAATCAGACTTTGTATATAATGAATTCTCAAGTATCCAGAGATGAATTCTCTGGTGAATGAATTAATTTATTGAAGACTTCAGATTCTTTTTTCAAACTTGTAATCATTTCACTTAAGATTTTATATGGTTTGCAGATGGTGATAGGGAAAAATAAATGAAAAACACGATATTTAATCATTCTGGCTGTCTGCTGCTTAATATGGAGATCTGAGGAGAAGGTGAAATCCTCATCACAAAGAAGCCTGGGTTTTACCTATGAAAGTGCGCACACGGGTCCCTCATCTCCTAGTTCCAAAGATATATCAGAGGTCATTGCAAGAGGAATCATACATTCTGGAAAAAAAAAACCAGTTTTTGCATTGGCGTTTTAAAATACATTTCTACTTTCCATATTGAAAGCTTTATTTGGTCCCTTCATCTGAATTACATACGCGGTGCTCATTTTTCTATCGCTGGATGGACTCAGTAAGATGATTATGTCTTAACAGCTGAGGCTCGTCGGTTAGTTTCTCCAGCTCATGGGGCTCGGCTCTCAGAAGAATCAGAATAGCCAGATGAATTCAGTCAGACACCTGCTAACTAAACGAGGACTCATTTCGGATCTGACTGAATTTATTAGAGGGTCCAAGGGATTTTCAGCTGTGTTCTCAAGGAGATGCGAGAAGAGCTTATAATTGTCCTGGCGGTGGTAACAAAGAGTTCTGTCCAGGGACAGAAAGCAAAAGCCGTGCTGACTTTTCATCATAAAAGGCTTTTCATTGAACGCAAATACATGCTTTTAAAGCAAAACTCAGAAACGTCTGCAGTCTTATCATTGCTTTCTCGTTTTAAACTACTTACGCGCGGATTTAGAAATACCTATTCACTTACCTGTCAAGGCAAGAAATAACTTGGGCCAAAGAAATGAAAAGACAAGAGAACAGACTCTATGTGGTTTACTCTCCATCTCACCATCACGAACGACGAAAAGGGAATTATTCTTTTCCTTTAACAAGAAATTTGGGTTGTTTTTTTTAACCATTTTTAAAAAATGCTCGTAAACAAAAATCTATTATTTTCCTATCGTTCAGAATTTACTTGATATCTTTAGTCCTCCTACAACTAAAAGCATTTTCTAATCTCGGACTCGGGTCAGCTGCAGGGAAAATGTTTGCCGAAATTAGCGTAACACAGCCGATTCCCCCAGCAAAGTCCGCTGGGAGAGACCGGAAACTACATATCCCGGCGTGCCCCGCTCGCGAACACAAAGGAGTCTGTCGTCATCCGGGCTACGAGGCTGCACGTTTCCCCACGCGTCGCGGGATTCCGGCCTGGGTCCCGCCCCGGGAGGAGGGCCCTGCTGGGCCTTGAGAACTGCACTTCCCAGCATGCCCTGCTACACCTGCGCTTGCGTACGGGAGCTACCCCGCCAGCCAGCGGGTTGGTTTGAAGTGCAGTGTTAGTTCCATGGAAACCCGCCTGTTTGCAGCAGGACACCGCCATCAGCGGGCAGATGGACTCCGGGGTGAGGCTGCCGGGCCCCGGAGGGAGAAACCGACGGCTCGTACAAGGCCACCATCACCTTTCCCTGACGCCCTTTTCCCCACAGGCGGAGTGCCGCCCCGCTCCCCGGATTTCAGGCATTTCTGCATTCGATGTCTGTGAACGTCCTTTAAGAGCTAAATTTGCATTGCCCTGACTCCAGCGGAGGGAGGAGGCTAGCCACCAAAGCCCCTAGCTAAGCCCAGTTCCATCTTTTTTTATGCGTTAGGTTGGAGGTTATAGGTTATAGGTTCCTGGGAAGGCCATTTCGATGTTTATGTTTGTTTGTTTTCCCACTGGTTATTCTCTATAACCACCTACTATAGGTAGGTGTCAGGCCTGGGGCGCTGATGCATGCCTGTAATCCCAGCGACTCAGAAGGTAGGAGGATTCCAAGTTTGAGGGCAACCTCCACAATTTAACGAAAACTTGTCTCAAAAAATATTTAAGGGTTGAGGGTGTATCTCAGTGGCAGAGTGCTTCCCTGGCATGCGGGAGGCCCTGGGTTCAATTCCTAGTCATGCAAAAAGAATATCCTGCTAGGATATAATAGACATTCGTTATGTTTGTATTGAATTGCCCTCCTGTTTGCCACCCATAATATCCCAGGACTGTGTTAGACTCTAAAGACAGAAAAATGATAAAAAATCTAACCTGGCTTTGGAGATGTTCACATTAATCTGTTTTGGACATGTACATCATGTACCTGGTTTTATCTCTGAGTGCTCAGGTCCTTTAATACTTTGTTTTATCCAGTCTTATGATTTTATGCACCATGCAGAATTAACTTTAAAATTTATGTCTTCAGGCCACACCTCCCCCCTGAACTCCAGATCCAGACATTCAGTCATGCACTGGGCATCTTACCTGTTTTTAATTTAAAAAATTCCAAGCCAACTCTCTGTCTTCCCCCCAAATGGCTTTTTTCTTTCTTTCTTTCTTTTTTTCTTTTTCTTTTTTTGGTACAGGGGATTGAACCCAGGGGTGTTTTACTACTGAACCATATCCCAGCAATTTTTGAGATAGGGCCTTGCTAAGTTGCTTAGGATCTACTAAGTAAACCCTCAAACTTGGAATCTTCCTGCCTCAACCTCCCAAGACACTGAAATCACAGGTGTGCCCCACCAAATTTGATCAAAATTAGTTTAAAAAAAATTTTTTTTTTTTTTTTTTAGTTATAGATGAGCACAATACCTTTATTTATTTTTATGTGGTGCTGAAGATTGAATCCAGTGCCTCACACACCCTAGGCAAGTGCTCTACCACTGAGCCACAATACCAACCCCCAAATGGATTCTTAATAGGTTTCTGTTGTCTCAATGGTAATACCATCCTTCCTGTTACTCAGGCCAAAAACCTTGCAGTAAATTTGGCTGTTTACTTCCTACACCAAAACCAATCTTTAAAATGTGTGGAGTCTGACTACTTCTTACTGTTCCACTGTTATCACCTCGGTTCTAGGTGGAAGCATCTCCTATTTTTTGCCCTTGCCATCTACTACGCTTAGTGGGTGGAAGAGCCAGGGGGATTGAGTTAAAAGGTAAATTAGGTCACAACAATCCTTAGCTCTAAATCATCTCAGGGTTCTGAGCTGCTGAGCGAAAGCCAAACCTTTACAAGGGTGTTCAAGGCCCTGTGTGATTTCCTATTATTATCCCTTTGACCTCATCTCTCACTATTCTCTCCTTCATTCATTTGTCTGTAATCAAAACTATCTCCTTACCATTTATGGATTCATCAGATATTCTAATACAGAGTTTTCGTACTTAGTATTTGCTCTTTCTGGACTTTCTGGACTTTCTGTCCTCAAGATATTCATACAGCTCATGCCTGACCTTCTTTACAGGTGTTTGCTCAGATATCTCAGTGAGGAACTTTCTTTGACCACTCTTTAAAAATGAAATCTGGACTGCAACCTCTATCCCGTTCTCTTTATTTTTCTCTATAGTATTTTATCACCTACAAACAACTATTTTACTTCGAGTCTATCTTGTCCAATTAGAATATAAACTCCACAAGGGCAGAGTTCTGTTTTGTTCACTTGCTGAATTCCCCAGTACCTATAACAGTGTCTGGTTCATGTTAAACATTCAGGAAATAGTTGATAGAAGTATGAGTGAATGAAGATAATATCTGAACTATTTTCTAGTGGTTGTGATAAACAATATTGAGTACTTATTGTTATTTTGGAACCAACAGCACATGGTTATAGCAGTTGCTAGGTGTAGGTTTTGTATGCACAGAAACAAGTGTTTTCTTTTCAAAGTCATCTGGCTTTTACTAATGTATTTCTATGACATTTGTCTTTTTCATGGCATGCTTTCCATGAAGTTAACTGCCTAGAAGCTCTTTGGAAATACTCTCCCTAAACATTGAAACAGAACTAGATTCATTTGATAATATTCATTCATGTGAATGAATTTTTTTTAAATAAAAATTTGTATTTTTGTATTTTTATTGTTACTGCCAAGCATCAGGACTTAGGTTTAAGGCCACATTCAATATTTACTCCTTTTCAAAATTGGCAAAGCACGAATTTGTTAATTCTATTTTTTCGTTGCTGGAATATTAATAATTAAAATATTTATTGTAAGACTGTACTTCTTAGACTCAGTTATAAGGATCTATTAAGTGGCCAATGATTTGTGTTTGTGTGGGGCGTGGCATTTTTGCTGTGGTGCTCCTCCTTTAGACTTACCAGATAAGTAACTGCAGTGAAAATGCAAATCTCTGTGATTTTTAAATCTGACTCAACAGATGAGTGTATTGGATACCAAGTCCTTATTTTGCACTTCTTTTGACAGCTTCCCAGATACTCAGGGACTCTCCCTAATGACTTTTAAGGCTGTCCTTCTTTAGCTATCAGCAATCACTATTCCCTGTCTTTCTTCCAAGGGCCTGAGCTTGCTTGACATTGTTTTTTGTTTGTTCTTGGTGGGGTGAGGCAAGTGGGATGAGAGAGAAAGGGTTTTCAACTAACTGTGAGCCCTGTTTTAATAAATCTCCCGAAAGCTAGATTGACCTGTTTACTTGAGTCAGCAGTTTCCTTACTACCTGAAGAAGATCCTCAGTGACTAAGAGACTATTTCAAGGACAACCCTGTGTTATTTCATTTAAAAGCTTTGTCTCCTGCCTACCACCAGTCAGTTTTCAGTCATCTTGATCTCGCCTTTCTTAGGCTGAATTCCGCTCTCCCCCCCCCCACCCCTTTTTTTATACTGGGAACTAAATCCAGTGGTACTTCACAAGTGAGCTTTATCCCCAACCCTTTATTTTTTATTTTGAGACTGGGTCTTGCTGAGTTGTTGAGGGTCTTGCTGAGTTATTGAGGCTGGCCTTGAACTTGTGATCCTCCTGCCTTAGCCTCCCCAGTTGCTGAAATTACAGGCCTGTAATTAGACCACCTTCCCCACAGAGGCTGGGGATCAAGTTGGTTCTTCCTTTCTGTTCTAGAGTAGTTTTCTTCTCTGGAAGCCTGAGAAGCTCTAGTCTGGAACAGGGTTAGATGGGTGCCAAATTCCTACCCCAGCAGGTAAACACTCTTTTTTAAGCAAATGAAACAGTTGAATTTGAATTGTTTTCTGTTTTATTTTTAAGGCTGAATGTGTGTACACTCATTATAAATAAATGTAAGTATTTTATGCAGATCATAAATACCTTTCTTAGGGAAATATCAACAAAACTAGATATTTCAACTATTACATTAAAAAATTTGAGGTGAAAATCTGCATCCTATATGGAGAAAATTTCTATTCCATTTCCTATATCTTTTTCTAAAGGTAGACTTCTACTATATTTGTATTAGTATTATATGTTTGGCTTTTGAATATGGGCAATTCTTTATATAAGAACCCGCTACCTGGGCCTAACAAGTTTCACAGAAATTCTCCTTTTTCACCCCACACTGTTTGTTCTTGACCTCTTCCTTTTATGTGTTTTCCCACCAACTGTTGCCTGAGACTACCATGTTTTAGAAGTGACTAAAACAAAAAATAATTTTATTTATCCTCACATGAGCAGAGTTTGGAGATTACTGATTTTGCCAAAAATATCAGGTTAAGCTGAGCCGCCCTGGCTTTTTCCTTGTTTTTCAGATACTGGTGATCCCTGGCTCTTTGTTTATATTTTAGTGTGAGGCACTGCATGAAGATCTGAAGGAGAGCTCTGGGCATCATAGGAGGAAAAGGAAGGGTCAGGTGCCATTGTTTCTGGCCTTTTTTTTTTTTTTTTTTTTAACCAGAAAAACTAAAGAATCCCCAAAGCCCTTTTACAAACTTCTGTCTAAAGCCAGGCAGGATGTATCACATGGATGTGCCACCTTTAGGGGGTATGCTGAGCAGGTAAACTTTTCAACTGCCTTAGGAAAGAGGACAGAGGAGCCAACTGTGTCTCACAAGCCCCCTTAACCTGTTTTCCCTACTTTTTCTCCCCACCATAAGTCTGGTTTATTTCTAGGTCAGCAGTATTGGAACAGTAGGAGACAGAAAATAAAATGGAGAGAAACTCATTTGGTGTCTTTTCCTTGTTATCCCCCTGCCTCCACCTTCTTTCTCACCCTACCCAACACAATCAATGGCTTCAACTCCAGCACTGTTTTTGGAAGCAGAACCAGCCCTAGGGGTTTAAAAGCTTTTCTTTCTGCTATCTAGGTTATACTCCACTTATGTAGGAACATGACTCTGGTATATGGAACAGGCTCTATTTGGGATGTTGGAAAATAGATGATGAACAACAGCTGGTTCTTAAAGCTTCTACCCACATTTAATCAAAGCAGAATACATGGCTACATCTGAGTTCAACAGGACAGTGATTAATATTCTAATAGGAGGGATGTATACAATTTTGAAAAATAATAGAATCTGCCACACTAATATTGTGACTTTAATTGTAGGAGCGTATGGAAACTACAATATGTAGGCCAATTCTCTCTCCAACCCACATCAACTCTACAGCTTCTGAAACATTCACAGTCCTTCAGCAAAGGATGAGAATAGTGGAAGAACAGACCAGTTCTCTGAGGGATGACTTAATTATGTTGAACTATGGTGAAAAAAGGTAATGAAAAAAAGTGAACTAGATCTGTTTTATGATGAATTTTGCTTCATTGGTTAGTAATAGGGAGTCACTGTGGTATAGTCAATGAAATAGATATTTATGAAAGAATTGAGAGATGACTATTTGAATATTAATTAGAAAATATATGCAAGATAGAGTTGTTATTCTGTGATAGAGCTGTCACCATTCCTCTGTACTGTTATTTAAAATGTGTTAAGTATGAAAACTGATAATCCTTTCTCCTTCAATGTATGATTAAAAACAAAATGTATTTTTCATGTAATTAGAAACATTTTTAGTTTTTATTTTAAAATCAGTTAAGAAAAAAATATAAAATGTTACTTTATGCCATTAATTTAGTCTTCATTGTTTTCAGGGGTTTTAAATATTTCATAATTTAGAATTAGGTACTCACAAAAGAACTGAATTGTTTTTCTCCTAGTACTGAAGAAGTTGTTGACTTTAAAGTTGAATTATCAACAGTCTAAGAAATCTTTGTGCTTACACAGACAGTATTGAATGTGTTGGTATGATTTCTTTAAAAAAAAAAAAAAAACACCTGAGTTTCTCTCATTAAGATAAAATTAATATAGTTGGTATTAAAATACCTATTGAATAAATAACTTCAGTATTAAAAGATAACAGCATTTGGTACAATGTCAAGTATGTTAGAAAATAGGAATGTTATTATGACTTTGTTTAAAATTTTTCTAAAAAATGTGACTATGTTTATATAAGTCAATATAGAATAGAAACTTTAATTCTTAAATTACCATTATAGAATTATCTAATAAGTATCACTTGTTTTGATGTAACAAAAGAAGTTTATAAAAAGTCCAGATTAAAATAAACCAGCACTAAAAAGTGATCTTTATTCATCCCACATTATGTTCATCCTCATTAACCAATAGTGCTCTCTGTATTTGAGTTTGGAGAAGCTAATAAGAAAGAGCCTGTGGACCCATTTGGTTATAGGAGCCAGGTGTTATCCAAACACACTTCCTGCAGGGATCTTTTATTTGGTAGATTTAAAGCAAGCAGGCACTAGTTCCAGGAGGTCATCTTGTGACTGAGAAGTTTGTGGGCAGATACGTGAATGGTCTGTTTAAAGGAAGCATAAAGAAAGCAGGGAGCTCAGTTCATTAGGCAGAAGAGATAACCTACCTCTGCATTTTTATCTCTGGCCACCAGTTGGAGCTATTCAGGTGTGTTAGAATATTGGAAACTGTCAAGTGTGACTGGGCACTGCTTCTGGTATGAGAAAATTAAGCTTAAAAGTGATGTTGAGGCAATATAAAATATAAGCATTCACAAAAATGGGGTATACTGTGATGTTATGATACATACATCCATTGTGGGATGATTAAATCAAGCTAATTAACATCTATCACCTCATCTACTTATTTCTTTGTGGTAAGAAGATTTAAAATCTTATACATTTTGTTGGTTTATTTTTTTTAAATATTTACTTTTTAGTTGTAGTTGGACACAATATCTTTATTTTTATGTGGTGCTGAGGATCGAACCCAGGGCCTCACATATGCTGGGCAAGCGCTCACCACTGAGCCACAACCCCAGCCCTCTTTTATCCATTTTGATAAAGAAAAGACATAATTATTAACTATAGTCACCAATCCTGTACAATTGATTATTAGAACTTGTTCCTCTAATCCCTCAACAACAACAACAACAAAAAAAAAAAATAAAAGGAAAAAGAAAAACAATTAGACCTAGGGGCTAGAAATTTAGTTCAGTGATAGAGCACTTGCCTAGCATGCATGAACTTTGGATTCAATCCCAAGCATTGCAAAAACAACTTATTCCTCCTATCTGATTAAAACTTTATACCCTGTGATTAACATCTCCTTATTCCTTGTCTGTATCCCCAACCCCAGCCACTAATAATCACTATTCAACACTGCTATGAGTTGGCTTTTTAAAATTTAAGATGTGAGATTATATGGTCTTCTGTACCTAGCTTAACTTCACTTAGCATAATGTCCTCAGGATTCATTCATTCTGTCACAAATGATAGAATTTCATCCTTTTTTAATGACTGAATAATATTCTGTACTGTATATGTTTCATATTTTCTTTATCCCTTCATCTGTTGATGGGTTCTCAGGTTGTTTCCATATCTTGGCTATTGTGAATAATGCTGCAGCAAACCTGGGAGTTCAGATAGCTTTTCAACATACTGATTCCAATTCCTTTGGATAAATACCCAAAGTGGAATTGCTGAATCATATGTTAATGATATTTTTAGTTTTTTTTAGGAACTGTTTTAGAAAATTGATGTACAAATATATAGATTTCACTAACAGTTTTGACAGTTTACTCCACATCTTCATCAATATAGTTTTCTTTCATCTTTTTGATAATAGCCATTCTAACAAGTGAGAGATGATATCTCACTGGTTTTAATTTGCATTTACCTAATGACAAGTAAGGATGAGTATTTTTTCATATCCCTATTGGCCATTTGAATGTCATCTTTGGAGAAATGTCCATTCATGTTCTTTGTCCATTTTTTAACCAAATTATGTATTTTCTTTCTGGTGAGTTGTTTGAGTTCTTCATGTATTTTGAATATTAGGCCCTTACCAGATTATGATTTGCAAATGTTTTTTCCAGTGTGGGCTGTTTCTTCATGCTTTTGCTTCCTTTGCTGTGCAGAAGCTTTTTAGTTTGATGCAAACCCATCTGTCTGTCTGCTTTGGCTTCCTGTGCTGTGGGAATCACATCCAAGAAACCATTGCCAAGACCAAAACCAGAGATTTCCCCTGTATTTTCTTCTAGTAGTTTTAGTTTCAGGTCTATATTGAAGTCTTTAATCAAATTTTTTGCACATGGTGTGAATCAAGGGTCCAATTTCATTTTTCTCTGTGTGGAAAGCTAGTTTCCCTAGTCCATTTTTTTTTTCAAAAAGATTATTGTTTTGCCATTGTGTATTCTGAGTACCTTTGTCAAAAATCCACGTACCATAAATGTGTGGGTTTATTTCTGGGCCATCCTATTTGATGTGTCTTTTTATGCTAGTACCCTGAAACTTAGTTATGTAGTTTGAAATCAGATAGTGTGATGTCTTTGGCTTTGTTCTCAAGATTGCTTTAGTTATATATATATATATAGATCTTTTGTTGTTCCATATGAATTCAAGGTTTTTTTTTTCCTATTTCTGTGAAAAATGTCATTGGGATTTTAATAGGGATTTCATTGACAAAGTAGATTGCTTTGGATAGTGTAGATATTTTAACAATATTAATTCTTCTAATCATGAATCCAGGATATCTTTCCATTTATTTGTGTTATCTTCAGTCTTTAATCAGAGTACAGAGTGGCAGAGTATTCTAGCACATTCCTTTCACAGAGAAACTGGGAGCTTTTAAGTTTTAGTCCCTTTCTTTGCTTTGATCCTGAGGGATTAAGCCGTGGAATTTTGTGCATGCCCATAAAAACTTCTACTTCATTCTGTGATCCAGGGAGATATATATATACCTGGAAGATGTATAATCCCTGGAAGTGTGCACACACCCATAAAATGTCTCCACTTTGTTCTGTGGTCTGGAGAGATATATATACTTAATCCCAGCTGCTCTTAGAGCTAGGTGAATTAAGAGCCACACCATGGGGAGCCTTAGAGTTAAAGTGCTATAAGTGTAGTCTAAATCCTGTCCCATCAGGGAGAAGCTAGGGTTGGGGAATCCTTCCTAACTATAGCATGCAGTTCCCCAGGTGGCATTTGTGCCCAACTGTGCTTCAGTTTTTCCTATTCATTTGATGTGGATATTTTTTCAGACTTATTTATAAGAATCTCTCAACTCATTTCTGACTTTCTGTTACAGGGAATTAATGTGTGTATAGATGTTTATTTAGTGCCTTCATAGGTGGAGGGAGAGTTAAGAGCTTCCTATTCTGCTGTGTTGCTGATGTCACTCTCTACTTATTAGAAAGATTACATTGACCCAATGGTTGGGATTAACATACTACAAATAACGTTGCATAATATTGTTGTATTGGATCTTTGTCCAGAGGCCATTTGGAACCTCCAAAGGGTTTAGAAGAGCCTTCCAGCCAGAAACTCTTTGGTCCTATCAAGAATGAAGTAATTTGTTCAGGAAAAACAGATTTTTTATGGAAGAACTGTGAGTTTCTGGTAAATCGAATGTGCCATCTGGAAAGCCTCATTCAATCCTTGAAGATGAATATCTTTCGCATGCAAACTGAAAATGATTTGAATCCACAGAAAACAGGTATATGGAAGAGAATCATCAGAAATTTGATCCTGTTGGGTACTTGATGTGTTTATGATTCTTTTCCTTGCTGACCTTCTTTCTACTGTTGATGCCCCTCTTGTACTGCCTGGTAGCTTTTCTCAAGGATAGATTGAACACAATTCAGGAGGAACATTCCAAGGACCTGAAGCTGTTGCATCTTGAAGTGATGAACTTGCGCCAACAACTGAAAGATGTAAGAGAGGAAGAGGACAAGGCACAAGATGAAGTGCAGAGTTTGACTGCCCCTGTGGAAGTTGCCTCAGAGACAAAGGTTTGAGTCCAGAGTTCTGAAGTATAAACTCACTATTGTATATTAGCTGGAGGAAATAGCAGACCCATAAAACTGATTTTAAAAGTAGTAGCTGTTTCTAGTCATGGTGGTGCATTCCTGTAATCTCAGCAACTCTGGAGGCAGAGGCAGGAGGATCACAAGTTTGAGGTCAGCCTCAGAAACAGTGAGAAACTGTCTCACAATGAAAAATAAAAATGGCTGGAGATGTAGCCCAATGATAAAGTGCCCCTGGCTTCAATCCCCAATTCCAAACAAATAGTTTGTGTTGATGTGAGGATTCTTAGCATTTGACATTTACGTGCATTGATAACTAAAATCACTGTGTGCTGTCAGTGGTTTTGTTTGTTTGTTTGTTTTTTAAAAAAACATGGTATCATTGTTTTAAATAGCTTTATTTTCTTTATTTATTTTTATGTGGTGCTGGGGATTGAACCCAGTGCCTCACATGTACTAGGCAAGCACTCAACCACTGAGCCAAAATAAGCGCTCCACCCTAGCCTTATTTATTTATTTTTTTAAATAGAGTCCTTACCCTGTACAGTAGACAGCATCCAGAGGTATGAGGTAGTGTGTGCTCTTCAAGAGCTTGTATGCTAGTTGGGAGAACAAGGCATATAATGATAAATAGTGAAAAATAAATGTAGGAAATGCTAGAAGACAGTCTAAGACAATAAATGAATACTGCAGAGTAAGGCCTTTGTATTCAGTGTATTTGACAAGTGAGAAATCCCTTATCTAATGAGATTAGGTAGGCTTCAGGAAAGAGCTAGGACTGAAGCTGAACCTTGAGAAGGCAAAGTGGAGGGATAAGAACATTTCCAAGAACACACACAGAGACAGCAAAGAGTAGGGTCTGCTGGGAAAAGAAACTCTTTCCAGGGAACAAGCAGTATAATAGATATTCAAGATACTATTTTGCAAGGCCTTATGAAGTAGGATATTACTATTCCTATTTTTATTTTTAACAATAAGACTATTGGGACTCAGGGAGAAGTCACTTGTCCAAGATTACCACATGCTCATCTTCTTCCTGAAGCCCATGTTTGAACCTACATCTTTCTTCCAGGTGCAGTTAGGGTGAAATATATAAACTAACCTGACAGGGATGAGAATTTGTGGGAAATAAGTTGGGCATTAGCTAGGGAACACATTGTAGAGAATATCAAGAATAATATCATCAACATATAGAATAATCAATAGTTGGGCTGAGCCTGTGGGAAGGGTTTAAGAAATCACAATGAAAAATAGGAAAAGCTAATTTGGGGGGTTTATACATTATTGATTATGGAGAAAGGAGATCAGAGGCAGGAAAACCAATTAGGAATCTATTGCATTATTTGGCTTGAGAAAAATTAAGTCTGACTGGGGGTTGTGGCATTTTGAAAGGAAAGAGGTAAGAGATACATTGTGAAGAAAGATATTGTAAAATATGGTATTAGATAGAGATATAAGGTAGGAAAGAAGACAAAAATGAGTCTGAGATTTTATATCTAGGATTGTGGTGCCACTATCATTAATAATAAAGAAGAGAATAAGTAATGGAAGCTGTAGTTTTCATCCTCAACTCCTAAGCATGAACAATATTTAAAGCTAGATGAAATCATTCTTAGAAAATTTCCCCTATAAGAAAAATATCTGTTATTTGCCAACTTGTCCTCTGTTGAATTTTACATGAAAGGTGGGTGTGATTAATCACTATTTATGATCTAAAAGGTGAAATGATAGACACTGTGAATCAAAGTAATAAAATCTTATGTAATAATTACTTCAGAATTATAAGGAATATTTATAAGCATATTAAAGATAGTTTTTATTTTTAATATGTTGGGAAAATGCCTTGATTTGAACTGATAATCCATAGAGAAAATCATTTCTGTCATTTTAGATTATTTAAAACCTCTTTTCCTATTTTTTAGGATACTGCAGCTATTATTGAAGAGGAACTGAAGACCACAAAACGTAAAATGAACCTTAAAATTCAGGAGGTAAGACAAAAAGATGCCGAAGGGTGGCAGAGGTGTTGGAATTGCAAAGGGGAAATCAAGAAAGTTTAGAGAATGAAAAGAATCCTTTGAAGAAGAAAATATGTGACTATGTAATAGGAATACTAAAAATATACCCCATGTAATTTAGGTGAAAGTGTCTGCCTTTACTTGGCAATACAGACTTCCTTTTCTCTCAATACTGCCATAAAACTGGACATGATAAATAAATGCCCTCTGACCTAAGAAGGAAATAGTTACCATATGGTTGCTCATTTTCATGTTATTGCCCATATACTACAACAATTAAGCGGACACTTTCATAGAAAGGCCTTTTAATCCAAAATTGTGTTTAACATAAAAAGTTTTTTAATAAGACAGGTCATTTAATTTTATCTAGAAACCTGAATTTCAGCTTAAGTTCTGGGAATTACCACGTGAGTGACTGCTAAAAACTGTAGGGCTAAAAATTTGCAGCTAAAAACAGAAGAGTAAAGAATTACTAATCAGTGTATCATATAGTGGCCTTACAATCCCAGTAATCCCTGACAGAATAGTAATAGGTATTAGTCCAAATTAAAAAGGTCAAATTATATTTAAAAGATTCTTTTATGTAAACCGGAGAAGTAAACACACTTTTTAGGAAATTTCTCATGCAAAATTTTTTAAAAATTATAGATGATAGTTCTTCAGTTGGTAAATATTGCTATCTTTAAAACTATCTTCCATAGAGAACTTTATTTACCAGTAATTAATAATAAAAGCATGATTGTTCATGCTTAAAAATATTTTTTATTTTTTTAGATATTTTAATAGTTTAGAGCAGTTTTTAGTTTATAGAAAAATTGTGCAGAGCCAGCTGAGGCGAGTGGAATAGGAACAAGGCCAGCATGGGCAACTTAGTGAGACCATATCTCAGCTCCTGGTAGAGAGCACCCCTGAGTTCAATCCCCATTACTGCAAAAAAAGAAAGAAAGAAAGAAAATTGTGCAGAAAACAGAGTTCCCATTTACTCCTCTCCACTCCCAATTTCTTATATTAACATTATCTATTTATTTTCATTCTTATCAGTTATACATGACAGAAGAATGGTCTTTGATTCATTGTACACAAATGGAGCACAATTTTTCACTTCTCTGGTTGTATTAATATTATTGCATTAGAATGGTATGTTTTTGACATTTGATAAACCAGTATTGATTCACCATTTAAAGTCCATAGTTTATATTAGACTTCACTTATGGTTCTATACAGTTCTCTTTTTTAATGTTTTTATTAGTGCACTATAGTTATTTATAATATTGAGATTCATTTTGACATAATCATACATGTGTGGACTAATTTGCTCCAATTAATTTCTCAGTACTTCTCCTTTCCCTAACTTTTTCCCTTCCCCATTTACCCTGGCCTTCTTTTTCTACTCTACTGGTTTTCCTTCTATTTACTTATAGTTTTTTTTAAAGTAGTTCTTTATAAATATACATGAAGTGAAATTCACTTTGGTATATTCATATATGTACACAGCATTATTTATTCAATTTCATTCCACCATTTCTCCCTTCCCCATCCCTCATCCCTTTCCCTCAATCCCTTTCCTCTGCTCCACTGATCTCCCTTCTGTTTTCATGGGATTCCCCATCTCCCCCCACCCCTTATTTTGCTCTATTTTTGCATATGAGAGAAAATATTCAATCCTTTATTTCTGAGTCTGGCTTATTTCATTCATCATGGTTGTTTCCACTTCTGTCCATTTACCGGCAAATACTATAATTTTATTCTCCGGCAAATACTATAATGTTATTCTTTATGGCTGAATAAAACTCCATTTTGTATATATACTACATTTTCTTTATCCATTCATATGTTGACAGGTCTAGGCTGGTTTCATAACTTGGCTATTGTGAGTTGTGCTGCTATTACTATAATATGCTGTAGTGGCTGTATCACTACAGCATGATTTTAGTTCTTTTGGATAAATACCAAAGAGTGTATAGATGGGTCATATGTTAGTTCTATTCCTATTCTTTTGAAGAATCTCCATACTGCTTTCCAGAGTGGGTACACAATTTAGAGTCCCACCAACAATGTATGAATGTGCTACATAATGCCATCTATCTACCTTACAGGGTCAGAAACAATAGTTTCACTGCCCTAAAGAGGCACTGTGTCTGCATACTCAAAGCTTCTGCCTGTCCCTCTAGTCCCTGGCAAACACTGTTTTTAGAGAGTATTTATAGTTTTGTTATAGTTGGAATAATACAGTATGTACCCTTTTTGGACTGCCTTTCTTCCACTTAGCATATGCATTCAAAGTTCCTTCATGTCTTTTCATTGCTTGATAGTTCATATATTTTTATTCCTGAAAAATACTGCATTGTATGTACCACAGTTTGTTCATGCACTTATCTGTTAAAAGATGTCTTAGTTGATAACAATCATCGGAAATTATGAATAAAGCTACTATAAATATGTGTGTGTACGTTTTTGTGTGGGCATATGATTTCAACTCATATGAGTAAATAACCTAGGAGTATAATTGCTGGATTGTATAGTAAGCCTATGTTTAGCTTTCTAAGAAACTGCCATCCCCCCCACACAAAATAATTGATACACACCAGCCAGGACTTTTTGCCATTTAATAGGTGTGTATTGGTATTGTGTCTTAATTTGCAATTCCCTAATGATATTTAACATTGAGGACCTTTTCATAGGCTTATTTGCCAGTGTATCCTCTTTGGTATCTGATCTTTTTTCATTTTGTAACTAAGTTTTTTTAGTATGGAGTTTTTAGAGTTCTTTGTATATTTTGAATATTCTTTGGTTTGGATATAATTTGAGTGTATTTTTGAAGGTGCATGTGTTGGAACTTGATCTCCAGTATCATGATATAAGGAGATAGTCAGGACTTTAAGAGGTGGGACCTATGGAAGGTGTTTAGGTCACTGGGGACACCACGCTTGGAAGAGATTAATGCAGATCTCACAGTTCCTCAGAGAGTCAGATTGTTATACAAAAGAGTGAACCTGACCCCAGATCTCTCTGGCTTTCTCTCTTGCTATGTGATCTTTCTAAAAGCATTTCTTTTATTGTGATGCCATCTGCCCTACACAGATGTTGAACATATGGGGCCATCCAATCTTGGACTTTCAGTCTCCAAAACTATGAACTAGATAAATCTCATTCCTTTATACATTATTTAACCTCAGGGGTTTTGCTATAGCAATAGATAATAGGTACAGGTTCTTCATGAAATATTTGTTATGCAAGTATTATCTGCCAATCTGCAACTTGTCTTTTTAAAAATTTTTTAAATTCTTTTTAGTTATATGACAGTAGAATGTATTTTGACATACATACATGGAGTATAGCTTCCAATTTTTTGTGGTTATACATGATGTGGAGTTACACTGGTCATGTATTTATATATGAACATAGGAAAGTTATGTCTGATTCATTCTCTTGTCTTTCCCATTCCCCTCCCTTCCCCTGACTCTGTCCTGTCCTGTTGCGAGCTATCCATGGGCTCTGTGTGTGAGCTATGTGCATTTGAGTGGTATGAGGGGACTGGCCTGATGTTGCTGCCTGATTGGGCTGTGCATCACATGTGTGCCTTTTTTTTTCCCTTTACCTGTGATCCCACACAGCACCTGAGATGGGTGTGGCTTTCCAAGATGTCAGTCAACCTTCTGACCACAAGACATTGCTAAGCAAGACGCCACCCTTTGAAACCCAATCTCTTGCCTTATTTGGGTGGAATATTCAATGAATAGCTTTTCCCCAATAAATGGCGGGGGAGGGGGGGTTCAGGTGTGCTCACTCTCTTGCTTGCCTCTCTTGCTCCCCTTGCCCTCTTTCCAGTGTAGGAGCTGATCTTTGAGGTTGCAGAGCCTTCCTGACCCCCATAATTGAGAAAAAGATATTTTCGTGTTTGTGTGGTTTTTTCGTTCCCAGCCCAATTCACCCGGAGTGGCTTTACTTCTGTCGCCCGAACAGGATGTGGGTGACATTGTCTAGTCTGGTGAACCTCCCATTCCTGTGCCCTTACCTATTGTGAGTCAGCATCCACATATCAGAGAATATTCAGCCTTTGATTTTTGGGGGATTAGCTTATTTTACTTAGCATGATGGTCTCCAGTTTATCCATTTACCAACAAATGACAGAATTTCATTCTTCTTTATGGCTGAGTAATATTCCATTGTGGATATATACCACATTTTCTTTATAGGTTCATCTGTTAAAGTGCACCTAGGTTGGTTCCATAGCTTAGCTATTGTGAATTGAACTGTTATAAACACTGATGTGGCTGTGTCACTATAGTATGTTGATTTTACATCTTTTGGGTGTATGCTGAGGAGTGGGATACCTGAGTCAAATGGTGGTTCCATTCCAAGTTTCCTGAGGACTCTCCATTCTGCTTTCCCTAGTGGTTGCAACGATTTTCAGTCCCACCAGCAATATAGTATATACCTTTTCCCTCACATTCTTGCCAACATTTATTGTTACTTGTCTTTTTGATAATTGCCATTCTGACTGAAGTAAGGTGGAATCTCAGTGTAGTTTTAATTTGCATTTCTCTATCGCTAGAGATGTTGAACATTTTTTCATATATTTGTTGACTTCTTGTATTTCTTCTTCTATGAAGTGCCTGTTCAGTTCTTTTGCCCATTTATTGATTAGGTTATCTGGTGTTTTTTTTATTGTATTTTTGAGTTCTTTATGTATCCTGGAGATTAATGCTCTATCTGAGGTACAGGTGGTGAAGATTTTTTCCCATTCTGTAGGTTCTCTCTTCATGTTCTTGATTGTTTCCTTTGTTGTGTAGAAACTTTTTAGTTTGATAGCAGCCCATTTATTAATTCTTGATTTTACTTCTTGTGCTTTTTGAAAAAATTGGTTCCTAGGCTGATATGATAGAGAGTTATGTCCCAAGCATTTTGAATGAGGAATACTGCACCTGTGTTACAGAGAATACAGATGAACAGCCAGGGAACAGATGCATAGGCAAGGCATGTGAGAAATGAGGTAGAGCTTCTGAGCTCTCTCCCAGCACCCCCTCTAGTCACCTGCAGGTATTCAGCTATCTGTAAGCTCTTAAAACTTGGTTCTCTTGAGTTTTTGTTGAGGTTTCATTTCTTAGGCATGTTTTATTACATCATTGGTCACTAATGATCAACTCAACCTTCAGCCCCCTCACCTTCCCAGAGGCTGGCAGGTAGGACCAAAGTTTCTAAACCACTGATCATGCCTTTCTGACCAGCCTCTATGCTGAAGCTATGTAGGGGACCCCAGCCACAGTCATCTCATAATCATGTCATAACATATGAGAGATGCCCTTACCTGGAGATCCTAAGGGTTTTAGTAGCTGCATGCCAAGAGCCAGGAGCAGAGACCAAATATAATATATATCTTATGTCACAATACCACAGTGCACAGGTTCTCAATGAGTGTCAGTCTTGTCTTCTCCTTAAAAGTTGCTACATTGTTTAGCCCTTTAAATTACAAAATAATTGAAATAGCTTTTAGAGGCATGGCTATAGTACAATAGATTAAAATATATAAAAGTATCAAAACATGAGAAAATAAGAGTTGACAAAAATTCAGAAAATTCAGAAATAATATGTTACTGAAATCTGGTATTTGTGTTTTTTAAACTTTTTTTATTACAATCCATTGCAGGACATGAATTGCATACATGCAACATTTCATGAAGCAATACTTGTCCTTATTACTTGGCTGAGTGCTCTAATTTCTTTCTATTCTGCTCTACTATTTTCCTTTTCCTAAGTGCTGCTTCCAGCTTCCTCTTTTGGGTCTTAACACACAATTTGGAAAACAGACTTAACAGTATGAAGATGAGAGCAACCCAGTTTGACTGTTTCCTAGAAAGCCATCCATCAGGGAGAAACCAGCATGTTTCTGAGTAGTCATAAATGAAAGAAGAACATTTGGGGATGAGATAATGTGTCTGGGAAACTTTTCATGGTAACTTTGCTGTTCATTAGACATATGTTCAATTGGTCTTGCTAACTGCAGTATTGTTCTATAGCTAAGGAGACAACTGGCTCAGGAGAAGCACTTTAGGGAATCTCTTGAGAAATCTGAATCAGTCATGCTACTCAAAATACAGGAAATGGGATCAACAGTGGAAGAAGAACGGAAACAGGTAGATTTCTTCTCCTTATTTATATTAGGGAAATAAATAAAATAAAAACTGCTAACTTCATCAATAAACTTTTTATTTTGCTAATTTCTTCTAGATTTATTGTTTAGTTTTCTTTAGTGACCTATTAGCATTCTTAGTATGATTTTTAAAAAATTAGTGCAAAATAAGAAAGGACTCTAATATTATGTATTGTAATACTCTTCATTTATGAATGAGAATGTGAAGGACCAGAGAAATTAATTTGTTTCAGGTATTATAGAGGTGAACTCCTAACTCCTGGTACAATATCTTTCTTCTACACCAAGCAGTCTTTACTACAGGCATTGATTTTGAAAGGCATTACCCTGGGCTATGTATATGATCTGGTTAGAAAATAAAGACTAACCTGAACTAACAATGTTAACATTCAAAGAATGTTAATAAGTAAAACAATCAAGAATGTATTTACACTGCTGATTTCATTTATAATTTTAACACAATATTTTTGCCTTCATTGTAGTATTTGAAATATCTATATGTAAGTTAGAATACTTTAAATTCTAACTACCCAGGGCAATTGTATTTTCATATTTAATACCCATAATTAGATTATATAATTTAATTATTATTTTAACCAATGACTGCCATTAATAGCAGAATTATTAAAAGAATTTTACTTAAGGAATTTAGAAATGGTTCTCTTTTGCTGTAACTTTTACTGCCTGTGTGATAGTCATTAGCCACTTAAGCTATTTAAATTCAATTCCTCACTCTGGCCACATTGTACCTGCTCATTAGCCTCTTGTGACTAGTGACTATTGTGTTGAAGAATGCACAGAAGTTCTATTGGACAGCTCTGTTATAAGGCAGTGCATTCTGTTGAGTGGTTTTTTGGGGGGGCATGGGGGACCGTACTGGGTATTAAACACACGAGCGCTATACCACTGAGATTTATCCCCAATCCTTCTTATTTGTTTGTTTTATTTTGAGAAAGGGTCTCATAAGTTGCTAAGGCTGTTCTTGAGTTTGGGATCCTCCTTTTTCAGCCTCCCCAATCACTGGGTAACAGACATAAGCCACCATGCCCAGCTTCTGTTGAGATTTTAACTGTGACAACATATTAAATACTCCTCTTTTCTCTTCAGTGACATTGAGGTTGGAAATTCTGCCTTCCACAAGTTCTATAAGGTCATTTATTAGAAATCTTCACAGAAAATGAGTTTTTCTTTTACAATTTCAGGTGCACATTTTGCAGCAAAACTGTGTTGCCTTACGCAGTTCTATACAGGCCACCCAAGAACTACTGGCACAGGAGCAACAGAAAAAAGAAGAGTTGGAGATGGCTATCTCACAGCTCAAGTCTGATCTAAGTATGAACATAGATGCTAGAAGTCACACTTTTGTTAGTATTTTGAGATTTCATGCAAAAACCTCCTATGATCCCAAATTCTTGAAGTAGCCAGTGTTACTGGCATTTCCCACAGTTCTGTATGTAAGTAACTGCTGATTTCTTTTCTACCTATAACACTGAAACAAAAATCAATGTTGGTAATAAAATTAGGACCCTATTTGTTGTAAACTATTCTTTTACATTATTTTCCCTTCTTATTTAAGTGTTTGGGTACTTGGGAACATTTGGTTTCCAGATATTTAGATTGAATACTGGATAATAAAATATTAATAAGGAAATAAGTCTATTCTTGCTAATTACAGATTCTGTCAATTCCTCATGTCAATTCTCCATTCTTCAGGTTATCAATATGTTTTGGTTAACCTATATTTGTAGAGATGGGTAGTTGTCAGATACTTAAATAGTATTTAGACTGTTTCCCTCATTTTATAGAGATGAGTGACACAGCTGGTAAATGGAAGAGCCTAGATTTGATCCTGAGTATAGGTACTCAATCATGCTGCTTCTAACTCATCAGCTCTTTGTCTTACCGCTTTGTTAATAAGTCATTGTAAAGCAATTTTTAAGTAGTTTCAACTATAGAAATCATGAAGAGTCATGTGTATCATGGTTTTTACAAAAATTATTTAATACTCAAAGCTAGCCATGGCTATTCAAAATTATTTGAACAAAGAAATGGCAAAGCGAAGCCTAAACCTGGATCTTTTAACCCTTTAAGTCCCGTATTCCTTCTGTTGCACCTTCTCTGGTCTCTTGCTGTATTCGGGCAAGGGAATAGCATAAAGGAAATGAAAATTATAAAAAATAAAGCAAAGAGTAATCTGATCAATGTTTTGATTTTTCTAGTTCCACTTTGTGTTTGTGTGTGAGTGTGTGTGTGTTACTGGGAATTGAACCCATGGGCATTGTACAATGTAGGCAAGTGCTCTACCACTGAGCTACATCCCTATCTCTCTATTTTTTTTTTTTTTTTTTTTTAAGATGGGGTCTCATTAAGTTGCCAAGGCTGGCCTTGAACTTGCAAGCCTCTTGTTTTCACTGTTCGGAGTAGCTGGGATTATGGGCATGTGCCACTATGCCCACCATTTGATTTACTCTTTTTAGTGGAAAATAACCTTTCTTAAAGTTGCTGGGTAATGAATTACTACATGAAGTTCTCTGACAATGGCCCAAGAAAACTTTCTGTCTTCTTTATAATCGTGTGCCTACAAAAATGTATGTTGCATTTTATGATGCTTCCATATTATCTCAGTTGAGCCTTACAGCAGTCTTTTCAGAAAGATAAGAAAATATACCTATTACACAGAAGAATAAAAAGATCAGAGAGACTGAACCCAATAACACAGCAAATAGAATAGCTGGGACTAAACTGCAGATCTTTCTTTTAGTTGGCTATCTTATTGAGGTTTTTTAAAAATGTTACTTTCACATTGGTTAATGCTTTATTGTTTAATTTTGTAAAGAATATGTGAAGACCATTAAAAAAAGGAAGGTTAAAACAATGGTAATTCATACTAACATGAGGAAAATATGAATATAATATGAATATCAATTATGTGCTAAATTTTTAATTATAGACTTTTTACTATAAGTAATTTTATTACTTTAAGGTACAAATAGTTATTCTAACTGCATTAATAAAAAATGCCTTTAAATATTTTCAATGAATTTTAAAATGTAATTTTTTAACTTCATGTAGTAACAAAAATTTATATACCTATTACTTAAAGTGATAAATTGTTCTCCCAAGATAAACATTCCTCTGTCATTCTTTGATTAGTAGAACTTTCAAAACAGGTCATATAGTCTATCTTTTTGATTCTTCACACATTTTTAATTAGAGTTTAATGAGTTATTGATTTATATATTCAAAAAGTATGGCTTTTATAAAGTATATCCTATATAAAATGTCAGTTTTCATAATTTTCTGACTTTAGCATTGAAGTAAAAAAAAAAAACTAAAAGATTTTTTGGCAGTGTCTACATAGTCTAATTACTGTCAGAAAAGTTTGTTTTTTGGTAACTGGTGATTGAACCCAGGGACACTATACCACTGAGCCTCGTCCCAACCCCTTTTTATTTTTTATTTTGAGACAGGGTTTTGCTAGATTGCTTAGGGCCTCACTAAGTTGCTGAGGTGGCCCTTAAACTTGTAATCCTCCTGCCTCAGCCTCTCAAGACCCTGGGTTTACAGGGATGCACCACCACACAGGCGAAAGTTTATATCTTTTGACTAAAGTGTATAATGCCAAACTGTTCCCCAATTTTCTGCTTTTTATTGCCTATGCTCCTGAGTGGTTTCAAATGTCTTTCCCCCCACATAAAATCTCCTTCTGAGTTCCAGACTCGTATCTTTTTATTTTATTTTTTGAGGTGGTAGACATTGAACCCAGGTCCTTGTTCATACCAGAGAAGCACTCTACTGCTAAGCTACATTCCCAGCCCTTTTAAAAATTTTTATTTTGAGATAGAGTCTTTCTAAGTTGCCCAGGTTTGCCTTGAACTTTCTGCCTTAATTTCCTGAGTATCTGGTATTATAGTTGTGTACCATCATACCTTGTTAGACCAGTATCTTACTGCCAACTAAACATGTATATTTGAATGCTCTTCGGATGCATCAGAGCATATGGAAAACTTAAGAGTTTATTCATTTTTACCCATTCTAGCCTCTAAACATTCTCTTTGCCCTGTATTTCACAGTTGACGGGTCCTGCATTCCAAGTTCGAATGCGATAGATTCTCCTTGACTCCTCTATTGCATTTATCCTACTGATAACCACCAAGTCCTGACAGTCCTCTCTGCTTACTGTTTCATAAGTCCATTTTTCCTCTGCAGCCCTGTTTTTATCCTAAGAGAGCCAGCTCTCACTGTTTTACACTGATCTTCCTGCCTTTATTGAATCTCTCCAACAAAAAACTTCTGTTCAGCACTCTTCCTGGTTTAACATCCCTCAGACTCATCATCAATGCATTGAGTAGATAAAATGTTGTCTCATTTACCACTGTAAATGACTATAGACTAGTTTATTGATGATTTTATAATAGTTTTTGGCCTATGAAAATCAGAATAGAATCTTTAATTCTTCTTTCACAAAATATTGATTAAAAAACTTAGTTTCTGAGGAGGAAAAATATCTTGTGTTTTCAGTGTAGTAAGTTATTATTGTCATAATTATATGGATTTTTGTTTTTAGTTTCTAGAGATGACCTCATTTCCAAGTTGGTCGAAGACAATAAGGTAAGTTTTCCTCTCTTTACTAAGTCATATTTTCTCACTCATGTTGTTTTTTACAGTCCTTATTGTGTATCCTAAAAACTTTAGGAAAAAATTTAGATAAATAAGTTGCATATTCTGGATAACACTAGGTATTAGGAACTAAGTAATCATTTTTGCAAGTTATTATAGTTTGAAAAGGTGAATTGGGGTTAGGGCTGGGGCTGTAGCTCAGTGGCAGAGCACTTGCTTAGCATGCATGAGGCACTGGGTTTGATCCTGAGCACCACATAAAAATAAAAAACAAATTAAACATAGTCATTCTGTCCATCTACAACTACAAATTTTTTTTTAAAAAGGTGAATTGGCAAATATGATGAGATATTTGTGGATTTTGCCAATTTATAAACTAATTATTAAAAAATTTCAATCACTGTCACTCTACTATCTCAAGAAAACTAGTTTGTGACTACCCCCTTCTAGCCTCCACTTCCAGGTACTACTTGATGAAATGTCTCTTAAATAATCCTTGAATGTACACCTTTTAAATTGCAAGAGCTTATTGCTAATAGGAAAAAAATGCATATGCAATATAAGAAATCTGCAATCATAGAGTAGAACTTTCTTGATAAAGGATATTAGTAATATTTAGGTTATAGTTTAAGGAGTTCTTTCTGATTGGAATCCCATTGTGAGAATAAACTTAATAAATAGTTTTTTTAAAAAAAAATAGACCATATTTTTAGAGCTGTTTTCGGTTTCTAGCAAAATTGATCAGAAGCTATAAAGATTTCCCAGGTACCCTCCTGCCCCTATACATGCCTCCCTTATTATCTACATGCTCTTTGGACTGGTAAATTATTACAAATTGATGACTATATTGACATAGCAAAGTCTGTAATTTACATTAGATTTCACTCTTGTACATTTTATGGATTTAGACAAATGTATGATGACATATATTCACTATTATAGAATCACACAGAGTACTTTCACCGTCCTAAAAATCTTCTGTACTTTATCTATTCATTACCCCTCCCCTTGCAACAGCTGATCTTTTTACTGTCTTCATAGATTTGCCTTTTCAAGAATATCATAAAGTTGGAATCATATAGTACATGTAGCCTTTTTAGACTGGCTTCTTTCACTTAGTATTTTAAGTTTTTAAATTATGAATAAAGATGCTATAAATATAGCAATATAAACATAACTGTGGGCAGGTTTTTGTGGACATAAGTTTTCAGCTCTTTTGGGTAAACACCAAGGAGCATGATTGCTGTATCATATATGGTAATAATAATTTGAGTTTGTAAGAAATTACCAAACTGTCTTCCAAAGTGGCTTTGTCATTTTGCTTTCCCACCAACAATGAATGAGAGTGCCTGTTGCTTTATATCCTTACCAACATTTGGTGCTGTCATTGTTCTGGATTTTTACTATTCTAATAGGTGTATAATAGTATCTTATTTTGTATAAACAGTTTTGATAAATAATTTAAAAATAAAGAGAAGTTTGGGAGTTGAAAATACTAAGATTTTTAATAATTTGTGTAAGACCAATACATGTGTATCTCATTGGAAAACTTGAACAAGTACTGGCCAGAATACAGATAGGTATTTTTATAGAGATATATATGATATCTTGTACATGTGAAAAAGGGAAATTGTTTTTTAATTCCAATAGAACATGCAAATGTCTTTCAACAAGGAACATGAAGAAAACACATATTTGAAGTCTGAAATATTATCCCTTCATGAAGCATCAGCAAAAACACAGGTAGATATTCACTGTTTTAAATGTTATTTAATTTTGTTCAATTAAAGAACCAAGGTTAATCTTGATTATATAAATGTATACTATATATATCATCAAACTATTTACTTTCATAAGATCTGTTTCATCTATGATGCATTATCAAAATAACTGTAGTTTTCATTTTGATCTCCAAATTTCTGTGACATAATAATATATAAGATCTATCACTAAATCATGCACTAGTTTACAGTTTGCTTTCTAATTTAGTTGTTAAATATGAATACCTCTCTACAATGAACTTAAAAAAGCATTTCAATGACAAGGGCTAAATATTATACTTTGTATCTTCCATAGCAAATAACACAGTCAGAACTGAACTAATGCTTATTGGATTTTGGAGTTAGGTGTAATCATTCTCAGTGAGGTGGTTGTTCCCAAATTTAGCTGATACTTTATCTATATTAATAAACACATGTACATTTTAGATAATCATCACATATACAGAAAAACTAGAGTTATCACAGAGCCCAAGAAATAGAGTTTATCACTCAGAATAACTTTTATGTTGGCACAGTTTGATTACTACAATGTAAGGATAATAGTGTACTGTGCTTTCTTTATAATAAAGAAAATACAAATATGTCTTTATAAAATAATAACAATATCTACTACCATTATTCTATACTAATAGTAGTTAACATTTTTTTCTGAACCCATCCCACGTTCTAGGCACAATTGTTAGCACCAAATATTTCTAACAAATTGTAATTGGTAGAATAGTACTATGAAATAGAAACTATTAGCTACATCATAAGGAAGCTGACACACAAAAAGTACTAATAGTGTAGCTAATAAGTGACAGTTGGAATTTGAGCTCAGGCAATCTGGCTTTAAAGGGGGGAAGAACTATTTTTTCAAGGAGCAAGTGTTCTCCATGTGTCTCACTCCTAGGTATTCCTTGATGAATAGTTTGTACATCTGGTTATGACTTTTAACATGCCTCCTAAAGTGTTCCTAACCACAGTACAGCATAGTACAGTACACTTGCTAGATCATCTTTCATTTATCTTAACATTTTATTGATTTTTTCCTATTTCTCCTTCAGAGTGATATGCCCTTATCCTTGAAGAACTTGTTCATTAAAACACAAGGTCCTTGCCAAATCTACCTTGCAAAAATAGCTCAAAATTCAAAGGAACATTTTTCATAATATAAATTTCAAAATATGAAAAGATGAGAATTATGAACTAGGGCTGGAGATGTGTAGCTCAGCCCTAGTTCATAATAGAACATTTATCTAGCATGTATGAGGCCCTGGGTTTGATCCCCAGTATCAATAAGAATTCTCAACAAACTACATGTCTGATCTGTATCACAAGGTTTTTGTTTCATTCTAAAAGATTAACCTCATCATAGTAAATTCAGTACTATCTTTGATGGCAAAGGAACTTAGATATTTCATGTTACTAGCTAAATATTTCTGAATGCTCATCATGTAGTGATAGAAATCAATTTAAAAAAGATTATCTGGGTATACCTACATTGTAAATTCCATTCTGCAGATGTCTTGCACTAATTGATCAGTGATCAAAATTATGAAAAACAGATAAGTAAATTGCCAGATGCCTTAGTTGCTCCACCTAATCAACAAATCTCTCCTTTTAATTTAGAATTTTTTAGGATTTTGACTCCAGATATTTTAAAATACTCTATAAAGCAGTGAAATATTAATTGGAAATAGGTTAAATAAGTTAGAATCACCCATATAGTGAGATACTATGCAGTCATTAAAAGTAATGATATATAAGTGAAATAATTTTTTATCAAGGAGATCTGTGACTTGCTGTATATGTTGTCTTAGGTTTCAAATGACCAACTGAGTAGAAAGTGCTCAGAGCTAAGCAGTATGCTTCAGAATGCTACTGTGGAAAATGCCAAGATTATTGCTGACCACCAAGCCATTCTGCAGGTACTCATTTAACACTAGTGAACTTCTGCTAGAAGCAGCAGAAAGCCAACCTAAGAGGTCAGAAAATGTACATTGCCAACTAAATAAATAAAATATTTAAATGATTTCAAAAGTTTATTGAAGTAGTATTATTTTTTATTAGTTTCCAGTTTTCATCAGAGGAATGATTTGGCCTTATACTTAGTACTTTTTCATGGTTTCTTTTCAAATATCATAACTTTTAATTAGGTATTGGTGTTAGGAGTTTTACAGAATTTGCAGCAGGCTGGGTAAACAGTGCCTCTTGATTATTGGCTAGTAGAGGTATAAAACTATAGAACTGTAGTCAACTCAGGGTGGAACAATGAGAAAGCTGAGACATTAAATTCTATTAAAAGAGATTTTATTTATGGAGATAAAACTTGTATATTATAAGTTAGTTTGGTATCTTTAATCAGTTACTCTGAAAATATACCCTATTAAATGGCATCTCAACTTATAAAATTACTCCTAACACTCAGGTAGAGCAAAAAATGATGACGCAGACATTTCAAGAACAGAACTTACTGCTGGATGCAGCCCATGCCAGCATCACAAATGAACTATACACAGTTCAGAATGAAAAAACCCAACTCCAAACACATCTGTAAGTAAATTACTGGCAACTTCCTATGTATCTTTCATTCTTGCACTTGAATTTCTTTAATGAAAATGTTTAATTCTGTGATTTCTGGGCCAGCCACAAAGATAAAACAAAGATGCTGCCTTCAACAATAAGTTTTGTTAGAACATTGTGGTAACTGCTCTTAGGTGAGAGTTATGTTCTATAAGAACACTTAATTATTCTATTAAAGCAGAACTCTCATTTAACTTTCATGTCTCCTTGTTCTCTTTGTGCAGGGACCATTTAATGCTTGAGCATAACCAGTGTATCCAGAAAGCACAGGATGCTGAGAAAAGGACAGCTGCACAAAAAGAGCTTCTAGAATCAACCATTACAAGATTGCGAGGTGAACTGGAAGCATCAATACAAGAGAAGAAGTGTCTGCTAGAGGAGAATGAAAGATTTCAGAAAGAGGTAGGGAAAAGCAGATTTATATTACCTCCTGCTTGCAGTGTAATTATACTGTTTTAAAATTCTACTCTAAGTTCAAAAGACATAAAAAGAAAGAAAATTCAGAGCAGGTTTTCTGAGTTGCTCATTAAAGAAATCTTTAGGTGGCTAATCTGTGCATTTTGACATGTGAAGTCATCTGGGCCTAATAGTGCAGTATACCTTATATAGCATCAGTAAATATCAACTAATAATTCACACATCCTCCTGTTAGTTAAGGGGTCAGATTTTAAAAATTTATTTTCCCTGAAGGAGTGGGACAGTGGAGGTTAAGGGAAAGAGCCCCTTTTTCCTAGTTAGGAAGGAATCAGCAGAGTCTGACATGCAGGCGTGTCTTTCTACTTGCAGGGCTCTTTGTGAAGTCTGCTCTGCCTCAGAGACTCCCTGATTGGCCCCTTTTCTGAGAGGATGTGATATCTCTGCAGTGTAGGTATTAACTAATATGCAGGATGTGTCTGATATAGTAGAGCCTGTCAACTGCTGTAAAATTGACCCATTTCTTTTCCCCCCTTGGGCAGGTTAATAAAACTGAAAAAGAAATAGCACAAGAGAAAAGCAATTGGGAAAAGGAATTAGCTAAAAACAAGGTATTCCACATTTTATTTGTTGATATTTCACTGTATTTCATTTCCTTCTGATTGCTGCCTACCATATCAGCTTATCTTAATTAGGATATGGGAGATTTTTTGATTACCAAGTTGAAGGGGGAAAGGGAGTCGAAAAACTGATGCCACTTGGAACACTGTTGCAAAAGGGTGTTTCTGGGGGACCTTTGCTTATTGAACATATAGAGTTTGCTAGTGAGTCTTCACTGCCTCTGGCCTTAGTGTTCCCTGAGTATTTTAGCCAGAAAGTTCCCTGAGAGTGAGCTAATAGGCCTGTAAGAGGCAAAGGGATGATTGCAGACACTGCTGGTTTAAAAAAAGAAAAAAACTAATTTAGGCTTCTTAAGTACCTGTTAGCACCTGCCACTCTATCTTGGAGGTACCCTTTTCTCTTTCTCTTTTTAAAATTTTTTCAAAAACGTAAGACATAATATTGGTACATCTTTATTGGGTACATAATGGTAATTCAGTACATGTGTACAATGTGTAATGATCAAATCAGGGGAATAAGCACTTCCATCTCTTCAAACATCAATATTTGTACATATCAAGAATGTTGTATTCTTTTTCTCAAAAAATTTGGAAATATATTTGTATTTCTGTGGTATCAGTTGTAATGGCTCTTTTTTCATTTGTTTATTTTTTATTGTTTGTTTCTCTCTTTGCTGGTTAGTGTAGTTAAAGGTGTGTAATTTTTGTCTTTTTGAAATACCAACTCTGATTCGTTAAATTTTGTATGTGTGTTTTTAGTTTTGGTTTTATTTATTTCTGTTTATTATTTCTTTACTTCTACTAATTTGGAGTTTGATTTTTCTTTTCTAAGTCCTTGAGGTACACTAATAATTATTTGAAATATTTTTTGATGCATCCATTTATTTATATTCACATATTTATTTATATATTTCTACTTGCTTTTGCTATATCTCAGATTTTGATATGCTTTGATTTTCATTTTTCAAGACATATTGATTTCCCATTTAATCTCATCAATTATACTTTAATCATTTAGCAACATATTGTTCAATTTCCAAGTTTTTTTTAACTTTCCATTATTCTTGTTGATTTATATGTTTATTCTGTTATAGTCTAAGGAGATACAGAGACAATTTAATTTTTTTTCATTTATTGAGACTTTATTTGTCACCTGCCATGATTTATCCTGGAAAATGTTCCATGTAATGATAAGAAAAATATAATATTCTGCTGCTGTTGGAAAAATATTCTGTAAATGTCTGCTAAGCACATTTGCTCTATAGTATGATTTAACTATGGTTTTTTAATTGATTTTCTGTAAGGTTGATCTGTCTATTGAGGACTGTAGGGTGTAGAAGTACCTAACTATTATTATATTGGAGCCTGTCATTCCCTTTATATATAATATTTGTTTTATATTTATATATTTGGGAAGTCTAGTGTTGGGTGCATATATATTTACAATTGCTATAACTTCTTGTTGAATTCTTTTATAAATATATAATGGATTAATTTTTATACTTTTTAAACTCTTAAATTTTAAAAAAATTGTATGACAACAGAATGCATTTCACTTCATTGTACACAAATGGAGCATAACTTTTTAATTCTCTGATTGTACACTATGCAGTCGTATCATTTGTGCAGGCATACATGTACCTAGGGTAATGACATCATTCTCATTCCATCATCTTACCTACCCCATGCTCCCACCCCTCCCAGTCTCCTCTTTGCCCAATCCAAAGTTCCTCCATTATTCCCATGCCTCCTCCCCCCATTATGGATCAGCATCTACTTATCAGAGAGAACATTTGGCCTTTGGTCTTGGGGGATTGGCTTATTTTGCTTAGCATGATATTCTCCAACTGTATCCATTTACCTGCAATGCCATATTTTCTTCTCTTTTTAAAAAATATTTTTAGTTGTATATGGACTCATTACCTTTATTTGGTTTATTTAGTTTTTTATATGGTGCTGGGGATTGAACCCAGTGCCTCATGCATTCTAGGCAAGCACTCTACCACTGGTCCACAACCCCAGCCCTTTTATTTTCTTTTAATGCTGAGTAATATGGCATTGTGTAAATATACCACAGTTTCTTTGTCCATTCATCTATTGAAGGACATCTAGATTGGTTCCACAGATTAATTATTGTGAATTGAGCTGCTATAAACATTGATGTGGGTGTGTTACTATAGTATGCTGATTTTAAGTCGTTTGGGTATAGACTGAGGAGTGGAATAGCTGAGTTGAATGGTGATTGCATTCTAAGTTTGCTAAGGAATCTCCATACTGCTTTCCAGAGTGGTTGCACCAATTTGCAGTAGGCCACCAGCAATGGATGAGTGTACCTTTTGCCCTACATCCTCGCCAGCACTTATTCTTGCTTGTATTCGTGATAATTGCCATTCTGACTGGAGTGAGATGAAATCTTGAGTAATTTTGATTTTATTTCTCTAATTGTTAGAGGTGTTGAACATTTTTTTCATATATTGGTTGTTCAATTGTATATCTTCTTCTGAGAAGCGTCTGTTCAGTTCCTTAGCCCATTTATTGATTGGGTTATTTGCTTTTTTTTTTTAATGTAGTGTTAGATGGACAGAATACCTTTATTTTATTTGTCTATTTTTATGTAGTGTTGAGGATCAAACCCATTGGCTCACACATGCGAGGCAAGCACTTTATCACTGAGCTACAGCCCGAGCCTGGGTTATTTGCTGTTTTGGTGTTAAGTTTTTTGAGTTCTTTATATATCCTGGAAATTAGTGTTTTGTCTGATGTTCGTGTAGTAAAGAAGTTCTCCCACCCTGAGGGCTCTCTCTTTACATTATTGATCATTTCCTTTGCGTAGAAGAAACTTTTTAGTTTGAATCCATCCCATTTATTGATTCTTGATTTTATCTCTTGCACTTTAGGAGTCTGGTTAAAGAACTCAGGAACTAATCTGACATGATGAAGATTTGGGACTACTTTTTCTTCTGTTAGGCACAGTGTTTCTGGTCTAATTTCTAGGCCCTTGATCCACTTTGAGTTCAGTTTTGTGCATGATGAGAGATAGGGCCTTAATTTAATTTTGCTGAATATGGACTTCCAGTTTTCCCAGCACCATTTGTTGAAGAGGCTATCTTTTCTCCAAGGTATATTTTCAGTGCCTTTGTCTAGTACAAGATAACTGTATTTATCTGGGTTTGTCTCCGTGTCTTTTATTCTGTACCATTGATCTACATGTCTATTTTGGTGCCAATACCATGCTGTTTTTGTTACTATAGCTCTGTAGTGTAGTTTAAGGTCTGGTATAGCAATGCCACCTGCTCCACCCTTCTTGCTAAGGGTTATTTTGGCTATTCTGGGTCTCTTTTCCAAATGAATTTCATGATTGCTTTTTCTGTTTCTATGAGGAATGTTGTTGGGATCTTAATTGGAATTGCATTAAATCTGTATAATACTTTTGGTACTATGGCCATTTCGACAATAATGGCCTATCCAAGAACATGGGAGGTCTTTCCATCTTCTGAGGTCTTATTCAGTTTCTCTTTAGTGTTCTGTAGTTTTCATTGTATAGGTCTTTCACCTCTTTTGTTAAATTGATTCCCAAGTTTGTTTGTTTGTTGAGATTATTTTGAATTGGGGTAGTTTTCATAATTTCTCTTTCGGAGCTTTCCTCACTGATGTATAGAAATGAATTTGATTTATGGGAATTGATTTTATATCCTGCTACTTTGCTGAATTCATTTATTAATTCTAGAAGTTTTCTGGTGGAATTTTTTTTTTTGGATCCTCTAAATATGGAATCATGTCATTGTCAAAAAAATGATAGTTTGAGTTCTTTGTTTCCTATTTATAGACCTTTAATTTCAATTTTTTAATAGTTTTTGGTTGAAAATCAGCTTCATCTGATGAGTATAACTACCCCTCCTCAGTTTTGGTTCTTGTTTGCATAGTATATCTTTTTCATTTCACTGTGTGTATCTATACCAATGAAGTGAGTTTCTTATAGGCATCATATAGTTGGATCTTGTTTGTTTTTAATCCATTCAGCCAGTCTGTCTTTTGATTGATTAATTCATTTATATTCAAGGTTATTTTTATGGTTTGGATCTTTTTATTATTTTACTTATTTATATTTATGTGGTGCTGAGGATCAAACACAATGCCTCACATTTGCTAGGTAAATGCTCTATCAGTGACCTACAACCCCAGCCCTGTAGTTTGAATCTTAAATGTCTTCCCAAAGTTCATGGATTAAAAGCTTGGTACCAACATAATGGTGCTATTGGGAGGTAGTGGAAACTATAGGAAGTTGGGCCTAGTTATAGGAAGTAGGTCACTGGGTGTATGCCTTTTTAAAAGTATATTTTTTCCCTCACACATGCTTTGCATGTGTTCTTTCTCTCTTTTACTCCCCCTTCTCTTCCATTCTGAGGTGATCTGCCATGAAGTGAGCAGCTTTAACTTTGTCATTCCATCCCTGCCTTGATGTTCTGCCTCACTACAGTCCTAGAATCAACAGAACCAAGAGATCAGGAGCTGAACCCCTGAAACAATGAGCCAAAATAAATATTTCCTTGTCTAAGTTGATTTTCTTGGGTATTTGGTCACAGCCACTGTGATTAACACAGTTATTAACAGGTACAAACTTGCTCCTGTCATTTTGTTGTTTTCTTCATTTGTTTTGTTTTATATATTCCTTGTTCCTTTCTACTTCTCTTGTAATTTGTCTTTGTAAGTTTGATTCTCTTCTCTTTTTCATGTTTCTATTCTTTTAGTGTGTTTTGTACACTTATATGTGTTTTCATGATGGTGATTATTGTTCTTTTGTTTCTAGACAATCCTTGTAGAGCTGGTCTCATGGTGAATTCCCTAAGTTTCTGTTTATCTGGGAAAAACTATTCTTCATTTCTGAAGAGAAGTTTTTCTGTGTATAGGGTTCTTGGTTGGCAGGGTTTTTTTCTTTCAAGACTATGAATATATCATCTCATCCTGTTCTGGTTTGTAATATTTCAGCCAAGAAATCTGCTATTATTCTAATGGACATTCCTTTATATGTCATTAGATGCTTTTCTCTTGGTATTTTTAGAATTTCCTATTTTATCCCATAATCATCACAAATTTTTTGAAAAAAATTTTTACAAAAAAACCGAGGTGCAGGCATTATGTAGAGCTTTTTTTAAAAAATCATGCTACTATGTTAAAATAATATATTACTAAACTATCTTTGGAATAATATTAGGCTACATAGAATACTCACAAATGTACATCAAAATTGAATAGCTGGGCTGGGATTATGGCTCAGTGGTAGAGCGCTTGCCTTTCATATGTGAGCTATTGGGTTTGATTCTCAGCACCACATATAAATAAATAAGTTATTATTTTTTGAGGCTATTGAAAATGGGGTTGTTTTTCTCATTTCCCTTTCTGAGGATGTGTCACTGATATACAGAAATGCCTTTGATTTATGGGTATAGATTTTATATCCTACTACTTTGCTGAATTCATTTACTAGTGCTAGAAGTTTTCTGGTGGAACTTTTAGGGTCTTCCAGGTATACAATCATATCATCAGCAAATAGTGCCAGTTTGAGTTCTTCTTTTCCTATGTGTATCCCTTTTTTTCCTTTCATCTGTCTAATTGCTCTGGACAGTGTTTCAAGAATTATGTTAAATAGAAGTGGTAAAAGAGGGCATCCCTGTCTTATTCCAGTTTTTAGAGCTAATGCCTACAATTTTTCTCCATTTAGAATGATGTTGGCCTGAGGCTTAGCATAGATAGCCTTTACAATGTTGCTCCTGTTATCCCTAGTTTTTCTAGTGTTTTGAACATAAAGGGTGCTGTATTTTGTCCAGTGCTTTTTCTGCATCTATTGAGATGATCATATGATTCTTTAAGTCTATTGATGTGATGACTGACATTTATTGATTTCTATATGTTGAACTAACCTTGCATCCCTGGGATGAATCCCACTTGATCGTGCACAATCTTTTTGATATGTTTTTGTATTTGGTTTGCCAGAATTTTATGGAGAATTTTTGCATCTATGTTCATTAGAGATACTGGTCCGAAGTTTTCTTCATTTGATGTGTCTTTGCCTGGTTTGGAATCAGAGTGATATTGGCCTCATAGAATGAGTTTGGAAGTGCTGCCTTTTTCTATTTCCTGAAATAAATTGAAGAGTATTGGTATTAGTTCTTTTTTAAAGGTCTTGTGGAACTTGGCTGTGTATCCATCCGGTCTTGGGCTTTTTCTTGGTTGGTAGACTTTTGATGGTGTCTACTATTTCATCACTTGAAATTGATCTCCTTGGAAAGAGGAGAAAGATCTATATAATGAAAATTACAGAACCCTAAAGAAAGAAATTAAAGAACAACTTAGAAGATGGAAAGATCTACCTTGCTCTTGGGTAGGCAAAATTAATATTATCAAAATGACCATACTACCAAAAGCACTATACAGATTTAATGCAATTCCAATCAAAATTCCAATGGCATTCCTCATAGAATTAGAAAAAACAATCATGAAATTCATCTGGAAAAATAAGAGACCCAGAATGGCTAAAGCAATCCTTAGCAAGAAGAGTAAAGCAGGTGGCATTGCTATACCAGACCTTAAACTATACTACAGAGCAATAGTAACAAAAAACAGCATGATATTGGCACCAAAACAGACTGGTAGACCAATGGTACAGAATAGAGGACACAGAGACTAACCCACAAAACTATAATTATTTTATATTAGACAAAGTTACCAAGAACATGCATTGGAGAAAAGATAGCCTCTTCAACAAATGGTGCTGGGAAAACTAGAAATCCATATGCTACAAAATGAAATTAAACCCCTATCTCTCACCATGCACAAAACTCAAAGTGGATCATGGACTTAAGAATACTACCTAAGGAATTCAACCAGACTCAAACTAAAAAGTTTCTTCTCAGCATTCTAGAAACAATCTGTGAGGTAAATAGTGAGCCTACATCCTGGGAGCAAATCTTTACCTCTCACACATGAGATAGAGCACTAATCTCTAGGGTATATGAAGAACTCAAAAAGCTAAACACCAAAAAATCAAATAACCCAATCAATAAATGGGCCAAGGGCCAGAAGAGACACATCATCAGAAGATGATGTACAATCAGTCTACAAATACATGAAAAAAATGTTCATCATTACTAGCAATTAGAGTGGTTTTGATTTGCATTTCTCTAAGATTTCATCTCACTCCAGTCAGAATGGTAGCTATTATGCATACAAACAACAATAAGTGTTGGCGAGGATGTGGGGAAAATGGTACACGCATACACTGCTGGGTGGGACTGCAAATTGGTGTAGCCAATATGAAAAGCAGTATGGAGATTTCTTGGAAAATTGGGAATGGAACAACCATTTGACCCAGCTATCCCTCTTCTCGGACTATACCCAAAGGACTTAAAAACAGCATATTACAGGGACACAGCCACATCAATGTTTTTACCAGCACAATTTATAATAGCTAAACTGTGGAATCAACCTAGATGCCCTTCAATAGATGAATGGATAAAAAAATGTGACATATATACACAATGAAATATTACTCAGCAATAAAAAAGAATAAAATCATGGCATTTGCAGGTAAATGGATGGAGTTAAAAAGATAATGCTAAAGTTAGCCAATCCCCAAAAACCAAATGTCGAATGTTTTCTTTGATATAAGGAGGCTGATTCATAGTCGGGTAGAGAGGAGGAGCATTGGAGGAATAGACAAATTCTAGATAGGCCAGAGAGGTGGGAAAGGAAAGGAAGGGGCAGGGGGTTAGCAAGGATGGTGGAATGTGATGGACATCGTTATCCAAAGTACATGTATGAAGACACGAATTGGTGTGAACATACTTTATATACAACCAGAGATATGAAAAATTGTGCTCTATATGGGTAATAAGAATTATAAAGCATTCTGCTGTCAGATATAAGCAAAACGTTAATGGTTCATTAACAATAAAAATAAAAAGATTGAAGAGTCCAAATGATGCACTTAATTTCTTCATGTTAGTTTAGTGAACATTTTTCAGGTCTGATAAAAGGAAACATATTAATTGTTATTGATGTGTGCATTATAGTTAAAACATTACACTTGAGAATACTTACTATGGTGTCACAAAGTTGGAACTTAAAAAATTTAATTAGTGTCTGGAGATTGTGTGCCTCTGTCATTTGTTTTGTGCACTGCTGTCCTTTTTTCATTATCAGATACTGTTCTCAGTACCACTCTTATAGCATGTGCTTACTGTTAGTGCTTAACATTCTAACAAAACCATGCAAGTTGACTTTCAGAAATATATTGACCGGCCAGGAGCAGTGGTGCATGTCTGTAATCCCAGCAGTTTGGGAGGCTGAGACAGAAGGATCACAAGTTTAAAGGCACCCTCAGCAAAAAGCCAAGCACTAAACAACTCAGTGAAACCCTGTCTCTAAATTTAAAAATACAAAAAATAGGGCGATGAGGCTTAGTGGTCAAGTGTTCCTGAGTTCAATCCCTGGTACACTGCCCTCCCCCAGCAAAAAAAAAAAAAAAGAAATATATTGACCATGTGCATGTAATGAGACTCATAGGCTTATAGCTCACAATGCATGAGAAGACAAATATAAATATACATCCATATGCCACTGGTAAATACCATGCTGCTCTATGAATCCAATTATTTCAAAAGACCTTTCTTGAATTTTAGATATTTTTTGTTCTGTTTCCCTTTTAAGCAGCATGATGATCAGAATTATGCCTTGTGATGATTACGCAATGAGATTATAAACTAATCTTTGGTCTTGAAAAGCAGAGTTGTGACAATTATATGGTAAAATATGATTGTATCTTAGACTTTTGACATCTTGACTATAATATTCCTTGGTGAGGCTCTCTTTTGGATAAATGTAATTGGGGACCTTTTCTTGCCATTGAATTCATATCTATTTGAATACTTGGGAAGTTTTCAGCTTTTTTAAAAAATGTTTTATTTGTTCTTTTTAGTTATACATGACAGCAGAATGTATTTTTACATATTTTACATACATGGAGTATAACTTCCCATTCTTGTGGTTGTATATATTGTGAAGTTAGTTCCACTGGTCATGAATTCATATATAAACATAGAAAAGTTATATCCAATTCATTCTACTGTCTTTCCTATTCCCGTCCCCTCCCACTTCTCTTCACTCCCCTTTATGGAGTCCAATGAACTTATATTCTTCCCTCCTGCTATCCTATTATGAGTATGCATCTGCATATCTGAGAGAATATTTGACGTTAGTTTTTTGGGTTGGTTTATTTCACTTAGCATGATAGTCTCCAGTTTCATCCACTTCCTGGCAAATGCCATAATTTCATTCTTCTTTATAGCTGAGTAATATGTTTTCAGCTATTTTGTAAAATAGGTTTTAATTTTTCTTCCTTTCTTTCTTTTTCTTTTTTTTCCCCAGTCTTACTGAGTTAATTCAAAAGACCATTCCTAAAGGTTAGGAATTCTTTGTTCTATTCTAATCTGTTGTGGATTTTTAGTTGGTTCTTTTTCATGATTTTTTTTGGTTAGTTTCCCACTCATATCTTGACTTTTTTTTTCCTGCATACTAGGGACTGAATTCAAGAATGCTGCATTACTGAGCTATATCCTTATCCCTTTTTTATTTTTTTTATTTGGAGGCAGGGTGACAAAGTTGCCACAACTGACCTCAAATTTGAGATCCTCCTGCTTCACCTCCTGAGTCACTGGGATTGCAGCCATGTACCTAAGATGTTTTCTCATTTCTTTGTATTAATTGTTTGTGAGCTCATGCATCTTACTCATTTTTCCAGAATTATTATTTAAAATTCTTTTTCAGGTTTTTGCAGATTTTCTTCAAGTTCTTCTATAAAGAATTATTGTGTTCCTTTGGAAGTGTCATACTTGCTTTCATACTTTTTATGTTTACATTGATGTTTGTGTATCTAGCGTAACCAGTCACCTCTTCCAATTTTATGGAATACCTTTTGTAGACAAAATTTATAGGTGAGCTCAAAAGTAGCCTCTATGTAATTTTTTTATTTTGTTTAGATATACATGACAGTAGAGTGTATTTTGACATGGTATACATATATGGAATATAACTTCCCATTCTGGTGGTTGTACGTATGCTACTGTTCATGTATTCATATACGAACATAGGAAATTTATGTCTGATTCATTCTACTGTGTTTTCAGTTCCTATCCCCCTCCATTTCTTTTATTCCTCTTTGTCTAATCTAATGAACTTCTATTCTATATTAGTAACCACATATTAGAACATTCAACCTTTGTTTTGGGGGGATTGGCGTATTTCACTTAGCATGATAGTCTCCAATTCATCCATTTACCAGAAAATGTCATAATTTCATTCTTCTTTATGGCTTAGTAATATTCTGTTGTGTATATCTACCACAATTTCTTTATTCATTCATCTGTTGAAGGGCGTCTAGGTTGGTTCCATATCTTAGCTATTGTGAACTGAGCTGCTAAAAATGTCGATGAAGCTTCATCACTTAAAATCATATGATGATTTTAAGTTCTTTGGTTATATAAGGAGGAATGGGATAACTGGGACAAATGGTGGTTTCATTCCAAGTTCCCCTGAGGAATCTTCATACTGCTTTCCTTAGTGGTTGTACTAACTTTCAGTCCACTAGTGTACCTTTTTCCCAACATCCTCACCAACATTTATATTACTTGTCTTCTTGATAATTGCCGTTCTTGACTGGAGTGAGATGGAATCTCAGTGTAGTTTTAATTTGCATTTCTCTAATTGCTAGACATGTTGAACATTTTTTTCAGATATTTGTTCACCAATCATATTTCTTCTGTGAATTGTCTGTTCAGTCCCATTTATGGATTAGGTTATTTAGGGGATTTGGGTGCAGAGTTTTTTGAGTTCTTTATATATCCTGGAGATTAATGCTCTGAGATGCAGGTGTTAAAAGATTTTCTCCTATTCTATAGCTTCTCTATTTATGTTCTTAATTGTTTCCTTTGCTGTGAAGCAGCATTTTTAGTTTGATTCTATCCCATTTATTGATTCGTGGTTTTACTTCTTGTGCTTTAGGAGTCTTGTTGGGGAAGTAGATTCCTAAGCCAACATAATAGAGAGTTGTGCCTACATTTGATTGCATATCTTCTTTGGAGAAGTGTCTGTTCAGTTCCTTGACCCATTTATTGATTGGGTTATTTGGTGGTTTTTTTGTTGTATTTGTTAAGGTTTTTGAGTTCTTTATATACCCTAGAGATGAGTGCACTATCTGATGTGCAAGTAGTAAAAATTTGCTCCCATTCTATAGACTCTCCATTCACTTCACTGATTGTTTCTTTTGCTAAGAAAAAGCTTTTTAATTTGAATCCATCCCATTTATTGATTCTTGATTTTAATTCTTGTGCTATAAGAGTCTTATTAATGAAGTCAGGGCCTAATCCCATATGATGGAGATTTGGGCCTACTCTTTCTTCTATTAGATACAGGGTCTCTCGTCTAAGTCCTAGGTCCTTGGTCCACTTTGAGTTTTGTGCATGGTGAGAGATAGGGATTTAATTTCATTTTGTTGCATGTGGATTTCCAGTTTTCCCAGCATCATTTGTTGAAGAGGCTATCTTTTCTCCAATTTATGTATTGGCAACTTTGTCTCATATAAGATAACTGTAATTATGTGAGTTAGTTGTTGTGTCCTCTATGCTGTACCATTGGTCTACCAGTCTGTTTTGGTGCCAATACCATGCTGTTTTTGTTACTTTTGCTCTGTGCATAGTTTAAGGTGTGGTGTAGTTATGCCACCTCCTTCACTCTTCTTGCTAAGGATTGCTGTAGCTATTCTGGGTCTCTTATTTTTTGAGATGAATTTCATGACTGCTTTTTCTATTTCTATGAAGAATGCCTTTGGGATTTTGATTGGAATTGCATTAAATCTGTATAGTGCTTTTGGTAGTATGGTCATTTTGATAATATTAATTCTGCCTATCCAAGAGCAAGATAGATCTTTCCATCTTCTAAGGTCTTCTTTAATTTCTTTCTTTAGCATTCTGTAGTTTTAGTTGTAGAGGTATTCACCTCTTTTGTTGATTCCCAAGTATTTTGGGTTTTTTTGGATGCTATTGTAAATGGGTAGTTTTCCTCGTTTCCCTTTCAGAGGATTTTTTCACTGATGTACAGAAATGCCTTTGATTTATGGGTGTTGATTTTGTATCCTGCTACATCGCTGAATTCATTTACTAATTCTAGAAGTTTTCTGGTGGAATTTTTTTGGTCTTCTAGGTATAGAATCATATTATTGGCAAATAGTGCTACTTTGAGTTGTTCTTTATCTATCTGTATCCCTTTAATTTCTTTTGTCTAATTATTCTGGCCAGTGTTTCAAGAACCATGTTAAATAGAAGTGGTGAAAGAGGGCATCTGTATCTTGTTCCAGTTTTTAGAGGGAATATTTTCAATTTTTCTCCATTTAAAATGATGTTGGCCTGGGGCTTAGCATAGATAGCTTTTAAGATGTCAACTCAGATTTTAATTGTTTGCTATCTTCTACTGCTTTTGATGTTGATTTGTTTTTCTATTTCTAGGGCTTTGACCTATAATATTACATTATTAATTTGTCAATTTTTCTATTCTTTTAACGAATGAGCTCAGTACAATGAACTTTCCTCTTAGAACCACCTTTATAGTGTCCCAGAGTTTTTGATATGTTGTGTCACTATTTTTATTTACCTCTGATTGTTTTTTTTAGTTTCAATTCTGATTTCTTTATCTATTCCTTTGTCATTCAACAGTGTATTGTTTCATTTCCAGGTATTAGAGTAGCTTCTATTTTTTATTTTATCATTTATTTCTAATTTTTATTTCATTATGAGCCAATAGAATACAAGATATGATCTCTGTTTCTTTTTCTTTTTTTTTGTATTTGCCAAGAGTTGCTTTGTGGCCTAATATATGGTCTGTTTTAGAGAAGGATCCATGTGCTACTAAGAAGAAAATGTATTCAGTCATCGATGGATGAAATATTCTGTATGTGTCTGTTATATCTAAATTATCAATTGTATTTTTTAACTCTGTAGCTTCTTTATTCATTTTTTTGCAAGCTCTAGCCAGTGATGAATGAGGCATATTAAAGTCACCCAGTATTATTATGTTGTGGTCTATTTGAGGCTTAAAATTGGGAAGGGCTTGTTTGATGTACATAGATGCTATATTGTTTGGGCCATAAATATTTATAATTGGTATGTCTTCTTGATGTATATTCCCTTAAGCAGTATGAAATGTCCTTCTTTATCCCTTCTGATTAACTTTGGCTCCAAGTCTACTTTGTCTGATATGAGGATAGAAACCCCTGCTTGTTTACAAGGCCCATCTGAATGATGTCTTTTCCCATACTTTTACCTTCAGGCTTTGGATGTCTTTGCCTATGAGGTGAGTCTTTTGGAGACAGCATATTGATGGGTCTTGTTTTTTATTCAATCTGCTGATCTGTCTTTTGATTGATGAGGTTCGACCATTTATGTTCAAATTTATTATTGAGAAATTATTTTATTCCATTTATTTTGATTTGTGTCTGGTTTTTATTTTTTTATTTATTTATTTTTTTATACTCATTGATTTTTTAATGAGCTTTATGCTTTACAGTTAGTTTTGCATTCATAAAAATGTTGTGAAAATAGTACAAAGAGTTCCCATACACCGCCACCTCCAGTTTCCTCTATTATTAACATCTTACATTGGTATCGTACATTGGTCACAGCAAATGGATCAATATTCATGCATCATTATTATTTTTTTTTGCTTTTAGTTTTTTTTTTTATTGGTTGTTCAAAACCCTACAAAGCTCTTGACATATCATATTTCATACATTAGCATACATTAGCTTCAAGTGAGTTATGAACTCCCTTTTTTACCCCAAGTACAGATTGCAGAATCACATGGGTTACACATCCACATTTTTACATAATACCATACTAGTAACTGTTGTATTCTGCTACCTTTCCTATCCTCTACTACCCCTCCTCCCCTCCCCTCCCATCTTCTCTCTCTACCCCTTCTACTGTAATTCATTTCTCACCTTGTTTATTTTCCCATTCCACTTACAACCTCTTATATGTAATTTAGTATAACAATGAGGCTCTCCCTCCGTTTCCATGCAATTCCCCTTTTCTCTCCCTTTCCCTCCCACCTCATGTCTCTGTTTAATGTTAATCTTTTCTTCCTGATCTTCCTCCCTGCTCTATTCTTAGTTGCTCTCATTATATCAAAGAAGACATTTGGTATTTGTTTTTTAGGGATTGGCTAGCTTCACTAAGCATAATCTGCTCTAGTGCCATCCATTTCCCTGCAAATTCCAAGATTTTGTCATTTTTTAGTGCTGCGTAATACTCAATGGTGTATAGATGCCACATTTTTTTAATCCATTCATCCATTGAAGGGCATCTGGGTTGGTTCCACAGTCTAGCTATTGTGAATTGTGCTGCTATGAACATCGATGTGGCAGTATCCCTGTAATACGCTCTTTTAAGGTCTTTAGGGAATAGTCCGAGAAGGGCAATAGCTGGGTCAAATGGTGGTTCCATTCCCAGCTTTCCCAGGAATCTCCATACTGCTTTCCAAATTGGCCGCACCAATTTGCAGTCCCACCAGCAATGTACAAGAGAACCCTTTCCCCCACATCCTCGCCAGCACTTGTTGTTGTTTGATTTCATAATCGCTGCCAATCTTACTGGAGTAAGATGGTATCTTAGGGTGGTTTTGATTTGCATTTCTCTGACTGCTAGAGATGGTGAGCATTTTTTCATATACTTGTTGATTGATTGTATGTCCTCCTCTGAGAAGTTTCTGTTCAGGTCCTTGGCCCATTTGTTGATTGGGTTATTTGTTATCTTATTGTCTAATTTTTTGAGTTCTTTGTATATTCTGGATATTAGGGCTCTATCTGAAGTGTGAGGAGTAAATATTTGTTCCCATGATGTAGGCTCCCTATTTACTTCTCTTATTGTTTCTCTTGCTGTGAAAAAACTTTTTAGTTTAAGTAAGTCCCATTTGTTGATTCTTGCTATTAACTCTTGTGCTATGGGTGTCCTATTAAGGAATTTGGAGCCCAACCCCACTATATGTAGATCGTAGCCAACTTTTTTTTCTATCAGACGCAGAGTCTCTGATTTGATATCAAGGTCCTTGATCCATTTTGAGTTAACTTTTGTGCTTGATGAGAGGAGGGGGTTCAGTTTCATTTTGTTGCATATGGATTTCCAGTTTTCCCAACACCATTTGTTGAAGATGCAATCCTTCCTCCATTGCATGCTTTTAGCCCCTTTATCAAATATAAGATAGTTGTAACTTTGTGAATTGGTCTCTGTGTCCTCTATTCTGTACCATTGGTCCACCCGCCTGTTTTGGTACCAGTACCATGCTGTTTTTGTTACTATGGCTCTGTAATACAGTTTGAAATCTGGTATCGCTAAACCGCCTGATTCACACTTCCTGCTTAGAATTGCTTTTGCTATTCTGGGTCTTTTATTTTTCCATATGAATTTCATGATTGCTTTATCTATTTCTACAAGCAATGCCTTTGGGATTTTGATTGGCATTGCATTAAACCTATAGAGAACTTTTGGTAATATCACCATTTTGATGATGTTAGTTCTACCTATCCATGAACAGGGTATATTTTTCCATCTTCTAAGATCTTCTTCTATTTCTCGCTTTAGGGTTCTGTAGTTTTCATTGTATAAATCTTTCACCTCTTTTGTTAGGTTGATTCCCAAGTATTTTATTTTTTTTGAGGATATTGTGAATGGAGTGTTTTTCCTCATTTCCGTTTCAGAAGTTTTGTCGCTGATATACAGGAATGCCTTTGATTTATGTGTGTTGATTTTATATCCTGCCACTTTGCTGAATTCATTTATTAGTTCTAGTAGTTTTTTTGTAAACCCTTTTGGGTCTTCTAGGTATAAAATCATGTCATCCGCAAATAGTGATAATTTAAGTTCTTCTTTTCCAATTTTTATGCCTTTAATTTCTTTCGTCTGTCTAATTGCTCTGGCCAGTGTTTCGAGAACTATATTGAATTGAAGTGGTGATAGAGGGCATCCCTGTCTTGTTCCAGATTTTAGAGGAAATGCCTTCAATTTTTCTCCATTCAGAATGATGCTAGCCTGAGGCTTAGCATAGATTGCTTTTACAATGTTGAGGTAAGTTCCTGTTATCCCTAGTTTTTCTAATGTTTTGAACATAAAGGGATGCTGTACTTTGTCGAATGCTTTTTCTGCGTCTATCGAGATGATCATATGGTTCTTATCTTTAAGTCTATTGATGTGGTGAATAACATTTATTGATTTCCGTATATTGAACCATCCTTGCATCCCAGGGATGAATCCTACTTGATCATGGTGCACAATTTTTTTGATGTGCCTTTGTATCCGATTCGCCAGAATTTTATTGAGGATTTTTGCATCTAGGTTCATCAGGGATATTGGTCTGTATTTTTCTTTCTTTGAGGTGTCTTTGTCTGGTTTCGGAATCAACGTGATGTTGGCCTCATAGAATGAATTTGGAAGAGCTCCCCCTTTTTCTATTTCCTGAAATAACTTGAAAAGTATTGGTATTAATTATTCTTTAAACGATTTGTAAAACTCCACTGTATACCCATCCGGTCCCGGGCTTTTCTTGGTTGGTAGTCTCTTGATTGCCTCTTCAATTTCATCCGTTGATATTGGTCTGTTCAAATTGTGTGTATCCTCCTGACTCAGTCTGGGCAAATCATATGTCTTAAGAAATTTATCGATGTCTTCACTATCTTCTAATTTATTGGAATATTGGTTTTCAAAATAATTTCTAATTGTCTTCTGTATTTCTGTAGCATCTGTTGTGATATTGCCTTTTTCATCCCGTATGTTAGTAATTTGAGTTCTCTCTCTTCTTCTCTTCGTTAGCATGGCTAAGGGTCTGTCAATCTTGTTTATTTTTTCGAAGAACCAACTTTTAGTTTTGTTAATTTTTTCAATAGTTTCTTTTGTTTCAATTTTTGTTGATTTCCGCTCTGATTTTAATTATTTCTTGCCTTCTGCTGCATTTGCTGTTGTTTTGTTCTTCCTTTTCTAGGGCTTTGAGATGAAGTGTGAGCTCATTTATTTGTTGGTTTTTCTTTTTTTGAGGAATGACCTCCAGGCGATGAATTTCCCTCTTAAAACTGCTTTCATTGTGTCCCATAGATTCCCATAAGTTGTGTCTGTATTTTCATTTATCTCTCAGAATTTTTTGATTTCCTCCTTTATGTCTTCTGTAACCCCTTGATCATTCAGTAACATATTGTTCATTTTCCATGTGATATAGGACTTTCCTACCCTTCTTTTGTCATTGATTTCCAGTTTCATTCCATTATGATCAGATAGAATGCATGGTATTATCTCCACCCCTTTATATTTACTGAGGGTTGCCCTATGGCATAATATATGGTCTATTTTTGAGAAGGATCCATGTGCTGCTGAGAAAAAGGTATATCCACTTGATGATGGTTGATATATTCTATATATGTCAGTTAAGTCTAGGTTATTGATTATGATATTGAGTTCTATAGTTTCTTTATTCAACTTTTGTTTGGAGGATCTGTCCAATGGTGAGAGAGGTGTGTTGAAGTCACCCATAATTATTATGTTGTGGTCTATTTGATTCTTGAACTTGAGGAGAATTTGTTTTATGAACGTCGCAGCACCATTATTTGGTGCATAAATATTGATAATTGTTATGTCTTGTTGGTGAATGGTTCCTTTTAACAGTATATAATGTCCTTCCTTATCCCTTTGGATTAACTTAGTCTTGAAGTCGATTTTATTCGATATGAGGATGGCCACCCCTGCTTGTTTGCGAGGACCGTGTGCGTGGTATATTTTTTCCCAACCTTTCACTTTCAGCCTGTGTATGTCTTTTCCAGTCAGATGTGTCTCCTGGAGGCAGCATATTGTTGGATTTGTTTTTTTAATCCATGTTACCAGTCTATGTCGCTTTATTGGAGAGTTTAGACCATTAATGTTTAGAGTTACTATTGCTATATGGTTTGTACTTCCAGCCATGTTTGATTATTTGTCTCTCTTTTTTTTTTTTTTTTTTAATTTAGTTTGTTTCTCCATGATTAGCTTTCCCCCCTCCGTCTGTCTTTACTGAGGTACTTCCCACTGTTGGCTTTGGTTATTGTTTTGCATTTCTTCCTCGTATAGTGTTTTGCTCCAGATGCTTTGCAATGCTGGTTTTCTGGCTGCAAATTCTTTTAGCTTTTGTTTATCATGAAAGGTTTTTATTTCGTTGTCATACCTGAAGCTTAATTTTGCTGGATACAGAATTCTTGGTTGGCATCCATTGTCTTTCAGTTTTTGAAATATGTTGTTCCAGGATCTTCTCGCTTTCAGCGTCTGTGATGAAAAATCCGTTGTTAACCTTATTGGTTTACCCCTGAATGTAATCTGCCTCCTTTCTCTTGTAGCTTTTAATATTTTCTCTTTGTTCTGTATGTTGGATATCTTCATAACAATGTGTCTTAGCATTGGTCTACTTTGATTTTGTATGCTCGGTGTTCTGTATGCATCTACAATTTGTATATCTGTTTCCTTTTTTATTTCTGGAAAGTTTTCTGTAATTATTTCATGTAGTAGATTACACATTCCCTTGGTTTGAATCTCTGTGCCTTCCTCTATCCCGATGACTCTTAAATTTGGTTTTTTAATGTTATCACATATCTCTTGGATGTTTCTCTCGTGATTTTTAACCAGCCTATCAGAGTTGGCTAGACTCTTTTCAAGATGATATATTTTGTCTTCATTTTCTGACGTTCTGGCTTCTACTTGCTCCACTCTATTAGTGATGCTCTCGTTTGAGTTTCTAATTTGGCTTATAATTTCCTTCATTTCTAAGATTAGTGTTTGATTCTTTTTTATAATCTCTATCTCCTGATAAAGATGCTTAATTTCTTCTTTTATCTGTTTTTGTAATTCATTCTCAATGTGTTCTTTCGCTGCTTGAATTTGCTGTCTCGTATCCTCTTTAAGGTTCCATTCCATCTGTCTAAGGTATTCCTTGAGTTCTTTATATGACCATTTTTCTGATGAATCTATATCCTCCTGGATATTTAGGCTTTCCTGCATTGTTTGTACTCCTTTTCTTCCTTGCTTTTTCATATTGCTTCTTGTTCTGTTTGACTACTGAGTTGCTGTTTACTCCTATAAATTTATTTGATGTAATTCCCAGCAGGTCTCCTTTCAGCGGAATTTTGCTAGAAGTCCCTCAGCAGGCCGCATGCAGGTGAATTAATGGGCCTCTCTGCTCCCATTACTGCGGAGGCATTGAAAGTGCTGCCTCCTTGCCGGCCTCCATGTTGGGTCCCCCTGTGTCTGGTTTTTAATTTGAATTATTTTTTCCCTTGGTTGGCTCTTCTAGTGTAGTTCCTTCCTTTACTGTTTTTCACTTTAATCTTTCATTTCTAATGCAGACTTTTTAGTTGTGAATTTTTTTAACTTTTTTCATTATGAGAGGTTTTTTTAATTTCATGGTCAGTTTTGAAGTTTAATTTTGCTGGGTGTAGGATTCTTAGTTGGCATCCATTTTTTTTTTCAGAGCTTTTGATGTATGTTATTCCAAGACCTCAAAGCTTTGAGGGTGAGAATTTAGAAATAAGCTGAGATCCGGATTGGTTTTCTTCTAAATGTGACCTGTTTTACTCTGGTAACCTTTAAAATTCTATCCTTATTCTGTATATTAGGCATCTTCAAAATAATGTGCCTTGGTGTAGGTATGTTATTGTTTTGTATATTTGGGAGCCTGTATGCCTCCTGTATCTGATTTTTCATTTCATTTCTTAGTTTTAGAATATTTTCAGATTTTATTTCATTGAAAAGATTGTGTATTCTTTTAGTTTATATCTCTGAACCTTCATCTATCCTGATAAATCTTAAATTTTGTCTTTTCAGGTTATCCCATATTTCTTGGAAGTTCTGTTCATGGTCTCTTAAAATATTTTCTCCATGGTCAACTTTATTTTCAAGATTATATATTTTGTCTTCATTGCCTGAAGACAATGATCTGGTCTGTTGGTGAAGCTTTCCAATGAATTTTTAATTAGGTTATTAATTCCTTCATTTTGAGGATTTCTGCTATTCGTGATTTTTTTCAGCTGCAATTGATGTCAGCAATGTATGTAAGTGCCGCAATAGTGTAGACTTCGGGGTTCGTGAAAGTAGTTATATGACTATGAAATGGATGTAGGCTTCTAAAAATGCATGTCCTCAGACCCCACAGAGTTGACTACCAGTGACACTGAGCCTTATAACAGCAGCATCTGTGGGCTTAGTGGTGCAGGGTATAGACAAAACTGTCCCTACGTCCCATAGGGCAAGCAAGGTAACACCAAGGTTTTGACACTAATAGTCACAGTCCTGGAGCCAAGAATTCAAACAGAACCTTTCCAAAATTCCTCAGAATGAATGCAGGATACTTCAGGGTCTATGGTATCAGCAGCTATAGTTCTGGAATTATGGGATGGGTTTATATCTTCTTCAGGTTTTGTTAGATGAACACAGGGGTTGCCTGCATCTGTGGTACCAACAACCATGGACTTGAAGTTGGGAACTCAAAGAAGAACTTCCCTTGGTCCTGTACTGCAATCACAGTTGGCACTGGGGCTTGTGGTGCTTGAAATTACATTTCTGGAGCCATGAGGATCAAGGATGGGACCAGGTCCTAAAGCAGTTTTGTTTTGTTTTTGTTTTTAAAGAGAGAGAGAATTTTTAATGTGGTGCTGAGGATCGAACCCCGGCCGCACGCATGCCAGGCGAGCGAGCTACCACTTGAGCCACATCCCCAGCCCCTAAAGTAGTTTGAAGGCCATAAATTGTGGAGGAAACCCTCTCTAGTTCCCACAATATTATGCATGTGATGTTGGAGCTTGAGTCACTGCTCTCCACAATCTCAGAGGCGTAGGAAGTGGAAGAGACCCTCCTTAGATCCCATAAAGTGAATGCAGGTGGTGTCAGGGCTTTTGGCTTTGTTATTCTTGGTCTGGGTGTTGCAGGACATTAACAGCACTGTCCCCAAGTCATGTGGAGCAAGTGCTATTATATCTGGGGCTTGTGGTAGTGGTAGCCATAATTCTGGAGCTACAGTGCATAGATGGGACCTCCCTAAATTTTGTGGTACAGGCACATATGATGCCAAGGTTTTGTACTAGCTGCCATAGTCTCAAGTTAGTAGACTGGGGAGAAGATTTTCCCAAGTTCTACCGGAGTGAATGTGAGTGTGGCTAGGGCTGTGGCTTTGGCATCCATTGATTATAAAGCTATGAGATGCTGAGGGATCTGTCTTCTGCCTGGAAGGCACACATCAGCCCATGTGATTGTCAGAGAACAAACCACTAGACTCTAAGACAGAATGTTACCTATTAGTGACTGTTACAGCAGCTTGTGTTCTGTGAGTTTGGGAGGACTCAGTATGAATTCTTTCTTTGGAGTAGAACAGTTGATGTGAGCTCCCCAAACTGGGTTTAAAGCTTGTGAGAATTGTGAAATTCTCTTGTGGTTAGGACTGTCGTTCTTCTGCTATGATGGTGGTTGCTGGTACTTTTCTGGCAATGTGAGGATATTCCACCCCACCTCTCCAACCCCCCACCCCCGGCCAGGGAGCCCAGGTTGAAGTAGAAATTTGCTTTTTCCTTTCCCTCGATTTTCTTTCTGACTCTGTACTATTTAGGTTCCCATCACTTCCCTTCTGATTTCTACAGTTCTCCCTTAGTCACTCTTAGAAATTATTTTTTCCATTGTTGTCTTGGTTCCCTGTGACAGTAGTAAGCAGGGTACTCTATTCACCTATCCTGGATCCTTCCAAGGTGCCATTTTCTTGGTTCTTAAAAAGTAGACTATCCAGAGAAATAAATAAAATCCTTATTAAAAAATTTTAAAAACCCAGTTTTTAAAACATTGCTGTTTGTGTTTCAAAGTTTAAAGAAAATAAATATCATGCATCACTGTCATCTAGAATATATATCCAGAGCATCAGGAATTTTAATCCTAGACTATGAATTTGAATAAAGTTATCAAGCTTTTACTGTCTTGTTGTTGCTGTTTTTTTTTATTTTTGCAAAAATAACATTCATGTTACTATTATTCATATTACTATATTTTATATGTGAAATAATGATTATAAAATTGGAGGGTGAAGAAAAATCTGAATTTGGAGCCTAAAATCACAGCTTCCACCAGGCTGGCAAGTACCCCCTGTGATAATATTCATTCATATCTAGTGATATGAAAACGACCCACCCTAAAAATCCTTAAATGAAACTGACTTTCCATGGTAAAGATTTTCCTGGTGTCACTTTGGCCTCACTATGGTGTTTAAATTGGGAAAGTTGGTGGCTACTACAAAATTCATTAAAACTTTTTACTTGAAAATCATAAAAATTTTAAAAATGGCTAAGGAAAATGCTGGGAAAACATTTGTGATAAAAATACAGCATTGTTGTTTTGACTGATTTCATTTGTTTTAATGTAGACCACATGTTGACTTCATGGGGCTAAAAGATACTTGGTTATTAGATTCTATTAAGCCAAATGATAATGCTTACACAGAGTCCACTTTTCAAATCTAAATTAATTTTTATTGTGTATTTTAAAGTCAATTTTATTCCCAAAATTTCCATACAGCCAAATTCACTCTTCTTTGTGTACAGTTCTGAGTTTTGACAAATATGCATCACTATGTAACCACTACCACAACCAAAATATAGAACATTTCTAACAAGTTATTTTGTGTTAAATGAAATTAAACCTCTGTCTCTCACCATGCACAAAACTCAACTCCAAGTGGGATCAAGGATCTAGGAATTAAACCAGAGACCTGGTTCCTAATGGAAGGGAAAAGTAGGCCCAAATCTCTATCATGTTGGGGTAGGCCCCAACTTCCTTAATAAGACTCCTGTATCACAAGAATTAAAACCAAGAATCAATAAATGGGATGGATTCAAACTAAAAAGCTTCTTCTCAAAAGAAACAATTAGTGAAGTGAATAGAGAGCCTATAGTATGGGAGCAAATTTTTACCACAGGTACATCAAATAGAGCACTAATCTCTAGGATATATAAACAACTCAAGAAGCTAAAACACCAAAAAACAAATAACCCAATTAATAAATGGACCAAGGAACTGAGCAGACACTTCTCAAAAGAGGATATACAATCAATCAACAAATATATATAAAAAAATGTTCAACATCTCTAGCAATTAGAGAAATGCAAATCAAAACTAAGATTTCATCTCATTCACTCAGAATGGCAACTATTGTGAATTGAAACAACAATGTGGGGGAAAAGCTACACTCATACACTGCTGGTATAACTGCAAGTTGGTGCAACCAATATGGAAAGCAGTATGGTAATTCCTTGGAAAACTGGGAATGGAACCACCATTTGACCTAGTTATCCCACTCCTCAGTCTATACCCAAAGGACTTAAACACTGCATACTACAGGGATACAGCCACATCAATATTTGTTACAGCACAATTCACAATAACTAATCTGTGGAACCATCCTACCTAGATGCCCTTCAGTAGATGAATGGATAAAGAAACTGTGGTACATATACACAATGGAATATTACTCAGCAATAAAAGAGAATAAAATCATGGCATTTGCAGGTAAATGGATGGAGTTGGAGAACATAATGCTAAGTGAAGTTAGCCAATCCCAAAAAACCAAATGCTGAATGTTTTCTTTGATATAAGGAGTCTGATTCATAGTGAGGTTGGGAGAGGGAGCATGGGAGGAATAAATGAACTCTAGATAGGGAAAGGGGGTGAGAGGGGAAGGGAGCGGAATGGGGGTAAAAAAGATGGTGGAATGAGATGGAAATCATTATTCTAAGTACATGAATGGAGACATGAATGGTGTGAATATACTTTGTATTCAATGAGAGATGTGAAAAATTGTTCTCTATATGTATAATATGAATTATAATTCATTCTGTCATATATAACATATTAGAATAGAAATTAATTTTAAAAAGTTATTTTGTGTTCCCTCTTCCTTTGCTCTGACCCCTGTCTCTGGAAATCACTGATTTCTTTTTCTGTTCCTATAATAATGTTTTTCTGAATGTCATATAAATGGAGTCACACAGTATGTGACATTTCAATCTAACTTCTTTCACTCATCATCAGGTGTTTGAGATTTATTCATACCATATGTATCAACAGTTTGTATTCAACATATGGATGTATGGGATTCTTTATCCATTCACCAATTGAAGAGCATTTGGTTGTTTCTAGATTCTGGAAATTATGAATAAGGCCTCTGTAAATATTCACATATATATTCTTATTTCTCTTAGTAAATATCAAGAGTTAGATTTTAGATTCTTTCAAAATATATGTTTAATACAATAGGAAAGTATTCAACTGTTTTTCAAAGGATCTATACAATCTTGCATCCCGACCAGGAATTTATGAGTTCCAGATTCTCTCCATACCCACGAACATATGATATTTTCAGCTCTTGGATTAATGTATTGTCATTGTAGTTGTAATTCACGTTTTTCTAATAACTAATAATAGTATCTTTTCATATGCTTATTTACCATTATGCATTGGAGCATCTACTCAAACCATTTTTTAATCCATTTTTAATGTTTTCTTGCTGAATTTTCATAAATTTTAAAACATATTCTCATATTAAGTAAAAACAGTCTTACTATTTGTATATATGCAAATTTGTGTCAGATATGTGTCTTATAAATATTTTCTTACATTTTATGACTTCTTTTCCTTTGAAGTGCAGAAATTTTAAATTTGATGAATCCTAATTAGCAATTTAAAAAATTTTATGGACCATACTTTAAAAAAAAATTTTAGTTATAGAGAAGCATAATAGCTCTTTTTTTTTTTTTTTAAGTATATGGTGCTGAGGATTGAACCCAGTGCTTTACATGTGCTGGGCAAGTGCTCTACTACTGAGCCACAACCCCAGCCCTGGACCATACTTTTTCATATCATCTCTAAGAAGCTTTGCCTGTCCTAAGATGACCAAGATGTTATTTGTTTTCCTCTAGAAGTCTTACAGTTTATCATTGGACCTATTTGCTGCCCCTGACCAGTGCAGGCAGCTGAACTTAAGATCGCTTGTGTGAATTTGCAGGGACACCAGATAAAACAGACACAATTTACCTTTACATAAGCTTCAGGACAGTTTCCCCCCTCTTGGCCTCAAGCTCCCCAAAAGGGAGAGCAAGAGAAAGTCACAAGAGGCCTGCAAGAGGGACAGCACGTTCAGAAGTGAGCTTTTATCTGGAGGACTCTTATTCTGACAAAGTTGTATCAAAAAAAAAAATGGTGGACAGATGAGTGTAACTTAGCCCTAGGGGCCCGTCCCACAAAGATGACCCCTTGATATCTGAGCCAGACCCCACCCAAGCCATAGTGAATGCAGTGGTTGGTCAGAATCTGAGGCACCAAGACTGGAAGGGTGTGATCCTTCATTGTGGCTCCCTACACCTATTATCCATTTTAACTTAATTTTTGCATATTATGTAAGGTCTATTTTAAGGTTCATTCTAATTTCAGATGGATAGCTAATTGTTCGAGTACCTTTTTAAAAAATCTATCAGTTGATAGGCATTCAGGTTGTTTCCATTTTTGAGATATTAATAATTCTATGAATATTTGTACTCAATTTTTTCATGACCCATATTTTTATTTGTGTTATATATATCCTTGGAGTTTGACTGCTAGGTCAAGGTAACTTTATTTTATCACTTTGAGAAATATTTGCCTAATCCAAGTCACAAAGACTTTTAGACTAGCTTTTTAAATTTAAACTATTTTTTTAGTTTTAGTTATTACATTTGGATCTGTGATTTTGAGTTAATTTTGTGTATGGTATGAGAGAGGGATTCATGCATTATTTTGCCTTTGGATATTCAGTTGTTCTAGAACCATCTGTAGAAAAGACGATTCTTTCTATTGGATAGTCTTGGCTTCCTGTCAAAATCAATTAATCATAGAGGTATGACTGTAGAAAAGACGATTCTTTCTATTGGATAGTCTTGGCTTCCTGTCAAAATCAATTAATCATAGAGGTATGACTTCATTCATGGATTTCCAGTTTTCTTACATTGTCCATTCTTATGCCAGTACCATACAGTATTGATTACTATAGTTTTATAGGAAGTTTAGACATCAAGATGTACAAATATTCTAATTTTGTTTTTTCAGGATTGTTTTGGCTGTTCTGATTCCTTACATTTCCATATCAATTTAGGATCAGCCTTTCCAAGCCAGGTGTGGAAGAGCACACCTGTAATCCCAGTGACTCAAGAGGCTGAGGCAGGAGGATTGCATATTAGAGGCTAGCCTCAGCACCTTGGTGAAGTCCTCAGAAACTTAGCAAACCCTGTCTCAAAATAAAAATAAACGGATGGGGATATAGCTCAGTGATAAAGCACCTCCGAGTTCAGTCCCTGATATCAAAAAAGAAAAGGAAGTTGGAATCATTGAATGTGTAGGTCAATTTGGGGACTATTTTAATCTTATACAATAAGTTACATATTTTATAGATACAAAAAAACACAAGTAATTTTACTTTATTCTTTTAAAAAATTTTATTTGTTTTAATTAGTTATATATGATTTTATATATAATTATATAGTTATATATATATATTTTATATATATATATAATTATATATTTATATATATATAATTATATATATATATATTTTATATATAATTATATAGTTATATATGATTTTAATTAGTTATATATGATTGTAGAATGCATTTATGCACTTTGATATATCATACATAGATGGGATATAATTTCTCATTTTTCCGAGTGTACATGTTGTAGAATCATATTGATCATGTAGTCACATATATACCTACAGTAATAATGTCTGTTTCATTCTACTATCTTTCCTATCCCCATATCCCCACCCCTCCCTTCCCATTACTTCCCTCTACCTAATTTAAGGTAACACTTTTCTTCCCTAATGCCCCCCGCTTTATTGTGAATTAGCATCCACATATTAGAGAAAACATTCGGCTTTTGGTTTTGTGGGATTGGCTTATTTCACTTAGCATGATATTCTCCAACGCCAACCATTTATTGTCAAATGCCCTAATTTCACTCTTCTTTAAAGCTGAATAGTATTCCATTGAGTATATATACCACGTTTTCTTTATCCATTCATCTATTGAGAGACATCTTGATTGGTTCCATAGTCTAGCTATTGTGAGTTGAGCTGCTATAAACTTTGATGTGGCTACGTCACTATAGTATGCTGATTTTAAGTCCCTTGGGTATAAATCAAGAAGTAGCTTAGCTGGATCAAATGGTGGTTCCAGTCCCAATTTCTGAGGAATCTCCATACTGCTTTCCATAGTGGTTGCACCAATTTGCAGTCCTACCAGCAATGTTTGAGGGTGCCTTTTTACCACATCCTCACAAACATTTATTCTTGACTGTATTCTTGATAATGCCATTCTGACAGGAATGAGAAAACTTTGAGTAGTTTTGATTTGCATTTCTCTAATTGCTCAAGATGTTGAAAATTTTTTTATATATTTGTTGATCAGTTGTATTTCTTCTTCTGAGAAGTGTCAGTTCAGTTCCTTAGCCCATTATTGACTGGGTTATTTGGGGGTTTTGGTGTTAAGTATTTTAAGTTCTTTATATATCCTAGAGATTAATGCTTTATTGGAGGTGCATGTGGTAAAGTTTCCCTAATCTGTAGGCTCTCTCCTGACATTATTAAATGTGTCCTTTGCTGAGAAGAAGCTTTTTAGTTTGAATCCATCCCATTTATTGGTTTTTGATTTTAATTCTTGTGCTTTAGGAATCCTGTTAAGGAAATCATCTCCTAGACTGACGTGGTGAATATTTCAGCCTTTTTTTTCCTAATAGCTGCAGGGTCTCTGTTCTAGTGCCTAAGTCTTTGATCCACTTCGAGTTAATTTTTTGTGCAAGGTGAGAAACAGAGGTTTAATTTAATTTGTTAGTTTTGCCAGCACCGTTTGTTTAATAGCCTGTCTTTTCTCCAGTGGATATTTTTGGCACCCTTGTCCAGTATGAGATAACCGTATTTATGTAGGTTTGTCTCTGTGTCCTCTATTCTGTACCATTGGTCTACAAGTCTATTTTGGTGCCAATACTATGCCATTTTTGTTACTATAGCTCTGTAGTATAGTTTAACCTGTTGGTTGTTTAGAACTTTGTTTATTTCCTTATATATGTGAATTCCCCAGATTTCTCTGTTTTATTGATTTCAGTTTTATTCCACTATGGTTGGAGGACATACTTAGCATTATTTTGGTTCTTTTAAATTTATTGAGAGTTGTACGGAGAATGTTTTATAAGCATTTTAAAAAAATGTATATTCTGCTCTTGTTGGAGGATTATTCTCTAGATGTCTTGTTAGGTCTATTTAGTTTATAGTGTTGTACGAGTTTTCTATTTCCTCATTGATCTTTTGTCTAGTTGTTTTATCAGTTATTCAAAGGTGGGATATTGAAATTTCCAATTATGCTTAAATAAATTATTTCTCCTTTCAACTCTGTCATTTTGGGCTTCATATATTTTTGGACTCTGTTGTTAAATGAATATATTTATAAATATTCTGGATGAGGGCTGGGGATGTGGCTCAAGCGGTAGCGCACTCACCTGGCATTCGGGCAGCCCGGGTTGGATCCTCAGCACCACATACATAACAGGGATGTTGTGTCCGCCGATAAATAAAAAATAAATATTAAAATTAATTCTCATTCTCTCTCTCTCTCTCTCTCTCTCTCTCTCTCTCTCTCTCTCTCTCTCCCCTCCCTTTAAAAAATAAAAAATATTCTGGATGAGAGTATTTTAATATACTCATTTATCTCACCAATTTTCAATCTTAATGTCTAATACTAGCGTAGTCATTTCATTTTTTTTAGATTATTTTTTACATGGTATGTACTTTCCACTGAGCTACATGCCCAGCTCTTTATTTCTGCCTTTTCAGTATGAATGGTTTTTATTACTTTTTCTTGCTTTATTGCAACAGCTATGGCCTCCTTATAATGCTGAATAGAAATGGTGAGAGTAGATATCCGTGTCTTTTTCCCAGTCTTGGCAGGGGAGGTGGCAATTAATCTTTCACTATTAAGAATGATATCAACTGTAGGATTTTTGTAGGTATGTTTTAATCAGGTAGAAGTGATTGTTTCACTTCTAGTTTGTTAATATATAAATCATGTATAAGTGTTGAATTTTTTTTGAAATGCTTATTCTTTATTGAGATGGTCGAATAGTTTTTCTTCTGTAATTTATTGATGTGGTAGATGATACTAATTGATGGTGAATATTCAACTAACTTTACCAGGATAACCACTTAGGTCTTATATCCTTTTTTGAATATTGCTGGATTCATTTTACTAATATTTCATTGAGGATTTCTGCATCTACATTTATAAGCTCAAATTAATCTTTAAGCAAATACTAAGTACCAGGAGGACTTTCACTTATAGTAAAGGTAAGCTGTATCATGCGGGGTAACCCTCCTAGTGATGACAACTGGTAAAGCAGAAAGAATTAAAAAGAAAATAAAAACACAAGCTGTTTAGAACACCATAGAGCTATCAGACTGACTTGTCAAATCTCCACACTTAGACTCAGAGGAACATTTGCACGAGCTACTTGAACATTTGCACAAGTTAGAACTGTCATTTTAGAAATAAGATTATATTTATGGATATGGCATAAATAGCTTCTTTTCTCCTCTTATTTTTCAAAGGCAGACATAAATGCATTAAACCAAAATCTGCAGGCATTAGTAGAAGAAAATAAGAACCTGGCAGATCAAATAGCTTCTCTGGAACTTCAGCGAGCCACTTCTGAATACCATGGGGTGGGTATGAAAAGGTCAGTCTGAGTTAGAAAATAATGACTAATGAGTTTTTTAAAAATCCAAAGTCAGGAGATAGGTTTTCTCTGGTGTGTGTGTGTGTGTGTGTGTGTGTGTGTGTATGTGTGTGCATGTATTAGTAATTATCATAAATCCTGAATAATGGGATAAATACGGCAGACATATCTGCAGTTTTCAAACAATAGAAGATTTAAGAAAGCAAGAATTTAAGATAGTTACTAAATGACCGCCTACACAGATGATGTATAATCTAAAAAGCACAACTATAGCTGATGTTTCAAAATATTTTCTCTCCCATAAATTGAGGAAGAAACTTGTGTTTTCCCCTGTCAGTTTCTTCCATTATGTAATCAGTAATATATCTGTTTTCTAGAAGATATTTGATGATGTTAGTTCATTATAAATAAATGGTAAAGTTCTTAAAACATCTCTAAGTGGGGGGAATTAAAGAGATGATCATTCTGTTAACAAGTTAATAATTTTTCTTATAATAATTTTTGTGTTTTTGAATACTTGAAAAGGAATTAGTTGTTATTTTTATAACATGTAAATCATTTTTGAAAATTTTCATATAAAGTCCTGATATGAGTCTCCTATATGAACTAAATTTTAAACCTGTCATAAACTGCTGATTACTTCAACTAAGAAGAATTTATATAAACTAAGTAAATTATCTTACATTTTCATGGATTTTAAGCCTAGGTTTCAATTTTGGGCTGTGATCTTTAACCTTCAATGCAGAGAGGGTTAGAATAATTACCACATTGATAGAAACTAACCTCTTTATGTATCTACTTTCAATCTCTTCTAATAAAAGAACAGAAGTTATCCATCCACGTTTATACTCCTTTCTTCTAGCATAATGCCTAATGCATATTAGGAAACATTGATCAAATAAAGTGCCGAGTCAGTCGCATATCTGGCCAGGCTGCAAGGATTGTCATCTTGAGTGCTAATTATCCATCATGAGCCCTTACATGTAGTATAACATGAATAAATATTATTCTCTCTCCTTTTTCTTTCACATATTCTGATATTAGGTTTATTTTTGCCACTTCAGCCTTCAGTGATAATGCAATTTAAGTCCATTACCACAGGCAGTTAAGCAGGCAACTACAGTAAGAAAAAATCCAAATGTAGTAGGAAAGTTACTATTCCTAACTCAAGTTGAATGATTGTTCCCTACTTCTCTTTTGCATTTTAACGACACATTGTTAAATAGTAGCACCAAATAGAAATACAGTTCCCTATGCAATATAACTTTAATGATTTGAAATTCAACTGTATCAAAGTTGGTTCAATCTGCTGCTGAGGCCTATGTCATATTTTCACTAAAATTCTTGCTTAAATTCTGCTTATAAATTTACTTCATATGCCAATATCTCATTCATTTTATATATTCTTTCAACAGTGTCTGCTAACTTTTTTATAGTTTAAAAAATTATTTTAGGGCTGGGATGGCTCCGTGGTAGAACACCTGCCTAGCATGCATAAGGTTTTGGATTTGATCCTCAAGACCACAAAAAGAAAAAAAAAAAAAAAATATATATATATATATATATATATATACACACACACACACACACACACACACACACATACATACATACATACATATTTTTAGAAAGTGTTTTGTGACTTACTCTTTGTGTTAGCTTTCTATCACCAAGACAGAATACTTGAGATAATCAACTTAAAGGAGAAAAAAATTATTTTGGATCACCATTTTAGAGATTTTAGTCCATGGTTAGTTGGCTTATTGCTTTGGGTCTGTGGCAAGGCAGTACATATGGCAGAAGAGTTGCTTACGTCTTCATGGCTGGAAAGCAAAAAGAGACAGGAAGGGCCAGGTTCCCAGTAGCCCCTTCATTGGGCACACTCCCAGTGACCTAACTTTCCTCCACTAGCTCCTACCTCCTAAAGGTTCCACCACTTCCCATTAATGCCACTAGCTGGTGACCAAGCCTTCAACACATGGGCCTTTGGGGAGCATTCCAGATCATCCAAACCATAGCACTGTGGATCCATGACAACCTACCTTTCATATCTTAAGATAATTCTTCTGTGGTTGTTCCTGCAATATCCTTGTGTTTCTGAATTGAAAGATATAATCTAAACATTGACATTTTTCTTTGTACAACTCAGAATCCAAGGCGTTCACTCATTTAAGTAGTTTCTAATTTCCAGTCTCTGATTGATTAAAGTACAGGGCCTATTTAATAATCTGTAAACAATAAGTAAGTGCCTTAGCAACTGGTAACAATTCTCTTTGTCATGATTTTAAATAAGTGACCCTGTGTCAAATGTTGTTACATTTTGACTTTATTTAGTCTTTACTTATTATGTTGGCATTCTCTTTGGTGGCAAAAAGGGGAAATAATTATCTTTAAAATGTATTTAAATATTAATAGAATTTCTCTATTCCTTTGCATAAAAGGGAATTTTATTGAGGGGAAAAAAGTGCCATGTTTAAAAACTTCCTGGACCCCTATTACAGAAGACCAAGATCATCTATCTTATTAAAACAAAACAACCCCCCCCCAAAAAAACTTTCCACATTCCAAGAAGATAAATGAAGTTATTTTTGAATGTTTTATATTTGTTATAGCAATCATATTTTAGGTTGGATCTAGTTCTTATTTTTTAATATGCTGTATACTTTATAGCACATTGGGAAAACTTAATTTATAGAACTTGAAACTGACTTTTAAATAATTAAGTTTTTTTGTTGTAGTTTTATTTTTGTAACATATTGACCTCATAACTTATTTGTGACTGAAGAGTTGGTCAAAATATAATCCTAAATTATGTTTCATTTATGGAATGATTTTTGGATCATAGTTTCCAAAATAGAAAAAGGGACTGTATATCTTCCACAAACAGAATGTTAGTTAATTACTAGCTAATTTTTATGATATTATTAATAACACACTTCATTTCCCTTAGGTTATTTTAAAATTTTTTTTAGTTGTAAATAAACACAATGTCTTTATTTATTTATTTGTATGTGGTGCTCAAGATCGAACCCAGTGCCTCACACATGCCAGGCCAATGCTCTATCATTGAGCCACAACCCCAGTCCATCCCTTAGATATTTTGAAACCAATATTTTAGTTGTCTAATTGCTTTTAGAAAAATACTTTCTTTTAGTGGGAGAAACACATAGATTTTTTTTTAATCTTTGAAAAGAAATTATAGCAAGCCATAGTGGCATACACCTGTAATCCCAGCAAGTGAGGAGGCTGAAGCAGGAGGATTACAAATCCTAGGGTAGTCTGGGCAACTTAGTGAGATCCTGTCTCAAAATAAAAAATTAAAGGGGCTGGGAATGTAACTTAGTGGTAGAGTACCCTGGTGGTAGAGTACCTGCAACCACTGATATGACCACACCATATCTGGCTTGGATCAAAGCTAAGAAATAACTAACATAGCAAAATAGCAACAACAGCAATGTACAAAGAACAATAAACTCTGGGACTCTTAAGGCTCTATACTTTAATCAGCAAGTCTCCTTATGTGTTGCTTGTTAGCACTGAGACCAGTTATCTAGGGAGAGACTAGAAGGCAGCAATAACAAATAAATATGAATCTTGATCTTAATACTATGGAAGTAGTAAGGGTACTAGTGCTTTTTTTTCCCCAAAAGAAAATGCTTATTCCTTTCTATGCCAAGAGGTACTGATACCTGTGTTTGCATTATCAGCTTGCTGAGCAAAAGGTGGAAAATGTCTTGGGAAAAATTACTGAGAGTAAAAATAAACTGGCCTATGAAAAGGGAAAACTCCAGGTATGAGATTTATTTTCATATTTTATATGATTTTTAAAGATACTAATTGTAAAACTAAATATTGCTGGATTTTTAGAAGACCTATCCTATTGTTTACTAATCGTGTAGTCTTTGAATCTCCCTGTTTGTGGCTTCCTTAATATCCAGATGACTTCTGTTCATATTCAATTCACATAATACTGAAGCCTAATGTAGTGACAATCTTTACAAATTTTGTGATGATTTGAAGACTTACTGTAGTTATTTTATGCCTCGTCACTCACTGAAAATATAGAGGTCCTATGTATTCTTTTTTTTCTTGAATTTTTATAAAACATCTAAAAAGAAATAATTCTGACAATTGGGCCTCAGAAACAATAGAATAGACTTAAGTGAAAGTGATGTTACTGTTCTGTTTCTGATTGTGCATTTTACCCCCATGGCATTTACCTATTGAGGAACAGCTTTGCACATTTTAGAGCCGTGGCGGTTCAACACAGCAGGGTATTGGCACAGGGTGCTTTCTGATTGGTGGGTAATGATCATGAGGGTCAGCAGGGCTCACCATTGGGCGGCTCTTCCTGCCGCTGTCTCGGGGCATGGGGAAGTTAGTACTGGAAGAGAAGCGTGGCTGGTGCCATCTTTGGAGCAAAAGCTTGCTACAGATGTGACTAAGCCTGTCTTTAGCCCACTGCAGTGGAAACACTAATGTCTACATCAGTGGTTCTAAGCCTAGTACACATCATCATCACCTAGGGAGAGTTTAAGATATCTGAGCTCTGGGACACGCATCATGTTTGCCACTTTTTTAAAATGCATCCTAGGGGAAAAAAAATACATTAATGGATTGATAGGGAGAATGATAGATGGATAGATATGTGATAAGTAAAAACAAAAAATAATGGTTGAATTTGGTTGGTAGACCCTAAAGCATGCTCTTACATTTCTGTATGTTCAGTTTTTTCTTAGTAAAATGTAAGAAAGAAAAATCCCCATGTCTAGAATTCCAACCCAGAGCAACTAAGACAGAATTTTAGGGGCTAGTCTAAACTCTGATACTTTTTAAAGCTCCCCAGATGCTGATAAGATGAATTCTTCTAAATATCTCATGTACTCATATCCAAAAGATTATCTAAATTAGTGGTCATATAGTATCTTAAGATTTACTGGATTGTGTCAAATTTCTCCTAAAAGTAGTTATGCCAGTTTTAAAAGCAGTGTATATACAGATATATTAAACAGGTGCATTAGAGTTACATATGTTAACATGGATGAATCTCATACTATATACTATTTAGAGATACATATATAGTAAGATTTTTAAACTGAGAATGATGAATACCAAATCCAAATCCAGCATTGTAATTAACTCTAGGATGAGGGGGAGATTGGGTTAGAATGGGTGCTACAGGATTGGTGTTTTGTGTGTGTGTGTGTGTGTGTGTGTGTGTGTGTGTGTGTGTGTGTGTCAGGGGAGATATTAGGATCAAACCTAGGGCCTGAAGTCAGGCAAGTGTTCTACCACTGAGCTACACACCCAGTCCAGAGGTTTCAATTGATCTGGTAATATTTTATTTTAATTTGAATGGTGGGTAGATGGGATATTATCATATATGTCTGAAAGGGTTCCAACACTTTATAAAATCATTTTTAAACGTGCCAGTTTGAGTCACTTAGCCTTGCAATAATCTGCCATTGGTTGCATCACTTACATCAACACCTGGATTCAAACATGTTAGCAGACTGGCCCTTGTAAGCAACTGCAATTGTGAACTTAATTTACAGATTACATAAGGGTTTGTTTTATGTTTTAGTAAACTTTTTCTTGAATTATAATATACTGAAAAGAACATGGGACACAGGCTGATGAACTTTTTACAAATTAAAATTAGCACTCAGATCAAGAAACGGCACATTCCCAACATCCAGAACCTTCTTCCAATAACTATCCCCAACATGGGTAATTACCATCCTGACTTCCAACACCTCATATTAATTTTACCTATACTTTCACTTCACATAATCACACAATACATACTTTTTAATGTCCTGCTTCTTTAACCCAACATTTCAGTAGTGAGTTTTATTATTCATATTTGTTGTGCTGGTTCTTTGTTTTGCATTGCTGCATGCATGTTGTACCATTATATGAGTATTAGATAAAGGCCTTAAAAGAAAAAAAAATATGCTATACTGAAATTATCAGTTCTTAAGTCTATTTTCATACATTTATTAAAATGCATAACTTTGACCATTCCTGTTGTTTTAATGTATTATGTCCCGGCATTCCACATATAGGGCCCTGTATAAAAACTACATATAGAATGACGGGACATATGGGTTAATGCTGAAGCTCATTTCAAACTATAAATAAGCTAAGGTTATTGGTATGTCCTACTGTATTTCAAGTTTACAGTATATATTGAAAGAAAAATACCTAGGAATTTTAATTGTATTATTTTAGAATATTTGCATTATAAACAGACCAAAGAAGAGTTCTTTTCCATTTCTTTTTTTTCTATTTTTTTTTAGTTTTATTGATTTTATTTTTTTAAATACACAATAGTGGGATGCATTACAATTCTTATTACACATATAGAGTACAATTTTTCATATATTTGAATATAGAATATGTTCACGCCAATTCATGCCTTTATACATGTACTTTTTTGCATTACAATTCTTATTATACAAATATATCACAATTTTTCATGTCTCTGTTTATATATAAAGTATGTTGACACCCAATTTGATTCTTCATACATGTACTTTGGATAATGTCACATTCCACCATTCTTGCTGATCCCCTGCCCCCTCCCTTCCCTTCCCACCCCTCTTCCCTATCTAGAATTCATCTAATCCTTCCATGCTCCCCCTCCCTACTCCACAATGAGTCAGCCTCCTTATATCAGAGAAAACATTCAGCATTTGTTTTTTGGGGATTGGCTAACTTCACTTAGCATTATCTTCTCCAACACCATCCAGTTAGTGCAAATGCCATGATTTTATTCTCTTTTATTGCTGAGTAAAATTCCATTGTGTATATATACCACATTTTTTTTATCCATTCATCCACTGAAGGGCATCTAGTTTAGCTCCACAATTTAGCTATTGTGAATTGTACTGCTATAAACATTGATGTGGCTGTGTCCCTGTAGTATGCTGATTTTAAGTCCTTTGGGTATAGTCTGAGAAGAGGGATAGCTGGGTCAAATGGTAGTTCCATTCCCAATTTTCCAAGGAATCTCCATACTGCTTTCCATATTGGCTGTACCAATTTGCAGTCCTACCAGCAATATATGAGTGTACCTTTTCCCCCACATCCTCGCCAACACTTATTGTTGTTTGTCTTCATAATAGCTGCCATTATGACTGGAGTGAGATGATATCTTAGAGTAGTTTTGACTTGCATTTTTCTGATTGCTAGAGATGATGAGCACTTTTTCATATATTTGTTGATTGATTGTATATCCTCTTCTGAGAAATGTCTGTTCAGGTCCTTGGCCCATTTATTGATCAGGTTATTTATTCTTTTGGTGTTTATTTTTTTGATTTCTTTATATACCCTATTAGTTCTTCTTTAAAGGTCTTGTAGAATTTGGCTGTGTATCTATCCAGTCCTGGGCTTTTCTTGGTTGATAGGTTTCTGATGGCATCTTCTATTTCATCACTTGATTGGTCTCTCTAAATTGTGTATATCATCCTGACATCAGATACAGCACTAATATCTAGGGTATATAAAGAACTATCTGATGTGTGAGGGGTAAAAATTTGCTTCCAGGATGTGGGCTCTCTCTTTACCTCACAGATTGTTTTTTTTTTTTTTACTGAGAAGAAACTTTTTAGTTTGGTTCCATCCCATTTATTTATTCTTGGTTTTAATTCTTAAGCTATAGGAATCATATTAAGGAAGTTGATGCCTAATCCCACATGATGAAAATTAGGGCCTACTTTTTTTTCTATTAGATGCAGAGTTTCTGGTTTAATTCCTAGGTCCTTTTTTTTTTTTTTTAACTTCTTCAAAATCCTTCTACAATGATTTTATTATAAATATGTTCTTTTGGAATAAACAAATATTGCATTCAAGACTATCTGCCAACTTGCTCTAAGGTAATAAAAGAGAAAAAATGGAACCAGGAACCATCTAGAAGTAGAGACAAATAGCAAAGACACCTGCATATCGTGCTAAGCGCCTTTCTCCCAAGAAGGAACAGAAGGTCTAGAGGGAATATCACATTTCTCATTAGCCTATTTGATTAAAATAAGCTTTGAGTTTGGTAATTTGCACTTGTTCTGTAAACTGAACTGCTCCTTGCCTCAGTCCTAAGAAGCAGAATGGGAAGACAGCCAGTCTTCAGATCCCGAGCATCAACAACAACAAAAAAATCTTGATTGTGTGTTTGTAACTCTTTGTTCAAGACAAAAGTGTTCCCTATTTGCCAGGAGTAATGTGCCGCAGTCTCTGGCTGGGCACAAATCACCAGTCTCCACACAGCTTGTAGATTCAAACAGCAATTCTTTATTCCCGAACTCACACCGGCCGTCTACAAACACGCTCTGGGGGAATCCACGTTCTCTGCCCAAATCCACTTCTCCCAAATCCACTACTCTGCCCAAATCCACTCCGCATGGGCTTCTGTCTCCCAAAATATACAGTCTGACCCTAAGCACTCAAGAGGAACTCAGCAGCAGGATACGCCCTATTCTAAAGGGGGAACACCCTAATCTCCTATTATGCTAAACTGCCCTATTCTAAAGGGGGAACACCCTAATCTCCTATTATGCTAAACCGCCCTATTCTAAAGGGGGAACACCCTAAACACGGATCCTGCCCTGGTCCTTGAGCAAGGTCACCTTTCAGAAGTCCTTCCACTAGACAGCATGGGAGTAAGCTGGCAAGGAATTTGTCATACCTACTTGGCTGATGGCTCCCAGCATCTCCCCCCTTCTGATTAATTAGGTCTATGCACCAGTGGGGGGGTGAGGTTCTTTGCCTCACCTCTGTTGGCCCCCAAATTTGGCCTTGGTGCCAGTGGGGGAGTGAGGTTAATGTGGCTTAAGGACCGCGACTGGTAGGTTGTCCAATTCAACATATGGTTCTTACCCGTCATCAGAAAACTGACCTTTAGGCAACTGACCTTTAGGCGTCAGCCTCCTGTCTTAGGTTGATACCACTGCAATTGGATCATACCCGTCACTGACTGCCGGTCCAGCATATAGCCATTGGCCCCCAAATTTAGACCATCACTAGCAGAAGGGAGGAGGATACAGAAATGCCACGACACCAAGCCAATTGACAGTTCCTTTGGAAAAATTGCATCATTGGTGACACCATCAGCAAAGATCACTGGTGACACCATCAGCAAAGATATGCCAGCATTACCACAATTTGCTGCACTAAACGTAGTTACATAGTCCAGGCAAGTTCTGTAAGCAGTTCAAAGGGGAGGAATCTATCAATCTGTCCGTCTCTTCCCAAAGTCCGTTTCCTCCCAAAGTAAGTTGACTCCTTGATTGAGCATACTTGTTGAGTTATATTCATTGGGATGAAGATAGGAATTCTGGCAATGATGCTAAAAAGACATTAACCTGAAAAGAATTATTAAATATAATGAAAAGGAAAGGTGAAAGTAAACAAACAGATCTGTTAACCTACTTAAAAAACAATCCTTAACAGCTGTTTACCTGATTTAAATTAGTAAACAAGCAGATCTGTTAACCACCTTTAAAAAGAATCCTTAACAGCTGTTTACTTAATTTAAATTAAGCCATTTAAATCACGTGAATAAAAAATAAATAATTCGGATCCATTTTTTCATGAGCACTCCTCATATATGAAATATGGACACACAGACATACAACACAAAACACAAATGTGCAAACAAACGTACAACACATAAGATAATAATAAAAGCCTTGTAGCTTTACCTAGGTGAAATCTCCATTGCAATGTTTAAAAACTCTATAGTCAAAAAATAAAACTGATCAGAAAAACAATAACCTAGGTTTGTATGAGCTCAAAAAATAAAAATAGAACCTTATGATGTGGAAAATGCAATAATAAAATAGATATTGAAAAAAGCATCTGGTTAATCACTGTTGCAGATGTAAGAATGGCCAAGCTGGAGTTCTGGATATCAGCTGTTATGGATTTGAGTCAAATCATCTTCTTTTCGATCTGTAGAAATTGTTTTAGTTAGTCTTTCTGGAATCCAAATCGGCTGCTGTTCTCCCTGTGGAAACACGCAAACAGAGCCCCGACTCCAGACAATCACTGGGTCTGGACCTTTCCATTGTCCTGTTAGAATATCTTTCCAAAGAACTTTAGGCTTATGCACATTTTTTGGATGCATATGCCTTTCCGCAGCACTAAGTCCTGATGAATCCAAATTTAAAAAGTTTAGAGTAAAAAGCGTTATTTTAAGTTTATCTTTGGGGGATATATACCCCTTTCCAATTCCCTCTTTTTGCTTTAATAAGTACGTTTTAATAGTTTGATGAGCTCTTTCAACTATGCCTTGTCCCTGTGGATTGTATGGGATTCCTGTTATATGAGTAATACCAAATGATGAGCAAAATTGTTTAAAAGAGGTAGAGGTATAGCCAGGACCGTTATCAGTTTTTAACTGTTTAGGAACGCCCACAGTGGCAAAATTTTGTAAGCAGTGAGCTATAACATCTTTAGTTTTTTCTCCGGCATGAAGGGAGCCCATCAAAAATCCGGAAGAAGTATCAACTGTAACATGTAAATATTTTAATTTTCCAAATTCTGGCAAGTGTGTGACGTCCATCTGCCAAATATGGTTAGGTATCAGTCCTCTAGGATTGACTCCAAGATTAACTTGTGGTAAAAAGGTCACACAATTTTGACATTGTTTTATTATATGTCTGGCTTGTTCCTTAGTTATTTTAAAACGCTTTTGTAAAGTATTAGCATTAACATGGAATTTTTTATGAAAATTCGTAGCTTCTTCTAGTGTAGAGAAAATATGTATGTCATGTGTAGTTTTATCTGCTAAATCATTGCCCAAACTAAGGGCTCCAGGCAATCCTGTATGTGCTCTAATATGTCCTATAAAGAATGGATCTTTTCTGTCCCAGATTAGTGGAAAACAAAGAGAAAACAGTAGGAGAAGGGGAAATCCTACCAGCATCTTCAAGAGATACTATAGCATTAACTACATACTGACTATCAGAAAATAAATTAAATACAGAATCTTTAAACATTAAAAAGGCTTGTAATACTGCATTAAGCTCTACCTTTTGAGCTGATTGTTTGGGTACTAAAAATGTAAAAGTTTGATCAGGGGTAACTACTGCTGCTGTACCATTATTTGACCCATCAGTGAATATATTTGGAGCATTCATGATAGGGGTTTTTCTTGTCATTTTTGGAAAAACTATAGGATGCTTAGACCAAAAAGACAACAAAGGATTAGATGGTAAGTGATTATCAAATGAAACATTAGATCTACACATGATTATTGCCCAAGTATTTAACTCATTAGCTAACTCATCAATTTGATCCATAGTGTATGGAGTAATAATTTTATTGGGAGAAATTCCAAACACTCCCTTTGCTGCTTTTATTCCTTTGAGTATTAATTGTCCTACAGCCTCAGGATACCTAGTAAGAATAGTGTTAGGAGAATAAGATAAATGTATCCACAATAATGGACCTTCTTGCCAAAATACTCCTGTAGGAATATTTTTTGTTGGTAGTACAATAAATAATAAAGGCAAACTTATATCAATTCTATCCAAATGTATATTTTCCATATATGTTTCAATAATTTTCAATGCCTTTCTTGCTTCAGGCGTTAACATGCGGGGTGAGTTTGGATCTGATGGACCTTTTAGAATATCAAATAAAGGTCCCAACTCTCCTGTTGGTATGCCTAGATAAGGCCTTATCCAATTTATGTCTCCCAATAACTTTTGAATGTCGTTAAGTGACTTGACTTGATCTACTCGTATTTGAATTTTTGGTGGACGGACCATGGTTGAGGATAATAGAACTCCTAAATAATTAATTGGAAAATTTAATTGTACTTTATCTATTGCTATCTCTAGATTATAATTTTTTAATAAGTTTGTAAGTGTGGCATAACATTCCAGCAATATGTTTTTATCTTTATGTGCCAATAATACATCATCCATATAGTGAAATATTTGTAGTTCAGGATTTTGATTTCTAAGTGGCTGGATTGCTTTATTAACATATATTTGACACATAGTTGGACTGTTAGCCATCCCTTGAGGGAGTACTTTCCATTCATATCTCTGATCAGGACCTTCATGATTTAATGCAGGGATAGTAAATGCAAAACGTGGACTATCCTCGGGATGAATTGGAATTGAAAAAAAAACAATCTTTAATATCTATGGCTAAAACATGCCAGGTTTTTGGCAAAGCAGACAATTGAGGAATCCCTGATTGAGCAGGTCCCATAATAACCATTTCATTATTAATGGCTCTTAAATCTTGCAATAATCTCCATTTACCAGATTTCTTTTTAATGACAAAAATGGGAGTATTATGGGGAGATATGGAAGGTTGTATATGTCCTTCCGCTAATTGTTGTTTGACCAGATCATGGGCTACTTGTATCTTTTCTTTAGTCAGGGGCCACTGAGGAACCCACACTGGTCTTTCTGATTTCCAAGTAATTTTTATTGTCTCAGTGGCCCTTTCTGAAAATCCAACCCATGTCTGTCTGTTCCTTGATCTATTTGAATTGGTGCTGCTATACCTTGTCCTTGTTTTCCTAATCTTTTTTCTTTCCTAAAACCTTGTCTAGCCCTAGTAGTGGGCGCATTAGGATTGATGTTATTTGTTAACGTCAAACCTAATTGATCTAGGACATCTCGTCCCCATAAATTTATAGGAAGATGATCCAATACATAGGGCTGTATAGTTCCCTCACATCCTTCAGGATCCTTCCAATCTAATATCATTGCACTTCTATGGGGATTAGTCGCCACTCCTAGGCCTTGAAGCGTTTGAGTGGCTTGTTGTAATGGCCAGTGTTTTGGCCATTCCTTACTAGATATGATGCTAAGGTCTGCACCTGTGTCCAGTAGCCCATTAAAGTCGTGTCCTTGAATATTTAGTTTTAACATTGGGCGAGAATCTAAATTTAAAGACAACATAGCCCAATCTACACCTGTGGAGCCTAATCCCCTGGAACCTCTTTTTACACTATGACTAGGAAATTTATTATGTAGGCTGGGTATTATTAACAACTGTGCTATTCTATCTCCAGGTGAAATTACTGATATACCTCTTGGAGAACTAGCTATAATTTTTATTTCACCTACATAATCGGGATCAATTACCCCGGGACTTATCATAAGTCCTTTTAATGTAGATGAACTACGTCCCAATAATAAGCCTACTGTCCCTTGGGGAAGAGGTCCTTTTATTCCTGTGGGAATGATTTGAACTCCCATCTCTGGAGTTAGTACTGCTCTGGCAGAGGCGCAGATGTCCAACCCTGCGCTCCCTCGGGTTTGTCTGATGAGGGATTTAATGGACAATGTGTCCTGGGCACTACTCTGATGGTGTTGCTGGGTTCCTCCACTGCCCCGTATATTTGTGGTTGTGGGCCCCGGAGCATTGGGCCCGGCTGTCCGTTTTTTGGCAATGGAGCCTGATGCCTTTCTCCACGATATCGTGGGTAAATACCTGGTCCTTGTCCGTTTTTTGATAAGGGAGTACCCTCTATGGTAGTTTGAGAACGGCATTCATTAGCCCAATGTCTCCCTCTACGGCATCGTGGGCAAATACCCGGTATTCTATTTCTTTGATACCTAGTTTTGTTAAATTCTCCTCCTATGGGGCAACTCCTTTTAAAATATCCTGTTTGTTCACAATCATAGCATGTTTTTGGCCTGGCATCTAAAGCCTGTTGTACTGCAGCTGCCAAGACTTGCCCTTGTTCATTAATATCTCTACATAATTTAATATATGTGTTTAAATCTTCATGTCTCCATGGTCTAATAACCTCTCTACAGCAACGATTTGCTTGGTCATAAGCCAGTTGTTTTATCAATGGCATTGCTTGTTCCGTATCCCCAAATATTTTGGCAGCCGTTTGAATTAGCCTATCTACAAAGTCAGCGTAAGGTTCATTAGCTCTCTGTATTACCTTAGATAGCTGACCTTGTAAATCTCCATGTCCTTGTAAAGTCTTCCATGCCCTAACTGCGTCTGCAGCAATTTGTGCATATATAGCAGGATCATATTCAATTTGTTGCCGCTGACCCTCATAAGGTCCTTTCCCTAGTAACATTTCTAGATTTCTTTGAGGGTAACCGGCTGCTGCATTTCGCCTAGCTGTCTCTGCGCAAAATTCCTCATTGGCAACCTTCCATAACAAATATTGTCCTCCATTTAGCACAGATTTACACATGCTAGCCCAATCTGCTGGCGTCATGTCCAAGTTAGTAATGGACTCTACCATGCTCACCGTGAAGGGAGCTTGGGGACCATAGGTTGTTACAGCCTCCTTTAACTGCTTCACTGTTTTAAAATCTAAAGCACGGTGAATTCGCTGCCCTCCTACCTGTTCAAGTACAGGGCATGCTAATCTTTGAGGTCCTGTCTCAGGATTCCATTTATCAACTACGGGGTTTGAGGGCCACTCAGCTGTCTCTATCGGTGGGGCTGTTGGTTGAATTAAACCCTCTTGTGATAAAACGGAGTTAGTAACAGCCTCCTGTTGTGGCCTTTTTCCTAACAACCCCTTTTCCTTTAAATTTTCTTCCTCTGTCTGACTAGCTCGAGAGACCTTCTCTTTTGCTTGATCTAAAATGTCTTTCTCCATGTTCTGAACCTCTAACAATTTACTTAACATCTTTTCAGTTTGTTTTAATCTACTATAAAGATAACACAACCCAATAAGATAACACAAAACAAAACTGAAATTGAATGAAGCAAAAACGGAATAAAAAATCGTTGTATCAATTTTCTCTTCCTCAGGGCCGACAAACTTCAAGCCTTTAGTCAACCATTTTTTTCCAGTTTGCCTGAGAAGTTTCTAGGGATAGGCAGCTTGAAACAAAAACAAAATAAATCAAAAGGAAAACACATTGTTTTTTGAAATGGTCACCCATTCTCTCACCTTCCCTCAGGGGCGAGCAATTTCACTTACCCCCAAGCTTCAGGCGTTCCGCGTACGAGCCACCAGATGCCGCAGTCTCTGGCTGGGCACAAATCACGAGTCTCCACACAGCTTGTAGATTCAAACAGCAATTCTTTATTCCCGAACTCACACCGGCCGTCTACAAACACGCTCTGGGGGAATCCACGTTCTCTGCCCAAATCCACTTCTCCCAAATCCACTACTCTGCCCAAATCCACTCCGCATGGGCTTCTGTCTCCCAAAATATACAGTCTGACCCTAAGCACTCAAGAGGAACTCAGCAGCAGGATACGCCCTATTCTAAAGGGGGAACACCCTAATCTCCTATTATGCTAAACTGCCCTATTCTAAAGGGGGAACACCCTAATCTCCTATTATGCTAAACCGCCCTATTCTAAAGGGGGAACACCCTAAACACGGATCCTGCCCTGGTCCTTGAGCAAGGTCACCTTTCAGAAGTCCTTCCACTAGACAGCATGGGAGTAAGCTGGCAAGGAATTTGTCATACCTACTTGGCTGATGGCTCCCACCAGTAATGTCAAAGTAATCCTTCAGCACTCCAGCCAAGTGTTCGTTGTGAGTCTTAAAACGTCGTTTTTTTCTGTGAAGCAGGTTTTTTCCTTCTCTGAATAGGAGCCACTTTCTTTGGTCCAGATTCCTGCATAGAAGAAATACCCTGTCGCTTCAAATATTCTTCAATTTTCTCCTCATCCATTGAATCCACAGTGACACTCCTCCAGAGTTTCTGGAATTCTTCATCTACAGAAAATTGACAGCTCTTATCATTGAAAAAAAGTATTTTCTTCTTATCAGGACGATTTACAAACAGTATCTGGTCCCCTAAAGCCTTGACAGCTTTCTGGGAATTGGGCAGTCCTTCTTCAATGTCTTCTAAAAGAATTTCTCCTAATCCTCGCTGGTCATGCTGATCTAAGAGCCTAAGTAGGGCCTTCTTATCTTTCAAGTTGTACTTGGGCTTGAAGGCATACTTCCCATCTACTACTTTAATTTTGGGATTGTTGACTAATGCCTCACTCATTAGCCATTGTTTCTGCTTGAGTCCAATATCTAAATGCTGTGTTTCATCCAAAATTTCTTCTAAAGTTAGAGGATGTGTATCTCCTCGCTGATGCCGTGTTTTCATGTAATTCACAATCTTGGCAAGAACACCAAACTTATATCCAGAGCTTCCTGAGAGAGCTTTCAAGTTAAATGATCCATTGCTATGATCAGAATTTTGTTTAGAGCCTGATGATCCTCCATGTTCTATCTTTGCTTTCTTTTTCTTTGATGATGATGATGACTCAGAAGACACTGAACGCCTTCTACTACAGGAGTGGAAAGAGCTCGTTTTTTGAACAGCTCCCTTTCTCTCAATAGGCTTGGATCCATAATGCTGAGCGAGGAAGATCGCCCCACGCGACCCGCCGCTACAGCCTCCCTGCGCCTCCGCCTCTGCCAGCCGCCCACGCCGGCACGGCCGCCCCTTCCCCCTCCTCTTCAGCGCCCCCGCCTGCCCAAACGCACGCCCGGCGCTGACCCACCAGGTCGGGGTCTCGCCTCTGGCGGCGGCTGTGGCAGCGGCTGCGGCGGTGGCGACTCCTAATTCCTAGGTCCTTGATTCATTTTGAGTTTAGTTTTGTGCATGGTGAGAAATAGGGGTTTAATTTCATTTTGTTGCATATGGATTTCCAGTTTTTCCAACACCATTTGTTGAAGAGGCTATCTTTTCTCCAATGCATGTTCTTGGCAACTGTGTTTAATATAAAATAATTGTAATTGTGTGGGTTAGTCTTTGTGTCCTCTATTCTATACCATTGGTCTACCAGTCTTGGTCTTGGTCTACCAATACCATGCTGTTTTTGTTACTGTTGCTCTGTAGTATAGTTTAAGGTCAGGTATAGCGATGCCACCTGCTTAACTCTTCTTGCTAAGGATTACTTTAGCCATTCTGGGTCTCTTATTTTTCAGATGAATTTCATGGTTGCTTTTTCTAATTCTATGAGGAATGCCATTGGAATTTTGATTGGAATTGCATTAAATCTGTATAGTGCTTTTGGTAGTATGGTCATTTTGCTAATATTAATTCTGCCTATCCAAGAGCAAGATAGATCTTTCCATCTTCTAAGGTTTTTGACTTCTGTCTTTAGGGTTTGGTAGCTTTCATTGTATAGATCTTTCACCACTTTCATTAAGTTGTTTCCCAAATCTTTTTTTTTTTTTTTTTGAGGCTATTGTGAATGGGATAGTTTTCCTCATTTCCTTCTCAGAGACTTTATCACTGATACACAGAAATGCCTTTGATTTATGGGTGTTGATTTTATATCCTGCTACTTTGCTGAATTCATTTGCTAGTTCTAGAAGTGTTCTGGTGGAATTTTTTGGGTCTTCTAGGTATAGAATCATATCATCAGCAAATAGTGCTAATTTAAGTTCTTCTTTTTCTATACATATCCCTTTGAATTCTTTCATCTAATTGCTCTGTCCAGTGTTTTAAGAACTATGTTAAAATAGAAGTGGTGAAAAAGGACATCCCTATCTTTTTCCAGTTTTTAGAGGGAATGCCTTCAATTTTTCTCCATTTAGAATGATGTTGGTCTTAGGCTTAGTGTAGAAAGCTATTACAATGTTGAGTTATGTTCCTGTTATCCCTATTTTTTCTAGTGTTTTGAACATAAAGGGGTGCTGTATTTTGTTCAGTGCTTTTTCTGCATCTATTGAGATGATCATATGATTCTTATCTTTAAGTCTATTGATGTGATGAATTAATTTATTGATTTTCATATGTTGAACCAACCTTGTATCCCTGGGATGAATCCTTTTGATTATGGTGCACAATCTTTTTTATATGTTTTTGTATTCAATTTGCCAGAATATTATTGAGAATTTTTGCATCTATGTTCAATAGACATATTGGACTGAAATTTTCTTTCTTTGATGTGTCTTTGCCTGGTGTGGGGATCAGGGTGATATTGGCCTCATAGAATGAGTTTGGAATTACTGCCTCGTTTTTTGTTTCCTGAAGTAAATTGAAGAATATTGTATTAGTTCTTCTTTAAAGGTCTTGTAGAAGTCAGCTGTGTATCCATCCAGTCCTGGGCTTTTCTTGGTTGGTAAGCTTTTGATGGTTTCTTATATTTCCTCACTTGATATTGCTCTGTTTAAATTGTGTATATCTTCCTGGCTCAATCTGGACAAATCATATGACTTAAGAAATTTGTCGATGCCTTCAGTGTCTTCTATTTTATTGAAGTATAAGATTTCAAAATAATTTGTAACTATTCTCTGTATTTCTGTGGTGTCTGTTGTGATATTAACTTTTTTATCATGTATGCTGGTAATTTGAGTTCTCTCCCTCTTTCTCTTCATTAGCGTGGCTAAGGGTCTGGCAATTTTATTTATTTTTTCAAGAACTAACTTTTTGTTTTGTCAATTTTTTCAGTTGTTTCTTTTGTTTAGATTTCATTGATTTCAGCTCTAATTTTAATTATTTCTTGCCTTCCACTGCTTTTGCTGCTGATTTGTTTTTCTTTTTCTAGACTTTGAGATGTAGTGTGAAGTCATTTTAGTTGTTGACTTTTTTTCTTTTAAGGAATGAACTCCATGCAATGAATTTTCCTCTTAGTATTGCTTTCATAGTTTCCCAGAGATTTTAATATGTTGTGTCTGTGTTCTCATTTACCTGTAAGAATTTTTTAATCTCCTCCTTGAGTTCTTCTGTAACCCATTGTTTATTTAGTAGCATATTGTTTAACCTCCAGGTAATGGAGAAATTTTTATTTTTTATTTTGTAACTGATGTTCAATTTCATTCCATTATGATCTGATAAAATGCATCATAGCATCTCTACTTTTTTGTATTTGCTAAGAGTTGTTTTGTGGCATAGTATATGGTCTGGTGGGTTTCTGTTCTCATGACTAAAAGGCTCAGGGGTCACTCCAGGTAAACTGGGCTGACTGGGCTGCACGAAATAACCACACAAGAGACACAAATACCTTTTACTTTGGGATCACTGTGACAGCTCCTCTGACCTTAAGGGTCCGCAGGAAGAGAGAGCGAGAGCATGTGCTGACCCCTTTTATTGAGAAGAAGCTATTCAAATGAGGCAAGGTATGATTCTTTTCAAGATGATTTACCTTTTATCTTTATTGTCTGATATCCTATCTTCTAAGTGGTCTACTCTGTTGGTGATGCTTTCATTTGAATTTTTAATTTGGTTTTTTATTTCTTTCATTTCAATGATTTCTGGTTTTTTTGTTTGTTCGTTTTTTTTAAGAACCTCAGGTTTCAGGGGGCTGAGTCTATCTTCGTGATTTCCACTGTCAGAAGGTTGACTGACACCTGGGTAGGCCACACCCAAGGGCAAAGTAAGAGAAGGGGACACACACAAGGCACTTCCAAGGAAGATTCTATCCTAAACAGGGCAAGGGGTTATATTACAAAGGAACAGGTGAGCATAGCTTCACCCACGGTGAAGCAAGACACACCCATGCACAAGACACCGGCCCTCGAACCCAAGAAGGGTGGGGAAAGCTCTGCCACATTTCTGCAACTGAGCGCCACAGCACCTAGCCGAGGAGTGTGACTCAAGTCACGTGTAAGGTTGGTTTCCCACAATGGTCTGTTTTAGAGAAGGACCCAAGTGCTGCTGAGAAGAACGTGTATCCACTTGATGCAGGTTAAAATATTCTATATGTTAGTTAAGTCTAAGTTATTGATTATATTATTGTGTTCTGTAGTGTCTTTATTCAATTTTTGTTTGAAAAATCTATCCAGTGGTGAGAGAGGTATGTTAAAAATACCCAAGAATATTGTGTTGTGGTCAGTTTGATTCCTGAACCTAAGAAGAGTTTGTTTGATGAGCATAGCTGCACCATTGTTTGAGGCATATATATTTATGATTATTATGTCTTGTTGGTGTATGGTTCCCTTGAGCAGTACCTAATGTCCATCTTTATCCCTTTTGATTAACCTTGGCTTGAAGTCTACTTTATTTGATATGTGCATGGTAACCCCTGCTTGCTTCCACAGTCCATGTGAGGGGTATGATTTTTCCCAACCTTTCCCCTTCAGTCTGTGTATGTCTTTTCCTATTAGATGAGTTTTCTGGAGGCAGCATATTGTTGTTTTTTTTAAAATGCAATCTGCTAGCATATGTCTTTTGATTAGTGAGTTTAAGCCATTAACATTTAGGGTTACTATTGAGACATGGTTTGTATTTCCAGCCATATTTGTTTATTTTTTTTTATTTGACTTGGTTTTCCTCTTTGATTAGTTTTTCCTTTAGTGTAGTACCTCCCTCTGCTGATTTTCATTGCTGTTTTTCATTTCCACTTCATGAAATATTTTGCCAAGGATGTTCTGTAGTGCCAATTTTCTAATTATAAATTCTTTTAACTTTTGTTTAACATGGAAGGTTTTTACTTCATCTTCAAATCTAAAGCTTAATTTTGCTGGATACAAGATTCTTGGTTGGCACCCATTATCTTTCAGAACTTGAAATATGTTGTTCCAGGATCTTCTAGCTTTCAGTGTCTGTGTTGAAAACTCTGCCATTATCCTAATTGGTTTTATTCTAAATGTAATCTGATTTCTTCCTCTTGTGGCTTTTAAAATTCTCTCCTTATTCTGTATGTTGGGCATTTTCATTATAATGTGCCTTGTTGTGAATCTGTTGTGATTTTGTACATTTGCTGTCTGTAGACTTCTTGAATTTGGATTTCCAATTCATTCGTCATGTTTGGAAAGTTTTCTGATATTATTTCATTGAATAGATTGTTCATTCCTTTTGTTTGGATCTCTGTACCTTTCTCTATCCCAATACCTTTTAAATTTGGTCTTTTTATGCTATCCCATTCTTGAATGTTCTGCTCATGGTTTCTTATCATTTTTGCTGTGTGGTCAGTGTTCTTTTCAAGATGATTTACCTTGTATCTTTATTGTCTGATATCCTATCTTCTAAGTGGTCTACTCTGTTGGTGATGCTTTCATTTGAATTTTTAATTTGGTTTTTTATTTCTTTCATTTCAATGATTTCTGGTTTTTTTGTTCTTTTTTTTTTAAGAACCTCTATCTCCCTTTTGCGGTGATCTTTTGCTTCTTGGATTTGTGTATGTAGCTCATTGTTGAAGTGATCTTTCACTGCCTGTATTTGTTGTTTTATGTCTTCTTTGCAATCCCAAAACATTTTAACCATGTATGTCCTGAAATCTTTTTCTGTCATTTTTTCTGCTGTAGCTGCCAATGCTGCCAATGATATGTTGTCTTGATTTGTTTGTGGTACTTTCTTCCACTGTCTTTTTATGTTGCTCATGTGTCTTCCTTTCCAGCTCTGTGTATCTGGTGTGTTATTGTTTTTATCCTATAGATTTGTAGGACCCTTGTTAGGGTTCCAAGATCCCTCCTTTATGGGGAAGGACAATGTTAACAGGTCCCAATATCAACAATATATCACCTATGAACAAATTGTTATTAAGACATTTACAGTTTAGTCTCATGTCCAGAAATGTTGGATTCAATTATTATTTAAAATATAATCAGTAGTTTCATTAAAAGATTTACATTCTGGCAGTGGACAATGAACTGGGGGTCAGGCATAGGACGATATGTTGAGGGGAAAAGATGTAAGGGTATAGAGAGACTACATCTTAGGGAATGTGGAGGAGAAATCTAATGAAGATGGTTAGTAGCAGGGGAATAGACAGGGAGTAATTTAGGGTAGACAAGTATGTGGGTAGATAGTAGAGTACATAAAACAAACACACCTGTATTTAGAAAAATATATATAGGATGTAAAATTAGTAAAATTTGGAGGGTGACTCAATCCTATTTTATGCAAAGTTCTTGTTTATACATATATCAGGGATGTGAGGGCCAGAGGATAGAAGGGTAGAAGAGAAAGAAGAAAACGTAGAAGGAGGAAAAAAACTCTTAGAGATCCTTTCTTGCTTCTCTTCTCATCCAGTAGGGGGAGTTGTCTGTTTTAAGCTGGTGTCTCTGCCCTCAGGATGGTGTAGGTAACCAGGGTGAGAAAACTGGACCTGGTGTGGAGCATCTTTTTTTGACCACTCATCTGACTTGAGCCCCTGGTATGGTCTCCCTCTCTTGCCTGGAGATTTCACAGATCCTGGTCTCTTTGTTATGCTCCAGACTTTAGTCCCCTCCCATCTCTTTCTTATCAGGTCCCATCTGCAGGACCTCTCACTCCAGGCTCACACCAGGTGGGCAGTGCCCTGTTTGAACTGCACTCCTATCCAACTGAGAGCTGTTTTTGTGTTGGGTGGCCACATGCTGAGTTATCACCGCTGGGGAGGAGCGGTGATAACCTGCTCAAATGGTGATCCCATCTGATAGCCATGCCCACCAAAAATGGCGAGAAAGGTTTTCCAAGATGGAGTTGGTCTGCTTCCAGCATGTCTGGTGATATGGGGACAGCTGGGGGATGGTCTTGTGCTGTGGATCAGTAGCAGCTGACTGACCTGCATGGGAGCAGAGAGTAGTCTGGAGTTGTGCAGAGGTGCTGATAGGTCATTTTGCTAAGCCATTTGTGAGTCTTGCATGAGCTAGAACTGTGGGTTTGGGTCTGGAGTCCAGAAACTTACCCAAGCGCAGAGGCTCTGATTTTTGCACGTGTGGTTGCAGCACTGGTGATTTCTGTGAAAATCCGCTGTATAGGGGTCTTCTCACACTCTCTGAGATGTTGTATTCTGTCTAGGCAAGACCTTGTGGATAAGCTGTCTGCTTTCTTGGTTTCCTGCCACAGAGCAGCCAGAAACAGGACTACCTCTATTCTGCCCGCCATCTTGCATCCACCCTCCATTTCTTAGTTATCTGTTTCTCTATTGTTAATATAGTTAGAGTTATATACATATGTATATATTTAGACCAGTTGAAACAATATGAGCATATGACCTTGACCTAAATTATTTCTATTCCTAAGACTGGCTGATAAGACAGTTATAGAAACTGCTTGGATTTTAATGATCACAGAAACACCAGACCTCTGAGAGGCAGCAGTATTTATTTGTTTCGGACCCATTCTTCTTTGTTTCTTCCCATTTTGAATGTCCTGAGTTAATTTTTGCCAAGTGACAGACTCCATATAAATATCAAAGTGCTTTATGAATAAGAACATGCTGTCTGGAGTTTCAAGGCATTTTATTAGGCACTTATGGGATCAAGTAGGATGAATTATCTAAGTATTATTGGGGAATAGGACTTTGTATTACTTGAAGAGAGGCAAACATTAAAGTCTTAGTCATACAGTTCATTTTTCCTTGGGTTCTGTGGACTAACAGTGGTTTATATTTAAAATAGATAATTGTTGAATCAATACCTCTCTTTAGAGATACCATTTTAATTCTTATCCTTAAGTAAAAACCATGATTAATTTTTACTAATGATGTGGAGAGCCACAGCACATGTTTTCTACTGTATACTATGGGAAGAGATTGGCAGAAACTGACAAAGGTGAAAGAAACAAGTATTCTGCTGATGAAATAAGAGAGATTTCCTAAGCCAGACTCCAAAAATCAAAGGTCAAATGTTTTCTCTGATATATGGAAGGTAGTCTAAAAGATCAGGGGAGGTAGAAGAAGGGAATTGAGAAGGAGGAATGACAGGATAATGGAAAAATCAGTGGAATGTTTGAACCTAACTTACCAGTATACATTATATGAATATATTACAGTGAATCATATTATGTATACCCAGAAGACACTAATTTTTTTAATAATATAAAATAGATCTTCAGTAGACTAGAGAAAAGGAAACAGGGAGGGTAAGTAAAATACTGGAGATTTAACTCCATGCATTTATAATTATCTCAAAATAAATCCTAATGTTATGTATAACTTATGAACCAATTAAAAATTTAAAAATAGATTTCCTAAGACAAAGCTTTTTTTTTTCCCTATTAGCACTCAAATTTTTAACAGTTCCTGAAAATCTAATAGCTACAGCCAAAAGGGTGTTTGCTGTCCACAGATAGCAAATAAAATATCAAGAAAAAATTAAATAACATTTATACATTTAAAAATGTGGATAAGGGCTGGGGATGTGGCTCAGTGATCTAGTGCCCCTGAGTTCAGTCCTGGTATCAAAAACAAAACAAAACAAAAAAATTTGGATACATATTTGTTGATTCACGGATAGGCTCAGTAATGTTAATTGTTCTTTTATATAAGAAAGCTAAGAGGAAGAAAATATGGCAAATTACAGAATTTGCATATTTGAAGTATATGTTATTTTTATCCCACAAGATAATTTTTAAAGAGAAATATGTATAGTTATCCTTATGAGTTAGTTTTAAAATATAATGGAGTTGAATTCCAATTATTCAACTTTTCTAATTCTTTGTCAGTAAAAAACAAGAATGTATTTCTATTTCTTGCACATTGACAATGCTAATTATCCATATTCAAAGGTTTTTGAATGCCAGGTACTAAAATTCCTTTAAAATTGAAATATATTAAATACAAAATCTCATTGTTAAGTTTATATATCATATCGATTTGTGTTTTCCATGAGCAATAGAAACCAAACGAGTTATCTCAGTACATTTAAATGGCTATAATATACTTTTAACTGTGAGTTGAAATAGAATTCCTTGCATGATTAGAAAAACTTGAAGATTTTTTTTGAAAGTTTCAAGTGTCCTCTGTTAATTTTTTTTTTGCAAAACTTACATCTCCTCTTCTTGGAAATTATGAAGTTCATTATTTTTCTATGTTCTTTCTAGGCAAAAGTTAAACAGCTAGAAGAACAACTGCAGTGTTTTACTGAAACCAGTTTACAGAATGAACATCTACGCAAGCTGAATAAGGCTCTAGAGGCCAAATATGCTCATGTATGTTTAATAACTTCAAAAGCTGATTGCTGTCTGATTGCTGTTCTGTTGTTTTAGTTTTTAAGAAATTGTTTGATGCCCTTTTCCCTACTTTACCATACAGTTCCAGAAGGATGAATATCCTCTCTTGATTCAACAAACATTTTTAAACACTACTGTGTACAAGATTCTACTAGGCCATAGAGGAATTCATATTATAAAGGTGCCTGAAGCAGAATCAAGACATTCAACTTGCTTCTAAGGATGTTTAGGAATGTACTTAATAAACCTTATTATAGAATAGAAAGTTATGCCTTTCAGAAAAAATATAGATTATATTAATGAGCATGCATAGAAAGCATTAATATGATTGGAAGCATTGGTAAATGCTTTCATAAAGGAAGTGTTTTTTTAATTTGAGCCTAAAAAATCTTAGCAGATGGGAGGAACAAGTATCTGTTTTTTGAATGATAGGCAAACTCAGAACTCAGTGCCAACAAGGTATACCTGCAACAGTCAGAAGCTCACCTGAAAGAGGTATTAATAGTGAAGATGTTTTCTTATCAGCAAGATGACTGTTGAGGCTGAAACCTTTGTAGGTCACATAACATTTCAACAAATTAATAGAGAAAAGTTAAACAAGCAAAATATATAAAACATTTAGTGAAGAACTTAACCCAGGAATGTGTTACCAAAAGAAAGTGGTTCTTTTAATGATTACAGATTATTAGGTTATTTTAAAAATCTTCAACTCTAGGTGTAAGCATGTATGATTTCTGTATCTACAATATTTGTGTGAATGGACCTCCTGTAACCAAGGTACTAGAATATGTCTTCCGGTGGAATACTCATGGAGTTCTAGCTACTTGCTCTACTGATGAGTGATGAGGTCACAAAGTTATAAGAGTGATCTCATTAGATATGCTCTCCTACAGGAAATTTGGTTTAAGACCTATTTCTTTACTAGGTCATACTTTACAGTGTGATCTCTTCATTCTGAAAGCAAAGGAACACATTTCCAAACATTTTTTTTTTTATTGTGGCTGCTGCTTTTTATTGCTGTTTCTCTGAGAGAAACAATTCCTTGAAAAATAGCACTAAATTTAGTTAATTTTTTATTTTGTTTATAAATGGTGATGCCACCAAGAAGAAGGAAATCTCCAGAGAGGCCAGCGTCTTCAAAATCCCTTGAAAGCTCTAGGCCTTATGTAAATAATGTAAAGGAGAGAACTTCAACAGTTGGTTTGCCCAGTGTTCTTCCAAACTCCACACGCCGTGTGAGTTTTGCACCTACACTGCCTTCTGTGAGAACATCTCAGGAGATTGGAGACTCCAGAATCTCTCTAAAGACACTTTTGAATGCTATTAAAACTATGGAGGGAAGATTAGAAGGCAAAATAGACATTCTTGCCTCAAGACCCTTACTAAACGATGAATCACCAAATTGTTTTAAACAGGATTTGGTAAGTGAAGAACACAAATAAAATCTTAGGGAAACTTCAGATTTATATAATAATGAAGAAAGCAGTAACAATCTAGGAAGATAATACTTAAAGATATGCATAACAACAAATAAATAGGTTCTTAACAAATAATAAAAACTGATGTAAATTTTGAAACCATTCTTGGCCATCAGCTAATTTTCATTTGGGCATAGAAAATTTGGCTTGAGTTACAATTGAGTTTTTATAAATCTAATTGAGTTTTTAAAAATTCAAAATTTCTAACTAATCTCAACATTTGAGCTAAAATGCTTGAATAAGTCATGATTTAAAAATAGAAAATAGGGGCTGGGGTTGTGGCTCAGCGATAGAGCGCTCATCTCGCACGCGCAGGAACCTGGGTTCAATCCTCAGCCCCATGTAAAAAATAAATGAATGAAATAAAGGTATTTTGTCCAACTATAAAATAAATATTTTAAAAAATAGAAATACATTAATCCAAGAATCCTCATGAAATTGAACATTCCAGAGAGAACTTATTAGAGCATCCATCTTTGCTGGAAGTTTAAAAATAAAAAGTACTATAGATGATCTTATGAAGTAGACTACTATTTAGATACTTTGTGTAAACAGTTTTGTTAGCAATATTGTGTGTGTGTGTGTAAATATATCTTGTAAACACTGGTAAAATTTTAAAAATTAAAACGTATTATTTTTTAGAAAAAAAATCAATAGATCTTTAGAACCAATGAATTGGCTTCTTTGTACTATTCTGGAATCCTTACAGAAAAAGTTAAAGTATTTTAAATGTTGCAGACATTCTTGGTTGCTGTTGGGAGCATAAATGGTACAAATTCCTATGGAGTACAACTTGGTAATAATTATGACAAAATTAGATCTCACAATTTAACTTCTAGGATTTTTCCTTACATATTTAGTAGCTTATACACATGACCTGTTTAAAGATTACTTACTGAAGAGTTGTTGATGAATAGCAAAAGGCTGCAAGCAACCAGAATCCAATCAGACTGGCTAGATAAATCACATGTATCTTAGCTTGAAATCTACTTCAAGATATGTATGTTATTAGGTTAAAACAAGGTTCAGAAATAAATAGATAGTATTTTACTGTTTGCATGCAAAAAGGGCAGGGAAATAAACAATATATACATGCATATTTATTTGTATATGCATTGTGTTTATAATACGCTGGTAAAATTTTTGAGGAAGGAAACTATGGCTGAGAGATTTTTTTACATTTTTTTGTACATTAAAATAATAAGGTGAATGTGCTATGTGTTCAAATAGTTAACTTATGGATATATTTCATTTTCAATAAAACTGAAAGCTAAGGAAGAATGGTCTTTTCAACAAATTGTGCTAGAATAATTGGATATCCATGTGTAAAAATAAAAACTATTTTATCCATACTTCACACCATATATAAAAATTAATTGAAAATGGATCATAGATCTGAATGTAAACTCTAAAACTATAAAGCTAGAAGAAAACGTAAAAAGACATCTTTGTGATCTTGGGTTACACAAAAATTTCTTAAATTTAACATCAGAAGTGTGATCCAGAGGGTTGGTTCTATGGTAGAGCACTTGCCTAGCATGCATGAGGCTCTAGGTTTGATTCTCAGTACCAGGGGAATCAAGGAACAAAAATTATAATCAATAAAGGGACAAAAGTGGTAAATTGTACTTTATTAGAATTGACATGTGCATTCTTTGAAGGCATTAAGAGAAATAAAGAAATGATCAACAGACTGGGAGGAAATATTTACAAACCACTTTTGTGATTAAGGTCTTTTCTCTAGAATGGGTTTTTAAAAAATCTCAAAATTCATTAGGGAAACAACCCAGTAACAAGAATGGGTAAAATATCAAACAGATATTTCAAAAAAAGATACATGAATGATAGATAAGCACTTGAAAGTTATTAAACATCCACCATTAGGGAAATTCAGTGAGATATTACCATACACCTATAAGAAGGTCTAAAATTTTTCATACCAAGTTATCATACCAAGTGTTAGGATGTAGAGCAACTAACTCTGATACATTGCTGATGGGAATGTAAAATAGCACAACCACTTTGGAAGGTAGTTTGCTACTTTTTAAAAAACGCAAGGCATGCTACCACTATGTGAATCTAAGTTGGTTCACTCCTAAGTATTTCCCATTAAAAAATGAAAGAATATGTATATACAAAGACTTGTACCCAAGTGTTCTCAGCAGCTCTATTTGTAATAGCTTAGATCTGGAAACAACTCAAGTATCCAAGAGGTAAATAGTTAAGTAAATTGAGATATATCCAGATAGAATACTAAGCAACAGAAAGGAATGAACTATTGATGCATGCAATAAATTGAATAAATCTCAAAATAATTATGAAAGAGTACATAACAATGACTCCATTTATATAAAATTCTAGGAAATGCAAACTATTGTGACTGCAAACAGATCAGAGCTTGCCTTGGGTTGGGTTGAGAAAACAGGGAGAAATAAAGGGGGAGATTACAAAAGGACATAGAGAAACTTTTGGGGTAATGAAAATGTTCACTATTTTTATTATGATTTCAAGGGTTTATACATGTCAAAACTTCTCAGATTGTACACTTTATATATATGGAGCTTATTGTGTCAATTATACCTCAGTAACAGTTTTAAAAGAATATTAATGTGTTACTTGTTCAAATATTTATTATATCAAAATGTTTAAATTCTTGACAGAACTGTAGAGATAGAGAATGAATTAATGTTTACCTGGGGATGGATGGGTTTGGAGGGGCAGTGAATGCAAAGAGGTAGTAGAAAGGAAGAAGTGATGATGGAAGGGTTTTTATCATGATTATGGTGGTGGTCACATAAGCATGTGTATGGAACAGTCCAATATGTGTGTGCACATGCACCTCTGGGACACACACAGGTGCATGAAAAGTTTAAAAATGGTGAAAACTGATTGAATTCTGTAATCTAGTTAATAATAATAATAAGCCAATTTTGCTATTGAACTACAAAAAACTTTTTATACTGTTTTTCAAATATTCTGTAACCCTGTAATTTGAGATTAAAAAGGTTTTTGTTTTTGTTTTTGTTTTTTCTTTTGGCCTCAGGGATTGATTGAATCCTGGAGAGCTCAACCATTGAGCCATGTCCCCAGCTCTTTTTTTATATTTTATTTTGAGACAGTCTTGCTAAGTTGTTTAAGGCCTTGCAAAGTTGCTAAGGCTGGCTTTGACCTCATGATCCTCCTAACTCAGCCTCCCAAGCTGCTGGGATTATTGTGCCACTGTGCCTGGCTAAAGTAATATTTAAAATAGTGTGATTATCTAAAATGATGGTGTGGCTCCACTGGGAGTGTTTCAAGAATATAAAGTTCTAAGACTTCTACCTGTTTTATAGAACTATTTATTATTTATTTGTCTTGGCTTTTATTATATTAATTTATGCATTTACATTTTCAAAAAGAAGTTAGTTCCATGATAATCATTTTACATTTTGTCTTCATAATCTTACTATTTCTATTCATATGTTTTCATAGGGAGTGACTAATATGTTAGGTTTACCTGTGTTTTTTCACACAGATTTTTGTTGTTGTTGTTGTTGTTATTTTGCAGTTTTCTATAAAGGGATAAACAGCTAATAAAGATGGAATTTATTTATACTAGTGAATAAAAGTTTAATTAAGCATCTTCAGTTTGGTTTTTAAATTGCTGTGCCTTATTCTCATCATTGATTTATGGTATTTTAGAAAATTATTGTTTCTATTTTTCTATTAAGGTGAAATCCATTCTTGAAAAAAATGAAGAAGAGCTATCCCAAGCAGTGAAGTGTCGAGATACAGCCCTGCAAGAGAGTCATAAGTTGAAAGGGAACTTGGAGGCTTTGGAGGATAGGGAAAATAAGAAGGCAAGGCATCCCTCTGTTCTGAAAGTTTGTCACTAAGATGAAGTGCTTATTAAAGCTTTCACGAGCCATATTTCTGATCTTCTTGTATCTGTTAGTAAAAGGAATGAGAAGTAATCAGAGGAAGAGTTCTTTTTATAGAAGATAACTTCATTATGGTTTTAAATATTTCCCTTAAAGATATGTCATGTAACTCCAATGTTTTTTAACTGTCTTGAGAGAATTAAAAGTCTTAATTTTTCCTATTAAAATTCATCTGACCTTGGTAATAATAACATTCATACTTTTGTTTCATTAATGTGATATAACAGTACTATGATGCTTTCTCTTTAACATTCCTATGGTGTGTGCTTAGTGGGAACAGAAGTCACATCCCAAACTTTGCTTTTTTAAAACATTTTTATTTTTAATTGATACACTGTAATTGTATATATTTGTGCCATTCTGTATGACCTGTATACAATATATAATAATAAGATTGAGGTAATTAAGATCTCTATTACCTCAGACATTTATCATTTCTTTGTGTTGGGAACATTCAAAATCCTGTGAGTCATTTTGAAATATTCAACTAGTTTTTGTCAACCATAATTACCTGTTGTGCTTAGTACATTAGGAGTTTTTTCTCCTATCTGGCTGTACTCCTGAACTGTTAACCATCCCATCTCCATCCCCATTCCCCCTCATTCTTCCCAGGCTTTGGTAACCAATATTCTATTCTATGCTTTTGTGAGATCAACTTCTTAGCTTCCACATGTAAGTGAGAACATAAAGTATTTGTCTTTCTGTGCTTGATTTATTTCACTTAATGTCCCCCAGTTCCACCATGTTGCTGCAAATGACAGAATTTCATTATTTTTATTGCTGAATAATATTATCCTGTATATATGTATCACATTTTCTTTGTCCATTTATCTGACCACATTCCAAACTTCTTGAGAGTAGATGCTAGATTTTGCCTCTCTGCAGAGGGCTGTGAGCTGTATCTTTCTTCAACAGCTTCCAATTTCTCTTGCAGTCTAGAAAAAGAGATAATTCTGATGGATTTCAGATGTGTTCTCTTCTGACCCCATCAGAAGACAGCTAAGCGTACCACCTGGGATCACCTCTGAACTCACGAATTTGTCAGCCTTATCATCTCTGGTTAATGTGTGTGCTGTGTAGTGATAGTAGTCTACCATGTTTTCTGTAGGATCAGGGGTCTACTTTGCTTTTTCTCAAAGTCACAGTAACTTAAGAAATATAAAAATGTATTTTAGTTATTCATTTTAGTGTTCTACCATACCTGCTCTCCATACTCTCTCCTAGGAGTAATGAGACACACAAGAGTAATCAGAAAGGATCAAGAGTATTTGTCTTGTTTCATTTTCCTTTAGGTAGGAAACTTTCAGCGACAATTAGCAGAGGCTAAAGAAGACAACTGCAAAGTTACAATCATGTTGGAAAATGTGCTGGCTTCTCATAGTAAGATGCAAGGTGCTTTAGAGAAAGTACAGATAGAGCTTGGGCGAAGGGATTCAGAGATTGCAGGCCTCAAGAAAGAAAGGTATCTGTGATTATTTTCTGTCCTTGATATTGCTGCATTGTGTACTATAAAGGAAAGATGAGAGAGAACATGAAGTCACTTTATATCACTTCCCTCATGAAAGACTACTAAAATTTTCTTTAAAGATCTAGCAAATTGGGAGAAACCTGGAATTAGAAGTGAACATAACTTCTAAAAATTCAAAATGGCCATGTTTTGTTGTTATGTGAAGAAGTATGTATCCTTGAAAGTCATGCTGCATTGCTGTTTTTCCTGTTACTTTCTAATTTAAACCTAATTCTTCTCTAGGCTCTATGAATAGTAATAGTATTACTGAGATAATTTAAGCTGGACTGGGGTTGTAGGTCAGTGGTGGAACACTCTCCAACCATGCATGAGGCCCTACTTTTGATCCTCAGCAACTGGGAAAAAGAATATATATATATATTTATATTTGACTACTTTAGTTTGAATTATTTATTTATTACTATCCTGTTTCAAGATTAAAAATCATTTTGGGTGAACTATTCTGAGAACTAACTACTTCTAGCCTTGTTTTACAAATAAGCTCTTCTTTGTTTTAAAAATTATATAAAATTTTCCTTTTAGGTTAAAGAACAAATGGCCTGAGTATAACAGGGCTTCTAAAATACATTGTATGTATTAGTGGTGCATGTTGCCTCTGTGTTGTGAGAGAATAAATGGATTCTACTTTCTTCATTGTGCTTATATTTTTTTACATATTGTGAAAATATATTATCTTTGAAGTAAAACCAAAAGTCAAGAGGACAATATTAAAAATATTGTTTGCCATTCACAATAAATTTCTAAGGAACTTTGTATTTAGAATCAAAAATCTCATCAGCAAAATAATCCTAATAAAAGTGATGAGTTTTTTTTAACAATTAGTGATATAGGTAGTGTAAAATTACCAGCCTATGAGTTATTCAGAAACATACATTGATAGCTTAATGCATCAAGCCAAGTTGAATCATAGATGGGACAAGTTATCTAATTCCTTAGGAGCCTTAGTTTTTTTCTCTGAAGCTGAGACTGTAATTGTCATCTACCAACTCAGGTATTTTGAGCATTTGTGACCTACTACATTTGACGCTCTTTGAGCGTCTTAGAAGGAAAGTGTCCTGAAACTCCAAGTGGTATAATTCTTAGATGATTCTAATCTAGAGTCACTCTTGGGCTTTTTATTTTTAGGGCTCTAAATCAACAGAGGGTGCAGAAGCTAGAAGCTGAAGTGGACCAGTGGCAGGCCAGAATGCTTGTTGTGGATGCACAGCACAGCAGTGAGGTAAGGGCCAGGTGTTTAAAGATGAAAATACTGAGCTATTTTATTTTATTAGGGTGTTGCTGTTTGAGAAAAATTAAGTGAAAAAATCAAGTAAATTTCTTTTTCACTCAAGTCTGAGTTTTGGGCAGTGACATACTTAAAAATTGGAAATTAACCTAATTTTAAGCCTCACAATGAGTCACTTATTGACAATCCAGGAACATAATTATGACTAATATTCTTTGTCTTGTATAGTCCACATCTTTTCACTTAATGCACAAATGATTTCAGAAACTAAAAGACTTAGAAACATAATATATTAGAAACATAATCTCAAAAATAGCTGTAATGATCCCACTGTTAATAAGGAAACACAAACACGTGTGCACATACATAAATATGTATCTATGCATATGAATATATATAAAATATGCATGGATATTTTATATAAGTAAGTCTTTTTGGAAGAATATACAAGAAATAGTTGCCAGTTTTTATCTCTCCTAGGGAATGAAACCAGAAGGTGATAGGATTGGGAAGAGGAATTTTAGTTACAATTTTTGAGAAATTAAGCTGGCTCTATTTTCCAAAGCTCTCTGATGATCACTGCAGCATAGTCTTCCCATTGCCTTCTAAGAGTCTCCTAAGCAATCTCTAATAAATTTTCACTTATATTCCAGGCACCTGGAAACCTGTTCCTCGTTCCAACTAATTATTTCAATGGCACTTGAGGATACAGTGTAAGGAATGTGATGGGGCTTCTTGCATCTATTATAATGGCATTAAAAACACTCCTCTCTTTCAGATGGAGCCTCTACACAAAGCTCTAGAAATAGCAAGAGAAGACAACAGGAAATTGGCCTTGAGCCTGGAGCAAGCTCTTCAGACAAATAATCATCTGCAATGTAAGCTAGATCACATTCAAGAAAAATTGGAAAAAAAAGAACTTGAGCGACAGAATTTGGAAACCTTCAAGTAAGGGCAATATAGTCACAGTAAACTTGGGAAAGAGTCTCTGGAAGAGTAAGACCAGTTCATTTACATAAGCCAGTTAAATGCTTTTCTCCTACTTTGAGCTTGCACTCCAAGCCAAACCATGGTAAAAAACCAAGCCTAGCTGATCACCAGCAGATAATAGCTGGCTGGCACATGCCCATTTGGTTCTCCTTTTCATCTCTTCCTTCTCCCATGGTCAAGCTGCTTCCTTATGTGAAGGTTAAAAAAAATTAAAGAATATTGATTGGAAAGTATTCTTACATGTTTCTTCCAAGCTTATGCATCCTTTTGAAGCATGATTTGGACAAGGAATAAGCAGTCTAGGTGAGACTAGAATGGAACAATTCCATCCAAGTAGATGTTAAACCATTAATTATTTTCAATTTTGACATGAAATTAGTTAGATCAAGCCCATCAAGTTCAGGTCAAACCACTTAAGTTTTGTCTTAAGTTAAAGCCTAGGTAAATATGATTTAGATACTAATATTATTAAATGAAAATTTATACCTAAGCTAAATGCAGTATGCATGTAGATCTTTGTTCTTTTCAGTTAGTATACATGTTGATATAGGAGTCAGGAATGAACTGAAGCAGAACAAGGTATTTTTCATATATGTGATCTGTGCAAATTTTATATTCTGATAAAATGTTAACAATTACTGCCTCAAGACTACTCAGAAATGGTTAAAACAATATTGTTTATGTAGTGGTTGGCCAAATCACTTAAAAACCCCTCAGTAGCCAGGCACAGTGGTGTACACCAGAAATCCTAGCAGTTTAGGAGAGTGAAGCAGGGGGATTACAAGTTCGAGATCAGTCTCAACAACTTCGCAAAACTCTATCTCAAATTAAAATAATAAGGGCTAGGGATATAGTTCAATAATACAGTGCCCCTGGGATCAGTTCCTAGTACCAAAACCAAAATAAAACAAAAACCCAGAACTCTCAATGACAGCTTAGGTAGATAGGGATTAGATAGCTAATAAATTATTTCAAACCCTGAAAATTCTCCAGGTAACCATAAAATATAATCCCTCCTCCTCCTGCTAAAATGATCATAGCTGGATCATTTAGAGGAAAAGGGTGAACTGAAAGTCAGAGGTCTCCTTGCAGCATTTGCTTCAGAATTTACCTTTATGTCACTGTTTAATAGATCATGTTTTCATCATGCTTCACATAAGACCTGTCAGCCTCTTGAAATTATGCAGGAAGAAAGACCAAGTTTGGGAGATTGTGTTTTAGACATGTTGGTTTTGAGGTGGAATTTTTAGACTGAGAAATGGAAGCCTAATTTTGACAAGAAGTTAGAAGTTGAAATTCATACTTTACAAAGATGAAAGCTGATGTCTTTGGGTGGGTTAGTGTGCCCAGAAAGAAGTCTAGGAAGTGAACCAAGGTCAGAACTTGGGGGATCCACTACATTTCAGGGGGAAGGAACAAAAGTCAGAAAGGAAGCATTTATGGAGGCAAGGAAAGAATTTGGAGGATATAGAGTCACTGTAGGCAGAAATGAGTCAGATGCTACTAGAGTGGCAAAAACAATGAGACCAGAGACAGAGCATTAATCTTTGCAACTAGTACCTGCTGAGCATCCTTCAGTTAGTCAGTTTTTGTCCATCTAGAAAATTAAAAGGAATAAGTGATTGATGAGAAAAGGCAATGGTGAAAAGAAAGATTGAATAGTAGTTCATGAAGAAAAGTAGTAGATGAAGAAAAGTTATTCTGCTAGGGTCTTGTTTTAGGATAGGAGGAACTGGAGCATGATTGAAGAGTAGGGGAAAGAATCTTATAGAAATGGAGAAAAATGAGAACAAAGAAAAGTAGAGGGGTTATCATTGAAATTGAGGTTATGCATTTCTTCCTCTGAGATCAGAAGGAAAAGAAAAGAAGGTGGTTCATTATTCAGAGAACCAGTGGTGGATGGTCTGATATTCTTCTTAGAAGAAATTAAAAGCAAATTGAATAAGTTCTAGAGATGTATATAATAACATAGTGCCTGTAGTTTACAGTATTGTACTATATTGCTTAAACTTTGTTACCCCTCTTAGAGGGTAGATTTTATGTTATGTTTCAGAGTTGGAGATGGATATGAAAGTTGAGGGTAAAAGGAAAATTAATTTTAAAAATTAAATTAAAATTAAAGTTAATAAAAACTTAAATTGCATTTGAAAAATACAAATTACATTTAATAAAAATTAGAATTTTTAGGACTAGATGATAGTAGCTGACATGTATTGTGCTGAGCACTTCCTTTTTTACTGTGACTATTTGATGCTAGGTACTGTTGTTATTCCAATTTTACAGATAAGGAAACGGGCATGGAAAGATGATTTACTATAACAAGATCACATATCATCTTGTTAGAGTTGGGATTTAGATCTAGGCAGCAGCAGGCCAACTCTAAAACCTCTAGTCTTCATCACTTTGTTAGAATAAGCACAATAAATTTAAAGACAATTTAGAAAGTTGTTAAGAAAATAAAAATACAATACCTGCTACCCAAATAATGGTTTGTTCCTTTTATAGATCTCCATGTATTTTTTGTCCATTTTCTAGATTGGTGTGGGTGGGGGAGGAATGTGGGTATGCAATAAATAACAAAATAATCATTTCCCTTGACTTCAGATCTCCCATCTATTTATGTGGTGCCATTAGAACAAGTATCAACAACTTTTTTGAGATGATGTGCCAAAGTTGATTGCCATGTTCCCACCTGAGGACCAGGAAGTGAGGGTGGGGCACAGTTGCAGTTGTCCCCTGCAGGTCTCATTCTATAGACCAAGCCAAATAGACTAGCTGAGTCCATTAGCAGAGGTACTTTTAGAGGCACATGAGGAATGTGGGTATGTAATCCAAATAAATACAAAAGATGCTCAGGAGGAGAGTGGGGAAAGGAAGATTTCATGGAAGGCAGGCTCCTTTTGCTCTTTGAGAAATACAGATAATCATGGAATAGTGCAATACTAAGGCATTAGTATTTGGAGGCAAATAAGAGAAGGTTAAAACTGGAAGAAGCCTAGCTGTTGTTTGAGTCCATTCTTTTAAAACCTTTCTTGGAGTCACCTATACTTGTAAGAGTCAAAAACTCACACCCACACACAACATTTTGCATATCATTTCAGGATATTTCAGCATCTTCAAAAGCCAAATCTTGGATCTTGACCAAGGAACCCAAGTTAAGAATGCTGATCTAATATAAGACCCTCACTTCAAAGATAAAGAAATAATAACAATTAGAAGTTAAAACTTTAAGGAGTGAATAGCTGATAGCAAAAAAAAAAAAAAAAAAAAAATGATAAGATGAAAATAAGTGTCTCAAAGTATGACTGCTTCTGCTAATATTTTTCCTATGATTTATTTCACTCTTTTGATGAATCTCTTAATATAGATGGACATTTGTTTTTTTGGTTTTTTTTAATGCTGGAGGTAAATGGATCTTTTATTCTCTTAATGAATTCCAAATGAGATTCAACTAAAGACTGATCTTGTTTGTAAATCACACACATTTTGGAGAGTTGTTAATTCCTCTCCAAATCTTTCATGCTTCCTGAGATGGTTTCTAAAGCTTATTTATTGTCTGTCTTCCTCAAAACAGAGAACATATGGCTGAGGAGTCCAAAGTAGAAGCAGAGTTGCATGCTGAACGCATAGAAACTCTAAAAAAACAGTTTCAAACTGAGAGAGACACTGCAAAGAAAGCAGCACAACGGGAAAGTACTGAGGTACGAAGTCAAGTGACAAAGCTTCCCTCTAGGTGAATGCCTTTTAAGAGGATAGCCAGCTGAAGGATTTCAGAGGATGACTGCATTTGTTCTCTGGCTCTTCTCATTCCCCTCTGGTCAGCAAGTGAGATATAATTTAGCCATCTCTATGCTGTTTGTAAAGCTACACTTTCTGATATACAGTTCTCTGCCCTGGGAAGGAATGCCTTGAGGAGAACTTTTACAGCAGAGAACAATAACTGAGCCAGACAGAGGAATGAGGAGACTGCCTTTGATGGAAACCCAGTCACATCTCAGTTCACTTAACCAGCATCCATTGTGCATCCACCTTCTCCAGAGAGCTATAGAATGAAGCGGTAGGAGATATAGTCCCTGCTCTGTGCTAAATAACCCTGGTTTAATTGTGATCTCCACTCTGGACATGAGACAAACAGGAAAGACATCAGAGAACCCTTCTAGGCTAGCTAGAGGAAATGTACAGTTTTGGAGGAATTCAAAGTAACAAAGTTTATTTTAGGCTGGCTCTAGAAGATAGGAAACTTAATGAAAGTATAGCTTTGAGTTTGGTGGAAAGACAGGGCTGGACACTGTTTATAGGAACCCATGTAAAGCTGAGTTAGAAAAACCAACCCAGCCCCTCTTGCTTCACTTTTCTTGCTAAGAATTGCTTTGGCTTTCCTGGGCCTCTTAATTTTCCAAATAAATTTCATGACTACTTTTTCTATTTCTCTGAGGGAACATCATTGGGATTTTAACAGGAATTGCATTAAATCTGTATAGCACTTTTGTTAATATGCCCATATTGACAATGTGAATTCTGCCTATCCGAGAACATGGGAGAATTTTCCATATTCTAAGGTCTTCTTCAGTTTCCTTCTTTAGCATTCTATAGTTTTCATTGTAGAGATCTTTAACCTCTTCTGTTAGACTGATTCCCAAGTGTTTTATTCTTTTTCAGGCTATTGTGAATGGGGTAGTTTTCCTAATTTCTCTTTCAGTAGATTCATCACTGATGTATAGGAATATATTTGATTTATGGGTATTAATATTATATCCTGCTACTTTGCTGAATTCATTTATAAGTTCTAAAAGTTTTCTAGTGGAATTTTTTTTTTTTTTTGGTTCTTCTAAATACAGAAAAATATCATCAGCAAATAGGGATAGTTTGAGTTCTTCTTTTCCTGTTCATATCCCTTTAATTTCTTTCTTTTGCCTAATTGCTCTGGCTAGAGTTTCCATGACTATGTTGAATAGAAGTGGTGAAAGAGAGCATCCTTATCTTGTTCTAGTTTTTAGAATAATCTTTTGCTAGTTTTTAGAAAAATTTTTAGAACAATTTTTCTCCATTTGAAATCATGTTGGCCTTAGGTAAACATATATAGCTTTTACAGTGTTGAGGTATATTCATTCTATCTCTAGTTTTTCTAGTGTTTTGAACATGAAGGGATGCTGTATTTTGTCAAATGCTTTCTCTGCATCTGTTGAGATAATCATATGATTCTTGTCTTTAAGTCTATTGATGTGATTTAATGATTTCCATATGTTGAACTAACCTTGCATCCCTGGGATGAACCTCACTTGATTGTGGTGCACTATCTTTTTAATATGTTTTTATGTATGATTTATCAGAATCTTATTGAGAATTTTTGCATAAGTTCATCATGGGTATTGGTCTGAAGTTTTCTTTCCTTGATGTGTCTTTGTCTGGTTTTGGGATCAGAATGATACTAGTTCATAGAATGAGTTTTGAAGGGTTCCCTCCTTTTTTATTTCATGGAATAATTTGAGGAGGATTTAGGTGTTGTTCTTTGAATGTCTGGTAGAACTTGACTGAGAATCCATCTGGTCCTGGGCTTTTCTTAGTTTTAGGCTTTAGATGGCATCTTCTGTTTCACTGCTTGAAAATGATCTGTTCAGATTGTGATTGTCTTCCTGATTCAGTTTGAGTAGGTCATATGTCTCTAGAAATTTCTCAGTATCTTCAAGATTTTCTATCTTATTGGAGTACAGATTTTCAAAATAGTTTTTGATTTTGTCTGTATTTCAGACTACTGAAGTGTCCATCATATTTCCTTTTTCATCACAAATTTTAGTAATTTGAATTTTCTGTCTCTTTCTCTTCTTTAGTGTAGTTAAGGGTTTATTGATTTTATTTTTTAAAAAACCTTTTGTTTTGACAATTTTTAAATTGTTTCTTTTGTTTCAATGTCATTGATTTCAGCTCTAATTTTAATTATTTCCTGTCTTCTACTGCTTTTGGTGGTGGTTCTTCTTTTTCTAGGGCTTTGAGATGTAATATTAGGTTATTTATTTGTTGATTTTTCCGTTGTTTTAATAAATGAGCTCAATGCAATGAACTTTCCTCTTACCACTGCTTCATAGTGTCCCAGAGATTTTGATATATTGTGTCACTATTCTCATTTACTTCTAAGTTTTTTTTTAAATTTCATACGTGATTTCTTCTGCTATCCATTGGTCATTCAATAATGTATTATTTAGTCACCAGGTGTTAGAGTAGCTTCTATTTTTTATTTTATTGTTGATATATAATTTCATTCCATTATGATCTGATAGAATGCAAGAATTCTCTGTTTTTTTCTATTTGCTGAGAGTTGCTTTGTGGCATAAGATATGTGTGCTGCTGAGAAAAAAGTGAATTTTGTAATTTATTGATGAAATACTCATCAATAATTGCCTGTTAAGTCTAAATTATTGATTGTATTATTTAGTTCTATAGTTTTCTTTTTATTTGATGGATCTATTTGGTGGTGAGAGAGGTGTGTTAAAGTCACCCAAAATTATTATATTGTGGTCTATTTGATTCTTGAAATTGGGAAGTGTTTGTTGGATGTATGTAGAAGTGCCATTGTTTGGGGCATAAATATTTATAATTGTTATGTCTTGTTGATGTATAATTACATTAAGCACTATGAAATGACCTTCTTTGTCCCTTCTGATTAACTCTGGCTTGAAGTCTACTTTGTCTGATATAATGATAGAAACCCCTGCTTGTTTAGGTGAGTGATATTGTTTTTCCCATTATTTCACCTTTAGTCTGTGGATGTCTTTGCCTATGAGGTCTCTTGGAGACAGCATATTGTTGGGTCTTGTTTCTTAATCCAATCTTCCAATCTGTGTCTTTTGATTGATGAATTTAGGCCATTTGCATTCAAGGTTGTTATTGAAAACAGATCTTTATTCCCTATCATTTTTATTTATTTCTGGTTTTTAATTGTATTAGTTTCTCCACTGATTTCATCTTCATGGATTATTTTTCTGAGAATGTTCTGTAGTGCAGGTGTTCTAGTTGTAAATTTTTTTAACTTTTGTTTATCATGGAAGGTTTTGATTTCATCGTCAATTCTGAAGCTTAATTTTGCTGGGTATAACATTCTTGATTGGCATCCATTTTCTTTCATAGCTTGGTATATGTTATTCCAGGACATCCTAGCTTTGAAGGTCTGGATTGAGAAATCAGCTGAGATCTGGATTGGTTTACCTCTGCACTGTGATTTGACATTTTTTCTCCCAGTCTTTAAAATTCTGTCTTTATTGTGTATGATATGCATCTTCATAATAAAGTTTTTTGGTCTGTTGTAATTTTGTACATTTGGTGTCCTGTAAGCCTCCTGTATTTGATTTTCTATTTCATTTCTTTCAATTTGGTAAATTTTCTGATATTATTACATTGAAAAGATCATGCATTCTCTTGCTTTGTATCTCCACATCTTCATGTACCCTGATAAATCTTAATTTGGTGTTTTTATGCTATCCCATATCTCTTGGAAGTTCTTTTCAAGATATCTTAACATCCTCTAAGTTCAACTTTATTTTTTAATTTTTTGTAGTTGTAGATGAACAGCATACCTTTATTTTGTTTCTTTATTTTTATGTGCTGCTGAGAATTGAACTCAGTGCCTCACACATGTTAAGCAAGTGTTTTGCCACTGAACTATAGCCCCAGCCCTCAACTTTATTTTTAAGATTATATATTTCATCTTCCTTGGCTGAAATTCTGTCTTTCAAGTGGTCTAGTCTGTTGGTGATTCTTCCTATTGAATTTTTAATTTGGTTTATTGATTCCTTCATTTTGAGGATTTCTGCTTGATTTTTTTTTTCAGAGTCCCTATCTCTTTATTGAAGTGATCGTTCACCTCCTGAATTTTATCTCTGATTTTATTCTTTACATCGTCCTTTACCTCATGGATCAGTTTAACCCTGTACACTCCAAACAACTTTTCGGACATTTCTTCTGCTGTGGTATCAATGGATTCTATTAATGGAGCATCTTAGTTTATTTAGGGAAATTCCCTTTTTTTATGCTGTTTTTGTGTCCACCCATCGATCAGTGTAGATCTTAGGCAATACATTTTCTACCTTATAGATTTATAGTGTCCCTGAAGGCTTCCAGGACCTCACCTTTAAGGGGAAGACCAATATTAACAGCAACCAATGCAAACAATATACAGCCTTAAACCAAACAGCTCCTACTGTGATGTCTATAGTTTTGTCACAATAAACAGAAATGATAATTTTAGTTATTGCCTACAGTAAAAACAGTAAGTTTGCAAAAGAGTTTACAATTTCAGGTGGTGGACAAAGAACAGAAGTTGTGTAAGGTTTGATGTTTATGAGAAAGTAGGCGAGGAGATAGAAGTTAAAAATTATAGGAAGAGTGAAAGAGGGAATAATAGAGATTGGCTGTTAGCAGGAGAAAAGAGAAAGAAAATCAAGGAAAACATATAAGAGAAAAATATGTATAAAATAAAAATTTTTAAAAATGAAAAATAGAAAAAAGTAAAAATAAAGAATAAAAAACAAATATACTGTTCATACATCCTATTCCTCAATAAACTGATGCATGAAAAATAATTGGTTTCAAAAATGATAGAAATGTGAGAGAGAAAAAAAGGAAAGGTAAAAACTAAAACGATCTTGATGAAAAATTGACAGTTATTTCCTTTGGAGTTCAAAAGTTTCTCAGCTTCACTTCTTAGCAGTTAAGTGGGTGGGGTTTCTAGGGTGAGAGGGTTAATCCAGGAGTGGTAACTGCTAGAGGGTGGGGTATAGGCTCACCTATACTTCAGTCTCTTTGCTGAATGCCAGTTGGTCTGGAGATTTTAAGTCAGCACACCTCCAGTATCCAGCAATTGCCATGCCATGCTGGAAGATTGCACCCCTGGAATGTCTTTTGGGTTCTATTCGTGTAGTGTAGGAGCCTATTCTTAGCCCACTGGATTGCCTGCATACCTCACAATTCCTGGTCTCAGATTCAGTCTCCAAATTCAATCTCTCCCACCTCTACTCTTTTGAATTCCTGGTCAGGCATTTCTCTTCCCAGTGGGTCCTGAAAGCAGCATGATTAGAAGGGGAGAGGGAAGCCAAGTGGGTTTCCTCAACCAGTATTACCCTGTGTAAATCTCTATCCATGCTTGATTTTTCTCCTGGTCACTTTGGCACACTCTCTGTCATGCAGCATAGGTTTGCCCAGCTTGTTTTTTGAGCTAGACTTGGGCTTCAAAAAGCAATATTATAAAAACAAATGCAGTGAAGTTGACAGCTGACAAGTTTAATGATAAATTACCATATAATTTATTTTCACTTCTCAAGACATGAGACTGCGAATGACAGAAGAGAAGAGCTTATAGCATGGCAATAATTATTGTGTACCAGGCTTCACATTCTTTCTCTACATTTTATTATTTAATTTAGTTTTATGAATATCTTTTTCATACTTTTAGGTTGATGAACCTGAGGCTTGAGAAAGTTAATTGCCCCAAATTACTCAGATAGTAAATAGTGAAGCTCAGAGTTGAACTTAGGAGTCTGACTGACTCCAAAGCCATGCTCTTTAACTGCGAACAAGGAATATACATGTATGTTCTTTATCTATTGTAAGAAATATTTTATTCTTTTGTATTAAAAATTATGAAAATCACTTGATCCGTTGCTCTATAAATCTGCTTACTCCAACATCATTATCATGTTGCTTATTCTCCTTTTTAAAAGACAGCAAAATATAGGAACAAAACTAAATAAGCTTCTCTTACCAAATGGTAGGTAAAAATGTTCCACTTTTTTCCTTTGTGTCCTAAGCTGAAGAAAGCCCTTGATGAAGCCAACTTCAGATCAGTGGAGGTATCCCGAACCAACAGAGAGCTGCGGCAGAAACTTGCAGAGCTGGAAAAAACACTGAACAGTAACAAGGAGAAAATAAAGAATCAAAAGGCCCAAATAAAGCTCCACTTATCCACTAAGATGAATAATGCTCAGAATGTGGAGAGAATGAAGGTTTCTGAGACTTCTATGTCCCTAAGTCTCCCTCTCACTTTCTTAGTGTGCTATGAGGATCCAGACAGTCATGGGAGTCTAAGAAAGATAGATTTTAGAGCCTTAACAGAGCATGTATCCTCTGAGAATTTACAGCCACAACTGGGAAGTGGGCAAATTGCCTTTGTGGGACCATCTCTATTTCAGTGGAGATGCATCTTTGTAAATGTTTGGTTTCTTATTAGCTGCCAGTGTCACATTCTGGCTCCCCATCTATCTTCTCTGTGTTGATTGTACTGCACTTTGCTCTTTGGGGGTCAGTAAGCCACATAGGAAAGAGCCCAATAGGAACCAAAGTTATAAAACCTTGGTTCTCATATGGGATTCTGTCATCTAAAGGCAAAAAGAAAAAGCTGCTTTTCCCATTGATCATCTTTTTTTAATGTTATTTCTACATTTACTTTCAGCAAATAGAAACAGAATTGAGGCAAATGGAGCTAATTAAGGATCAATATCAGAAAAAAAACTATGAACAGGTAGATGATTTCTACAATCTGTTTACTATTCATTACAAAATTCCAACTTAGATACACTAAATATCTTCCTATTTGTTCTCTGCCAGTCATTGAGTATCCAGAGATTCGTATCTGAAATGAGTAACCTGCAGAAAGAGATGCAGCTGTTAGCCAAGAGCCAATATGAAACTTCAGCACGGAATAAACAGCAAGAGCTGCGACTAATAGCAGAGCAGAAAATGAGGCAGGAATTAGAAAATCGATGTCAGGTAAAAGGTTTCTTAAGATTCTTTTCAAAGATTATGAGCAGATGGCCTGTGCCTAAACCAGAATTATAGCATCTAGGTTTTCTAGATTCGATAGTAGAAAACATATTTAAAATTTGTTCATTTTAGTTAAGTTCTTAGAAGAGTAATACCTAGGAAGAAGCCTGAGCTTGGAATATGGCAAATGTTTTCCATTTTCAATTTAATAAGTGTTTACTTTTAAAGAAAAGCTAGAGTTCACATTTGCAAAATATCAGTTACTAAGTAGTCAGACTTCTGAAGTGGATTTCATAGTCTTTAGGAAACGTATACCCATTGATTCTTCCCTATAACATAGATGCATACCTGTTGCTATTATAGGAATTTTAGCTATTCCTAACCTAGTAAAAAAGTGTGACATTAGATTGCTACAAAGGTACTTCAAGAGAGCATTGAATTCTTGTCTTCAATAGGGATCGTCTGCTATGAAAGGTATCTCTCCAATTCTGAAAAGAGACATTAATCACTTTCTCTCAGCAGAATTCATAATTCAGATCAGAATCTGTAACAATATACGTACTGTAGAGTGTGAATTAGACTAGTGATAAATTTGTATCTTGTATTTTGGTAGCACCTGAAATTCAAAAGTTTATAGAATACTAAAATACTACTTTCATAATTTGTTTGCTGTATTACAAATTTGAAACTTCTTTTATATGGTACATTGGATGTTTTTAAAAATCTTTTTCACATCTTCAGGAATTGGGAGAAACTGTTAGACACCTGAAGAAATGTAAAGAGGCAACGGAGAACAAATTGAAAGAAGCCAGTGTGGAATCAGAACAGGTGAGCCAGCCCATAGCCATAAAGACTTAGGCAATAGCCTTGAAATACACAAGTGAGTTCATCAGTTTTCATGAGTACAACAGGCAAGAACCAATAATTTACTAAGTAAAGTTTCTATTGTAAAAAATAAGTAGTTTTTAGATTAAGAGTCTATGTCTTGATAATAGGTAGTAGAATACTAAGATATTAATTGAATGTTGAAGTCTCTAAGTTTTGACCACTAAATATAAGTGAAGACCACCATGTGTGTTGATTTTACTGCATTATTTGACTTGAATTAAGAAAATTGGAAATTCTTTGTTCTATCAATAACTAGAAGCATAAAGTATGTCCTAATATGTGAATTTGCTTTCTCTGTTCTAAACGTAAATTGGGGGAGGACTGGGAAGATCGCAGAGGGAACAAGGTTGCTTTCCAAGCTACTCTGTGGTGTGAGACCAAGATAGCAGATAAACAGCTCAGTGAGGTGGGTGAAAGAGGGATTTTACTGGTATTTAATGCTGGACTCTCAGAACAGCTTGGAGACTCAGAAGGTTGGATATAATAAAATAAAAGAAGAAAGCCCTGCCAGTGCTAGTGGCTGCTAGAGCTAATACACTGTGGGCAAAGCAGGGAGGGGATCTAAGAGAACCTGCATTTCAGGTGGCACAGTGGTGTGTCTTGGTATGGAGAAATCAGAGATCAAGGACACTGGCCGACTGATCCGAAAGTGTGCCACACTATTAGCCTTGTGTGACAAAGATGCTGTGTGTCTTCTGGTGGTCCACAGAGAGCCAAGACAGGAGCCATCTTTTCACTGTGCTGTGGTGGCTGGAAGCTGTGGGAGCAAATCTAGGAGCCTGGACCTGGAAAATATGAGCTGGGTCTGAAAGTCAGGCTTGCCTGATGCCTGCCACATGACTCAAGAGTGTGCCTAGGAGACCAGGAGAAATTCAGGCCTCTAGAATGTTTTACCTGGGGAAATTCAGGTTGTTGAAACCTGAGAGATTCTGGGTCCCTCTCTCTCTTTGAGTCTATTGACTTGCAGGATCAGCTGGGGTGGGCAGGAAATTCAGATGGGCAGGAGTGACTGTGCTTGGGGACTGAGCCCAAGGCCAGGAAGGGTGAGATCTGCATGTGGCATAGGTGGTGCAGGATTGGCTCCTCCACTGCACAAGTGTGGCCCAGGGGAGACTCCTGGGGTTCATTCTCCCAGCATGGATCAGCAGCTGCCAGACCCTGGAGGTGGTCTGGGAATTTGAGGTGTTCTGATTTAAAATTCCCAGACCAATCACCATTCAGTGAAGCACCTGGGGCCTAACTAGACCTAAGCCCTACCTTCAGGACCTCCATCGATAGGAACTCCTCTCACAGAATTCTACAGTGATCCCATCGTGAGAGTGGAGAACAGCACTCTTCAACCCACTCCACCTCATACTGCCACAAGGGAAGCCAAGAATTTTTGAACTCCAACTGGCAACTAGATGAGCAACACAAAAATAGGCAAGGATTTGCAGCTAGTATGCTAGTATTCTTGTGCGTGGTACATATGGAAAGAAAGACATTTGGGAACAGTCAACAAACATATATTCTCATTGACAGTTTTTGACCACCACAATAGAAACAATTACTTAAGTTTTCATCAAGAACTTTTTTTTTATTGTTTGCCTGTGTACTAAATTATTCATGGACATTTATATTTGTCTCTTTTCTCATTTCTAGCATTTTTTGAAGGTAGTTATTATTCATGACTGTCTTTTGAGGGCTAGGGTTTTTGATTAGTATGTTTTGGGTTAGTTTCTTTTTTTTCCTTGTCTATTTCTCTTTACTTTCTTTCTCTTTTCTTTGGCTAACAGACAAATTCTATTGCTCTCTCTTTTACTCTTCCTTTAATTTTTTATTTCTACTTTCTTTCCTCCTCCCTCATAATCACATCCTATATCTCTTCAACATTCTTTCTGTTCACTTTTGAAATAGCAAACCCTTTTGCAAACTTATCGTTTTAATTTTGGTAATTGCCTATTATACCAATTAACATGGTAGATGTCATAATTCGTACTAAGTATTTAGTTTAATGCTATATATTGTTTATATTGGTGGTGGTTATTATTTGTCTCCCCCTAAACCATGAAGTGCTAGAAACCTTCAGGGATACTGAGTTCATAAGGTAGGAACTCTGCCACCTCCAGTTCATACTGACAAATGGGTAAACACACAAACAAAGTTAAAAAGCAAGAGAACAAACCATCCCAATATAAAATACCTCAAAATGAGAATCCACTATAACACAGTGGGGGAAATATCACAGAAAAAATTTAGAAAGTTTATAACTAAACTGATTTGCAAAGTGAAAGATGATGTAGGGAATGGAATCAGAGAGAAAATACAGGAAGTGAAAGATCACTTCAATAAAGATAGATTCTGAAAAAGAATCAAATGGAAATCCTCAAAATGAAGAAATCAATAAGCCAAATTAAAAATTCAATGGAAAGCATCACCAATAGATTAGACCACTTGAAAGACAGAGTTTCAGACAACTAAGACAAAATATGTAGTCTTGAAAATAAAGTTGCCTATGAAAAAATGTTAGGAGACTATGAACAGAATTTTCAAAAAATACAAGATAACATGAAAAGGCCAAATTTAAGAATCATTGGAATAGATGACGGCTCTAAAATACAAACTAAAGGAATACACAATATTTTTAATGAAATAACATCAGAAAATTTCCCAACTCTTAAGAATAAATGGGAAATCAAATAAAGGAGGCAAACAGGACTCCATGTGTTACAATTACAACAGACTCACACCGAGGCACATTATTATGAAAATGACTAATATACAGAATCAGGATAGAATTTTAAAGCTACTATAGAGAAACAACAGGTCACATTTAAGCATAAAGCAATTCGGATCTCAGCTAATTTCTCAACCTACACTTCTCAAAGCTAGGAGGTCTTGGAATAATATGTATCAATCTCTGAAAGAATATGGAGACCAACAAAGAATATTCACCCAGCAAAATGAAGCTTCAGAATTGAAGATGAAGTAAAAACTTTGCACAATAAACAAAAGGAGTCATAACTACAAAACCTACACTACAAGCATGAATAAAATATTTCATGAAGAAGAAATGAAAAATAAAATTATAAATCAGCATATGGAGGAAGTATGCTAGAAGAATAGTTGATCCAAGGAGAAACTAATACAATTAAAAATCATCCCTCAATAATAACATTGAATGTAAATGGCCTAAGCTCATCAATCAAAAGACATAAGCTGGAAGACTGGATTAAAAAATAAGACTCAGCAATATGCTGTCTCCAAGAGAATGACTTCATAAGCAAAGACATCCACAGACTGAAGGCAAAAGGATGGGAAAAAACATATCATTCACATGGATCTTATAAACAAGCAGAGGTTTCTATTCTCGTATCAGTTAAAGAAGACTTCAAGCCAAAATTAATCAGAAGAGACAAAGAAGGTCATTTCATACTGCTTAATGAAATTACACTTTAATAAGACATACCAGTCATAAATATTTATGCCCCAAACAGTAGTACATCTGTATACATCAAACTCTTCTCAATATCAAGAATCAAATAGACCACAACACAATGCTTAATGACATTAGCAGGCCTCTCTCATCACTAAATAGATATTATTTTTAAAAGGTAATAAAAAAACTAGAGAACTGAATAATTCAATTAATAATTTAGACTTATGAGACATATATTCATTCATCAGTGACTGACCATACTTCTCAGCAGAACATGGATCATTCTCTAAAATAGACTATATAAAGCCACAGAGAAACTCTTAATAAACACACACACACACACACACACACACACACACACAAAATATCTTGCATTCTATCAAATCATAATAGAATAAAATTAGAAATCAACGATAAAATAAAAAAGAAGCTACTCAAACACCTTGATACTAAAAAATATGCTACTGAATGATGAATGGATAGCAGAAGAAATCAGGGTGAAATAAAAAATACTTAGAAATAAGTGAAATAATAATATAACATATCAAGATCTTTGGGACACTGAAGGCAGTTGTAAGAGGAAAGTTTATAGAATTGAGTTCATTCATTAAAAGAAAGACACCAGGGGCTGGAGCTGGGGCTCAGCAGTAGTGCTCTTGCCTGGCATGTGTGAGGCACTAGATTTGATTTTCAGCACCACATGTAAATAAATAAAGGTCTATCAATAATTAAATACACACACACACATAAAAAAAGACACCAAAATATCTAACATTATATCTCAAGGGTCTAGAAAAGAGGAATAACCATTAAAAGCAATAGAAGACAGGAAATAAATAAAATCTGAGCCAAAACCAATGAAATTGAAACAAAATATTTCCAAAAATCAATGAAACAAAAGTTGGTCCTTTGAAAATATAAAAGTGATAAACGCTTAGCTAAGCTAACCAAAAGAAAGAAACAGGGAAAAAACTCAAGATTATTAAAATTTGTGATGAAAAAGGATATATTCACCATAGACACTACTGAAATACAATAATCAGAAACTATTTGAAAATTTATACTCCAATAAAATAGAAAATTTGAAGACATCAACAAATTTCTGAAGACATATGATATGACCTACCCAAATTGAACCATGAGTTCATAGAAAATTTAAACAGATCAATTTCAAGTAATGAAATTGAAAATGTCATCAAAAGCCTATCCACTAAGAAAACCCAGGACTAGATGGATTCTGAACTGAGTTTTTACCAGACCTTTAAAGAAGAGCTAACACTAATCATCCTCAAATTATCCTGCAAAATAGAAAGGAGGGAGCTCTTCCAAACTCATTCTATGAAGCTAATATCACCCTGATACCAAAACCAGGCAAAGATACACCAAGGGAAGAAAACTTCAGATCAATATTCCAGATGAACATAGATGCACAAATTCTTAACAAAATCTGGCAAACCACAAACAAACACATATTAAAAAGAAAAATACTGCATTATGATCAAGTGGGTTTTATTCTAGAGACTCAAGTTTTGTATAACAGATGGAAATCAATAAATGTAACTCACAATATAAATAAGTGTAAAGGCAAGAATCACATGGTTATCTCAATTTATGCAGAAAAAGCATTTGACAAAATACAGTATCCATTCATGTTTAAAACACTAGACAAACTAAGGACAGTAGGAACATACCTCAACATTGTAAAACCTATATATGGCAAACGAAAGGCTAAGATTATCCAAACAGAGCAAAACTGTGAAAACATTCTCTGTAAAAACTGGAACAAGACAGAGATGTCCTCTTTCACCATTTTTATTCAGTATAGTCTTTGAAACTGTAGCCAGAGCAATTAAGATAAAAGAAATTAATCAGATCAAATAGGGAAACAAGAGCTTAAGCTATCTATTTGCCAATGTCATTAGCCTATATTTAGAAGATACAAAAAAACTCCACCAGAAAACTTTAAGAACACATAAATGAATTCAGCAAAGTAGCAAGATACAAAATTAACATCCATAAGTCAATTTTGCTCCTATACACCAAAGATGAATCAGCTGAAAGAGAAATTAGGAAAACTATGCCTCACTCATACACTGGGAATCAGTCTAACGAAGGAGGTAAAAGACCTCTATAATGAAAACTACAGAACACTAAGAAAACAATTGGAAAATACCTTAGAAGATGGAAAGCTCTCCCATGTTCTTGGATAGGCAGAATTCATATTGTCATAATGGCCATAATATACAGATTTAATGCAATTCCTACTAAAATTCCAATGACATCCTTCAGAGAAATACAAAAGATAGTCATGAAATTCATTTGGAAAAATAACAGGCCCAGAATAGCCAAAGCAGTCCTTAGCAAGAAAAGCAAAGCAGAAGGCATCACAATACCAGACCTATACTGCAAAGCTGTAGTAACAAACACAGCTGCTATTGGCACCAAAACAGACATAAAGACCAATGGAATAGAAGATATAGAGAAACCCACATAAATACAGTAATCCTCATACTAGACAAAGGTGCCATAAAATACATTGAAGAAAAGACAGCCTCTTCAACAAATGGTGCTGGGAAAACTGGATATCCATATGTAGCAGAGTGAAATTGAGCCCCTATCTCTCACCCTGCACAAAACTCAAAGTAAATCAATAACATACAAACCCTGCCCCTACTAGAAGAAAATGTAGGTCCAATACTTGAAGATGTCAGCTTAGGAACCAACTTCCTCAACAAGACTCCTAAAGCACAAGAAATAAAATAAAAAATAAATGGGATTGGAATAATACTAAAATCTTCTTTGCAACAAAGGAAACAATAAAAAGCATGAAGAGAGAGACTACAAAATGGGCAAAAATCTTTGCCCCCTCCACCTCAGATAAGGCATTAATTTCCAGGATGTACAAAGAACTCAAAAAACTTAACACACACAAAAAAAAAAACCCAATCAATAAATGGACAAAACTAAATAGACACTTCTCAAAAGAAGAAATATAGTCAACAAATGTATGAAAACAAGAGATGGTCAACATCTCTAGCAATGTAAAGTAAAACTATCCTGTTTTAACCTTAACTCCAACCAGAACAGCAATTTTCAAGAATACAAGTAACAATAAATGTTGGTGAGGATTTGGTGGAAAGGATCCACTCATAAATTGTTGGTGAATCTGTAAATTAGTACAACCACTCTGGAAAGCAGTATGGAGATTCCTCAACTTTGAATGGAACCACCATTTGACCCAGTTATCTCACTGAAATTATAGTGTATATACAATGGAATATTACTCAGCCATAAAGAAAAATTAAATTATTGCATTTACCAGTAAGTGGATGAATCTGGATACTATCATCCTAAATGAAATAAGACAGTCTCAAAAAATCAAAGATTGAATGGTCTCTGTTATATATGGGTGCTAACCACAATATGGTGGGTGGGTAGGGAAAGAATGAATGAAGTTTATTGGATTAGATAAAGGGGAATGAAGAGAAGGAGGGTAGATAGGAATAGAGAAGACAGTGAAATGAATCTGACATAACTTTCCTATGTTCATATGTGAATACACCACAGTGAATCTGAACATTGTATATATCCTATTTAGAATAAGATATATTCTATGCTTGTGTAACTATATAAAAATAAATTCTATTGTCACATATAACTAAAAAGAACAAATTAAAAATAAACTTAAATTGGCCTATTTGAAAGTATTTTAAATCATACATTTTTAGATCTAGGAAGGCTCTTTGAGGTTATAGTTCTCCCACAACCACCCTTTATTTTCTAGATTTAGAAAACAGACATTCTTAAAGTATCACTGCTGTCAATTTATCATTGTCCCTCTTGTAGCCACTGAATCACAACATGATTTGTAGAATGGTATATTAGGAATAGTATGTACTCTGAGAGACCCGAGTTTGAGTGCCAACTGTGACACTGACTGTGTGCACTTAGGTAACTTCCCTATCAGTTACCACATCCACACAACAATTATTTTATTCTAATAGATATCTCTGAGTGTTAGCTCCTTCTCATTCATCATACAATAGATGTCATGTACAAAGCCATTTCAAGTACCTTTTCTTCCATTCCTGGTAGATGCTAGAGAAAGACAAGTTTGGTTTGGGAAAAGTAGAATTATAGTTGTTATCAAGATGCACAAACGGACCTGGAAGACATTTTAGCTTTGTAGTTTCTAAAAGTTAAATAACACTGTGTTCAGTTTTCTTAGCTTCCTACAGTGTGCCCCCTATTGACCTAACTAATCTGCTATAGGTAGACAGCAGTGCATACTTCTTGAGGACTTACTCTGTGTCAGATACCTTGCTGGATGAGGGAAATCCAGATTCCGGTGAGGGATGTCCTGGAAACATTAACAAGTGCATGAAGAGCAGTGAGCCTGTATGCATTCCTTTAACCCTCATTTAGAAATTAACGTATGTATGAATAGTTTACAAGGACCTTGCAGTCAGAACTTAGGTCTTTATCTAGGTAAAAGTCTGTAAAACTAATAGAAAAAAAATCCTGTATTCAGATAACAGCTAACCTACAAGAAGCTCACCGCTGGTTTCAGTGCAAGTTTGATGGCCTGCAACTTGAATTGACAAAAAATCGGTTGCAGAGGCTTCCCCGGGAAGACATATGGCTAGAAGAGGTAAGGTTAAGATGCCTTAAACAATTTCAAGTTTATACCTTCTCAAACTTCAAATTACAGAAGTTTTATATCATCTAGCTACTCTTTTATTAATCTTTAGATTTCTTTAAACTACTTCTAATAAACCAACGAACTGATTTTTTTCTCCAAAGAGAGGAATGGTGGAATAAATCTGACCAAACTCTCCTGTATGAATATACCATAGTGGATTTCACCTTTATGTGTATCCATGATGTACTAATTTAAAACAAACTATAAATAAATAGAAGAAAGCCTAGTAGAGTAGAGGAAAGGGAACAGGGAGAGGGAGGAGGGGGGCAGACAGGGGATGTACTGGGGACTGATGTGGAATAAATTATATTTCATGTTTTATAATTATATAAAAATGAACCCCAATATTATATATAACTACAATGATAATAAAAATAAGTTAGGGGCTAGGATTGTGACTCAACGGTAAAGTGCTCACCTACCATGCATGAGTCACTGGGTTCGATCCTTAGTACCACATAAATGTAAAGTAATATATTGTGTCCACCTAAAACTAAAAAATAAGTATTTTAAAAAAATAAAGTTATACCTTATTTCTAATGTCTAGGTTAGGACCACCTTACCAGATGAATTAAGTGACATTCACAGAGGCCATTAGGTGCTAAGCACTGTACTCCGAACAGACAAATGTACTTTCTTTTCAACAGGATCAAGATACAAGACATGATTTTTCCAATCAGTCTGCTCTGCATCGATGGGAGGCTAAACAGAATCTTGGATTCATGCCCAAGAAGTGTCATTCTGAGGTAGAGAGGAAGTGAGGTCCTTGACAAAGGAACTTCTTCATGTGCAGCTACACCTCCACGATTCTGCAAGCCACACAACTAGGGCTGGCCTGTTTGTACAGTCATAAGAATGTGAAGTCTTTGATGTGGGCTGAAGATTTTGGACCTTAGTTAATCTTTTACAAACCTTATAATCACTACAGAACCACCCTATCTTTGTCCCTTTCCCTATTTTCCACCCAATAAATTTAGTTTGTTGTATAATAGGAAATGCCATTGCATGATATTTGGCTATTTCTTATTACATTCTATCAAAAAGTATTTAGTGAGGTGTTAAATGATATAATACTTTGAGTCAGTACTAGTCTCATATCCAGTAGATCATTCCTGGAAAAAGTCACCTGGAAAATGGTAAAAACTCTTCCACTGCTTTATAAACATACACATTTCTATACTGAGTAATCACCAGTGTTATCTTTAATAAGACTAATACCTATGTTCTTAAATAACATATCTCAAAGTTTATATTTACAACTTCCTAGATCATTAAAAGAAAGCTTTTTGAGCATGTCAGTATGCTCTATTTAAGGAAACTGCCTCATCAATGTTGATTTCCCTTAAAATATTAATAAGTTGAACTTTGTCAGGTATTGAGTGCTGGATTAGGTGATGCAGACCTAAGGTATATAAATGAGTTGGTATAATGCCTATTTTAATATTTAAGTAATGGTAGCTGCTGATATGAAGACCTAAATGAAGTTTATGATTTTGTAATTTGGTGGAAATTAGTTTGTTAAAAAAAAACAATTATATATTTGATGGAAATATCAAATGTAAGACTGTCAAAGGTTGAAGAGCCCACCACTCACTACCTGAAACAAAAGGGTAAAACTTAATATACTGTTTACTGTATAGTAAAAGAGAGAACTATGTTATTCAGGCCTATTTCCTCCCAGAGCAGAGCACACTGTTTATCTCATACAGGATTGGGAGGAACATGGAATTCAAGGATTTGAAGACTTTCAGAAGCTTGGGTAGGTTCTACTATCTATAGATGTATAGTTGGTTAGGTGATACTATTGTTCATTGAATGGGCATTCAGAGCCATGTTTGTCTGACTTTCAGAAGTGAGAGACTGTCATTGTTCAGCCATGTAAAAGCATATACACTAGAGCAAGTTGTCACTGATCTAATGGACAAGTTTAAAATTGGTCTTGATAACTGCTTGTTACCATGGCTTTCAAACAATCAATCTCTTCCCAGAAGGTGGGAACATTTTATTCTTTGTTCTCCCTTTTGGTCTTCATATCCCAGGACAGCAGCTCCATAGAAGCATTTCAGACTGAACAACAAACATTAAACAACTATTTTCTAACCTCTCTGGTTAGAAAAAAAAATTCTGACTATTTAATTATTTATAATTACTTTGATGCTATGGTGTGAATGTGTCCCCTCCAGAATTCATGTTGCAATTTAATCCTCATTGGGGTGGTATTGAGAGATGGGGCCTTTGGGAAAATGGTTAAGTAATGAGGGCAGAACCCTCATGAAAAGGCTGGAGGTAATTAGCATAGTTCTTTTTTGCCTTTCTACCTTCCCCCATATAATGACAGAGCATTGAGCCCTTACAGAGGACATCAGCAACAAGGCACCATCTTGGAAGCAGGGAATAGGATTCTTACCAGATGCCTAACCTGCCAACACCATGTTTTTGGACTTCCAAGTCTGCAGAACTGTGAGAAATAAATTTCTGTTTTTTATAAATTTATACTCTCAGGTATTTTGTTTAAAGCAAGCAAAAATTAACTGAGACATTTATTTAAGGGCTTTTAAGTTGTTTGCTACATCTCCAAGGCGTGGGTTCTGTTGTTTACTGGGTCAGCCAAAATGACTGAACATGTTTTTGATGATCTCCTTAAGTTGTTGAATTCCTATTAACATCCAAAGGATTAATTACTCAAAAAGAGATCTGTTTCTTTGGATGCTTTTATATATCTTAAGGAGATAGAATCAGTTGAGGCTATTGGGGAGAAATGGTCTTGAAATAGTCTACCAAAAGTCCAATAGAAAAATTAGCCTTGGTCCTGGCTATTGATACTGAAAGCCTTGATCCTGAATTTCATAAAGGAAAAAAGATCCCATTTACCACACAAGAGAGATTATCACTGTAAATGGATTGTAAACACATTGCCATGATTATTGTCATGATGGTCATATATATATGCCAACAATATATATATATATCTCCTCATCCAGAACAAGGACATTTTTCCTCATTTATTGTCATCAAAGAGTATCATTATTGATAAACTTACTGTAACATCCTTTTGTTTAATTGTTTTTTAGATTGGATATTAATAGCTTGGGAAAAAGAAATTATAGTAGATTGATGATCATTACTAGTGAAACTTATAGTTGTTATTAGTAAGGGAGACATGAAAACTAAATCTCAGAACTATATAACCCTAAATCACTAAAGAGCAGAGTAAAAGAGTATGACCAGAAGAATATGTGAGAGAGAGTATGATAAGGATATGTAAGAGAATAGGACAAAAGAATCCTGTTCTGACCGTCTCAGGCACCTGCTTGTTCTAAGGATCTTAGGTTAGCAGTCACATGCTATAGATCATCTGCTTCCGGAAGTTTTTTGGAGAACTTTGAGTTCTCTAGTACATATAACTTTCTAATTCTATTATGACCTTTTCTGTTTTTCTAGAGGATTGAGAGTAATGTGGACAATGGGATCCCAATTAAAGGGCAAAGTTTAGATAATTCAAATCATGAATAACAGTTCTAACTTAATGTGTTCCTCCCTATATCATTAGATAGAGCATCTTTGGCAGGAAGCACAAAATCCAAACATTTTTTTTCTCCATTGTTAGTGCTTCGGCTTCTTGACAGACAAATGCTCTGTCCATCCAGAGAAAACAAATGCCATTATTAATATGTATTTGTAACACTTAGAATGAAGCAATAAAGATTTTAAGTAAGTATCTACTTGAAATTTTAACTAGTTTTAGTCTAGTTTTACTAGATCTTTTTTTAAAAAAATAGGAATCTTTTTTTAATTTTATTTAGTTGTTGATGGACCTTTATTTTATGCAGTGCCGAGATTTGAACCCTGTGTCTCACACATGCTAGGCAAGTACTCTGCCACTGAGCCCAACCCCAGCCCGGTTTTACTAGATCTTATCTTCAAGGATCTCCTAAAATTTGGCAGTGGGAAAGATTTAGTGGGTTTAAGACAGATTTCTGGAACCTCTCCATAGATATTTTTATTTTGTTGTTGATGTCCTATAAACTGTCCTTGAATAAGGACTTCAGTTAGAGTAGCCTACGCAGAGTGATCCCTGAGAGTAGGTGAATAAATGAGGTGAATACTACAATTGCCCTGGCGGCACATCAAGGAGAAGTTAAGGTAGAGCCTAGCAGGTCCCTTGAGCTAAAGAGCTATAGCTGAGAGTCCAAAGTCAAAGATAGCTGAGATTCTAGTACAGAGTACCAGAAAGCAGAAAATTGCACAGAAGGAATATTTCAGACATCTATAGGGGCTGAGTACTGGTTATCATATGCATGTGGGAAAACTACCCAAAGCTGGAGAAAGAACCTTCCAAAAGAGGTAGAGGTAACAGTACCTGGCACATAAAAGTAGTGCCATTCTCACTAGCCAGAATTAGAAACCTCATGATTTTCTGGGCATTCAGTAGAGTATACAAAAGGATCCATCTTATCTCCTTAGTAGAGACTATTTAGACCTAATGTGATTACCACTGTAGTCCTACCTAACGAATCTTAAAAGTAAGACCCAATGATCTGTTTCCAAATGACTATGTTCCCAGAATAAAGCTTTAAGAATATTTGTAGGAATACAAAAATATATGGTATCCAGCAAGGTAAAATCAGAGTGCCTGGAATTCATCCATAATTATCAGGCATGCAAAGAAACAGGAAAACATGACTCCTAATGAGATGTCAATCGGAATTGACCCAGAACCAACAGATATTAGAATTGGCAGACAAGGATGTTAAAAAATTATAACTGTATATGTTCAAAAAGTTAGTATACTAGTAGATGGTAATATGAGAATGATGACAATTCATAATTATGTAATTAACTAGTAGAGAAATGTTAGATAGTTTCCTTTCACAACAGAGATTTGCCACACATAGTAACATAAGATTTAAAGGTAATTCTATAGGTGTTTTGACTAATTTCTGAGAATACTGATGATTAGATACAAACTAAGCCATGGCTATAAGTTAAGGGTAAAAAAAATAGTTCTATGTGTGCCATTTTGTTAACATTCCTAGAGCAAGTAGGTAGCTTTAAAAAAAATGAAAATCATTTCCTTTCATGTGGAAAACCAAATATAGAAAGAATCAACACTTTAAAGAAAAATGCAGAAAAACCCATCTATTATTCTTCATCAATTTATTTATTCATGTTTGTACAAAAAGAGATTTATAAAAATCTAGGAAGATGCATGACCACATGGTTTTCTCCCAATATGTAGGCTCTCTCCCCACATTATTGATTGTTTCCTTTGCTGAGAAGAAGCTTTTTAATTTGAATTCATCCAATTTATTGATTCTTGATTTTACTTCTTGTGCTTCAGGGATCTTGTTAAGGAAGTCAGATCCTAGGCTGACATAGTGAAGATTGGGGTCTCTGTTCTAATGCCTAAGTCTTTGATGCACTTTGAGTTGATTTTTGTGCAGGATAAGAGACAGGTTTAATTTCATTTTGCTACATATGGATTTCCAGTTTTGCCAACACCATTTGTTGAATAGGCTATGTTTTCTCCAGTGAATGTTTTTGTCACCTTTGTCTAGTGTGAAATAACTGTATTTACGTGGGCACCTCCAATAAAGCATTAATCTCTAGGATATATAAAGAACTCAAAAACTTAACACCAAAAAAAAAAAAAAAATAATAACCCAATCAATAAATGGGCCAAGGACCTGAAGGGACACTTCACAGAAGAAGAAATACAACCAATCATCAAAAATATGAAAAAGTGTTCAACATCTCCAGCAATTAGAGAAATGCAAATCAAAATTACACTAAGATTCCAGTCAGAATGGCAATCAACAAGAATACAAGCAACAATAAATGTTGGTGAGGATGTGGTGAAAAAGGTACACTCATATATTGCTGGTGGGATGGCAATTTGATACAACCACTCTGGAAAGTAGTATGAAGATTCCTCAGAAAACTTGGAATGGAACCACCATTTAAACTCAGGTATCCCACTCCTGGGTTTATACCCACAGCATACTATAGTGATGCAGCCATGTCAATGTTTATAGCAGTTCAATTCACAATAACTAAACTATGGAACCAACCTGGGTGCCCTTCAACAGATGAATGGATAAAGAAAATGTGGTATATATATTTAATGGTATATTTCTCAGCTTTAAAGAAGAATGAAATTATGCCATTTTCCAGTAAATAGATATGGAGTTGGAGAATATCATGCTAAGTGAAATAAGCCCATTCTCACAAAACTTAAGGCCAAATGTTTCCTCTAATAAGTGGATGCTAATTTACAATGGGGAGTGGGTGGGCACTAGATTAGGTAGAGGGAAGTGAAGGGAGGGAGAGAAGGGAATGTGGGGATAGAAAGGATAGAATGAAATAGACATTATTGCTTTATATATGTGACTGCATGACCAATGTGATTCTACAACATGTACACCTAGAAAAATTAGAAATTATTCCATCTATATATGATACATCACAGTACATAAATGCAGTCTACTGTCATGTATAACTAATTAAAACAAAAAATGTTTTAAAATCTAGGGAGAATCAATGAAGAAATCTAATTGACTTTGCTCACAGGCTTAATCTCTGAACTCTCTTTCTTTGGGGGATTCTGGATACCACAGCTTTTCTCAGGTAATTTCCTCATTATTTACTGAGAGTAGAATATATTTTATAATATCATATCACCTATAATATCATATTATTTTATAATATCATAACATGTAAGGGCTGTAGGGTATATTATCTGAAACTAGATCCTACCTCTGAAATGTATAGGTGTCACAGAAAGTGAAGGAGTATTGTTCCAATAGTGATCCCAAAGTATCAACTACACTTTAGTCAGAGAATAATAAACATTGTATTTGCTGCTGCTGCTTTTTTTAAAATTTTTTTTATTTAAGTATTAGCTACGGTTTGGGACTTAGAAAAGGACTTTACTATAGTTTGAGTGTAGAATGTCCCCAGAAGGCTTGGTCCTCACCTTGGCATTATTAGGAGAGGTAGACCCTTTAAGAGGCATAGCCTAGTGGAAGGAACTTAGGTCACTGGAGCATTCCCTTGAAGGAGATATTGGAATCCTCTCCCACACCCTTGCTTCCCAGCCTCCTTGATATGAACAGCTTTTCTACTATGTGCTCCCTGCTATGATGTCCTGTGTTCCATAGGTCCATAAACAATGGAACCAAGTGACCATGGACTGAAACCTAAAATTGTAAGTTTAAATAAACCTTTCCTCCTTTTAAGTTGATTATCTCAGGTATTTTATCATAACAACGAAAAACTGACTAATGTAGACTTAAGTTTATTATGAATACTCATTTTTATTGCTTCTGGTAAACCAAAACAAATAATGTTCATTTCCCCTCAAACTTCTGTTATGACTGTGCATTCTAAAGTTTGCCGCATTCTGGCTGGGCACAATTCAGGAGCCACTTGTCAAAAGAAACTAACTTTATTTTTAGAACCACACACACCAAACAAAACAGCTCCTCAGGAAAAACCCTCAGAGCCCAACTGCCACCACCGGCTTCCCACAAGCCACTCCCACAACCACCAGCCTCTCCACCTCCCACAATCCTCCTGCTCTTGAGGCCAATTGGCTGGGTCGCATGGGCGGAGCCAAAAAAGTCCCCCAATGAGCAGCTCCGTGGCCTGAAAGGGCAGGGAAACAGCCCAATGAGCATCACCGCAGAGGAGCCAATCAGCTAGATGTTGCTGGGGCCACTGTGAGCCAATCATCAGCTGGTAGTCTGAAAGGGCGGGGAAACAGCTCAATGAGCATCTCCAATGAGCATCACCGCAGAGGATCCAATCAGCTAGATGTTGCTGGGACCACTGTGAGCCAATCATCAGCCGGCAGTCTGAAAGTTTGCTGGGGCCCCTTCAGCTGTGGCTCTCAACAAAAGTTCATCTTTATTATCTTCTTTCTTCATCTATCATAAACAGTTACAAGACAAAATCTCCATCTCATCATATGGGTCAATTTGCCTTTTAGACAACTTTAAATTTTGCTCTGAAGAATGTGATATTACATAACAGTGGGATTAATTAATTATGGATAACATTGATGGCAACAAGAATACTGTTTGGTTCCACATGGGAGTTTAGAGGGAGGATAGGAAATTGTAATCTAACAACTCCCTTGGGGTGGCATCATTGGACAGATTTTGGATGAGTATCTTAGCCAGTACTAGAAAAGTATTCTTTCAATTACCCTGACTCTTTTGCTTCAAATATTTCCTGATTTCTTTATCTATAGGCTTTCAGTGTTGTTATTTGTTTTCTTTTCAGTACTGGGAATTGAACCCAGGGCCTTAGAAGCTTTATCCCCAACCCCAAGCTTCAGTTCATAACAGAAGTTTTTTTTTGGTCACTTTTTATCTCAGGGGTCAGTCATAGGTTATATTGATTTCTAGCTCATTTATTTTCTAAGGCTTTCTAAAAATATATGGCATTATATTTTTTAAGTATATTACATGTTTTCTGAAATAGTTTCATATTTCAATTTCTCCTCATTAAATTTTCTAATTTAGATTTGAACCCATTAAAAGAGAGGAAAGATTTCCTTCTCCTTTTGTGGAAATACTTCAGAATACTATATGAAAGAAGGTCAAAATTGTTAAGAAATTTGATAATATTTGGCATCTCTCTTCTCAAGAGCATTTATTTATTCTGGCTTTTATCTGGTGACCAGTCTATTTTCATTGCGCAAGATGGCTTTACATTGGCACTGCATTGTATGATCATATATTATCTGCCTTGGACTTTGGACAGTAGAGATTGGGAAGACCATTTGCTAATATTATAAATGGTCAAAAACAACATATAGTGTATACCAGACTAGAAAAGACTGGAATATTTTATACTTACTAACCCCAGCAGAAATAGAGCTTTTTCTGTTTTTTTAGTGTAAATCCAAGATTGAGTCTCATTGGACTGATTACATGCCCACTTTCAGCCAAACACAATGACTTGAAAGATACATATGTACTTACCAGCTGGGTCTGCATCATATACCCATTCCTGAAATTGAGGGGTTCCCCAAAGAAAATCCCTAAAGAAAGGGGAAGTGGAAGTAGACCCCCCAAAAAAACAAAAACCATTTCCACAGATGTGGATCACAAAAGTGATAATATTAAAAATAGAGAAAAGAAACAAAGGTGGTCATGACCAAACTCCACAAATGCCGCTGCCAGCATTAGTTTCTGTTTCTCTAGAATTTTTAAAAATATTTTTTAGTTGTAGATGGACACAATACCTTTTTTTTTCTTTATTTTTATGTGATGCTAATGATCGAACCCAGTGTCTCATACGTGTGAGACAAGCATTCTGCCATTAAGCCACGATCCCAGTCCTCTCAAGCATATTTACTTAAGAGGGCACAAGCTTTCAAATTTTGTTTTATGTTTTTGTTTTTTTAAGGTTCTAGGGATTGAACCCAGGAGCACTTTGCCACTGAGCTGCATTCCTAGCCCTTTTTGTTTTTTATTTTGAAAGAAGGTCTCACTAAGTAGATCAGGCTCTCCTTGAACTTGCCAAGACTGGTCTCAAACTTGTGATCTTCATGCCTCAGTCTTCTGAATTGCTGGAATTACAGGGATGTGCCACTGTACCTGGCTCATTTCTTTTAAAAATAGATTATTTAATAACCTAGGTAGTGGAAGACAATGGAGATACATAGCTACTACCTACCTCCCAATATTTTCTTCACATGCAATTTGAAACGAGGGAAACAATTCTGCATGAAACCACATACTCAGCAAAACTTAAAGGCATATAATGCCAAAACTTCAAAATAACTAATTAAAAAGAAAAATCACAATAATATATATATATATATATATATATATATATATATATATATATATATACACTCTCATACTTCTTCCCCACTTGACCTTACCACAAGGCTTTGTAGGAAACAAAGGCTAACCAATAAAAGCTGCAGAGGTGATAGAAGAAGGTAGTGAGGGGTTTAAAGTGGATCTGAAACCACCATTGTGAAAATGAAGTATACACTAAGACCGGAGATACTTAAAAAAAAAAAAAAAAATGTCCAGACAAAGCATGAAATTCAAGGGAAGGAGCTTCAAAGCACTCATGATTTAAAGGTGCAGGTATGATTTAAAGAGTTCCTCTTCAAAATTCAAAGCTTGAAATAGAGCTTCGAAGGCAAAAAAGAAAGGGGGAAATTCTTTTAGCAATTGGATTGTTAAAGAGAAGGGGTGGGAATTTTAGGACATAGTAAGAAAAAAGGAGAAGAATAAAATAGAAAGTCTCAGTTGGATCTGGAATGTCCCCAGAAGGCTTGGTCTTCAGCTTGACATTATTGGGAGAAATAGTGAAAGGAGTTTAAGGTGGAATCTGAAACCACCAAAGGCTGTAATATTTACTATCTGCCCTTTACAGAAAAAGTTTTCTGACCTCTGAGCTAATAGAGCTCTCCAACCACCAAAATACAAACACCCTGGAAAAGTTACCTCAACTTTGCTAGATTGACAGAAGAAGACAGGATAAACTAGAAATATTGCAAAACAACCCCATACCATAAATGTGAGCAAGAGGAGAATTAAATCCTTATAGATCTACAGAAAATCTAGAAATTCCCTATCAACTTAAAAACATCTCCCCTAGTAAATAGTCATGAAGGAAAAGAAACTAAAAGTGAATATTCTAACCAAACACATTGAAAGTTTTGAGGATATGAAAAACTACTGTGAAATAGAAATCCAGGGCTGGGGCTATGGCTCAGTGGTAGAGCGCTTGCGTAGCGTGCATGAGGCACTGGGTTCAATCCTTAGCACCACATAAAAATAAAGATATTAGGCCTGCCTGTAGCTAAAAAATAAATATTAAAAAAATAAAAATTGAAAAACAGGACAGAAATCAAGCATGGTGGTGCACACCTATAATCTCAGCTACTCTGGAGGCTGGGGCAGAAGGACCCCATGTTTGAGGCCAGCCTAGGTAGCTTAATGAGACCCAGTCTCAAAAAAAAAAAAAAGCTGAGATGTAGCTCAGTGATAAGAGTGCTTGCCTAGCATGTGAGAGGCCTGTGTTCAATCCCAAGTACTGCCAAAAAAAAAAAAGGAAAGTAGAGTCAAATGAAAATAAGCGTCATTGAAAAAGGCAGGAAAACAACTAAGAAAATAAAAATGATACAAATGAAGTAAAAAAGGTCAGAGAAGTAATAAAATAGAAGATGGGTAAAACTGAATAATATTTGTTATTGGAGCCTCTGAAAAAGAAAATCAAAACAGAACGGGTATTTAAAAGTATAATTCCAGAACACTTTCGAAAATGGAGGAAACAGTCTGGGCTGACTGGGAACCTGGGAGAAACTGAGTGATCAACTGAGACATCCTAATGAAACTGTTCTATTTCAAAGACAAATTATTTTCAGGTTCTAGAGGCAAAAGGGGCAAATAACTGAATGTAAAATAGACTGGCATTTGACATGTAAAAAACAACATACTAAGCAAGATGACAGCAGCAGTACAGTTGGCAGAATTATAAGATAGGCCCCAAGATTTATTGCTCTCTTGTGTAGAGGTTTGCATCATGCTGGGACTGATTTGAAGTACATGAAGGATTTCAAGTGCCCTTGCTGGCTTGAAAAGGAGGAAGCCACATATGTAAGCCACCTCTGGGAGCTGAGAGTGGCCCCAGTTGGAAGCCAACAAAAAGAGTTTGGCTGTAAATTCTACCTCAGAGCTTCCAGTAAGGAACATAGCTTTGCTAACACCTTGATTTCAGCCTTATAGAAGAACAGACTCAAACCTCATTGTGCCTAGATTCCTGACCCACAGAAACTGGGAGATAGGTTTCCATTTTGTTTAAGCCACCAAGTTCGTGGTTGCAGCAATATGAAACCAATACAAGCAGCATTTTTTGTTTTTTGAAACTCAATGTGTGTGAACCTTTCTATCCAGCAAAGGTGTCCTTCACATATTAAAATTATAGAAAATCAATTTTAAACATAAAAACTTAGGGAATTCAGCGCCTATCTTGAGGAATGCACTAGTAAGAGATCAGTAAACTCTTTTTGTAAAGAGCCGATAGTAAATATTACAGTCTTTGAAAGGCTTTGTATGGTTCATGACATGTACCATACATGTATGTAACTACCATGTATATACATGTATGGTACATATGGTTCATGACATGTATTTTTACAACCCTTTAGTTGTGAAAGAAAAATGATTTGTTCATAAGTCATACAGAAACAGGTTATGGGCCTGATTTGGTCCAAAGGACAGAATTCAAACCCAAATAAAAGATCCTGCTTTGTCATGTTTAAATGTTGAAAGCTACAGTTCACAATGAAGATATGACACTTGTAAATACACAACAAAGAACAAAACAACTGGCAATCACAAAACTAGATAAGTCTGACATATCCATTTATCATCATGCCCTCATTAGATTCAGGCAGTTTATTACTTACATAGTCAGTGAAAGAAAAAGTAATCAAAGGTATTAGCTCTCTTCTGTCCCTTAGGCAAGATGACATTGAAACAAAAGTGACCAGATGGCTACAACACAGATGATAGCATACCATGTTTCAGACAAGCTAGTATCTTGCTGTAGTTAAGCAGCTTTAGGATCTGCACCTGTGCCAAAGGTTCATATCAGTCTGGGAGTGGACATGAAACTGTCTCATGACAGTCATCTTGGCAGGTAGGGAAGCAAGTGAGAAACTTTCCCTGTCCTCCTGTTCTGGTGTGATCAGTTCACAGCACTAAACATTTTTTTTTTTTTTTTAGTTATAACATGGACACAATATCTTTATTTTGTTTATTTATTTTTATGTGGTGCTGAGGATCAAACCCAGTGCCTGGCATGTGTGAGGCAAGCCCTCTGCCACTGAACCACAGCCCTCGCCTGCACTAAACATTTTTTAATCAACTCAACTGTTGTAGTATTGCAATGCTTTTGTTCAAGTAACCTGTATTTTACTTAACAATGGCCCCAAAGTGCAAGAGTAATGTTGCTGGCAATTTTATGACAGTGTAAACCTTATCATAGGCATGTATGTATAAGAAAACACATACTCTATCTGCAGTTTCAGAAACCCACTAGGTGTCATGTAACACATCTACTAAGGATAAGAGGGATTACTGCATAAGTAAAACTCCAGCCCAGTATCACTCATGCATATCAAATCAAAAATACTAAGATATTAACAGAATCTACCATCACATTAAAATAATACTTTGGCCAAACTGAAATTTATTCTGTGAATTTAAGGTTGGTTTCATATTAGGGTATTTTTTAATACATACCATATTAAAAATTTAAAGGGAAAAACTATTAAAAATCTAAGATGAAAGTCATGTAATTATCTCCATATATGCTAAAGTCATATATGCCTTTGATAAAATTTGACACCCACTGAAAGATATTCTTAACATGATCAAATATGTATATACACACATATATGGTGTTATGGTTTAGATATAAGGTATCCCCAAAAAAACTCATTTGTGAAAAAATGCAGGAATGTTCAGAGGTTATATTACCTTTGCATTATAAGAACTGTGACCTAATCAGTAGATTCATCCATTTGATGAATTAATAATTTGAGAAGACTGCTGTACTGGATGGTAAGTAGGCAGGTAGGTTGTAACTAGAGGAAGTAGGTCACTGGGGGAGTGTCTTTGGGGTTTATATTTTGTCCTTGCTGAGCAGAGCTCTCTCAGCTTCTTGGCTTCATGAGCTAAGCAGCTTTCCTCTACTCCCAGATGGGCAGCTATGTTGCCTGGCAACATTGCCTATAGTAAAGCAATGTTTACTGACCCCTAGGCAGTGAACTGCAATGGATAGGGAGGATTAGAAGTAGGCAGTTGTGCCTGGTAGATGCAAGGGCTTTGAGCTACCCTGTATAGTGTAATTCTTTTAACTCATTGCGTCCTCCCTTACAGGACCCTGGATGCAATGCAATGTACATGGATTCTTAGAGGCAATATTAGTTCCTCTGGTGTTCTTTTTCCTTTATATTGCACTGTCATTTGGGCCTGAGACTAGCTCCTGGACTGGTGCCCTTGCTGATTGATTTCTACCCTCTGTCGTTCTGCAGAATGAAGTGAAGCTGATGCCAGGTGTGGCCTATTGGTTGTACAAGTGTCCTGCTGACTGGAGCCTACTGCCGACCAAGCGTTGCCAAACAATGGTAAAGAATATTAAGCAAAGTTCATTAAAACAATAATTAACTTAATTAATTAATAAAACAATAGGCTAGTGAGTTAGCTGTTAGAGAAACAAGCAGATTTCTGCCTCATCCCACCTCACAGTACAGGTCTTTTATTCAGATGGATTATACACATAAAGGAGATCACCACCTCTGGATGTGTAAAAAGTATCTGTAGAGTTTCTTTTGCCTCTGGAGCTGCCTGACTTATTTGATTTGTCACTGTCTATACTTTCATAAACATACAATAAATAAGTTCTTGACTCATCCTTGCAGAGACAAAGCGAAGGGACTTCTGGCTTCATGATGAGAATAGGACCATTTTTTGACAGAAATTTGCTCTAAAGCACTTCATCAGTCCAGACCAGACATGCTCTTTCATCCTTTCAACATCTCAAAGGAGAGGAGGACCTTGTAAGTCCTTCAAAATCCACCTCTGCCTTTCAGTTTCTGAAAAGTCTAGCCATGTTTCTGTCAGCTGCCTCTTCCTTTCCCGCACCTGCTCTCTGTTTCTACAACCTGGTAGCGTTCTGCAGAGGCCACTTCAATGGTTCTATTTGTTCCCTATTTTCTATCCAGATATAGTTGGGGGTGGGTTTGCTTTCTTAATGGGACTTTCCCCAGAACTCCATTTGATTTTCCGGGGTCTTCCTTACTTTCTCAAACACACTTCATCTTTTTTAAAAAATATTTTTAGTTGTAGAGGGACATAATACCTTTATTTTGTTTATTTAGTTTTATGTGGTTTTAGGGATTGAACCCAGTGCCTCACACATGCTAGGCAAGTGCTCTACCACTGAGCCACAGCCCCAGCCCTACAATTCAACTTTGTTTAGAAGTTTCATGTTGGCCTTAGTGAAAATAAAAAAAAAAAAGACGAAAAAAGGGATTGCTAACTTTGCTTATAATGATTTAAAATTTGAGTTTGACAAAAAGACACCATAAATAAAGTGAAAGGGGCTAATGATTGGGCTTAATATTTATAATAAAGATTGCCTACAATCCAGTAAGAGATATAATTTTTAACATGTAGGCAAAGAATATATCAAAAGCAATACAGAGAAGAAAAATCCAAAGGTTTTCAAGATAGATTTCAACCTTACCCCAGGATGCAAATGAATCCACCATTTTCACCTATCATTTGGGGAAAAAATACCAAATTTGAAGCAGGAATAGGAAATAAGTATCCCCATATTGATACAGCCCTTTGGGAGGGCAACTTGGCAATATGTATTAAAATGTGTGTCCTGTGATTTCCTAATTCTGACTATATACACAGGAAACATGCCCGATTCTTTCCTTTCTCCCCTGGAAAGGCTAATTTATGTTCCTAAAAGTTTTATCATTTTTAGAGGAAAACTTTAGGTCTCTTCACATGAATCATTTGAAAGACACAAACAGACCTTTATATTGTTATAGGGCTTCGACATGTTAACATGTTACCATGTCTCTTTTTTTTCTCAAGCTTACAGAAGCTTCCTCTAGAAAAAGAGGGGATGGAAGAGAAAAGAGATTAAAAAGAGGGGAAAAACATCTACTGGCATTTAACACTGCCAAAATCATCAGAATTTTTTTTAAGCCTGATAACCTGGAAATGCAGAGTCCATGCGAATTGTCCTCTACTTATTCAGAGCAACTTGAAGGTAATGCTTTCCAAACTTTTTCATGTTGTGGCATACAGTTGCAACACTTGTACATCCCACTGAGATGAAGGGCACAGGTGGCCCTAGGAAGCCTGACACTCCTTGTGTATGGCCCAAGGCCTTCAAGGACTTGGGAAGTTCTGTGAATATCATGCACCCTCTAGTGGCTAGATTCACTTCCTTTCTCCTTTGGTCAGATAAGCCAAAGCACCAGAAAAGGAGAAATGCAGTTATCATGTCTCACACACAGCACAGATTTAACCAAGCACCTTCGCACAAACAAGACAGAACCAAGTTCCGTGAAGTGTGTTATCAGTGTAACTGATACTTTCATTTTCTGAGGTTATGTTTAAATAAAGAAACACATTTTGCTGCATCCAGGCCCCTTGTAAACTACAATAGTGACCAGCTTTAGAAAGACGAAGTAAAACTGTCATGCCTAGAATTAGCCATAATCTGGTTGACTTGCAGGGATCCTCTTATGTACAACTGCCAATCCTGGAGTCAGAGGTGTATTGATTAGCCTTCTCTTTCCTCTGTACACTTCCACCAACTCCCTTCTCTGGACATAAATATGTGACTATCTTTTAGTACTAAAACACCAAGGTGGTACTGTAATGCTCATATTAGCTTGCTTACCTTGAGTCTGCAAACAGTATAAATTTTGGGTATGATCTTCAGGGTCGTGGTTAGACTTTTCATATGTGATATTTCTACCTTGATATCTGCCATTTTTTTTAGTTAAGGCAGAAAAATGGACAGTAAGAAACATGCGATAGGGCTCCGGTTTCTTTCTGTGGTGATGAGGGACAGTACAAAGGGGCAGAAAGTTTTTGCTTAGATGTGGAAGGGGGATGCTGGAATTGTTTTATATCCCAACTAAAAAGTTCAACATAATTTTTCAAGGAAAATTTTAAAAGTTGATACAATATATTAAGACAATGAAATTGTAAAATTTTTAATTTATGGAAATGTACTGCCATCTACTGCATATAAAAAAATCCTTACAGGAGTTTGTCCTACTGGGATTATACATAATCAAGTAATAATCAGATATCTTAAAAATATCTTAGTTATGATACAGTAACTGTCACAAATAAATTATAATTTAAATGTTGGGTAAGCTTAGGTGTTTCTCTGAAAATTTCTCCTGTCTTTAATTTTCCATTTTTGTCTTTTTAAATTCTATCTTAAATTCCATCTCTTTATTGAATTTTGACAGTTACATTTTTAATCTCATAAAACTCTCATTCTTTGCATTCATTTTTTTAGTGTATCCCTGTCTTATTTCACATACATAATATTTTCCTATCTAGAGAAATTAATTGTATTTTCTTTATTTTTCTACTTCCTGCACTAGTTCTGTGCAGAACCCTTTGAGCTCCTCCTTACTCCCTTTGTTTATATGGATCTCTTTCATTTCAGAGTCTTCCCTCAAACATCTAATGACCAGGAGCTTGTCCATTCATGCTAATAGCGCAGTGCCAACAGACTGCCTCAGTGGGAGTTCAGTAGCAGGTTTCCCTGGCCAGGACAGGTTCTTTCACTGGGAACCTGTTATTGTTGGGGTATCCAGACGGGGCCTGGTCCATGGTGTCCTGAACAAAGAATTGAGCAAGACAAGCAGAAGTAACAGGCAAAGTACAGATTTATTGAAGGTGAAGGTGAAAGTAGTACTGCATAAGGTAGAGCAGAGTGGGCTGAGCAAGAGAGGCTCAAGGCCCCAGTGTCTGGAAATTCTTGTCTTACATGCTGAGTTGAGTTCTCTTCCCTATACAGACCTGATGAAAGACCTTACCCCATCTGTCCCATTGTTTACCTAATGGTACCTGATTAGAATACTGTCCAATTTACCCCATTGGTTACTTTAGAATACCTAATTATAATACTGTCCACTTTACACCCGTTTTTGGTTGCTTCATATACTGAATCTGTGGCCAGAGTTACCACAGGCGGTAAGTCCTCAGTGCAGGAGTCATCATGGTAATGGGACGTGATGACTTATCTCCCTGTCTTGTCCTCCAGCATTTTCTTCTACCTTGCCTCTGCCACCTTGGTATTCCTAAACTCCTTCCTAAACCCCCAACTGTCGGTCTTGTGAAAAATAAATGCAGTGATCCATTTTCAGAGTAGTATTTAGTCTTAACTGGGTTCTAAGATCTGATTGTGGCTATTTTGAATTTCCCAACCTATATCCAAGCATAGCCATTTTAACTACAGCCCTTCCTTTTGACCTCCCTAATTTTAAATTAGCCAATCACATAGACTGTAATCCCAAGCTGCTTCTAGCAGAGCAAGTGTCAATGCTACATTAGGGATAAAACAGGCAGACTGCCCATCAAAGTGTGCTTGCTCACCCTTTTGCAGAGGTAAAGTTTGCCTTGCTGAGCTACTTCTGAGCATGTGTTTGATTCCTCACAGCACCCCCATATTTCTAACAAATTTGGCAACATGGGCTAGATCATCGCCTAGGGGATCGTGGGGACTCCTTCCCTCAGAGGAGATGCTTCCCCCTGCCTTCCAGAACTGTGAGCTAAAGTAAGCCATTTCTCTCTTAATTATCTCAGGCATTAGTTACAGTGTCGGGAAGCCAATACAGCTTCTTGTAGTATTAACTAATGTAATATTGACAGTATTAACTACCATGAGCAGCACAGTAGTGAACAATTTGTCAATTTTACACCATCAAACCAATAGGCACACTGCTACTATTTCAACTCTAAGAGGGTTTAATTAGACTTTGTAATATTTCCTATAATTCAGCAACAAATTCTTTTAAGACTCCCTAGTTGCTATATAAAGTGAAAATATTTTTAAAAAATGGACACAATACCTTCATTCATTTTTGTGTGGTGCAGAGGATCAAACCCAGTGCCTCAAACATGCTAGATAAGTATTCTAACACTGAGCTACAACCCCAACCCCCCAAAGATATTTTCTACAGTAATTATTAATATAGCAATTATTAATAACTCAATTTTTATGTTTTTACTCTGAAATGGAAAAAGTGTGTCCCTCTAAAGGGATCTGAGCAAGAACTTGCTTGCTAGTGATCTTGAACATGGTGTTCAACCTCTGTGTTCGTAGTGGAGATAATATCAGTAATAACACCTACTTTGCAGGTAGTCTTCTGAGAAAATCAGATACTGTATCTAAAGCATCCAGCACTGAACTCAGTAAACCCTCTGCAAATGGTAGCTGTGATTTTTAAATACTAAACTATGTAACATTTTCTTAGAAAATGGTTGGATTTTCTTTTATAGCTGTTCAGCAGATCATAGCCTCTCAATTGCTAAGATGGTGAAAAGTAAATTTTAATTGTCTTCCCCACCACATAAGCAGTGAGTAATTTTGCCAGGTTCTGAGTGAAGTACTGTCTCGACATCATAGTCTCTATTTGTCTTTCACAGCCCTGTGAGCTTAATTCAAGAGAAAAACTCTGAATCCAAATACTCAGATCTACAGGTAGGATTTAAGACATAACTATAACTTGTTTATCACAGTTTTACCATTACCTGCCATTACTTGCCAGGGGCATGAAATTAAAAAATATAAGCATGTGAAACACTCGAATTACAAAAATAGAATTTATTTAACTTATATACAGGGTATGTGATGTATTTACTTATTAAATACAAATTCAATTTCTCAACTAGAAAGTTTATATAAATTCCTAAAAAGTTCATTGTATTTCTCTGACTCTAAATCTCATATGTTTCCTTCCCCCATCTGGACTGCAGCCTACAATCTTATGCACATTTACTATGGCATTTATTTTCCCCTAAAAATTATTATGTCAATAGTATAGCAAGTATCTTTAGATTCAATAATAAACAATGTTTGGAATAAAAGGTTTTAATCTTTTTTTATCAATAATATTTTATTTCATATATACAACTTTTCCAGTTTTTCCTACATTCCTACTGACACAATATCTGTTGTTACTGAACATGGCCCTTTTCTGGGGAAGCCACACATACACATAGATGATGCACTTTGCCTTAAAGCAGTATATTTTGAATTAAGCCCATCTTTCCAGTCTACAAAGCTAAGATATATGGAGGTTAAACACAAAAAGTCAAATCAATTATTTGTCTTCTCACCACATAATCATTTTAAATAATTTTGTTAGACACTGATTTAAGTAACTGTCCTAACATAAAAGTCCCAATTTGTATTTAATAAGCAACTTCCTTTTCCATGTATTTGAAACACTGCCTCATATAGTAACAGTTTTAAGAAATGACAATAATGGTGTATGTAGAAACAAAGCAAACTGTACTTTCAAGTAAATAAAGACTGTACAGAGTGTAATTATCTCAGTAATGTGCTGTAAGTGCTACAAGGACAAGACCACATCTGTCTTACATAAGTATATAATATACAGTACTGAGGGCATAGATGATTAAATGTAAAGTAATATATTCAACTCCAAGCTGGCTCAGAAATGAATATTATCCATTCCAATACTGGGGACAGTTTTACAAGAATGATACTTTTCACATATATATATACATAAAAGCTGCAATGTTTTATGGTCCTGGGGATTAAACCCAGAGGCTTACGAATGCCAGGTAAGCACTCTCCCACTGAGCTACACACAAACTCAAAAGCTGCAGTTTTTAAGGTAACTGGAGTGATGGTAGTACTACAGGAACCATATGTTAAAAATGAAATACTGCTAGATGATGCCAAGTATTCCCATCTTGGAGCTGATAATAAGCCCTGAGACAAAAGAGATTGGTTCACACACAGCAGTTGTCCAGTGCTTCTTCTGCAGTTGATATGCTTTATATAGAACAATAGGTATATAAAAGCTTTTGAGCCATTCCAATGTTCCCGCTGCTCTGATAAATGAGAGATAAGTTGTAGGCAATATCTCTTCGTAAGTCTAACTGGTCCACTTCTATACCCTAGGAGGGGAAGAAGAAAATGAATATTTTTAAGATTTCAAGCTGCCAACCAGGACAATTTTTTTCATTGCAAATAGTTCCATAAGTGTGTATTTGCAAAAGCTATTAAAATTCATACAATACTGAAAGATCTCACCAATTAGGCATAGCAAAATAAACTTTATTAAATTGAATAATAAAATCTTGGGAAAGGCCCTTCTAAATATAATAGTAAAACTAGAAACTTTAGGGAACACTATTTAATAAAGTGTTACCCAATTTTAGAATAAAAATAAAGCCTATTAAGACCACTAAACTAAACTGTTGTAATTTTGTCCCTTGACAGAGCAGGCAACCAGTGAAAGGACCCAAAGACAGTTGCTCTCTCCTCAGACACCTTGAGGAATGTAGGAGTCCTGTCTTCTTCATGGACCCCAAGGGTTGAAAGTGCAGTGCCTCTCACAGATTCTGTTCTTTTTGCACTATGCTCCCAGCCAATCTTTTTGGCTTTGAGGGTACTAGGGTTAGTTGGCACAATGATTTTAAATGCCAGACTTATATAACATTTTCTAAGAAAATGGTTGGCTTTTCTTCCACAGCTGTTCAGCAGATGCTACAATCACAGCCTCTCAGTCACTAAGATGGTAAGAAGTAAAATGTTAATTATTTGTTCAATGTCTCATAGAATTTCTCTAAGCAGTAAACTCAGGTGAATGTAAATAAACAAGATAAAAACTTATAAATCAATTGGTCACAGTTTTGAACAATTTTTTTCAGTAACTTCAAATCTTAAGGGTTGTGCCCTGTTAAACTAAGTGTTATATAAATGTCCAGGCCATTTCCAAATAAGTTAAAATATTAAAACATCAATTATTAAGCATAAGTTTAAAGTGTTTATACTTAAATATCTTATTTCTATAGGGCATAAAGAAGCTAAATATGTTTTATTGTTAGTAAATATATATTGTTCTATATTTTAAAAACTGTGCTCATATTGCTAGAAATTATAAGATGTTAGTCTGTAGACTGCTGATTCAAAATTACTAAGAATTAAAATTCTAACTAATAGGTAGTAACTAAAATTAAGAAAGGGAGACAATTCTATGAGGAAAGCCAAGCCTGTTTTAAAAGGTGGTTATGGAATATGAGAATGTTTTTGTTGAGGGTGGTTTTCTCTGTCTGGTTGTTCCACACTGAGAGTTAAGGGACAAATGAATTAAGATTGAAGGTTTGTGGAAGATGATTCTTGTAAACAAAAAATCTATGAGCATATTGGCTAAAATTAAGGAATAAAGCATTGATATCAAAAGTATATTGATGCAAAACTAAAGTTGAAAAAGATTCTGTAATTTCTTATACCTTTGAAATCTTTCTGTCACTGGTTTTATTTCACAATGATCTATGATTCTATTTGAGTGTTTTAAGCTTTCAATATTTTTTTACCTCAAAGAAAGTCCAAAAAGGGGCATATTAAGCTTATTTTAATGTTAAATTATATGAGAAGTCTTCTCAAAGAAGGAATGTTTAACCTTCTTTGAGTTCTATTTGTATGGATATATTGTTCATTTATGTTCAAATAACTATAAATTTCCTAGAATTTGATGTCATTCTGGCTATTACATTAAACTACTATAAGCCACAGAATATCAAACTCATCAGATTATAACCATGGCTATTTTAAATCTTGTTGTCCATAGTTAAATTGCTTTTTTCTGATGTTATTGAAGCTTTTTGTAAGCTACTGTAATTCTTTTTTTTTTTTTTTTCAAGTTGGACACAATACCTTTATTTCACTTATTTATTTTTATGTGGTGCTGAGGATCGAATCCAGGGTCTTGCATGTGCAAGGCAAGCACTCTACCACTGAGCCACAACCCCCACCCAAGCTACTATAATTCTAAAGTTTTTTGTCTTCAAGGAGGTTGAAAGAAAGGATGAAAAGAACTCTGACAAGTGCAGATTTCTGGTAGCTTTAAGACAAAGGAATTAGCCTAAGTAAGAAATGCAAAATGCTAATGGAAAAGCTAGCCTTACAAAATTAATAAGCTAACATCAAGAACAAGAATTACATGAGACTGAATAAACCAATGAAGAATTATAGGTGGGGTTTTCTGACTTTTTCTTTAAAGTGTTGATTCTTTTCTATGTTTGGTTTTCCAGATTAAAGGAAACAATTTTCATCTTTTTAAGCTACCTAGTTACAGTAGATTATTTACCAGAAAATATATTCTACCTAAAAATTGAAACATTCATTTTTCCCTGATCCCTCCAGAATTTGGAAGCTGTTTATGAGTACCCTTATTTTTATAGCAATATGCGCGCGCGCGCACACACACACACACACACATATGTAAATTCAATAAAAATATTTTAAAAATAGGATACAATTAGAAATGTTGGCTTTGACTAGAATGTAATGCTTAGAATATAATGCCTGGCTGTAAGGGGTTCTAAGCTTACAGTGAGGGAGCAAAACCTGTCACTTCCTAGCAGGCCCAGAAACCTCAAGATATTAGGTACTACAAAAACAGACTGCCTTGGTTTGATTTTCCAGCCAAGTCCAATCTGAAACTCCCTTTCAAATTTTCAATATAAGAAATTTACAAGGAGACTGTGGTTATTCTGGCTACACTTATGTAAGTAATCAAAAGACTATATTTTGCAAATAAACTGGTCTTAAATGTGATTATCTTTAGTTAAAAAAAAAAAAGGTGTGGTTAGAGGGAGAAAGCTATAGTATATAACTGTAGCCCTGTTCATTGTTTTGAGTTTTTAATGATCCATCTGAAGACTGGATTGGATTCTAAACTCTAGTTTTCCTCTAGTATCTGGCAACAGAAACTACTTGGTTCCTGAAGCCCTATACATCGAAGATGGACAATTTGATGTAAATTTGAAGGGAAAAGTCTTGTGCCTAATATATGGGTCACAGACAGCTCACCAGAACATAAGCAGCTTCTCCCAAGACTATACCTCTTTCATTTGGCAGGATAATGCTGTAATTAGAATTTAACAATTAGTACTTTCTGCAAATGACTAATTTGGTCTGTCATTTCAAACACATACCTTTACAGGTCCAAAGAAATTTAGTACTCCCAGTGGCTAGCAGCTTGATAATGGAGCTAACATGTATTCTTGCATACTGATAAATATTTCATGAATTGTAGGCACTTGGTTGCAATCATTAATGAATGGGCTACTTTGTTAAAACACATTCTTGATCTGACTTTTCAAATTATTTGATTTAGTTGGTTTGGTTCAAGGGAGCCATACTTGGCTTCTCTGGCCAAGAAGCATACTCCAAATTCTTAGTATTAAGTTTCCTGATAGTATAATAGTTTTTTGGTACACTGTATTTTCTCAAAGAGTTTTTTTTTAGATAAATGTGAAAAGTCTCTCTTTAGCTAGAATGGCAAAAACTCAAAAGAGATCATGATCACAAGGACACCATAACTTATAAATGACTTGTTGAGACCAGAACCCCAAAATGATGCTGAGAATAGCACTAACATCTCAAAAAGGGATAATTATTAAATAACATTTATAGGAGGCCCATGTTTGGAGGAGTTTTCCTCCTACACATTGAACTAAAAATCAAAATGGAGTCACTCATACTAAACTTCCATGTCCCCCAGCTAAAACTAAGCTGTTTATCTGACCTTGCAATAGACTGGGATTACAGAGAGGCCAAGTCTTAATTTTCAAGATAATGAAGTTCCCTCTGTCTTAATCCTTACACAGAATACCTGAAGTAATCTGAAGTTAACTGATTGGTCATTTCAAAGTTACTTTCTTTGTAAGGAGGTGCAGGGAAACAGAATAATAATTTAAAAAACCACCAATCTGCTTTTTTCAAGCCTTTCCCTATCTATAAAACCAACCTCCTCTGCTTGGTTCATCAGAACACTAATTTCATCTTAAAATGCTGCCCAATTCCAGAATTTAAAAAAAATTGATATTTTTTTAATCATATAGAGGTGATTAATTAAAAAAAAATATAAAGACCAGATGGGGGAAAAACACAGGCATATAAAGAATAGGTCAAGTAAGGTATCTATAAAATTATGATTTTCTCAGGTGTGCTTTCTTTTTTCCTATTTAAATAACAAAGCAATGAACTGCAGAACAAGACCCTCCAATAACCTCCAGCAGTTGTCTCCCACAGAAACATCAATGTGAACACCTATTTACACAAGATCCTACCTTCATCACTGAGTTAAGGAAAACAGGTGAGAAACTGCAGTAACTGGTTTTAGCATAACAAGATGCTTTGAGGAAGGCAGAAAGGAAAGAGATGCCCGAGTCACACTCCTCAGCACAAGAGAAGAGACTCCTCCAATTTGGAGAAAAGGGAATTAAGTCCAGGTCTTGACTTGGAACCCTGCAGAGCCCCAAGGTCCCTGCTCCCGGGCCACAGACAGGGGCTCCCATGTAGCCTTGTGGCTGACTGACTTAACTCTAATGCTTCTCCTCCAACCTTGGGCTTACAGTGTAGAAAAAGATTTCATCTATTGGGGAAAGGGGTGAATGAGGTAGGGCAGGGAAGTCTACATAGAACTTTGCCTTGAAATAGTATTGAGCTGGTGAAATCCACCACCAGGCAGATCCCAGTAGTTCTCATCTGTTTTAGGCCTGTGCTGTAGACAGGTTCTCTGGACCTTACCCCAGTGCCCGGCTAAGACCTGGGCCTAGAGGGATAGACTTGTATTCTGGCCAGCTGCAGTGCTCTCAGGCCATGGCACCACAACATGGAAAGAAACATTGTCCACTTGGGAGAAGAAGAAGAAAATAAATACCAAGTCACTACTTAGGAATCTAGAACTGGCTCCTTCAAAGTGAGGCCCAACAAAATCCCAAGATGACGTGACAACCACACATATTGGTAACTTTGGACAAGGTTTCTAGGCCCTCTGTAAGGTCCTTGCTTAGCAGCTGGATGGCCATCTTCAGGAAAGCCTTCATCTTAACAAATTTTGCTTTCCCTCCCAGAGTCCTTTCTGAGAAAGGCTCACCACTCCCTTATACTGGCATTCTTTCCCGCCCAAGGGTGGATCACCACTCCCTCATACTACCGCCCCCAACCCTTTACCACCCTGCTTTAGGACCCAGCCAACTCTAATCCCTGAGCTTGCCCCTTAAAAGTCTCGGAACCCAAGCCTGTATTCTCTCTCTCCTTCTATGGAGAGATGGCCCTTATTTGTCAGCTCTGACAAATAAACTCTCTGTGTATCGCTGCCTGGTCTCAAGTCTTTAATTTCTCACTCGCATGTCTCCCAGTTCCTAGCTTTCCTTTCAGCTCCCCGTCTTGGGGTGTGTTCTAATGCTGAAACACAGGCAGTGACCACAGGCACAGAAAAAAGAAGCTTGCCTATATCCTGAAGGGCAGATACAAAGCCAGATTGTGAACTTAATAACACCTAATCATTCAATATGCAGATGTCATCATTGTTCATCACCAGCATCAAGAATATTCAGAGAACCATGATTTCACCTAACAAACAAAATAAAATGCCAGAAACTGACCAAAGAGCAATATGTACAAACCCTCAGAATTTTAAATACTTAAAGAAACTGAACAGACTTTAAGAAATCATAAGAAACAACTGAGTACTTTGTCAGAGAAATTTAAGAGATTGAAATAATTTTAAAAAGCAAATCCTTCCAAGCACAATGGCTCATGCCTGTAATCTCAGCAGTTCAAGAGGCTGAGACAGGAGGGTTGCAAGTTCAAAGCCAACCTCAGTAACTTAGTGAAACCCTATAGGAAGCCACCCATGAAATGTGTGTGTACCAAATCAGCTTGGAAGCCACTCAGTAGGAAAATCTGGTATTTAGGAACTCCCAGCAGCACGCCTGCTGGTTTTGAGACAGTGCGGTGCATTTGAATTCCTACCCAGCTCTGCCAAAGATCCCAAGCAACATGGGAGATGGGTGCAACCTGTTAAGAACCAAGCAGCTTACCTGGTCCCACCACTATTCTGTTTTTGAGAAGAAGTTTCTATTGAAACCTTTTGATTTGTTCCAATATAAATAAAGCAAGCACAGGCTCCTTTCTTTGTGAGAAGCTGCAACCCCTCTGGTTGGCCTGGCCCATCCCTGCCTCCACTCTGAGAACATATTTCTGGTGTCCTGTGTTTATTTTATAGTACTATTTTCTTAGCTTTTATTTCTCAGCCAGTCCACCCCTCCAAAGGGGAACCCTTTCCCTGGCCCACACAGGAAGTGTGGGAGAAAACCCTACCTCTAATAGAAAAATAAAAAGGGCTGGAGATGTGGCTAAGTGACACTGGGTTCAATCTATGGTACCAAAAATAAAAAGTAAATCCTACAGCTGAAAAGTATACTGATGCTAATACCATGCTGTTTTGTTACTATTGCTTTGTAGTATAATTTTAAGGTCTTGTATAGCGATGCCACCTGCTTCACTCTTCTTGATAAGGATTGCTTTAGCTATTCTGGGTCTCTTATTTTTTCAGATGAATTTCATGACTGCTTTTTCATTGAAGTATCATTGGGATTTTGATTGGAATGGCATTAAATCTGTATAATGTTTTTGGTAGTATGATCGTTTTGACAATATTAATTCTGCCTATCCAAGAACAAGGGAGATCCTTTCCATCTTTGAAGGTCTTCTTTAATTTCTTTCTTTAGTGTTCTATAGTTGTAGAGGTCTTTCACCTCTTTTGTTAAATAAATAAAACACTTGGAAAGCAACCTAACAAAACAAATAAATAAATAAATAAGTAAATAAAACAAAACAAAACACTTGGAAAGCAACCTATTTATTTTGCGGCTATTGTAAATGGGGTAGTTTTTCTCGTTTCCCTTTCAGAGGATTTGTCACTGATATACAGAAATGCCTTTGACTTGTGGATGCTGATTTGGTATCCTGCTACTTTGTTGAATTCATTTACTAGTTCTAGAAGTTTTCTGGTGGAATTTTTTGGGTCTTCTAGGAATTGAATCATATCATCAGCAAATAGTACTAATTTGAGTTCTTCTTTTGCTATCTGTGTCCCTTTAATTTCTTTCATCTAATTGTTCTCGCCAGTGTTTCAAGAACTATATTAAATAGAAGTGGTGAAAGAGGGCATCCCTGTCTTGTTCCAGTTTTTTAGAGGGAATGCTTTTTTCAATTTTTCTTCATTTAGAATGATGTTAGCTTTTACAATGTTGAGATATATAAACCAATGGTACAGAACAGAGGACACAGAGACTAACCCACATAATTAGTTATATTAGACAAAGGCGCCAAAAACATATTGGAGAAAAGAGAGCCTCTTCAACAAGTGATGCTGGGAAAATGGGAAATCCACCTGCAACAAAATGAAATTAAACCCCTATCTCTTACCATGCACAAAACCCAACTTAAAGTGGATCAAGGACCTAGGAATTAAACCAGAGACCGTGCATCTAATAGAAGAAAAAGCAGGCCCAAATCTCCATCATATCAGATCAGGGCCCTACTTCCATAATAAGACTCCTATTGTGCAAGAATTAATAAATTATGGATTCAAACTAAAAAGCTTCTTCTCAGCAAAAGAAATAATCAGTGAGGTGAACAGAGAGTCTACAGCTTGGGAGCAAATTTTTACCACTTGCATATCAGATAGAGCACTAATCTCTAGGGTATAATAATAAGTAACCCAATCAATAAATGGGCCAATGAACTGAACAGATACTTCTCAATAAATGGGCCAATGAACTGAACAGATACATACAATCAATCAACAAATACATAAAAAAATGTTCAGCATCTCCAGCAATTAGAGAAATGCAAATCAAAGCCATTCTAAGATTTCATCTCACTCCAATCAGAATGGCAGGTATTAAGAATATAAACAACAGTAAGTGTTGGCAAAGATGTGTGGGAAAAGGCATACTAATACATTGCTGGTGGGACTGCAAACTGGTGCAGCCAATATGGAAAGCAGTATGGAGATTCCCTGGAAAACTGGGGATGGAACCACCTTTGGAGCCAGCTATCCCACTCTTTGGTTTATACCCAAAGGACTTAAAAACATACAGCCACATCAATGTTTATTGCAGCACAATTCACAATCACTAATCTGTGGAACCAACCTACCTAGGTGCCCTTCAGTAGATGAATGGATAAAGAAACTGTGGTACATATACACAATAGAATATTACTCAGCAATAAAAGAGAATAAAATCATGGCATTTGCAGGTAAATGGATGGAGTTGGAGAAGATAATGCTAAGTGAAGTTAGCCAATCCCAAAAAACCAAATGCCAAATGTTTTCTCTGATATAAGGAGGCTGATTCATAGTGGGGTTGGGAGGGGGAAGCAAGGGAAGATTAGATGAACTCTAGATAGGGCAAAGTAGGTGAGGGGAAGGAAGTGGGCGTGGGAGTAAGAAAGATGGTAGAATGAGATGGACATCATTACCCTAAGTACACGTTTGAAGATATGAATGGTGTGAATATACTTTGTATACAACCAGAGATATGAAAAACTGTGCTCTATGGTAATATGAACTGTAATGCATTCTGCTGTCATATATAACAAATTAGAATACAAAGGAAAATAAAAGTATACTGAACAAAACAGAACAATGATAGAAAGCATTAATAGCAAAATAGATAAAAAGAAGAACGAACTTCATATTCAGAAAACCAAAAAAAAAAAAAAAAGATGAAGGAAAAAAAAAAACTTTGGGACAGTAAGCATTGCTGGGGGTTATTGTGGTTCAAGAGAGACTTGAAAATGCTAAGGATGTAGAAAGTTTATTCAAAGAGGAAATACTTCCCAAATCTAGACAAGGTATCGAAGTAATTGGATCACAACCAATTACAGGATGGGCCAAGATCACTAGTCAGATTTAACTCAACCAAGTTTACCCTGAAACATAATCAGGCTCTCAGCAGTTAAAGAGAGGATTCTCAAAAGAAACAATACATAAGGTGTCCCAATTTGACTGATGGCTGACTTAGCAGAAACAACACAGGCCAAGAAAGAATAACATGAGAGATTACAGTGTTCAAGGGAAAAAAATGCCAAGGCCAACCAAGAACACTACACTCAGGAAAGCTACCCTTAAAAAATGAAATTAATAAAGACATTCTCAAACAAGCTAAAATTTATTACCCTCAGATCTGTCTTTTAGGAAATCCTAAAGGGCATTCTTCAAACTGAAATAAAGTACAAAAAAAAAAAATACATGTATATTGGAAGTATAAAATTCACCAATAAGCATAACTATATATAAATTCACTGGGTTTTTTTGTTGTTGTTGTTTGTTTTTTTGGTGCTGGGGATTAAACCTAGGGCCCTGCACATGCAAGGCAAACACTCTACCAACTGAGCTACATCCCCAGCCCCTCAGTTTTTTAATATTGTAAACACACTGCATAAACATTTGTATCCTCAGCATGAAGAATAAAAAAGTTGCTTTTTAATTTTTTTTAGTTGTTGATGGACCTTTATTTATTTATATGTGGTGCTGAGACTTGAAGCCAGTGCCTCACACAAACTAGGCAAGCTCTCTACCACTGAGCCAGCCCCCTAAAAAATAATTTTTAAATTAACTATATTAATATGTTGAGAGAGGCAGTGTAAAAAGTGAAATGGAGGTACGTATAGTGGTATATGCCTATGATACCAGCTACTCAGAGAGGTAGAAGGATCACAAGTTCAAAACCAATCCAGGCAACTTAGTAAAATTCTACTGAACCCGGGGTGCCTATCATGGAACTATGTCACCAACCCTTTTTATTTCGAGACAGGTTTTCACTAATTTGCCTGATATTGGCCTCCAACCTATGATCCTTCTGCCTCAAGCCTCCTGAGTCATAGGGATCACAACCATGTACCACTGCATCCAGCTAGAGTTTTGTTTTGTTTCTTATCTTCACAATAATCAATATAGATTTGCTACCATTTCACCATAGCTTGTTACCAAAACTTTTTTGGCGGGGAGATACTAGAGGATGAACCCAGAGGTGATGTTTACATCCCCAGCTACATCCCCAGCCCCTTTTTGATACAGGATCTCAATAAGTTGCTGAGGCTGGCTTTGAACTTGTGATCCTCCTGCCTCAGCCTCCTGAGCTGCTGGGATTACAGGCATGCACCACCAGCCCAAAAGATGTTTTTTATAAGTCTCATAGTAACCACAAATCAAAAACCTGTATCTTGGGTTCAGTGGTGCATGCCTATAATCCCAGAGAATAGGGAGGCTGAAGCAGGAGAATCTCAAATTTGAGACCAGTTTCAGCAACTTAGCAAGACCCTGTCTTAAAATAAAAAGGGGATACAGCACAGTGGTAAAGCACCCCTGAGTTCATTCCTAGTACCCTAAACCCCCCGCCCCCGAAAAAAGCCCAGCAGAGTAGCAGCACACACTTGTAATCCCAGTGGTCTGGGAAACTGAGGCAGAATGATCACAGGTTCAAAGTCAGGTCAGAAACTTAGGAAGGCCCTAAGCAACTGTTGCAAGACCCTGTCTCAAAAAAATAAGTGGGGGGTGGGGTAAGAGGTGTTAGGATATGGCTCAATGGTAAAGAGCCCTGGGTTCAATCCCTGGGACCAAAAACCTACAATAGACACACAAACCAATAAGCAAGGAATCAAAACACACTACTAAAGAAAACTCAATCACAATGCAAAGAACTACAAAAGAGAAAAGAATTACAAATTACAGAATGGAAATAGTAAGTCCTCACCTATTGATAATTACCTTAAATGTAATTAAAATTTCCAATTAAAAGACAAATGAATGAATATAAATCTTAGAAATTCATTTTATCTCTAAGAATATGCATACTGAAAGTGAAGTCATGGAATAAAATATTACATGCAAATGCAATACGAAAGAAAGCGTGAATAGCCATATTTTATCAAATAAGAGAGACTAAATAAAAAGCACAAAAAGACCAGAAGGTCATTATGTAATGATAAACAATCAATTCAGCAAGAGGAAATAACAAGTATATATGCACACAATTTGTCAAAACAAATATGTAAGATGAATATTAACAGACCTAACAGAGTACCTTAATAGTAGGACACTTTATAACGTGCCACTGTCAGCAATGGACAGATCATTGAGACAGAAAACCGACAATTACACCCTGAACCAAATGGACCTCTACAGAACACTGCATTACAAAATACAAATTCTTTACAGCACATGAACATCCTCTAGGACATAAAATAAGGTAGGCAACAAAATAAATCCCAACAAACTTTTAAAAACTGAAATCACGGGCTGGGGCTGTAGCTCAGAGGTAGAGCACTTGCCTACCATGTGGGAGGCACTGGGTTCGATCCTCAGCACCACATAAAAATAAATAAATAAAACAAAGGTATCATGTCCATCTATAACTAAAAATATATATTAAAGAATGCTATCAAGTATCTTTTCTAAACACAATGCAATAAAACAGTAATATGGAATTATAAATGAAAATTTCACAGCATGGTCCAAACAACCAATTATCAAGAAAAAAAATTATAAGAAAATGGAAATAAAACATTCCAAAACTTATGGAATGCAGCAAAAGCAGTACTACCGAGGTAGTTTAGCACAACTGACAACATCATCAGAAAAGATCTCAAAATAACCTATCATTTTACCTCAAGGAACTAGAAAAATAAGAACAAATCAGACCCCAAAATAGTAGAAGGGAAGAAAGAGCAGAAATAAATAGAGACTGAAAATAAAAAGACCAGCAAGATGAAGAGCTGGTTCTTCAAAAGGATAAAAATGTAAGCCCCTAGGTAGACTAAGAAAAAAAGATGATTCAAATGAAATTCAAATGAAAAAAAGAGACATTACAACTGGCACTACTGAAATATAAAAGATAATCAAAGACAATTATGAAAATTATATGGCAATAAATTTGGTAATCTAGAAGAAATGAATATATACTTTACCATGACTGAATCATAAAGAAATAGAAAATCTGGACCAAAAATGAGTAACAAGATTAAATCAATAATAAAGAAACACAGGACCAGAGAGATGGCTTCACTACTGAATTCTACCAAACACTTAAAGAAGAACTAATACCAATACTCAAATTATTCCACATAATGGAAGGGGAGGCAATTCTTCCAAACTTATTATATGAGGTCAACACTATCCTGCTACTAAAACCAGATAAAGAAACAACAGGGTCTGGGGTTGTGGCTCAGCAATAAAGTGCTCGTCTAGCATGTGCAAGGCCCTGGGTTCAATCCTTAACACCACATATAAAATAAATAAAATAAAGGTATTGTGTCCAACTACAACTAAGAAATAAAAAAAAAGAGAAACAACAAAAAGATATGGACCCTGATAAACATACACGCAGAAATCCAGAACAAAATACTAGCAAACCAAATCCAATAACACATTTAAAAGAAATTCTCCAAGGTCCAATGATATTAACATACACAAATCCATATCATTTCAACAGATGCAGAAAAAGAATTGATAAAATCTCTCAACAAGGGGCTGGGGCTGGGGCTCAGTGGTAGAGCACTCGTCTAGCATGTGCGAGGCCCTGAGTTCGATCCTCAGCACCACATAAAAATAGATAAATAAAATAAAGGTATTGTGTCCAATTATAAGTAAAAAGATAAAATATTTTTAAAAATCTCTCAACAATTAGGTATAGGAAGAATATATCTCAGTATAATAAAGCCCTATATAAGATACATACAGCTAATATCATATTGAACAGGAAAGAGCTAAAAGCTTTCTGAGAACTGGAACAAGATAAGGATACCCATTTTCATATGTAACACAGTACTAGGAGTCCTCACCAGAGTAGTTAGGAAAAAGAAAAAAGTAAAGGCATCCATGTTGGAAAGGAGGAAGTCAAATTGTCAATGTTTGCATGTGACATGATCCTAAATTTAGAATACCCTAAAGACTCTACAAAAAAGACTCATTAGAACTAATAAATAAATTGAGGAAAGTATCTGGATATAAAATTGACAAAAGTCAGCAGCATTTTTACATGCCAAAAGCAAATTATCTGAAAAAAGATATTAAAAAATTAATGTTTGGAGAGAGTCTTACTCTGATTTGACCATTACAGTGTATGTTTGTATCAACACATCACATGATAACCTATAAATATGTATAATTTGTATCAAAAACTTAAAAAAATAAAAATAAAAAAAGAATAGATTAGAATGATGTTTCTAATCTTCCCCAGGAGAAATTTGTGAGGTCAATAGGAGAAAACAATTGCAAGGATTCAAAGTGATACCAATAAAATTAAGGTATCAATATATAAAAATATTTATGAAATAATACTAAAGTATATTATATAAACTTAACTATAAAAGGATACATTGGCTTAAGACCAAAGTCAAATGAAGATAAATACAAGTTATATATACTGATATATATATAAATCTAAAAATTAATAATGAAAACATACTCTTCTTTAGGAATTCAAGTATCCATCAGACTAAACAAATATCATCATAGTACTGGCAACACTTTACCTGTTTTAAAATAAGAGGCTATCTTAAAACAAGAGGCTATAGGAATACTAGTCTTTTATCTTTATAAAGAAATGTTAGTTATACTTGAACTTAAAAATGAATAATGGCAATCATTCAACACTTGGGCTTCATATCTACCAGTTCCTATCTGTAAAGTTAAAGGGGCTATCTTAGGACAAATCACAGGGTCATCACAAATATACATGTTCATATGATTGCTGATCATGTCATAAGGCTAAGATGTAAAAGATCTATCTGTTGCTGAACATAATTACAAATACACTGAATTAGGGAAAAATACACATTAATAAAGAAGCTATAATTTCACTGTCTGAACCATAATACTTAACTAACTGCACTTATCTATAGATGAATGAAGTGATTCCTTAGTTAAGTAAATTATACAATACCTCTACTACAAATGGAGGGAGCTCCAAGGCCTTCTGATAATAGTGAATTGCAAGATGAACCAGACCCAGTTGATGAAGGCCACGGCCCAAATTGTAGAATGATTCCTGGCAAGGTCCACGTAAACCAAGGTACCGATTAAGGAAGGAGAAGCCCTACCAAAAAAAAAAAGAAAAGAAAGAAAATTCAGTAGCTCACTCATTTGGTAAGGATGTACTAAACTATATGTGCCAGGTATTGGGAATAAAAATATTGAAGGAAAAAATAAAAGCCCTACCCTATAAGAGTATAGTATACGTTATACCATATCATATTTTCAAGCAAGCACTCTACCAACTGAGCTATATCCCCAACCCTCCATATCATATTTTGGATACATCAAACATATAAGGAAATCAGCCAGGCATAGTTATACATGCCTGTAATACCAGACACGAGGGAAGCTGAGGCAGAAAGAATTCAAGTTCGAGGCCAGCGTGGGTAAGTTAGTGAGACCCTACCTCAAAATAAAATAATATAAGGCTAGGGATATAGCTCAGATGTAGAATGCTCCTGTGTTCAATCCCTAGGATGAGAAAAAATAAATATGGAAATCATGAAAATAAAGTGTTGAAGATACAGTGGTAAATAAGGCTGGTAAAATCTCTTATCTCTTGGAGTTTACGGTAATCTTAGAAGACAAACTACAAAACATGTAAACAGGAAAACAAAAATAATTTTAAATTTTTATAAGAACCAGGAAGAAATTTGCTTTTTATTGGTGGTGCTGGGGATCAAACCCAGGGCCTACCACTGAGCTATACCCCTAGCCTACACAAAAGGAAAATTAAAAAGAAAAACAAAAAAACACCTACTTAGTGATGGTGTAAGAAATCATGTGCATCCAACATTCATTATCATATGTGTGTGTGTGTGTGAATGTGTGAGTCTCATCCCCACCCCTTTTTATTTATTAATTTTGAAACAGGGTCTCAGCCGAGGCTGGCTTTCAACTCAATCTTCCTGCCTCAGGCTCCCGAGTCACTGGGATCACAGGCATGCACCACCATACCTGACTATATAGTTATATTTTTAAAAACTAATTTAAATTAATCTTTAGGGTCTAGAAGAGCAGAGATGTTGGGGCTCCAGAGTATAAGGGAGACTGCATATAAATTCCTCTAGATTTTGCCTGTGTCTTTTTCCCCCGTGATCTGGTTGTGTATCCTTAGTACCTTGCTATATAATAAGTCTTGGCCAGGAGTACTGATTCTCAACATGTATTGAGCAGGTATTATTTTTGAAGTAGAAATTTTAAAAACATTAAATATGTTAATTTTCAAGAAACATAAAAATGAAAAATCCAAATGAATTACCTGCACAATAAGAGCATGTCTCTTTAACACATACTTCTGAGATGCCATGTGAATAAAGGTTAGGCCTATACAGAGGTTATAAAGAGGTTCATTTGGATAAGTGCGAAAGGCTTGCACATACTGCCCTGGAAAATAAGAAGTGGTGTCAGACGGTGTGACAAGAACAGAGTTCCTTATTTCCTTAACATATATTCAAACATTTTAAGGCCAAACATATAGTTCTGTCTTAGATATCAATCGATACATATTAATTTAATTTTATAGCAATATGTAACACAGAACACAATTAGAAGTGTCTCCATAAATGTATCTTGATCATGAAAATAAATGTGTAACTAAAAGTAACTTTTTTATTTAGCACAGCTAGATATTTCTACGTAGAATAATACTTCTTTAAAAAAGCATCAATTATGATCATAATTCTATTTATGATCTTAAATCTATTTAAAAGCATGAGTGAATTTTTGTAAAATTAATTGTTCTAATAAATTCAAATGTGATGAATTATAGAAGTGAGAAAAGGGAAAAGAAGTTTTGTTTCTTAGATTCAGTGTTTTCTTAAATGTGGCAACCGTATTTTTCCCAAGAGAAGCTCATGTGTCTAATAACAATTTGGGGTTTTAAGAATTCTGATATAAATTACCTCATGTTAAAAAACAAATGAGGTAGGATAATTTAGCCAAATTTTTCCTACATAGATGAAAACTTCTATTCCTTCTAGGTTCTATTCCAGGAGGAATGATACCACAGGTTTTTGTTTTTGCTTAAGCAGGAAAGATGGTAAATGGCCATTTGGACTTTTCTATTTTTACTGTCTATGAACATTTTTTAAATCTCAATTTTTCTATTTTCTAAATATTAAACCAACAATTAGAAAAAAGCATACATAGTAAAATTCCAAAAGCTGGTATTTGAGGTTACTGGCTGAACAATTATAAAAACATCAGCCATTCACAAACATGAAATTTTTTTTTTAAGTTTTAAATAGCCAAAATTGCAGTTTATTCAGAATTAACTTGACAGCAAAAGAGATGTGCCTAATTTTAAGTTTAAACATTTGGTTAAGTATTTTTCTTCTTGAGTACCTCTAATTCCTTATTTTTTTTTCTTTTTATGAGTAATGAATTTCCTTGAGTTTAATTGGAATTTGTAAGCATCATGTAAATAAATCTTATAAGACTTGCCTCCTAGAGGAATGACTATCAGCAAATCTTAAATCCTTTTTTGCAAATAGCAAACCAAATTAGGGGCAAAGCATTCATAATTACTGAAAATTATTTTAAAAACAAACAAACCTTAGTAGGGAGATTTCTTGATCTTTAAAATGAATAAGTCCTTTCAAAACTAATAAGAATAACAAAAACTATCATTATTGCTAATACTTATAGCTACTCATGCTATCAATGTACCAAGCATTGTTTCAGGTAGTTTATATTAACTCATTTAATTTGCACAGTAATCTCTAAGGTAGGTCCAATTATTATCTCCATTTTAGAAATAAAGGAACAGAACAGAGCAACACAGAATAGCTGTTATTTAAGCCTAGGCAGCTCTGCTTCAAAGGCTTGGTCCTTTAACATTATACTGTTTATGTTTAACGAAGTCATGTGCCAGGACACTTACCAAGTGCATGCTTAAAACTTCCAGATACAAATGCATTGTGTCCATTTAAAACACAAAGGGCATGATTATCTGGGTTTTTCAGCATTAGACGGAGACAGAAGCGATGATGTCTTACATCTTGGGAGTGCATGGTAACTTGATTGAAAATATTCCAGAGCTGGGGTTTATTGACATTTTCCATTACCATTATCCTATTGCAGAAAGAAGGTGAAGAGAAAATAATGTTTTGTTTTTTTTTTTAAAAAGCCCATTTCCTGATTTCTAAGAATGAAACCCTTTAGCACTATCCTTCTAATACTAAACTGTACCATCCCCAACAAGGAAAAGCAAAGTGCTTCAATCTATTTAAGCAAAACCTCTTATACAATAAAAGATTTTTCTCAAAAAATGCTGCTTAAGTCAATATTTCTACATCTTGTTTCTGTTTTTCAACAAAACTCTTAAACCAAAAAAAAAAAAAAAAAAAAAAATTCAATTGGTTTCACTTTTTCCTCTCCCTGCCCAGCTGAAGTACTATAAGCATTTAATGAATAATAATATGCTCCTAACACTGAAAAAAAGGCTTTGTACATAACTCAACCCTCATAATACTATGGGGGAGTAATGGTATTAAGATGTCCTTCTATAAATGGGAGAGAGAGGCACAAGAGGTTAAATTAACTAGCCTTAAGTCACAAAGCCAGGGCTGGGATTTGAACCCAGGAAATCTAGCTCTACATGCTCTCAAATGCTGCCTCTGAGAATCACCAATGAACTGAACCAGCACACAATGAAAGCTAGTAATAAAATAGCTTATTAATTCTTGACTATAAGTCTAAATCAAAGTAAATGTACATTCTATCATAAAGAATCTGATGAGATTATTGGAAAGTCACCTGATGTAGTTGTATGCCTTTCTGAAATTTTTATCCAGAATTGCAGCAGACAGACCAAAGTATTCTAGTTCTTTGCGTTTTTGCCTGTCATCATAAAATGAATAATATTCCAATGAAGAATCTACAAGTAACTCGGCCTCTTGAAATCGGGATAGATCACATAAAGAATATATGGCCTTCAATAGAAGGTTCCACCAGTCATCTTTTGGCAAGACACTTGTGAGTACAGCAAATATTGCTAAAATGAGACCAATGAAAACCAGTTAGGTTACGGTATTTCCAGAAACAGTGTATCAGAAAGAAAAATTCACATGCTTGATTTTAAGATAAACTTAATAACCACAGCCCTATGGGCCTGAATTCTTACCAATAACACTCCTTACAAAAATGAGTAGGGAGTAGTTGGTTGTTTATATTCCTTCAACACTGTCCCCTTTTTCTCTGCCTGCTTAACAATATGCAATTGTTAATTCTCATTATGACTTGTTCTCTACAAAGTCCAACTTACCCCATTTGCATTTTTTGGTACCAGCTAGGATGTATGCTCCTCCAGAGCAGAACAAATGGCCTTTCCATGATTGTGATCAGATAGAGGATTCTGCACATACAAAGCATTCCAATGCCATTTTCTCAGCTAATGACTTCCAATTTATATTTGAGATTAAAGTTGTTCTTGATCTTTTTCTAATCAATTTTATCTTTCTGAAGTTTTTCTTTAAACAACCTTCTTGTCCTCCTTTCTCTGTAATATGCTTCTCTTTTATAACCTTAAAAGTTATTAAAAAGTTTTTTCTGTCCTTGATCCAATAATTCTCCTTGTGGGAATCTATCCTAAATAATCAAAATATGGATAAATCTATATGTACAAAGATGCTTACTACATTATTTACAAAAAATTCAGCAGAAGTATCATATAAAAATGATAAGGAAATGATTAAATTATGGAACTTCTATCCAAAGGAATATTATATATTCCTAAAATATAGCTATGACAAGAGAGTAACATGAGAAAATTTCTGTGAGAAAACATTAAGTGAAAATATCAGAGTATAAAGTTCTATTTAACATAAAAAGGTTTAGCTCATCCACCCTGGGGCACCATGTAAGGTGATCCCCACCGTGATGACATTAACAAAACTAACCAACAAAACCTTATGAACCTAAGAAAAACCAACAACAGATCTGAAATGAGAATCCACTGAAACAAGCAATATCGGATATAGAGAAAAACAAAACTTAAGGAAACATGGTCTAATATATACTACAGAGGTAGAAAATGTTGGGATAAACCCAGAATTAATGAATTGGAGAGCTGGCAGGGCTCTCAGGCATTTATAGCTAGATGATAACCAGCTAAGTCCTCCTGCCTTTCTTCCGATTCTAATAATGCTATAGTGATTTAATAAATGTTTGTTAAATTAATTAATAATGAAGTCAGATTCTGCCTAATTTATACCTCTAGTTTAAAGCCTTAGTAATTTTCAAAATTTTCTTTTTTTTTTTTAAAGAGAGAGTGAGAGAGGAGAGAGAGAGAGAGAGAGAGAGAGAGATAGAATTTTTTTTTTAATATTTATTTTTTAGTTATCTTTATTTGTATGTGGTGCTGAGGATCGAACCCGGGCCGCACAAATGACAGGCGAGCGCACTACCACTTGAGCCACATCCCCAGCCCCTCAAAATTTTCTGAGTAATAACCTTACCCAAACATATTTGATGCTTTTCCAAGTAAAATTAGATGCCTTTTAAAGTCCTAAGACTTGAGAGTAGGTCATAGCAACTTATTTTCAAAAAGTTTCTATGGCTATTACTACATTCATCAAAACTGAAACAGAATGGAATGTATGTAATCAAAGTGACTGGACAAATAATTGGTTTTGCCACCAAATCTTCAAATTTCTTCAAATATACTTTCTTCTTAAAAGTCAAAATTACCCAGGTATGGTGGCACACACCTGTAATCTGCGTGGCTTGGGAGGGTAAGGCAGGAGGATCTAGAGTTCAAATCCAGCCTTGGCAACTAAGTGAGACCCTGTCTCTAAATAAGATATAAAGGGCTGGGGTTGTGGCTCAGTGGCAGAGCATTTGCCTAGCATGTGTGGGGCACTGGGTTCCATCCTCAGCATCACATATAAATAAGTAAAAAATAAAAGTACATCAACAAAAAAGATTGAAACAAGGATTAGGGATGTGGCTCAGTAGTAAAGCACCTCTGGGTTCAATCCCCAGTACCAAAAAAAAAAAAAAAAGAAAAATCAAAATTAAAGTTTCATTTTTCAACAGAAGGTTGCAAGCAGATGTTTTCCTTTTAATATTTTAAAAACTGAAGTATTTAGCCTTGACTTTCAACATCAAATGAGTTTATTATACTTGAGAGATATGGATTCAAAATTTCATTTTATTTGAAAAGGGTGTATTTTCAATTTGATTACTGTCAGATATTACTTCATGAGATAGTCTGAATTCATCTAAGTTATATATAATAAAGCAAATGAAGAAATTACCTTTTGTATCACAATTTGCTGTCTCTTGATCATTGTTGTCTGATATTTTGTCTCTTGATACTTTAATAAGGTAGAGATGCCTCTCTCCAGATTTGGAACTAGATATCAGACAGACTTGGGCTCTGTTCATAGCTACCTGAATTAAAGAAGGTAATTAGTTTTATTAGTCAATAGTTTATTAAAGAAAACTGAAGAGCCACAATTACCACAAATGTGACTGAAAGTTCCTCCAGTAAGGGGAAAAGAGGTCAAATTATTATAAAAACAAACAAAAACACCCTAAAAGCAGAATAAAATTGATTTTTTTTTTCTTTACCAAAAGAATTTCGGTCATACTATTCATCTTAGATAGGAAAAAGAAGGCAATTCACATTAACTTTATAACATATACATAGACATGCCATCTCCCTGCAAAAACAGCCAGACTCAGAAAGGACATCAGGTCTAGAAGAATTTTGGCACATAGCACTGCCTATATGGTCAATAACTGATGATACTATGGCTCTCACTTTTCTAAGTAACTTCTAGGAAAGGTTTTATTTCATGTACTCTATGGTCAAGTTTATAATATCAGGTAGTTTATAATATCAATTATACACCACTAATTAATTTCTAAGTCTTTTGTCTATATTTGACTTTCACATTAAAATGTCTGATTTAAAAGAGTAAAACAATTATAAGTAGCAATGTTGGTTTAAATCAAATACCAAACATTTAAAAAGTCATATAAAGATAATTACCAACCTTTAAAAGCATGGCTAGCATGGTTAGTAAAGTATCCACATAACCATACATTTTGCCTTGTGAAAACAACAGTGTAGAACGATGAAGCAATAACTTCAGTTCCTAAATAAACAAACACATGATGAGTGTGACAAAATCCCTTTGCTGTAAACTGTTTTATTTGCACAGAAAAGCTTTATTTTAGAAATCAAAAGAATGCTTTATGATTTTTGCTTTATGATTTTTCACAATGATTAATGTCTAATATTATAGAAACTATAATTTATAATGTTTCCTAATAAAATGCCTGAATCTTAAGGCTCAATGTAATTTTTCAAAAACATTAAATTTAATATCCCCAAATTTGGGACTGGGGCTAGAGCTCAGTGGAAGAGTGCTTGCCTTGCACATGTGAGGCCCTGGGTTCGAACCTTAGCACCACAAAAAATTAAAAAAAAAAATAAAATAATTCTGTACAACTATAAAAATTAAAAAAAAAAAAAAAATCCCCAAATAAAACTTTGGATGTAAACTATAGGGACATCCTTAACTGAGGAGAAAGTTCTAAAATACAATCCACCAGGAAAAACTTCTGTTACATGGTCTACCTGCTGTGCAGCATTTGCATCCTGGGCTAAAGTATCAGGATCATACATTGGTTCCAGAGCTTCCAGAGCTTTCTCAGGTCGGCCCAGCTGCTGCTGAAGGGTGGAAAGTGAAATCCTTGCATCCAAATGGAGGGGGGCCAGATCAACCACTTTGCCATAGCTTTCAGCAGCACGCTCCATATAGCCTAAGGCCTTTAAACATTCTAAAATAATGTTAAAGCAAACATGTGTCAGATTAAATTGGCCAAAATTGGTTTTTCCATTTTTAAAGAAAAAATACATTAACATAAAAAATTACAAGAAAGAAATGAATACGTCTTTTTTAGTACTTTAAGCAACAATCCCTTCCAATTTTTATTGATTGATCAATCTCTAAATTTAAATTGCTACAAGGACATATTCAGTGTATATATATAATATGGCATTTTGCTTTATTCACTTAGCATTATCCTTCAAATATTTCCCCATGTTTTCACTGGCATTTTGAATAGTTATATAATAATCACATTATTAACCATATTACTTGACATTTAGGTTGTTTCCAAATGTTTATTCTTGTAATACCACAATAAACACCTTCATATATATAAAGCCACAGTTCATAGCTGGTAAACCAATTTAATCCATAGATATAATTATTCAGTTTTAAAGATAATTGTCTACATATTTTAATTAGTATTTTTAATTTAGATCCAGAGTACTGGCTTCTTTTGAAAAACTTGGATTTGGCAACATTGGGTCCCCTATTCCCATGCTGAGAAACAGCCCTTAGACAGCACTCTCCAGCTCTCTCTACTATTATCACTTGCCCACTTCACTCATTTTTGTTACTCCTGAGTTTTGTGATTCCCAATATCAACAACTCCCCCTCACTTCACTCAATTAGCTCCCCAGGATAGTTCTCAGACATGAGAGTACTGAACTCTATTCCTCAAACTATGCCCATTCAACCACCAAGTCCTATAATTTGAACTTGAAAATGGGTCTCTATGGGGAGTTGTGCCTCAATGGTAGAGCACTTGCCTAGCATGCCTTAGGCATTGGGTTCACAAAAAAATAAAATAAAGGTATTGTATCCACCTACAACTAAAATAAATATATATATATATATATATAAATAAAAGAAAATGGTCTCTGTGAGCATTTCTTCTTTCCACCCTAATAGCCATAACACTAATCTAGGCCCTTTTCATCTCTTTCCTTTTCTACTGCAGTGATGATCTAAATATTTTTGCCTCTTGTTTTCTCAAATCTGCCTAGACTATCAACTATGGATTGAATTTTGAAAATAAGTTAGAATACTAAATATGAATGGGATCATCACAAAGGCACTTCTAAAATTTTTCAATTTTACAGATATTTTAAGTTATAAGTATTAAATTCCTCTAATGATTTTTCTTGATTTTTAGATGACTCTGAGGTTTTACCTTCCACTCTTCTCAAGTTACATGGGCTCAAAATAGAAATAGTACTTAATATATCATAATGAAGTAGGAATTTTTAAAGTATTTTTACTATTATTAACACAGGAGTAGTTTCAATATCATAGCCTTATGCAATAAAAACCAAAAGCCTCTCTGCTCATCTTGAAAATTCAAATCTCACAAAGATGACGTTTTATAACGCTGTATGATAATATTATATTTCTATTCATGTTCACTCATCGAAACAGAAAAGCATTCCTTTTTTTTTTTTTTTGTACCAGGGATTGAACCCAGGAGAACTTGACTGAGCCACATTTCCAGCATGTTTTTTTACTTTGAGATAGCGTCTCACTAAGTTGTTTAGGGCCTCACTAAATTGCTGAGGCTGTCTTTGAACTTGCAATCCTCCTGCCTCAGCCTCTTGAGCCACTGGGATTACAGGCATGCTATACCATGAATAGCTAGAAAAGCATTATCTTAAGTACTCTCTTTCCCAGTTCATTTCTGTGATGTGAGTGAGCTACTGTCTCAAATGTCTAGTTCTTCTCTAGTTAGAGAATTTTCTATAATAGTTCTCATATAATAATAATATCTTAGAGCCATCAGAACTTTCTGTCATCAATATTTTAAACCAAAACGATTCAATATTTAATGCATCTTCTATGTTAACTCAATAAGAAATCCAGTTAGAATATATTTACTTTCATATATTTTTCCAAGATATTGTGTTCTGAAGCTGTTTTTTGTATTCTAATTAAGTTATTTCAGATTACTGTGGACTTAGGAAAAGTGAAATGAATGATAATTTAATCTTGACATGTGGCTCAAAGAGTACTGAAAATACATTAAATATTTTCTCTCAAAGTAAAATATTAAGTATCCATCTGTAAAAATTCTTCAAAAATTAGATTTCATCCCAAGTCTGATAATACATTACCACAAACCAAATTATACAGGTTAAGAGACAGACATTTAAGGGACATGTTAGTCCTTCTTCTTCTCTCTGTTACCAATAAGTAAATTGTTCCTCCAAAGCATTAGTGAGGGGAAATCACTTAGTAGAGTCTGACAATTTAATAAATTCTGATCTTCATAAAACCACCCTGATCTGGGCAAAGTGGCACACACCATAATCTCAGCTACTCAGGAGTCTAAGGTAGGAGTAAGGCAACTTAGACCCTTTTTTAAAATAAAATTTTAAAATATAAAAAAGGGCTGGGGATATAGCTCAGGGGTAGCATGTGTAAGGTCCTGGGTTCAATCTTCAGTATCAAAAAACAAACAAAAAACTGCCTGAAACCGCAAATACTTTCCACTAAGATATTAACACAATTATTAGCATCTTGGAATAATAAGTTCTTGTCCGCTTATATGATTAAAACTTTTCCCTCCCACTAAAAATATATTACCTGCATGCCGAAGCCAAACTACTGCAAGGTTGTATCTTTCAGAGCAAACTAATGCACTGAGGAGGGGAAGCGCAGAATGATATTCACCAACATCCAGAAAAGCTTCAGCAACATCTAGATATAGGTCTCCCATATCTTCAGGATTCTGTTCCACTAGCGTTGTCAAGAGAGGCTAGACCCCAAATAAAAGCCTGAAGTCATCAAACATGCATTACAAGTGTGCACATTTATGTATAGTTCTCATTTTAATTATATTGATTATATGAAGCAAGCTGAAAAGGAGCAAAGCTTAATAACACAGCTTAAATGATCATTTTTCTATTTATTTATCTCTATGAAAAAGAACTCAATATTTCTATCATTCGCTCATCTAACACATGATGTGGACCTGTTAAAAGACAGGCAACTGCAGGAATTAGGACCACTCTGCTCTGCTGAACTCTTTCTCTAACAAGCCAAGCACACCTGTGCCTTGCCATCCTTATGTTTGCTTATGTTTTTAAAAGCGATTTCCTCAAATATCTCAATGGTTTACTGCCTTTCCTGACTCCCATTTGCAACCATTCCCACCCCCAATATTCTTCAATATTTTTCTTCCTTGATTTTCTCCAGAAAATTTATCACCAGCCAATATCTGACATATTTTATAAAATTTTTTTAATCTAATCCCATTAGAACAAAAAAACCCATGATGTAGGGATTTGAAGTATTTTATTCAATACCCTATCCTGGAGTCAATAAAGTAGAGGTTTTTTGTTCAATAAAAATACTTTGTCCAAAGTCAGCAAAAGAAAATAGGTGTTGAAATTATTATCAATTTACAAAAGACTCAATATCAATTTTTCATCTTTGGATTGTTCTCATTTTAAAAGAAAAGCAAATTATTACAAGCCCAATTTCAAAACATTTTTAGCTTGTCTCAGACATTCATACAAAAGTGATTTGATGATTACTGTGACCTCTTCAGTGAAAATCCAGGGTCAAGTTACAATTTTTGTCATCCAAAGAAAACTGGTTTCGATCTTAAGTATCTTAATGTTACTTACATTAAGCGGTTCAAGGATGTTGAGATGTACAAGGCAGACCATCAACTTCACCATGATATCTATTGGCACACCATCAGGTATAGTGCAGGTAACATTCTCACCAGCTGGGAAATCATCAGACAAGAAGCAGTTCCTATATGCAAGCTTAGAATGTGGGGCAAATGAAGTAAACTCTACCTTGTATCTTATTTACTTCATTCAAAGAAAATGGTTCCACAGTCAATTCTAATTTTGGCTAACTCTGTTATTAGGTCTTATATCTGCTTCAGTCTGTCTCTTTTGTTTGCATTCATCCTTCTTATTCTTTTCCTAATATCTACTTATCCAAAACAAACTCCCATACTTTCTATCAAACTACAGAGAACAAAAAAAAAAAAAAGAAAAAGAAAAACAAAATGATCAGCAACAACAACACCTCTTTACTACAATGAAATTAAGAAAAGGGCAAATACAGCTTATGTTGTGAAGATGCAGGCAAAATTATTTCCTCCATATTGCAGAATAAAGCTCTGAAGTTCACTGCTTCCCAGAAAAAAAAGGGGGGGGGGCGCAAAAAGGGTAAAATAATACTGTTTTGTTTTAAATCTTAATTAAGCAAAACATATTTTAAAGTCCTGAGAAATTGAAGAAATGTTGTTACACATTTAAAATATTATTTTCATTTTACATAGTAAATTCTAAATAAGTATATGTTTCCATTTTAGAAAATCCTAAAGTATAGGAGGATATCAGTGATATAAAGTGATAGAATAAAATTTTTAATTACTTAAAATAATTTCACATTTTACAGAACTCATCATAAATTATAGTATTGCCAAAAGTTACCAAGTCATAGGAGGATTTGGACAAGTTTAATTAAGAGACTCTTTAATCACTGAACTTCAAAAAAAAATAACTTCAAGGTAGTAACTGGTATCAAAAACACAGCTTATTGCCAGGCATGATGGCCTGCTGTTCCTGCCTACCATGCCTGTAATTCCAGTGACTTGAGAGACTAAGGCAGAAGAATCACAAATTCAAGGGCAGCCCCAGCAATTTATCTCCAAATAAAAAATAAAAAGTAGCTCAGTAGTAAAGCACCCTTGGGTTCATTCTTCAGTACTCTCCCAATTCCTTGGGGAGAGTAAGTGGAGTAAGCTTTTTTATTCTGCTCAACGAGAAAGCAAAATTTACCTATCATGAAATTTTTTTCACCTTAGACTCCACATAAACTCCATAGGACAAGAAAAGAACAAGGTCTGTCTGACTCAGGGTTATAGCTATAGCACAGTTCTTCAATAAATAGTAGTTATAGGCACTTATCTGAATAAGATTTAAATAATGCAATCATTTTATTGAGCATTTTGACTTTAATAAAATGGTATTCTACTTATATATGGATTCTATATTCCAAACTATCATTTTGATTTGCTTTCTAGAAATACTTGCCATGGTCTGAATGTTTGTGTTCCCCTAAAATTCATTTGTTGAATCTGAACCAAGTGAATTAAGAGGTGAGGGGTCTTTAGAACATGATTAGGTCTTAAAGGCTTTGCTCTCATAAATAGGATTTATATCTTCAAAAAACAGTCTTGAAGGTCTGGGATTGTGGCTCAGCAGTAGAGCACTCGCCTAGCATATGCGAGGCCCTGGGTTCAATCCTCAGCATCACATAAAAAAATTAAATAAAGAATGTGTACAACTACAACTAAAAAATAAATTTTTAAAAAAAAGAGGCTTGAAGTAGTTTGTCCAGTCCCTCTGTCATATGAGGACACAGCAAGATCCTCACCAGACACCAAATCTGCTGATGCCTTGGACTTCTCAGCCTCTAGAACTATAATGAATTTCTGTCATTTATAAATCATTCAGTCTATTTTGTTATAGCAACCCAAAGGAACTAAGACACTATTCAATGAAATACACCCATTAAACAGATAATCTATACAGATGTATAAATAAAAAACCTTGCTTTTAGATCAAATCACAAAGTAAAAGTCAACTTTATGTTGGACACAAGATGCATGTCTAAAATCAAGACATTCTAAATGGTTGAAAATAACATACAAACAAAAAAGAGAGGTCACAATCTCAGTATCAGACAAGGTAGAATTCAGGTAAACTATTTAAAAAGGCTAAGGACACTTTATAAAACTACAGGGCAATGCTACTCAAGGTGTAGTCTAAGACCCGTGCCAATCCACAAACTGTTAACCAATTCAATCAGGTAAGTACAGAGATTGGAAGCAATTATTTAGACACTGTCAATAATTTGGCAATGCTAAGGAATATATATATTTAGATTCCCTATAGTTTATATAATACATTATTAACTAACACATCATAGCCCTATATGTTAAAAAGCTGATGTTAGTTACTGACACTTATTCTCCCGAATTCCCAATTAGATCTTTCACATTTGGAAGAATTAAAAAATCTGAATCAATAGTGACATAATCTACCAATAAGTGTTCTCATTTTCAAAAATGCATATAGAAAATAATCTTTGCTTACATTGGAAGTGTTTCAACCTTCAGGTCTCCTATTCTATGTATTTTTCAGTTATTTTATCAATGCTAAGATGCTACAGATTTCAGATGCACCACTATTTTATACATCAACCTCTTCAACTTACAATGAGGTTATGTCCCAATAAACCCATCCTAAGTTGAAAATATCTTCAACTGAACAATGCATTTAATGTACCTAACCCATTGAACTACATAATTTAACAACATGGTCCACTGTAGAGTATCAGTGTTTTACCCTCTAAGAGTGATGGAACTATGGCCTGCTGTTCCTGCCTAGCATCATGAGAGACTCTGGTACTGCCTAATGCTAACCTGGGAAAAAATCAAAATGTAAAATTCAGTTTACCTAACATGTGCAAGGGCCTGAGTTTGATCCCTAGGACAACAAGAAAAAGAAAAAAGAATTCAAAGTGTAGTTTCTACCAAACATGTATTGCTTTCATACTAATGTAACTATTATAAAGTTGCACAAATTGTGAATCAGGCACCAACTGTTCTTTTTTTTTGGGGGGGGGGTAATCTGGGACTGAATCCAGGGGTGCTTATCGACTGAACTACATCCCCAGCCCTTTTTATTTTTTTATTTTGAGACAGTCTTGCTAAGTTGCTTAGGACCTTGCTAAGTTGCTAAGACTGATTTTAAACTTGTGATTCTCTGCCTAAGCCTCCTGAGTCATTGGGATTACAGGCATGTGCCACCATACCTAGCAGGCACCAATATTCTAAGAAAGAAAAATACTACTACTGAAAACTCTATGTTAAGATGTTGATTTATGTTAAGATGTTTCCTGATTCCAGCTATGCTAAATCATTAAGAAACTGAAGGAAGAAGGAAGGAAATAGAATCAGTGAAACATAGTTCATTACATCTATAATTAAAACTTCAATTTTTTTCAAAACAAAGAACAAAAAGAGTTTAAAATACAAATATGATTTTTAGGAGAAAAATGTTCAACAGAAATTATGGATGTAAAATAACTTATTACAGCCTCACTTCTAACCTAGGCCAGGTTCAAAGAAGTATTAAAACTGACAGAGTCCTTCAGATGCCCTAACTCATGTTTTCATACCACAATTCCTACTTCTAACTCATCCACACCATTCTAACCACTTAAGAGGCCCAAACCACAGGATGCTATCTGTTCCTATTCAGGCTAAGCAATGCTACCACACCCTGTGACTCCATTTGGAACTCCCTTCCTCATGAGTGTCTGCTTAAACTGTACCTCTATAAACATCCTCTGATCTACAATATACTCCCTTCCTCTCTTTTCCCATTTTGCCACAGAAATCATCATATAACTCTTATTATGATTAAATTATATGCACTTTATTTGAACCCTTCCCTACCTCTTTGAGGGCAGGAAATGTCATACTCACAAGCATAGTCACTTAAAAGAAACTTATTGAACTGGGATTCCCCTCAACAACTTTCCACTTGAACATTCACCTGTCCCATATCTCATCTTGGACCTTGCTCTCTATGAATTAGCAAACTGATTTGTGAAGTGAATTACTATTTGCTATTAAGATGGATCGTTTTTTTAAAGAAAAATTTAAGTAATTATGCCTTAACCGAAAGGATTACAGCATGATGGAATCTTTGTATATGACAACAAGTCAGGGAGAGAACTACTCTGAAGCAGGTAGTATACTCAGTATCAACTCACTTCCCCCAATTCCATCAAAATCCTCACAGGGTAGAAGTGCAAAGTACAACATAGGAAGTCTCTCCCAAGAATAGGGATGTCTACTCTGCCCATAAAGAAGACCAATTTTTTTATAACCTCAAATAGGCTCTTACATGTTAATATTTTCACAGAATGGTTAATGGGTGTGGTAGAAAGAAAACAGCAGATATGAGAGAAAGTACTAACAGAGATCCTGCAAGCCATACTTCCAGTATGACTGTCTAACTAGATCTCTCATTACATATTCTAGTTTTTAGACGATATAGGTTATCATTAGTTTCTACTTTTCATGTGAATACCTGTTTTAAGTGGAATTTTTTAATAGTACAGCTTTTCTTTTTTTGCTTTTTTTGGTGGTGCTAGGGATTGAACCCAGGGCCTTGTGCATGCAAGGCAAGCACTTTACTGAGTTATATCCCCAGCCCAATAGTAGAAAATTTTAATTCCTTTTTGAAAAATAAATCCTATAGATCTAAAGGTTTTTAATAATTAGGATAAAAGAATGAATAAAAGAGACACTAGTCTCTGAGAAATGCCATTTTATCAATGCTTTTATTTTTATCAAAAAATAAAAGGAATATGAAACTTTTTTTTCAAAGATTACTTATAAACCAATATTCACAATAAAAAGATATGAAATTCCTTAGAAGAAAAATTGCTTCTTGGGAATACTTGCTATGAGAACATTAACAATTCAAAATACCATAGTATGATCAAGAGAGGATTATGTACACTTTCCTATGCAAAGGAAACTACTACCTTTATTTTCTTCTGAAGTGCCTTCTTCTGTTTTCTTTTCTAGCACAATTCCAGAAAAATCCGTAATTACCTAAAAGAATGAAAAAAAGAAAAGGAAATAACAAATGAAAAAACTTTTCTTAATGCAAAGACTGGTACAGTTACTTAAAATAATCCTTGCAAGGGCTGGGGATGTGGCTCAAGCGGTAGCACGCTCGCCTGGCATGAAGGCGGCCTGGGTTCGATCCTCAGCACCACATACAAATAAAGATGCTGTGTCTGCCGAAAACTAAAAATCAATATTAAAATTCTCTCTCTCTCTAAAAATAATAATAATAATAATAATAATCCTTGCAACATAAAAATGGGATTTAAAAAAGAACAGTTAAGTCTTCTTAAAATAAAAAATCCTAGCTGAGGTACATTAATATTTTGTATGATATTAAACTAAAAATCAATATTAAAATTCTCTCTCTCTCTAAAAATAATAATAATAATAATAATAATCCTTGCAACATAAAAATGGGATTTAAAAAAGAACAGTTAAGTCTTCTTAAAATAAAAAATCCTAACTGAGGTACATTAATATTTTGTATGATATTAACTAAAACTAAAGATATATAATTACACAGCAGCAAAGCAATCTACTTTTCCTCAATGGCTAAAGATAGAAAGGAATCACTGTAATTAGTCTGAGTTCTGCTCCCAGGAAATACAGATACAATTGGCACTTAGAATAACAGCAACATCATTTATTGTATGATAACTATATTTTATATTTCCTACAGAATTACTGCAGAATCTAGAAATCAATTATTTCCTTTAAAACTTTAAATATACAGTTTAATATATAATTAAAATAAGAAGTTGCCAATGTTTAAGAACTTCTGGAATACAAAGGTAAAAACAAACACTTCTACCTCCAAGGCTTTGTCATACTGCTTGTTAGAAATATACAATTCAGCTGCTATGTTAACATCTTCCATGGAGACTAGGCCCTGGTGTTTTGAGAAAGCTTCTTCAATTATATTAATAGCTGAAGTACCATCATTGGCTTCATAGTAACTCCTAAAAAAGTGAAGTGACAAAAATGGATGAATACTTATTTAATTTTGATTATAAAACTCAGTTCCTGGCTGAGTCCCTCTAATTAACTGTGATTTCATTTTCTCAAAATTTGAGAGGAGAAAACATAATCAGCATTCTGGCTCTATGAGCAACACAATAACAACAAAAGAACAAAAGGTGGTAAAAAGAGTCAGAAACAATCCATTATCTAAAAAAAAGACTGGTATGATATGAAAGATATGTTCATATGTTCAATGTAAGAAATGTTGGGAGTCTCAGGGTACAACTCAGTGGTAGAGTTCTCACCTCACAAGTGCAAGACCCTTTGTTTGATCCCTAGCACCACAAAAGAAAAAAAGAAAAGCAAATAGTTGGAAAAGCACTAGTCCCAAGAGCTCAGGTACCAAAATTGCATTTGATGGATCCAAGGATTGTGTGAAGTGAGGCTTACTGATGTGCAGAAAGGTGAAATTACACTTAGAAAATTCAAAATAATTACTGAGGGTATTCAGTGCAAAACCTGTCTAACTTCCTTGGCATGGATCTTACCGTGACAAAATGGGTTCCCAGTCAAAAAACGGCAGACCATGATTATTGAAGCTCATGTTGATGTCAAGATTACTGATGGTTATTTGCTTCACTGGTCTGTGTGTTAGTCTTAATAAAAACAATAATCAGGAAAGACCTTTTATGCTCAGCACCAAAAAGTATGCCAAACATGGAAAAACATGGTGGGAATCATGACCCAAAAGATGCAGATAAATCACTTGAAAGAAGAGGCCAATAAACTGATTCAATATCATAAAAGATAGAAAAGGCTTGGCAATCTATTTATACTCTTCATGATGTCTTCATTAGAAAAGCAGAAGTATGGCAGAGTATGGTAGTACACACCTGTAATCCCAGGGACTCAGGAGGCTAAGACAGAAGGATCACAAATTTGAGGCCAGCCTCAGCAATTTAGTGAGGTCCTAAGCAACTTAGCAAGACCCTGTCTCTCTCAAAATTAAACAAAAAAGGTGGGGGGAATCTGGGGATGTGGAACAGTAGTAGATCTAGGTTAGATCTCCAGTATCAAAAATGAAACAAAGAAAGAAAATTAAGAAAACAAAAAGTGGAAGTGCAGAAGAAGCCCAAGTCTTAAATGGGGAAACTGATGGAGTTCCATTATGAAGGTAATTCTGGAAAAGCAACTGGAGATAAGACCACTGCTAAAGTTGAATAAGCTCATAGATATGAACCACCGAACCAAGAATCTATTTAAAATTTAGATTTTAAATAGTGACAAAGTCTTATTTATGAAAAAAAAATTATAACCAAACTAATTCAGAGAAAAATGTACCATGTCACAATGTATAACAATGTCCTAGTTTCAAGTATTTCACCTAATTTCTCACTTTTAAATTTCCTATCATTTCAGCTCATTTCCTCTGTAATTCAATACCAAGAACACTTAATGGATCTACAAAGCACTGGTTTTACCACTTATTCCCTATGCCCTTCCTATCCTCATTTCTCCCCTTTTTGGTAGTACAACATTATAATTACTCCCTTGCAGACACCCTCTGTTCTCTTGCCCTGCCTCTCCCTTTATCAAAATCACCTGATAAAACCCCATTACAGTTAAATAAATTCATGTATGTCTATCTTCATTACCACCTGCCTAAATAACATACCAACTGGTTCCACTCTAAATTAATGACCACTAGCCCAAAGAGTGCTCACTGTACTGATAAGCAATATAGTTACCTAGTCCATTACTTCTCAAATTTGAATGTACATAAAGATCAACTGGGTTCTTCAAAAGGGCACATTCTGATCCAGTAGAGCTGGAGCAGGACTGAAATCCTGCAATTCTGACAAGCTCTCTGGTAATACAAACGCTGCCAATCTGTGGGGTAGCAAGGTTCTATTAAATTTTTAGCTGTTTGTTCTGTACTAAGATTTAAGTAAGCTCCACAAGGCAGAGGACTTCTAAAATTTGTTGAAAAATGGATATCCTTGTATAGTATCTAGCACATAAGATACAGACAACAAATATTTCTGGAGGGAAAGTAAGGACCAAAGATAAAGCCTAATCAATCAGATGTTACAGTAACAAAATTCCATGAAGAAAACCACCACAGCAGTGACTGAAGTGGCCACTGCCACTCTCACCTAACAAAAAATATATGTAATACAAGTGAAAAACAAATTTACTACTACAGGACACATAATGATTCTTAAAATAGAACACAACTAGACTAACCACCAAAAGCCAGAGCTTTATTAGCAGATAACCTGGGAACACACTCAATATTCATGGTATACCGTCAGTGATCAATTTAGGGTCACTCTGCCTCACCTAAAAATACTACTTGTATTCCTATATAACCCATTCCTGGGAGGGTAAATGACAATTTCACAATCAAGTATCACCAGAATAAAAGTTACAGAATGGAGTTAACACTAATGTACCCAGATCAAGATGATTAAACCTAGGCTGAAATACTATATAGTAGATATCCATAAGAATAGAAAGCACACCACAGGCATTATTAAATCAAAATGTTCCCCACTTTGTTTTGCTGCAGGACATAACAGAGAAGTAACTGCAGTATGGCATAATTTAGAATAAAGTATAACACCATGGTCAGTAACACATAACAACTTTCAAGAAAACTTTTTAATCTTAAAAATTATTTTAGTACTGACACAAAATAAATTATTGTAGACAATCCCAGATCACAAACATTTCATTGGCATATGTGCAATAAAATTTGTTTTTAAATACTACAGATATATACAACTTCAATTAAGTTGTGGAAAACAGGAAACCTATCATCTTTCAAAATATGCTTTGTATTCAAGCTTCTGATAATTAGAAATGTAACCTTATTTACAAAATTTTATAAGCCATCAGTTCACTTGGAAACAGAAAAGTATTTTTTTAAAAACCCACCTCTGTATTTAGGCACAATAAAAAATATAAAAGGCAAACAGGTCCTTGTACCTCAATGAAAAGTATATTCTAATTTGAATATATTCTTTGATTTACAAAAATAGATGATTAATAAGAGTACCCATACATACTTCATACCAAACTTACTTTGCCATATCTCTAGCCAATTGCATAAAACGTTCTCCATCAGATGGAGACAAAAGGTTTAAAATACGCCTATAGCCATCCATAGCCATTTTATGATCACCCATCTGTTCATAAAGGCTTGATCTCTCCCAGAGATAACGGACATTAGTAGGTTCATATTTAAGAGCTAGAAAGAAAGGAATAAAAATTACATATTTACCACAAGAAGAGGTGCTAAGTACCAGAGTGTGACTCAATATCCTCTCAAAAATTTAAAGAACACTTTAATTCTGCAATGATAACAAGCAGGTTATTCTGGAATAAATCTACCTGCACAGGAAAACTTGACTAGGTTTGATCTAAGACTAGCTAGAACCTGAATTTCCATATTATCGCATTTGGTTACTCTAGTGTGACATTAATTTCAAGGACATTAATTCTCTAAAATGATGATGGTATAACCTCAGTGGGAAACTACACATCTATCAACTTTTGTGTATATTAGCTCACAATATAAAAAAAAAGTTGCTAATAAACAGAAGAGAGGGACCCCAAATACATTCTCTGGCATAACAGAATATGAGAAATAAATACATTTCAGCCAACATCTTAGCCCAGAGTAGCAAGTGTAATTACCAAACAAACTATTACATTACATCTAATCAAAGTGAGAAAAATGGTTTAATTACCTTTTGTATAGCAAAAAATTGCCTGCTTAATATTGTCTTGTTCCAGAGACATTTCTGCCAATCTAACCCATTCTTCGGTGTCACTAGGATTTAAATGTGCAGCAATCAACTCAAATTGCAATGACTTCTCCATGTCACCTTGATCCTCATATATCATGGCAAGAGTAGAGAATGGCTCATAAGCCAGAGGAGCTATAATTGAATTAGAAAAATAAATTCCATTGACTGAGGGAAGTCGCTTGAGCTAACATTGATCCCACGGTTCAAACAGTGGATTATTTAGAATGATACTATCAGAATTATATAAACCATTTAATGGAATTTAGAATAAACACTAGATTACATTTGCTTTATTTTACTTTCATACATGTTTAGCATTTAAAAAATAATGTTCAAGCATTATTTTATTTAAACAGAATACAACATGAAAACCCTATCATCTACCTCATCTTCCTTGTGAAAAATCCCTCTTCACTAAGGCAAAGTATGGTTCAATAACTCAGTAAGTTCATCCCAATAACCATTAGCTATATCATGGGAATGAATTTTCATGATCTGGTTCCTACATCAAAGAGTATAGGATGAACTCAACTCACCTAAGCAGAACCTGACCCCAGGATATCAAAGTGACTGACTAATCTACATTTCTAAAATACTATTTCCAAAACAAAATTCAAAGACTAAGGATTAAAGTCAAAGATTAATACTGGGATGTAGCTCAGTGATAGAGTATGTGCCTAGCCTGTATGAGGCCCTGGGTTGAATCCCCAACACTGAAAATAATAATAATAAAAATTCAAAAATAAATAAGTATAAACTGAAATAAAATAGTAGATAATAATGGAAAGGAGGAACCAAATGAAATGTCCTGAAGAGTTGGGTTATTCTTACTTCTGAAGTAACCACAAGAAGTAGTGGCCTCAAATTACCATAATGAATAATTTAAGAAATTATAACATCTAAAACAACCCTATTATAATTAAAAGGAAATGCAAAAATAATAAAAAGACAAATTAAAATTTCACTGTCTCAGAACTACCCAAGCCAATCTGTGGAACATCAACTGACAATAATCAGCAAAGCAAGATAATAAATAAAAGTAATTAAAAAAAAAAAATCACTTTTGAAGATGTCCTGCAATATGCCCAAGATGTGCCATTTAGTTAAGAAATAGGGGACAAGTTTAAATTGCATCTTTACCAAAAAACAGGTTAAAATAACTCAGCATTGCCTGATCTAGAATATGAAAGGGGGAAAAAAACCACTCTTTTTTCCTTCTATATTCATAATGTGTCTGCCATTTCAAAAAAGATTAACATAGCTGGGTGTATAGCTCAGTGTTAGAGTGCTTGCATAGTATGTGCAATTCCCAGCACCACAATAATAAAATTTTTAAAAATACTAATAACAGTACAAGTCTAAAACCCATAGTGTAAAAAATTAAAAAGCAAAAAAGAGCCTTGAAAGTTCTTAATGATATCTCACTGAATCATACCCTATGATCCTTATTTTCTGCTAATAACGTGAAATGAATGTGGCAAGTTACTGTTACCACAATCACCTCTAAGTTTCTGAATATATTTGCAAATATACATTGAAATGCTTCTCCATTTGTTTTAAAAATTAGACTATTAAACTGCTATTATCAATAAATTCCCCACATAAAACACCTTGTCTTATGATTTCCATGCACATCAATATTGCCTCTTCATGTTCTCCTCGAGCAAAGCGAATATTGGCTTCACCCATGAGACCTCTCAGAGCTCTGGGAAGTTTACTCCGAGGCCTCTTCTCCTGCATGGAAGAAAAATGACATCCAGATAAAATATAGTAAAGTATTAGATTTTAATTCCAATGACATTAGTAAATACAGAACATAAAGAAACTGAAAGTTCCCTTTAAAACTTTTTATCTTCTAAACTCAGAACTAAGGACTAAATGGTTGCAACTATTGACTCTTTAGCCTTAAAGTCTACATTGGAGGAAAAAAATCTAAAACTCAGGTGGCAAGAAAGAACAGAATTATTCTATGATATTTTCCAGAGGGGCACCTAAGAAATTAAACTACAAACAAACAAACAAAAAAACTCTACAGTAGAAAAGTTCAAAACACAGTAAAATGTCTAATAAACAAAAATCAAAGTGGTCAGGAAATTACTAATCGCTAATTAGAACAACAAATTATAATGCTGCAAAATGGATGTACATGCCAAGAAACATATTATGATGTACTCTACTAGATCCTCCTTCGGGTTAGGGGTATAACTCAGTGATACAGCACTTGTCTAGCATGTGTGAGGCTTTGGGCTTAAGTGTCAATAACACACATATGCACAAAAACAATCCTCCTTTCAAATTTATCCACTCAGAATGAAGTTGATTTAAAAAAATATTGAGATATACTGCATACCTTCAAATAGCAAAACTAAAGTGTGATAACCAAGATTTTACATATAAATCCTCTAAAAAATATATAAAATAAGTAATTTACTTTCATCATTTTCTTGGTTTCACGATTGAGAACCATCTCCAATACAAATACATCGCCTGCAGTTGGTTGCTCAGGTGTTTCCTCCTCTTCCTCCTCTTCTTCCTCTTCCTCCTCATCATCTTCAGTCTCTCCAAGCATGGAAGCAAACACCTTATGAACTGACTTACTCACTCCATCTGATGTTTCTCCTACAGAAAGAGGCAGTAAGATTGGGGAGGCAGGGATAAAACCTTTGGAATACTCAGGGTTTGAAAGGAAAAAGTATTTTCTGGTTTTCTGGAATATAATTTTCTGACTCCAGCAACATCACATTTGAATTTAAAAAAAAAAAAAAAGGTAAACAAACATCCCCAAAAAACAACCCAAAGAAGAAAGTTGTCACAAAGCCATGTTTTCTGCTCTGTTGGAAAGCCAACTCCTCCTTTATGGCTCATCTGGATATGGAGGTAAATATTAAGTGAAAAAAATCAGAAACACATAATGTTAAAAACAAAGAGGGGAAAAGATGTTTTATTTGTAAGACACAGACCCAAGAACTAAACAAGCATATGGTAGAACCCACATGGTACAGCACAGTAGGTAGATATGAGAGCTATACAGCCAAGTTGCCTGGTTTCAAATTCTATCTCCATCTATCAATAGCTATATAACCTTGGACAAATCACTGAGGCCCTGTATAAGTGCTTTGAATAAGCCAGCACACAGTAAAACCTCACTGAATACTACTAATTTACTAATAGTATTAAAATAACATTATCATTTTTACTAATAATTTACTATTATTTATACTAATAGTATTAAAATAGCATTATTATTTCAGAAACAAAATTAACCTGACATACTTCATCTGCATATTAGGATACTATTACAGTAGAATGATTTTTATATGTTCATAACAACCTTCATAATGATGAAGAAAAGGTTAAATTCAGAAGTCATTTTTCTGTTAAATAAAGCAGAAATATAAAACACATTTTAGAAAAATTCAAAAAAAAAACAGTTAAAATTTTAAATACTATATTCAAAAACCTTTAAGCCCGTTCAGTTATATGAAACACTTCAAACCCCAAAGATATTGAATAAATGAAATATTCATGTTAAGGAAAAAAATGAAGTAATACTTTAGGAAGAAAAGGTTTTAAAAGCTACATGTTCTGAACAACAAATAAGTAATTATTATTAAGAAGTCATAAACATCATATTCAAAAATTCTGAACATCCAAAAGAAAGATGCCAAGTTCATCACAGGAGGAAAAAAAAAAGATAAAAGAAAAATCATATGATCATCTTGAAGAATAATCTGCAACCTGGGCATGGTGAAGCATAACTATAATCCCAGTGGCTCAGGAAGCTGAGGCAGGAGGATCTCTAGGTCAAAGCCAGCCTTAGCAAAAGGAAGGTGCTAGGCAACTCAGTAAGACCCATCTCTATGTAAAATACAAAACAGGGCTGGGGATGTGGCTCAGTGGCTGAGTGCCCTTGAGTTCCATCCCTGGTACCTCCCCACCTCCAAAAAAAAAAAAAAGAATAATCTGCTAAAATACAATTCATTCCTAATAGTCTTCGTCAACTAGAAATGAAAGGAATAATCTTTACTTTGATGAAAATTATCTACTGGTGAATCATGGTGGCACATGCCTATAATTTCATGACTTAAGAGGCTGACAAGAGGATGGCAAGTTCCAGGCCATTCTGGGCAACTTAGCAAGACCTTGTCTCAAAATAAAAACAAAAAGGGCTGGGAATGTAGCTTAGTGGCACATATCCCCTGGGTTCAATCCCCAGTACTGGGGGGGAAAAAAAATCTTAACAATTTTCCATAGTTTATCAATTTATAGTGAATTATTGAAAGTTACTGAGATTGAAACAAAAATTCCTGTTGGTACCACTTCCATTCAATATTTTACTCATTTTACTGGATGTCTTAACCAAGTTAAAAAAAGGGGGGGGGGCAAAAGATGGCAAGGAAGAAATAAAATTATCATATTATCATTACAGATGACATGATCATATATAGGAGATCCAAAAGAATCTAAATACAACTTGCAGAATACATTGATTTAACAAGGTTGTAGGATTCAAGGTTAATATATAAAAATTGTAGTTTTAAATATCAGTAATGATGAATTGAATATGAAATTAAAAGACCCTATCTGTGTGGTATGTAGGAAAGGAACGCAAGAGCAAGGTCCAGGAAGAAAAAGAAATGATACTAAAAAGACCATATATTTCAATAAGTAGCTTTTGCCAAAGCTTGTTCAAAAGTAATCCCTTCTATCCTGAAAACATGCTCACACTCTCCAATAGTCTTTGAAGGGTTCTGGGACAATTCCTTCTTAAGAAACAGGGAAACTTATATCTTTAAAAACTAAGGTTATTGTTCCAGGTGAGGCCAGCCGGTTCTTGCCTCTCTGCTCTAATGATCCAGAACTGGACTCAGCTGAACTCTTTTTTTTTTTTTTTTTTAAAGGGAGGGCCTGATGGCCAGCTCTTGAGGTCAACTTTAGGCAATAAGACTGACAAGCACTCAGTGTTCCTGCTGTTAGATTTATACCTCAAAGACTAACTATAAAAGAGGTGCTTATTCCCTGAGCAAATAAAGAAGGACCCATAGATTGTAGAACTTCAGTCGCTTTCCCACACCACTTGCATGGCAAAATAAGAAAGTGTAACCCCAATTTCCTCCCTTTACCCTTTTGTCCTCATGTGGTCCAGGGAGGTAGGAATAAAGCTTGTTTGTTTTCTGTGTGTTCTCTTGTGTACATATGTGTTCAAAGAGAAAAGAGCCAGTCTAAACGTTTACCCCCCAAAACTAGAGTTTAGTTTAGTCCTTCATCAGACTCTATAGGTACATTCTAATTGACAATTCAGCATATTTGGTAACTTAACATGGGAAATGGATATAATGAACTATTTGCATTCTGATCATTAGGTGTATCAATCCCTACAACTTAACAGATTTGCATATTATTTCATCCATTAAGCTCTGATGAGTTTAATTAGTCTTCAATGTGCTAACCAAATTTAATATCTGGACATTCAAAGCTTAGGACTGGATCCTAGAATGAGGCAGCCACCAATAATAACAATGTGTGTGAAGTCTCATCTGAGCAGCCAACTCACCTTCCAGTCTGACATGGTTTGAAAGGGAGTTTGTACAGAAGTATGACTCATTACAATCTAGGTGAGTATGATCTGAAATTAGTCACCAATTGAGAAGCCCAATTTTAAAAATAATGACTACAAAGGTCACCAAACAAATACATCAATTTGAAACACTTCTCCAACATGAAGAACTCACAAAAATAACTATTATCATATAATGACTAATATTAATGGATCAGCTACTACATACAAAGCACCATGCTCCTGATAAACTGGGCAATCAATAATACCACTTCACATGTAGTGTGACTCTACATTGTGTACAACCAGAGACATGAAAAGTTGTGCTCCATTTGTAGACAATGAATCAAAATGCATTCTGATATCATATATAACTAATTAGAATTTTTTTTAAAAAAAATTTAAAAAGGGATGCCAATGAACTTTCAAGGGAATGGAAACATCCTATGCCACGACTGAGCAAAAACATGGGTGTACATGTTGTTATAAAAAAGTACATGTACTTTTGTACAATAGTAAACTATGTGCTTAAAATCAGTGCATTTTGCTGTATGAAAATTACAGTGTAACAATAGCACTGATTAATAAACCTGAATTGCAAAAACAGTTTTAAGAACTCTTTTCATTCTCAAAAGAAACACACATTGACATTAGAAGACTGAGAAAATAGATTTTTAAAAAGGAAACTAAAAATCATCCATAATCTACTAAAAAATAATACCACTTCAATTAAGAAAATGTTTTCACTAAATTACTCTGCTTAGGTACTCTCTTTTTAAAAATATTTTTTAGTTCTTGTTGGACACAATACCTTTATTTCACTTATTTATTTTTATGTGGTGCTGAGGATGGAACCTAGGGCCTAGCACGTGGGAGGCCAGCGCTCCACTGCTGCCATACAACCCCAGCCCCAGGTACTCTTAATATTTAATGCACATAGCAAATGATCTAAACATACCTTCATTGGCATCTTTGTCCTGGGATTTGGTAGATTCAATTCCTGATGATGATGGAACTTCAGAATCATCTGGGTTTTCTTCAGCTGATAATTTTCCTTTTTCCTGAAGACTCTGTGATTGAAAATTAACTTAGTTGATTCCAAAAACTAGTGCAGATTTAGCTCTCCTCAAATTTAGCTTTGCCTTAACTTTTATTTATACAGCCTAGACCTAGACACCATATATGGATTTAAATTTGAATACTGTCAAAGCAAGTACTTAGGTCTGATCCTCCGGTCTTAATAAGTCATTTGTAAAGAATAATAAATAATAAAAGTGATTTTCTCACTAATCTAATACTTTCAACAAAGACATGGGTCACTTACTCAAGAAACCATCAGCTAACTTCAAAATGTTCACTTTTATTTTCCCTGAGACTTCAAGTAAGCGAGAAGATGTACAAAGCGCAGATATTTTCTAAGTATGAAAAATGAAGTATGAATGAAGATTTTCTTATCAATTTGGTTCACTTCGTGGAAGACAATATCTCACCAGCGCGGACTCATCAAAAACCGGAGCTCAGGGTTTAAGGTTTAGCTCTGGAGCAGTGTGCAGGGCTAGGCCCTGGGCTTCATACCAGAAATAGACACACTGGGGCGCGCAGACGTGAGCTACCCACCCACGATCACAAACGACTTTGTGGCACAGCTAGGACTAGAACTAGTCAAACATTTTGACTCCAAAGTCTTCTCCCTGCTCCCAAGTAACCTACCAGCATTAAGCTAGGCTCAAATAAAAATTCACCACTTGGCAAAAAAGGGAAGAAGTTACCACCGAGACAAAAGCTTTTCCGTAGGGGAAAATGTTTTAAGAGGATCTTAGCACAGGGACGAGGGGTGAAAACCGGAGTTTCGGTATTAGTAGGAAAAAGCTTCTGGGACTTCTGGGCCCAGCCTGTCACTGCGGAAGGGTCACCTGGGTCCCCCACACCTAAGTGTTTTAGGACGAGAGAGTGGGCATCTCACTTTCTTCTCACGGGTTTTTCTCTCTTCTCTCCGCCTTTCGAACTCTTCAAAGGAGATTTTCCCTTCCAGGTAGTCGATGAGTTCCGGGCTGAACCCCGACATGTCTGCAGGGTCGGTTTAATCAGCCCCAACCACCGGAACAAAGAAGAGGAAAGCAGCGACTCCCGTACTCTACTCGGCGCCGGGGCCGCGGAGAGTGGGGACACCTCGTGCTCCAAGGAAACCTGCCCGGCCCGCGCCGCAGACACGGCGCTCGGGTTCCGCTGGTGCGCCAGGCCCGGGGCTTTCTTCCACCAGCCCCGGCGTGTTGCGCCGGGACGCGCTGTGGATCCTTCTCACTCAGGGCTGTCCCCAGCCTCCTACTGATGAAAACTTTGGGGCAGGTCGAAAAAAATGTGCTTCAAACAGACTTTTAAAATCTAGATAATCTCCCTTCACTCCACGAAATTGTTTTATTCTCATTCCTAATCAGTTTCCATTTCTGAAATTTTTAAGAAATTAATCCGGTCTTGGCTGTAATGATTTTCCCCCTTAATTTAACTGCTCTGCCACGTGCATGTTTCACTTTCCATTTCGCTCCTGCTGCAGAAAACTGAAGTCCTCCCACAATTTACTCCTTAAACCACATCACCTTCGTCTGGCACCTTCAGTTTTCCTTTTTTCCATAAATCCTCTAAATCTGGCTTTCCTCAGGTGTCTTCTCAATACTTGATGAGTTTCTAGGCTGTTTAGGGCAACTACTGTCGTACAAATTAAGTACATCTGTCAAGAAAAATCTTTAGAAGTAAAAATTGTTATTCCCAGTGTCACAGTGGAGTTTCTAGTAAATACTAGAATCAGGATTTCTTAATTTCATTTTTGGTGCTAGGGATTGAATTTAGGGCCTCGGGTATGCTAAGCACCCATTCTACCACTGAACTACACCAGGGCCCTAGAACCAGGATTTGATCCCTGATCTCCGGCTTCAAATCCCATGTTTGAAATTGTGATGATTTACTGTCTCCCCTTAATGAAGCTGTTTTTCAACTCCACACTTTGATTTACTGTGTCTCTCTGCATATCCTAATCTAGAGACTATTTGGAATCATTTTGAGAATAGCTTTAGCTGATGTGTCATCATAAACCCTACTCTAGTCCAGTAATTTGTATTCAAAACATGTTTGTGAGTTAAATTGAATGAAAATGGAAGTGCATTTGAAACTGTGAGCAAGGGAGTTGAGGTGTGGAGAGTATAGCTTGGTATGTAGCTAATGTTAGAGACAGTTACAGGGAGTCTGTCATTTGACCATCTTTATAACAATCCAGGTGAAATTAAGCAGCAGTAGGATGGCAGAATGAGAAGCCAGGACCTGCAAGAGCAGGGCTGCTGGGTGAGAGAAAAAATATCTCATACTCTTTCTCAAGAGGAAGAATCCTCATGGTACTATCAGGGTATAAAATATGAAAGGTGAACAAGTGGGATATGTCAAGTTAATCCACAGAAATCATTTGTAGGAATTTTTCCCTGAAGTTTTCCAGGCAGTCAGGATCTGCATCTAAGAAGTCAAGAGTCTCTAGTTCTAACTTTCCTAGGGAAAAAGAAAAGAATCAAAGCAAGAGGGGATGGTAAATTGGTAAAAACACTCTAAGACCCAGATGGTTTAGACTAGCTTGTTTTATTGTTGAATACCTAGAATTTGGGGAATAACAAATCTGAAGGTACAGATTTCCATTAAAGAAGAAGGAAGCAATGCACAAGGGGTGGGTGGAGAATCTTGATGACGTGAAAGTTCTTTTAGAAGTCAGAACACACTTGAGTAACTTGAACTTTTAATCTGTTTTTCTTTTCCCCGCTTCCTGGTAGTGATTTGTCCCCTGGTGAGTCAGCGACATCCACATTACCTTGTGATGAAGCAGAACTGTTACAGCAATAATGAAAAGAGCAAGAAGAAACATTTTGGTTCTTCAGGCTGATTTTTGAGAATCAAAATGGGAAGTCTGAAGGAAGCAGAACATTGAATTTATACCTTGACGAGAGAATTAAGAGAGTATATAGAGAAGAGATTTCTCCATTCTTTTTTCTTGTCAAGGGGAGGAGTCAGGAAGAGCTGTGACACTTTTGGGGAGGCCATTTTTCCATGATCTTTTACTTTTCTGCAAAAGCTTGTGGTCAGTTTCTCTTTATAGAGCAAACATGCTCAAAAGTAGAGATAGTGCTTCTTTCTGGGATATAGAGTTTTGTTTTATGATCAGTATAATAAAGATAATGTTTCTCTCCAGGGCAAAGTTTGAGCATTTTTGCAAGCAGCCCCATTATAAGAGTAGGAATTTCCTAGTTTGGAGCTCCTCACCTTTGGCACAAACCCACTTGTGCCAAGCATGCCCCTGAACCCACACTTGCATGCCCTCCTTCAATATTTGGGGGATGAGGAGAACCCACGTGAATATAAAATTCATGCTGCCTGTCACATCATGAGAAATAAAGCCAATTGTCTCAGACCCGAGTTTCATGTGACTGCCTGGATTGATGAAAATGTAGAAAGCTATTGTGTAGTTTACAAATACAATACAACCACACACTCTCAACAGTTCATGACCAAACTAGATCTGAGACAGAGAACAATAGGCCATGTCCTGAGAATGGGGTCCTCACTGAAAAAGAGCAAGGGTCAGTGTTGGGAGGCTGCCAAGGATCTAAGTAGAGGAGTACCACAGACCTCTTAAACATTTGCAGAACATTTATTTCCATTCAAGGAAAGACGACAGTTCTTCTATTTTCCTAACAATTATTCTGTTTCCCAGGGGTGGTGTGAAGACCAGAATTGACACAAAGTAAAGATTTTGCCTTCTCCAAATGCCAACAGTGAAGCCAGAATTAGACAGGCAGTCAGTATAGATAGGTAAATTGAGTCAGGTCAGATCAAGGAGGCCAATTTGAGTGAGCTCGGGAAGTTGGAGACTGTCCCCTGAAGGATTGAAATGTTAATTCCTTCAGAGCCCTTCCTCCACCCTTATCAAGAACCTGCCCCTGCTCCAACCTGTTGCGAAGGTAACCTGTCCCAGGAATTGCCCCCCACCCCTTACAGGGAGTTATAAAGTTGTTAATGTGTCCCTGGCTGGTCTTCTCCCATCCCACTGAGCATCTCCTGGGCCTAGTCATGTAGGAAGGAAGGAGAGAGATAGGGGAAGTGAGCAGGAGAATAAAGGAAGCCTAGGACATATTAAAAAAAGGCAGAACGCCTCGCTTCTTAGGATACCAGGATACCAACTATGGCCCCCTTCTCCCTCCTGGGAAAAGTCTGTTACCCGCCTTTTTATATGAACCCTGCTTTGTATGCTTGCTTCGGCGTGCTTCTCTAATGTTATACTTCAACATGTGAGGGAGCACAACTCGTCACCAGTAACCCGAGGTATCAATAGCATCATCATTATGGATCTCAAGGCAATGTGGAGTAAGGGCTGCTATCAACAGCTACTAATTGTGATGAATTTTGCAGCTGAAGGATGCAAAATTCTGCCCTGAGACTTTGCAAGCTCTTGCCTAAATCCTATGTGAGTGTCTTTCCTTTTCAAAGGTCCTGAAGATGATAAGCACTCCCTTTGTGGTGGTCTTGACACCCAGTGGTAGAGTAGGAGTGAGAAAAGGAAAACCACTGGTACTTGGAAAGGAACTCAATAGCAGTGAAACACTCTCTTCCTTATAAAAGCTATGCTTATCAATAATTACTTATATTTTAATGGGAAAGAATAATTTTGTCAACTAAAAGCAGCTTCCATTATAGTGTGAAGGATAGTAGAATAGGGCACAATTACTTCAATTTAACAAGTGTTTATTGAACACTTGCTACATGCTAGCCATTGTGCTAGCCTCAGGAGAAAAAAAAATGGAGCCAGGAGGAGTTGTGCATGCTTATTTTCTCAGTGGCTCTGGAGGCTAAAAAAGGAGGATTGTGAGTTCAAAAGCCAGCCTCTGCAAAAAGTGAGGCGCCAAGCAACTCAGTGAGACCCTTTCTCTAAATAAAATACAAAATAGGGCTGGGGATATGGCTCAGTGGTTGAGTGACCCTGAGTTCAATCCTTGGTACCAAAAAAGAAAAAAAAAAAAAAGGATTAGACATGATATTTTTCTCACCAAGACCTCACAATCCTCCAGGGAAAACAGACACGTTTACAACTAACTACAATAAAATATATTAAACTAGGCAGAATTTATTCTTACATAAACATTTTATTCTTGATATTCAGTATTGACAATCCACAAAAACCCACTAAAACTATTTTGGAACATACAGATTAACATTGTTAGGACATTGATGTTCATATTCTAGTACAGTGTTTCTTTTGCAGGAATCACAGAGAAAATGATAAAACTATCCATAATGATATAGCACAGGTAATCATTCCAAATGAGCATATGGGAATTAGAATAATTTAGAACACACCATGATGAGGAGAGGAGGTTGGTTGGAAAAGAATAGAAATCCTCCTGTTTCTCCTCTCTCTTCTTGAGGAGGTTGTGTTCCACAGACTGAAGACTGAGTGTAGCTAGAATATTTGATTTAGCACAATGTCAGCCTCTGAATATATTAGCATGAGAGCATCTTCCAGAGACCTTGGTACCTCCTAGAATCCCATATCTGCTTGCTTCCATTTCGACGTACTCTCATTTGGTATGAAACTAATATTGTGAGTTTTTAAGGAAAATATCTAATTTGGAAGATTATTACCTTTTCACCTATGATGTCTTTTTTTTCATGTTTTTGTAAGTCCTATAAATACATGCAGTGCTCTACATCAACATGATAATAGAAGGGAAAAACACTCCAAAATATGCGCATAAGTCACATACATCCCAAAGGTCCAAATATTTATATATAAATATGCGTATGTAGAATAAAATCATTACAAATTGACAAATAAGCATAAAGGAGAAGTAACACGCAAAAGTTTAGCCATGACCATGGTGGAATAGTTCTAAAGAGAATCTGCTTCTGTAGTTTTAAAATGGCCTTGACTCCTGAAAGAACAAGGAAATGTTATAATGAAATAGAAAATTAAGACAAAGACACCCAACTCAACATATTTCAATGAAAACTTTTTGTTCTCATTTTATATCAGAGATATTAGAAATATAGAGCTCCTAATTATGAAATTACTCCAAATCAGAAGCTCAGCTTCTTTCACAACTTTGATTAATTCCTATATTACCTCATTCCATGCTCACAGGAAAGTATCTATTGATACTTTCTGTGAGGCAGAGATTAGTATCTGCAATTACAAATGAAGAAACTGAGGTTTACAAGCAATGTATATACCTCATACCAAAATAGGAAACATGGTATTAATGATTATTCTGTTTTAGCATCTGATACCCTATAGTCTGTTTATGTTTTATTTTAATCAAGGAAAAACTTTATTAATATCTTTCTGTTTATTCCATTTTATTTTTTCATCTTAGGATAGTATTCAAGTTCATATTTCACATCACAAATTGCATATCTTTTTTTAAATAAGGATCATTATTTCTTTTAAACATCTCATTTAAGAGAACTAATAATGAAAAACCTCTCAAAAATACAATGAAATATAAAGGTGGTTATGCTTCCTCACAATTTCACCAATATGTAGAAGAATGGGAAAAGATTTTAATTATGATTCCATTCTGTTTATTATTCAGCCAAACAAGATGCTAATATGCTAGAACCATAATGTATTTTCTTGAAATGTACCATAACCTGCTTCTTTTTAAATGGTACATATAGAAGGCTAAAGTAATAAGAATACTAAATTCAAGTCTTAAACATGATTTTTTTTTTTTTTTTGGCAGTGCTGGGACTTGAACCTAGGGCCTCGTACATGCTAGGCAAGCATCTACCACTGAACTACATTCACAACCCCATAAATGCCATTTTTACTAATATTTTACCTTGTTTTTCTCTAAATTAGGAAGTTCGAGTTCTATGAGTTCGATTTTTCCCTTCAAAAGAACCATTCTTTTAACTTTTATTTTTTATTTAACCCAACTGCTCAATTTGATATATTTCTTTATGTATGATTTTCTACATAACTTAGCTATATGATATGGTCTGAAAAAAGCTGTAGGTAAGAGTATGTAATATTTAATTAATTTAATCATTCTAATTAAGAGTAACAATTCAATATTGTAATATATGTATCCCTAGAAATATATGCTTAAATTTGTAACTATTATTTTTAAAAGCCATACTATAAAATACTCGAACCAACTCAAATATTTAATAGTGATGAGTATTATCAGAACTCAGCACTTTTTTCTCTGAGGAAATAAGTCACTTTTCAAAGAAATATAAATCTCTACTTATGGCTGATTTGCATATTTGGTTAGATCTTGGGAATAAAGCAACAATTTTACCTGAGCTCAGAGGAAACTTTCAACCTTTGAGGTAATTGGGAAAGGAATTTTTCTGTTCTTCATAGTCTGCAAACGCAGCAGCTATCAGTTCTGGCTGGAAAGAGAGAGGTCTGGGATTCTCATTCATGGAGAAAGTACTTGGAAACCTCCCAAGATCAAGACCTCTGCCCTTAAAATATGCCTGAAGGCTTCTGAAAAACTAGAGAGAAAGAAAATATTCATTGCCATATGTAAATGAAACATCACAACTCAAATATGAATTTTCTCCTCTCCTTATCTCTCCCTGAATTGACTTTAAGACTAATCTAAGAAGCAGGAGGTTGAAAATTCAGAAAGAGAAGTTCAAGCTTCAATTTGTCTCCTCCTCCTCTCCTCCTACCATCTTTCTTACATTTCAACCCTAAACAAGATCATTCACCATTGTTGATGAAAAATTCCAAGAGAGGAATGTCAATCATAATAGCACCACAGGCAGGATTCACTGTGAACTGTTTGAGTACTGAGGTCATAAATGAATCTGAACTCCACATTTATTAGCTCAGTGTCTCCTCTGCTGAAGGAGAGAGCCACTTGCTGCCCTTGGCAGTAGTTTCTTTTTAAGTAAGTGTTTTTCAGATTCTGTTTAAGAAACAAGCACATAGAAACTGGGCAAAGTATTACTGGTTTAATTATTCTAAACTACATTTCACATCATTTTCTTTAGAAAAAAATATATTTTGAAAGAGTCATATCAACATGTTTATTGTATTTGGCATGCTTTAGAATTTTTACTGGTCTTCTGAATTCTATTTTCTAGATAACCATATGTTGAAAATATGCTTAGTAACTTGATAACTATGCAGGGTCACTTTCCAATTTTTGTGATTAAGTTTTGCAAATGTTGGTTGTATGATTGTCTATGTTATCATCAGTACAATTTAAGTTGAGCAAAAAACCAGTTCCCTGCTATACTATTTACTTATTTATTCAGGTACTGGGGATTGAATCCAGGAGTGCTTAACCACTGAGCTGTACCCCCCAACCCGTTTTTCTTTTTTTATTTTTGAGACAGGGTTTCACTAAGTTGCTTAGGGCCTTGCTAAGTTGTTGAGGCTGGCCTCAAACTTTTAATCCTCCAGCCTCAGTCACCGGGATTACAGGTGTGAAACTCAGCCCCTTTTTATTTTTTAAGAAAGCATCTTACTGGGCTGGGGATGTGGCTCAAGTGGTAACTCGATTGCCTCGCATATATGAGACAATGGGTTCGATCCTCAGCACCACATAAAAATAAATAAGTGAAATAAAGGCATGCTGTCCATCTACAACTAAAAAATAAATAAATAAAAAAGAAAGTGTCTTACTATGTTGCTGCTAAGGCTGGCTTCAAACTTGTGATCCTCCTGCTTCAGCCTCCCAAGTAACTGGCATTACAGGCACACACCACAATTACATTATTTTGTGTATGTATTAGGAATCAAGGCTATAAAGTCAATGTGTATATAAGACATTTACAAATGTCATGTGCTGAGTATGCATAAGATCATTTCTAAATATAAATGTTTCTCCTTACAGAAATAAATGTGAACTGTCCAGAGAAACAATAGAATGCCCACCACTCAACTAGCAAAACATTGGACCTGTCCTTGTGGAAATCCTCAACTCCTGGTAGCCTCTTCTCAACTCTGCTCTACAAAACAGGACACAGCGTGCATAATTTCAGAGAGGTGCCAGTTCCACCTTTTATTCAGCATGTCCCAGATGTGTTCTTACCAGATCACGATTTCTGGGGTTGCTGAGTGGCTTCCACTTGTCTTCATTTCTCAATGTGGCTCCATGCACATGCCCAGTTAGCACCAGGGCAACACACAGCAGCAAGAGGGGTGCTTTGGACATGATGCAATGAAGCTGAGTAAAAGGAGAGATGGTGGGGGGATAATCTATAAAGATAGAAAAGGAAGGAGAAATGACTACTGGTTCACCTAAATTTTTCAACCATCTTTTCCATATTCACTTTCAAAGGAGGCCCTCCAAATCCAGGTGATTCACTTAAAAGAGTCCATGATAAGGAGAACATTATACAATGATGAGCAAAGCAATTATGAATACAACCTAGAAAGTCCAAGCATGCCTTTTTAATCTTTGAATAAATACACACTTTGCTTTCTCCAAGAAATCAAGTTTTACAGCCAAACCTTAAATTACTTATGTCTTAAGATAGCATCCTTAAAAAAGAAAAAATTACTTCAGATACCCTATACTGAGAAATGCCTCCAACATACACATCTGAGACAGAGAAATGCATCTTATACCACTATGAATACAGACTGTCTTTCCACCCCAATATGTGAAATGGAAACAGAAATACAAAGGGCAATAAAGCTTACCAGGAGCTTGGCTTTGGCTGGCCCTTGTAGGTAATCTTGCCTACAATCTGCAAGACGATTCATAGGTACTTATAACCCGAGGATCAGCTGGAGGTGGGAGCCAGTGACGTGTGCAGAGGATCAAAAGTAATGATCCCATTTTCATCCATGGCACAAAGTCCCTTGAGAATCAGATCTGCAAGCTTCTTCAGGGATAGCCTATTTATCTTACAAATGCAGCAGCCTCTCCTTTAACTACTGAACATTTTATAAAACACACGAGGCACTTCTCTACACAGCAAAGTGGCTTTCTCCCTTTTCACATTTAAGAGAAGATATATACATAGCGGCTGGGAATATGATGATGATGATCCCACCTAATAGAATGTTCTTTTGGAGATACCAGTTTTCAAATTAATAGCACTTTTTGAACAGGAAATTCTATTGCAAGAGACAAAATTGTTCTTTTTGACAAAAACCTTGTATTTCTTCTTAAAATCCTGAGAAGCTTTACAAGTTTGAAATAGTGGCATATCATAATACCCCTTTAAAATGGAACAAATATAGCATGTACTTCATGGAAAAAGAAAAAATTACTATACCTACAGCATCACCTTACTGAATAAATCCCATTGGTAGAAAATAGAAGGGTTGAGAAATTGGACTTGTAAATTGGATTTGAGAAATTGATGAGTTGTAAAGTTACTTTGGTTCCCATGATTCAGAATAAAATTTTGGATAAACTCATTGTTGAGAAGGCTGGTGAGCTGGACCGGAACTTAGAATTTTTGGCTATGGTTTCAGCCTTGCCATCCTGACCTTGGGCAACTCACTATGACCTTCATGTGTTTATTTTCTTTATTCATTAAGTCAACAAATTTATTGAATGCCTACTATGTGCCAGGCATTACACAAGGCTTTGAGGATCAGATGGTTAAGAAGGATAAATACATTTCCTGCCTTTAATGGTCAACCCGATTATTGAGTAAGACAAACTTTTATCAAATCCTTAGACCATAACATGTGTAAATATAAATGATGCTAATTTCTGTGAAGAAAAGGAGAATGTGATTCAGTCTCCAGGTCAGGGAAGGCTTCTGTGAGAAAGTGACCATCCATTAGGTGTTGCCTAGGCAACCGGAGGTAGAAAGAGGGAGAAGAGTTTCACACAGTGGCTAGCTGTACAGAAAGAACTGTGGCTAAAAAGGAACATTGCACATTAACTGAAAATAAGTTAGTATGCCAGGAGAAGAGGGAATAAGGGGGAAGCCTGATGGGAAGTGGAACCAAGAGACAGATTGTGTGTGATCTTTCTGCTCCAAGCAGTGCTAAGTGATAGAAATGTTTTAAGCACCTAAATGTCTTTATTGGACCAGAAATTTTTAAGATTATTCTGGCTACAGTGATGAAAACAGACTGAGCTAAAAAAGAAGAATGTACAAAGCCAATTAGGTGGCTACTGCAGGTAGCCCGGGTAGAAAAACACATTAGCATAGATTAGGGCACCACTAGCACAGATGCAGAGATATTTAGAAGGATTGGTAATGTACTGCATACTGTGGTGGTGGTGGGGTGTGTGGGGAGAACTAAGGGAAAGGGAGGTTCAAAATTAATCCGAGGGGCTGGGGATGTGGCTCAAGTGGTAGCGCGCTCGTCTGGCATGCGTGCGGCCCGGGTTCGATCCTCAGCACCACATACATACAAAGATGTTGTGACCACCAAATACTAAAAAATAAATATTAAAAAATTCTCTCTCTCTCTCTCTCTCTCTCTCTCTCTCTCTCTCTCTCTCTCTCCCTCTCTCCCTCTCTCTCACTCTCTCTTTAAAAAAAAAAAATTAATCTGAGGACTTTGCATTATGTAGCCTATGGATCACAGTGCCATTCACTGAGATATCAGACACAGGCGTGGAGGAGAGAAGATCATGATTCCACCCATTTGCAACATGTTGAACTTGAGATCTCCAAGCAGCAAAGGATAGAATGCAATGGCTATGCAGTTCTGAAACTCAGAGGCAAAGTCTTAGAAGGAAATATAAACTGGAGTGGTTGACATAGACATGGATGAGATTAGCTCAGTAAGTTTCAGAAAATGAAAAGAAAAAGCCCTAGAGCTTGAGCTTTGAGAGATTCTAATATGTAACAGCCATATATAGAATCTACGAGAGACCTAGGAGATGGTGTTACAGGGCAGGATCCTTCTAGAAAACTGAGGCAGCATGAAGATACCCTCCCACCTTCAAACCCCAGTTCTTGCAATTAAGTCAGAAAGATTTCAAACCTGTCAGAGTAACAGTCATAAATTTATTGAAGGGATTGGAAAAGGGAAAGGGGACACCCTCAGGGGAGAGTGTGGGCCCTCTTGGAGAGGGGAGGGGTGTGTTTCTCCTGCACTCCAGTTTTATTGGCAATCCCAGAGAAGCTTCCAGAGAGTCCTACCTACTCCACCTCTTACAGCAGGGTGTCATCAGTCTTTGAAGGCCCCACTGCCATGACAACTCTAGGACACTTTGGCCTATGCTGACCAGTTCTAATTGAATTTTTAACAATAAATTATTATAGATTTTATGATTAGGAGGAATTATCCTTATCTCTGAATTTTGAGTTTCTGGATATGGTCTGTGAAAAGGGTCACAAAAGTTTCCCCCTTCAGGGTAACTTGGGGTCCTCTTATCAACATTATTTGGGGCCTGCATTTTTCCTACAGGTAGTTTGCTGAGGAATGTGATGTATTCTATCCACTTAAGCTGGGCAGGGCTGCAGGTAAATTGCTTGTTGAAAAAAGCACGTGGGGGTCAGCACAGTGGGTCCATTTTATAGAATTGTTCCCTAAACCTCGTGTACCCAGCACACACATCTATTTGTCCCCTATCATTTGGGGAACTCAGGACAGAATGGAAATAAGAGCATTTCAAGAAGAGATGAATTGGACAAAGTGAAGCCTGAAAGGGGTCAATGGAACATTAGAATTGTTTTGGTAGGTGGGAGGAAAGTCAGATGAGAAGGGATAAAGAAAGAAAATACAGCAAGCTCTTGAGTAATTTATCTGTGAAGGGAAAGAGAGAAGGCAGTAACTAGAGAAAGTGGAGTCAAATGAAGGTGTCCTTGGAGTTTTAATGTGAGAGACTAGTTTGTTTAAACATCAGTGGTTAATGAGTAAAGGGACATTCTGGAATTTCATTACTCTCCTTAAAACTCCAGGACTCTGAAATTAAAATACCTAATAAGTTTGATGTACTAAATTGTTAATGAGGTTACAGCAAACTCAACAAACCATAAACTCCTTAGACACAGTTCACTCTTAATTTCCGAGGGCCTAGAACATTGAGCTCAATACACAGGCAATGCACTTTTTAAATAGAAGAGAGCCACTGAATAAATTAGATTTTCATAGCCATTGATCACAAGTAACTTCTAGTATTAATTCCATTTTTGTAAAACACAGCTCATTTGTTCTCCCTTTTCTCCCAGCTTTTGATAGGAAAAAGCAAATTTATCACGAGCTCAGCAAGGGATGATTTGATTCTACTCATCATGTAACGTTCTTCCTTTTGAGAGCTCCCCACTTGGGCTGGGGATGTGGCTCAAGTGTAATGCGCTCTCCTGGCATGCGTGGGGCGCTGGGTTCGATTCTCAGCACCACATAAAATAAAGATGTTGTGTCCACCAAAAACTGAAAAATAAATATTAAAAAATTCTCTCTCTCTCTCTCTCTCTCTAAAAAAAAAAATGAGCTCCCCACTTGGGAAATATTTATAGTTTCTTATAGTAGCAATGGACTACAGGCAACAAATACATACGATAATCTCATTCATGAACACCAGAGTTTCCCTGATTGCTAAAAGAAATGATTAATTGATTGATTGGTTGGTTGGTTGGTTGATTTTGGTATCAGGGATTGAACCTTGGGGTACTTAACCACTGAACTACATCCCCAGCCCTTTTTATTTTTTATTTTGAAACAAGCTCTCACTAAATTGCTTAGAATGTCACTAAATTACTGAGGCTAGCCTCAAACTTGCAGTGTTCCTGCCTCAGTCTTCCAAGCCACTGGAATTACAGGTATGTGCCATCATGCCCAACAGAAATGATATATTTAAACAAAAATTTTCAAAAATTTTCTATGCTTCTTATTTTAAAATTTGTTTCAAAGGGTAGAAGAATGTACTATTATAACAACACTGCACTAATGGATATTTTTCAAATTTTTTTTTTGACAGGAGAGGGAGAAGGAGAGGGGGTGGGGGGACATTTCAGGTTCATAACCAGAATTAGTTTCTGGTCTAAATGTTTTCATTTGGCTTATTCATTAAAAAAAGCATTTGTAAATGTAGCCATCGGGACATTACAGGCAAAAAGGTGCTTCTACACCCAGAGGCATCTGAATGATTTTTCTTTTTCTTTTCTTTTTCTTCTTCTTCTTTTTTTTTTTTTTTTTTTTTGACAGTGGGCAGATTTCAAATTGCAGGTGGAATAAAGAGAATAAGAGAGATGAGAAGTAAACCTCTTAAAATGCACAGAACAGAAGCCAAGAGCTCTGGGTCCAGGGAGCAACAGGAGAGGAAAAGCTGGTTCATCCCTCATATCCTGGTCCTATGAGACCCTGGGGAGGTGAGGGAAGGTCTGGAAACTGCTGGAATTATCTCCCCCGCTCCCTTGGTATAGGGGCTTAAAGTTAAGAAAACCCATGGCATTCTCAAATACCTCTCACCATCTGTCCTTTTTCAGTGTCAACACTAGATGTCAGTGTTTCTGATTGCATAGATTTGGCCCTCAGATTCTGTAGCTATGGAGAAATCCCTGTTTTAGTCTTTGCAATCACCAGTTTTGTTTAAAAATGTTAAAGGGAACCCAGCACGGTGGTACACACCTGTAATCCCAGCTACTAGGGAAGCCCAGGTCGGAGGATCACAAATTCAAGGTCAGCTTGAGCAACTTCACACTTAGCAAGACCCTGTCTCAAAATAAAAGGGCTGGGGATGTATCTCAGTGGCAGAGCACTCCTGGAATCTCCAGTACTGCTAAATAAATACATATAGACATAAGTAAGTAAGTTAAAGGGGTACATGTCTGCATACATGACAGCTGTTTTTACCTCAAAAGGCCAGAGTGTGAGCCAATTCCAGAAGCCTGAATCATCAAGGGAAGAGGCCATGCTAAGTGGGGTGACCATTCTTTCTTGAGAGCATTGACTGGCCTCACAGCCTCTCTGCTCTCCTCTTTATTATCAGTGGGTGGGTTAGGGCAGCGGACTCCTTTTCAACCTTCTCTGGCCTGCATTCTTCACATCTATCAGCCATCCCTAAACACAAGCGTCCCAAAATCAAAGAGGGCTAATCAGGACACACCTTTAAACCCTGCCCTAAATTCAACCTCTCTCTCCCTACAAAGAGGAAGGAATTGAGGCAACAAAATGTAAACACCATGATAATCATGCTTGAACTGAAGTCAGCTGGCAGAAAGAGAACAGCAACTAGACATCTAGATTCACACAGGGTCCTAGTCCATCTTCTCTTGCTATAATTGAACGTCCGAGACTGGGTAATTCATAAAGAAAACAGGTTTAATTTTGCTCACAGTTCTGGAGCCTGGGAAGTCCAAGATCAGGTGTTTTCATCTGTTGAGGACCTCAGGCTGTGTCATCTCATGGTGGAAAAGAAGACCATATGGACACATGCATAAAAGCAAAAGGGGACAGCAGAACTCCTGTGATAGTGACCCATTCCCTTGAGAAAAGCTTTAATCCATTCATGAGGGCTCCACATTTATGACCCAAACACCTTCCAATAGACCTCACCTCCCAACACTGACTCATTGAGGAATTAAGGTTCTAACACATGAATTTGAAGGGCACACAATCAAATCTTTGCCTCCCTCTATGGCCTCCAAAATTCGTGTCCTTCTCTTGATGCAAAATACATTAATTCCATCCCAATAGTCTCAAAAGTCTTAACTCATTCCAGAATCAACTTTAAAGTCTAAAGTCCAAAGTCTTATCAGAAACTCCATCAGTGAGCCTTTAAAACAAAAAGTTATCTATTTCCAATATACCTTGGTGGGATAGGCATAGGGTACATATTTCTATTCCAAGAGGTAAAAATTGACCAAAAGATAGGAGTAACCATCCCAAGCAAATCTGAAAAACAAGAAAGTAAACATTAAGGTTTAAAGCTGGAGAATCGTCATTCCATGCAGCCTTCTGGACACATTGGGGGTTGAGCTCCCCAAATATTGGACAGCCCCAACTCCTGTGCTTTGCTAGGCTCAGTCTGTGCTTGTTTTCCTTGGGTTGGAGTTGCACACAGGTGCCTGGAGCTTTTCCAGGCGTGTGTTGCACATTGGTGATGGTTCTCCAATTCTGGAATCCTAAGGATGGCCCTACTCCCATGGCTCTATGAGGCATTTTAGTGAAGATTCTGTGGGAATGCTGCTCTTGGAAGAGATTTCTGTCTGGACTCCCAAGCAACTAGATGGAGCATCCTTCAAAATCTGGGTGGTGCCACTATATCTCCATGGCTCTTACACCCTACACATCTGCAGAATTTGCCCCCTGTGGGCTCCACCAAGACTGACTGCTTGATCCTCTGGGGAGAAGGCACAAGCTGCACTTGGGGTCACTTGAGCTCCCCACACTGCACCAGAATGCAGGGAGCAGAGTCCTGAGGTGGCCCTGGGTATGGAGTCTTGGGCTAGTACCCCTAAGCCATTCTGCCTCCTGGTGCTCTGAGTCTGTGATAGGAAAGGCAGCGTTGAAGATCTCCAAAATACCTCCAGGGCTGTTCCATTGTCTGATGAATAGCACCTGGCTCCCTTGCAGTTGTACTGATATCTTCAACAATGGTCACTTGGCCACACTCTTAGCATTCTCTGCCAAACATGCTTCTTCATTCTACATGGTCAAGCCAAGAAAGATTTTTATGCTTTGCTTCCCTTTTGATTATATATTCCAACTTTAGGTCATCCCTTTGCTCTTGTTTCTCAGCACTTATGGTAAAAAGTAACCTGTGATAGTTAAATTTGTTCCTTCAACAAAAAGCATTAATGCATTCATGAGGGCTCCACCCATGACCAAGCATCTCCCAACTTGGCCCTTCATTCCAGATCTACTGCATTAAGAAAGTGAGCTTCCAACAGGTGAATGTGGGGGAGACACACTTAAAACAGAGTAGCTTAATAACTGAACTCTATAAACTGGTTTTGAGACCCAAGTACTCCTGTAATATCAAACCATATTGACTCTCCAGTGACCATCACCAATACTCATCCCTCAGTGCCTTTGAACTTCTTGTTGCTTCTGCCTGGAAGGAGAATCTCTCCTTGTCCTTCAAGACTCACATAGAACGTCACTTCTTTTGAGAAGACTGCTTAGTCACTTCAACAGCTCTTATCACACTGAGTTATATAATAGACTGAATGTACTCCCCCAAATTTGTAAAACTTACAATGTGATTGTATTAGAAGGTGGGACCTTCAGGAGGTGTTAGATCATGAGGTAGAGCCCTGATAAATGGGATTAGTGCCCTAATAAAAGAGACCTTAGAGGATCTCTTGCCCTTTCCCCAACTTGTAAGAATATTATAAGAAAACAACAATCTGAAATCTAGAAGAGGGTTATCACCAGAACTTGACTATATTGGCACTCTGATATCAGACTTCCAGTTTCCAGAACTGGAAGAGATAATTCTCTGTTGTCTATAAGTCATTCAATCTATGGTACTTTGCTATAACAGCTGAAATGGACAAGACAATTAAGCAAATTACATTTGCTTCCACATGTCTCATAGTTCACAAGGTGAGCCCCTTGAAGTAGCAGTGTCTCTCTTTTTTTTTTTTGATTGTTTTTAATCATTGATTCTTCAGAGCTGTACCTAATACATAATGCCTGCCACAGAATTGTTATATCACCAATGTTTATGGAATTAAAAATTCTTTAGGTAGAATTTGACCTTAGATTCCTATTATATTCTTTTTAAATTTGAGCCTTGTTATACATTTCTATTTAGTATAGTTTACCTAGAGACTAACATCAAATTTTAATAAAGGAAAAGATCATTGTAAGTGGCCAAAAAATATTGTTTGACTTGATTTGAATATATCATCAATGGACAAGTAAAGTACAAACTAATATTATATTTTATCTAGTGCTTACATACAAACCAATGGAGACTGGGGGGATTATGACACTTATATGACCATATACACTTTCTACTTAAATTTTTATGTATTTGAAAAAATGAGACAGATATATTTTGCCCAAGTCCAAAGATAACACAAGTAAGAAAACCAGTCAATAAGAAATACATATTCAGGGGACTAGGCATGGTGGTGCATGCCTGTAATCACAGTAACTCAGAAGGCTGATGAAGGAAGATCCTAAGTTCAAGGAACTCAGAAAGAAAGATGATCTCAAAATTTAAAAAATAAATAAAAATAAAAAGGATTGGGGATGTAGCTTAATGGTAGAGTGCCCTGAGGTTCAATCTCTAGTAAAAAAAAAATATATATATATATAAATTTTTTTTCTTTTTTTAGAATAATAGTTCCTTAATGAAGTGTTCTCCTATTAGTTATCAATGAATAGCATCTTGGGAGTTCTCACCTCTTCTTTTGCACCTTTTAAATAATTGTTTAGATGTTTACCTCATTGCCAAATTTTAAGGTTGGCTTGCCCTTCTGATATAAAATGTATGGTATCTATTAGGTGATTTTGTCACCTATCATTGTTAATTTTCACAACCCAATAAATAGACCACATTCTTTTCATTTTATACATTGGAAGTGGTGTAGGAGTGAAGGTTACAAGAGTTTTCAACTGATTTCTTAGCTTGTTACTTGGCGTAAATATAAATGTGTTTTCTTATGAGTTTGCACCTAGTGTGCATCTCAGGTTTCAAAAAATAGGAAATATATGAACAAGAATTCTATGAAATAATCCTTGTTTCTGAGATGATCCTGGGCTTCAGTGAAACTGGGAATGCAGATCTAAACTTCAGATTCTCTCTGAGGATTTGGGTTTCCTAGGATCTATATTACCCAAAATGCTCTGGGGCACTGGGAGATGTGGAAGACTGAAAATGTCTCCCCAAAGACATTGACTCCTAATATTTATAAATGTTATGATTTGGATGTGAGGTGTCCCCCTAAAGCTCATGTGTGAGACAATACAAAAAGGTTCAGAGAAGAAATTACTGGGTTGTGAAAGTCTTAATCCAATCGTAGAATTAATCCCGATGGGATTGACTAGGCGGTAACCGAAGGGTGTGGCTGGATGAGGTAGGGTATTGGGGGCCTGCTTTGGGGTATATATTTTATATCTGGCTAGTGGAGCCTCTCTGTCTGCTCTCTGATCATCATATGAGCTGCTTCCCTTTGCCACACTCATCCACCATGATATGTACTGCCTCACCTTGAGTCCAGAGGAATGGAGCCAGCCACTTATGGACTGAGGCCTCTGTAACTGTAAACTCCCAAATAAACCTTTCTTCCTCTACAGTTGCTCTGGTTGGGTCTACTTTATTTGGGAAAAGGTCTTTATAGATATAATTAACTTTAGTCTTTTGATATGGGAAGATTATCCTGAATTATCTGGATGTCCTCAATGCAACCAGCATAACCTCTTGGCTTTAAAAAAGAGAGGCAGTGGGAGAGTCCATAGACACACAGAGGGTAAGGTGATACGAGCAAAGAACAGAGACTGGTGCCAGCCTTGAGAACCAGAGAGATGCAGCCACAAGCCAAGGAATGCCAGCAGCCAACAGAAGCTGGAAGAGGAAATAAACAAATTCTTCCCTAGAGTCTACAGAGAGAACACGGCCTTGCCCACACCTTGATTTTGTTCCAGTAATACTGATTTTAGACTTCTGGCTGTCAGCACTGCAAGATAGTGCATTTCTGTTGTTTTAAGCCCTCTGGTTTTTGATACTTTATTACAGCACAGGAAAAGAACAGAGGGGATGTGGAGATGTCAGGCCAATCACAAAGGAGGAAGGTCCATGACTCACCACAACTGCTTTAAGTTCTACTGAACATGCTGCATTGTAGATAGAAAAGTTGGATCCATTTCCTTTTGCGAAATCTGAGCTTGTTCTGCCATTCAACTTCTAATACAAAATGGGTTTGGTTTGAAAGGTCTATTGTGAACCTGGAATTTTAAATATGGAAACCTACACTTTAACACATCTTTTTTATACAAAAGGGATTAGATCAGACCCTACGCATGAGTCACATAATTTTGTAATACACTGCATATTTTAACCCTTTATAAAATTATTCAAGTATTTGGAAAAAAAAATCCATTTTAAAAATAGAACCACCCTAAATTTCCAGGTACACATTTTGTGTGATAAAGGAAGTAGTTTCAGAGAAGGAGGAAAATGAGAACAAGACAGACAACTATTTCTTTGGATATTTTGGGGCATAATTGGGCATATGATTCTTTTAGTTCTATTCATCAATTGTGAGCTCTGAAATAGAACCAATGAGCTATCATCATAAGTAAATAAAAAAAAGTCAACAAAAAACAAAACCCAAAATACTCCTCTTCTTGGCAAAGGATGTTAGCGCCCAGCATTCTGGCATGAAATTGTTGAGGGCCACAGCCGAGACAGGATGACGCATGGCTTTATCTATTTATTTTATACAAAATAGAATAGATAACAAACCTTTATGCTCCACCTTTAAAAAATGCATTATGTAAGTCTGGCTCTGGGAAAAATTCATGAGAAACCTCAGTAAAAAAGATGATTTCATCCTAAATTATCCAACATTAATATGCATCCAAATACTGGTAGTTCAAAGTTTCTGCTAAAAATATCATCTGCTGACCTCTGCTTAAGCATTTCACACTTATTTTTAATTTAAAGGAAACATATATTTTTAAGTTCTCAAAATATTTTTAAAAATTTTAATTGACAGGTAATAATTGTACATATTTGTGGGGTATGGCATGATACTTCAATACATGTGTACAATATGCAATGATCAGATCAAGGTAATTGACATATTTATTAACTTCACATTTACCATTTTTGTCTTTAAAATTCAAAATACTCTATACTAGCTATTTTGAAATATAAATTAATTGTTGCCAACCATAGTTGTCAACCTACTTGCTACAGAATGTTAGAAGATAGTCCTCCTATCCAGTGGTACCCCGTACCTATTAACATTCTTTCCTCATCTATGCTCCCCAACCCTTCCTAGCCTCTGGAAACTACTATTCTACTATCTACTTCTACAATTTTGTGACATTTCACATATAAGTGAGAAATATGATATCTGTCTTTCTGTGCCTGACCTATTTCACTCAACAAAATATCCTCCAGTTCCATCTATGTTGCCACAAATGACAGAATTTTATTCTTTTTTATGGCTGATCCACATCTTCACTATGCATTCACCTGTTGATGGACACCTGAGTTGATTCCATATTTTGGCTACTGTGAATAGAGCTACAATAAATACGGGGGTGCAGATATCTCTTTGAGATACGGATTTAATTTATTTGGGATATGTACCCAGTGGTGGGATTGCTGGATCATGTCATAGTGCTATTTCCAGATTTTGAAGAAGATTCATTGTGTTTTTTTAAAAAAATAATGGCTATATTAATTTACAATTCCAACCAATAGTGTTTGAGAATTTCCCTTTTTCCACATCCTTGCAAGCACTTTTTTTTGTAAATTTTTGTCTTTTTGATAAAAGCCCTTCTAATTGGAGTGAGATGACATCTCATTGTGGCTTTAATTTGCATTCTTCTGATAATTAGTGATAACCATTTTTTAATATACTTGTCCATTTATGTGTCTATTCAAATAATTTACTCCTTTTTAAAATCAGGTTTATTTTCTTTTTATTGTTGTTGAATTGTTTAGATTCATTATATATTCTGGATTCCCTGTTGGACAAATAGTTTGCAAATATTTTCTCCCATTATGTATTTCTTAATTCTGTTGATTATTTGCTTTACTGAGCAGAAGCTTTTTGGTTTGAATGAAAGAAAATTAAAATTCTGCTTTTACAAGATGGGTTATTTTGTTTCTAATTATGAGTTGTACAAAGTCTTTATATATTTTGGAAATGAGCCCTTTGTCAGAAATATTTTGTTTATAGCTCATTTGTTAATGATGTCTTTTGATGAGCAAAAGTCTTTAAATTTTATGGAAGATAACTACCAATTTCAAAAAATCATTGTTGCTTTCTGTTTTTTAAGCATCTTTGCCTACTGTCATGTTATATTCTTCTTTTTTTTCTTCTTTCTTTTGGGAGATGCTGGGTATTAAACCCAGGGAGTCACCCACCCACACTAGGCAAGCATTCTATTACTGAGTTACATCCCCAAACCTTTTCAAATTTCTTTATTTTGAGACAGGGTCTAAATTGCCTGGGCTGAACTTGAAATTGCAATCCTCTTGCCTCAGCCTTCCAGATTGCTGGAATTACAGTTGTGCACCACCCAGATTGGCTCAGAAACTTATTCTTGATTACAATAGCTTTGGAGAAAGCCTTGAAAGCATGTAATGTGATTCTTTTCAAATATATGACTATTCAGAATAAACTTCTAGAATTTTAGAAACATCCTGAATTTTTGCTTGAGGTATTTGATCTACATCTTATTTTGAAAATTGACATTCCAACAATTTTGAGATTTCCCATCAATGAATACTGTATATTTATCTTAGGGTTCTTAAAATTTCTCAAAGTATGGCCACAGGCATATAGCTCAGTGGTAGAGTATGTGCTTAGTATGTGAAAGGCTCTGGGTTCTATCTGCAGCACTACTGAAAAGAGATGAGAGAGAGAGAGAGGGAGAGATTTCTCTAAGTAATATTTTGTACCTTTTGGTGTAGAAGTCCTGACATTTTAATTTATTCCTAAGTATTAGGACAGAACGCTCTATGAAATCTCTCAAGACAGAGTCTCATGCTCAGAAACTAAGTTTATTAGCAGGAAAGTCCTGCCAGGCTGCCCAATATAGTGGCGCAGCAGCCAGAGTTATTTAAATAGGAGTTTTATATCTTTTTAAACAAGGGAACAGGAGCAAGCTGGAGATGACCTTGGGTGCAGCAAGTTAGAATTGACCTTGGATGTAGGTGGTTGGGTAACAACAGATTTTTTTAGTTAGGGAACTTGGGAGGGTGGGGTGTGGGAACAGGGCTCTTAAGTTTCTTTTTCTTGGTAGATTGGTTCTGAGTCCCAGAACCAAAATAGAATTGTTAATGTCTAGGATATCCCATTACTAAGTATCTTATTTTTGTGGTAATATAAATGGTATTTTCTAAGATCTATTTTGCAATTGGTTGATGCTTGTATACAGAATTTTTGTAGTTTTTTAAATAGATTTTGTGATCTCTCTACATTCAATTATTACTACTAGTTGAATTGTATACTTCTTCCTTTTTAATCTTTATGCCCTTTGCCTTTGCTGTATTGACTAGGATTTTTAGAACAATGTTAAAAAGAAGTGATGAGTATACAATCATGCTTTGTTCTTGATCATTCCAGATTTCACCATTAAATATGATATTAGCAGCCAGGTATGGTGGCCCACACTTGTAATCCCAGTGATTTGGGAGGCTGAGGCATGAAAATCACAAGTTAAAGATCAGCCTCAGCAACTTATCGAGACCTTGTCTCAAAGCAAAAAGTAAAAGGAACTGGGGATGTATCTCAGTGGTAGAGTACCCCTTGTTTCAATCCTAAGCACAAAACCCAAAAGCATACATATATATTTGCTAAGGACAAAATACTAGCAAATCAAATCTATATGAGAGATATTTGTTAGTAACATCATTTTTGTAATTTCTTTATCATGTCCTATTAACAGGTCACACTGTGTCATGAAGTGATTTGTGAAGTGACCCTTCCTTTTTTTGTTTTCTGAAAAAGTTGCCCAACATTGGTCTTACCCAACATTCAATGGAAACAACAGTTCAAAGAATTCACTAATAAATTATTGGTCCTACAACATCCGGAGTGTAGGGAGGAGAAGAACAGAAGTTAGTTGGATTAAACAAAGGGGAATGAAGGGAAGGGAGTGGGAATGGGAACAGGAAAGACAGAATGAATCAGACATAACTAAAAATAGGTTATGTTCAAATATGAATATGTGACCAGTGTAACTCCACACCATGTACCACCCCAAGAGTGGGAAATTATACTCCCTGTATGTATAAGTTGAAATACATTTTGCTGTCATGTATAACTAAAAAGAACAAATTTTAAAAAATCACTGGAACTAGAGTTTTCTTTGTGGGGGCTCTTACTTTTTAAGTCAGGTTTATTGACTTATATGCATATAGTAGTGTAAACACCATGAAAATTAATGTTTAGGACATTTTTATGACCCTTCAATAGTTATTTGAAGCCCTTTTGGAATGAATTCACCCTGTAACCACTCATTTGTTTTCTCTCTATAGCTTTTCCTTTTTCTGTCACATACATGGAATCATATAGAAATTACATTTTTAAACTTAGCACAATGCATTTAAGATTAATTTATTTATACATTAAGGACTGAGGATCAAAACCAGGGGTACTGATTTCAAGCACACATCCCCAGTCCTTTCTTTTATTTTTTACTTTGAGACAGGGTTTCGCTAAGTTGCTATTAAGGATGCAGGGGCATCCTTAAGTTGCCAGGCTGGCCTCAAACCTGCAGTCCTTCTGCCCCTGCATCCTTAATAGCCAAAATTACAGGTGTGTGCCCCCATGCCTGGTGATCATTTACTTCTGTGTCAGCCATTTGCTCTTTTTTTTTCTGCCAAGTAATATTACATTCTATGGTTGTGGTACATTTTTTATTTTTATGCATGAGCCAGGTGACAAGACACTTGAGTTGCCTTCAATTAATGAAAATTAATAATAAAGGATCTATAAACATCTGTATATAGAATTTTATGTGGATACCTTTTATTTTTCTTGAGTAAATAGATATGTGGGAGTTGTATTGCTGGTCTATATGGTAATTTATGTTTGTAAGAAACTGCCAAATTGTTTTCCAAGGTAACCTATCATTTTGCATTCCCAATAGCAAATATGAGAATTCTAGCTGTTTCAAATCTGGTATTGCCAGTTTTTGAAATGTTCGTTTTGGGCATTATTTTAATTTGAATTTTTCTAATGACTGTGTTGAGCATCTTTTCACATGCTTTATTTTGTCATCCACATATCTTCTCCAGTGAAGTGTCTGCCTAGGTACTTTATCCATTTTTAAAAAATAGGTTATTTTCATTTTTAGTTTTGAGAATTCTTTATATATTTTGTATAATGCTCTTATCCAATGTTCTTAATTTTCTCCTGCCTTTAAGTTGGCTTTCCATTTTCATAATACTATTTTGAAGAAATTTTTAGGGTTTTTTTCCCTTGTTTTTTGTCTGATCATCTGTTCAGGAGCTAAACTACTATTACTACTACTACTACTACTACTACTACTACTACTACTACTACTATTACTACTACTACTTCATTATTATTATTATTATTATTTGGTTTGTTTTAGTTATACATGACAGTAGAATTCATTGTGATATAATTATACAAGCATGGAATATATCCTATTCTAGTTAGGACCCCACTCTTATGGATGTACATGATGGTGGGATTCACTATGGTATATATTCATCTACGTATATAGAAAGATTATTTTGAATTAATTCCACCAACTTTCCTTTTCCTATCCCCCACCCTTCCCTTTATTGCCCTTTGCCTAATTTACTGAATATCTATTCTTTCCTTCTTCCCCCTTATTATGGGTTAGCTTCCATATATCAGTGAAAACATTTGACCTTTGGCTTTTGTGGACTGACTTATTTCACCTAGTATGATGGTTTTCAGATCCATCCATTTACTGGCAAATATCACAAAGTCATTCTTCTTTATGGTTGAATAATATTCCATTGTGTATACATACCACATTTTCTTTATCCATTCATCTGTTGATGGGCATCTAGGTTGGTTCCAGAGCTTGGCAATTGTTTTGAATTTTGATGAAGACAAATTCATCAACTTTTTTCTTTTATGGTTTGAGCTATGGGAATAATTTAATGTTTTAATTTTATTTCATTTTTTTAAAGTTTCAACAATTCTTTGTTAAGTCAAACCAAAGTATTACTATAGTGGAGAGGAAATGACTACATAACAGTCAACATGGCTAGTTTACTTAGACCTCGCATTTATACTTCTACATATATCTCAGCACAAAATATCCTACATCTTGCTCTCTCAAGCTACCAAATAAATCAGAATATTCACACTGAGTAGGAGCATCCCTGGATATCTATGTAAAGGATAAAGATGTGAAGTTGCCATTTTCTTGGGTCACTCTCAAGGTCTCTTCTTTCTCTTCAGTATTTTTATACCCTTATTTTTCTTCTACTTACCAAGAATTGACATTTCAACATTTATTAGCAATTTTTGCCACTTGTTTACACCAGTACTTTGAAATAGTATTGCCTATAATCCATGTCATGTCCTTTGTACAACATAATCTAAAGTTGTAGACATCACACAATTTGATTCAATGGTTATTTTCATAATAGAAAAGAATGAGGAAGTCAGTTCCTAAGCCCACATGATGGAGAGTTGGGCCTACATTTTCTTCCAGTAGGCACAGGGTCTCCTTTCTAATGCTTAGGTCCTTGATCCACTTTGGGTTGAATTTTCTACAGGGTAAGAGGAGATTTCATTCTGCTACATATGGATTTCCAGTTTTCCCAGCACTATTTGTTAAAGAGGCTACCTTTCCTCCAATGTATGTTTATGAAGCCTTTGTCTAGTACGAGATGACTGTATTTATGTGGTTTTGTCTCTGTGTCTTCTATCCTGTTCCATTGGTCTTCATGTCTGTTTTGGCGCCAATAACATGCTATTTTTGTTACTATAGCTCTATAGTATAATATAAGGTCTGGTACTGTGATGTCTGCTGCTTTGCTTCTCTTGTTAAGGATTGTGTTTGCTATTCTGGGCCTCTTATTTTTCCAAATGGAATTTCATGACTACCTTTTCTATTTCTCTAAAGAATGTCATTAGAATTTTGATAGGAATTGCATTAAATCTGTATAGCACTTTTGGTAGGATGGCCATTTTGACAATATGAATTCTGACAGTACGTATTCTGCCTATCCAAGAACAGGGGAGATCTCTCCATCATCTAAAGTCTTCTTCAGTTTCTTTCTTTAGTTTTCTCTGGTTTTCATTGTAGAGATATTTCACCTCTTTTGTTAGATTGACTCCCAAATATTTTGTTTTTTTTTTTGTTGTTGTTGTTTATTGTGAATGGGATAGTTTTTCTAATTTCTCTTTTAGCTGATTCATCATTGATGTATAGGAACATAATTTATTCAATTTCCTCAACAAAATTCCCAAAGTGCAAGAAGTAAAATCAAGAATCAATAAATGGGATGGTATCAAACTAAAAAGCTTCTTCTTAGCAAAGGAAACAATCAAGAGAATAAAGAGAGAGCCTATAGAATGGGAGAAAATCTTTGCCACCTGCACCTCAGATACAGCATTAATCTCCAGAATATATAAAGAACTGAAAAAAAAACCCGAAAATAAAAACAAATAATTCAGTCAATAAGTGGGCAAAGGAACAGAACAGGCACTTCATAGAAGAAGAAATACAAATGTTGTCGACAAATATACAAGAAAATATTCAACTTCTCTAGCAATTTGAGAAATACAAATTAAAACTACACTGAGATTCCATCTCACAGAAGTCAGAATGGCAATTATCAGGAATACAAGCAACAATAATTGTTGGTAAGGATGTGGGGGGAAATGTCCACTCATGCATTGCTGATGAGACTGTAAATTGGTGCAACCACTCCAAAAAGCAGTATGGAGGTTCTTCAGAAAACTTGGAAGGAAACTACCATTTGACCCAGTTATCCCACTGCTTAGCATATGATCAAAGTACTTAAAATCAGCATACTACAGCAACACTGCCACATGAATGTTTATAGTAGCTCAATTCACAATAGCTAAGCTATGGAACCAGCCTAGATGCCCTTCAACAGATGAATGGATAAAGAAAATGTAGTATATATACACAGTAGAATATTGCTTGGCCATAAAAAAGAATGACTTCAAGACTTTTTCTGGAAAATGGATGCATCTGGAGACAATCGAACTAAGTGAAATAAGCCAATCTCAAAGGCAAAGATTGAATATTTTCTCTGATATATAGAAACTAACCCATCATAAAGTTGGGGGAGGGAAGAATAGAAGTTCATTGGAATAGACAAAGGGGAATGAAGGGAAGGGAATAGGGATGGGATTAGGAAATGAATTGGATATAACTTTCTATACTCTTATATGAATATACCACCAGTAAAACTCTATAACATGTACAACCACAAGAATGGTATCCTAATTAGAATAAGTTATACTCCATGTATATAATATGTCAAAATGCACTCTACTATCTTGCATACCTAAAAAGAATAAATAAATTAAAAAAATAGAATACAATGATAAAAATTCAATTGCCAACTTGGAGGATTTTATATATTTGGAAGTATTCTATTTTGTTTTCATGACCTAAAATTTCTCACTCAAGAAAACAGACTTCATTCCTTAACATTTATTATAGCTGTCTCTGCTAGAAATGGAAGCAAGTTTTCCAACAAATTTGTCCCAGGGGAACAAAATAAATGCTTTCCCAAAATAGAGCATAAGTCTTCTTTAAATATCTGTATTTGAGCCAAGTGGCACTCTACCATTGAGCTTAGCTGGAATTACAGGCATATGTCATTACATTACAGCACATATCATTTCTTGAAACATACTACATGTTGAGTGCATGTGTTATGGCGAGATTGCAATAAATCACTGAGTCAGTCTTAAAGCAGGAGACGGAACCATCTTTATTCACCAGGTGGCTGGCCAAAGGGCAGGCTTTTGATGACCTCCAGGGGTTAGAGCACACTTTTTATACCATAAGTAAAGCATGTCAGTACATTAATCATAAGCGGCTGTTGCTATGTCAAAACTACAAACAAACATCATGAGATCTAAAATCATAAGTAGAAGGGGAAGTGGGTAAAAATGACCTTGGTTAAGTACAAGTTAAAGAATGGTTACTAATGTCTAGACAAACATTCTCAGTGTCCATTGCCTGAGAAAAATGGGAGCCATAAAGAGATAATTTTACATTGTATAAGAAGAACAGAAACATTTGCATTTCTAAGCAGGATGTGCTAAGCAGGATCAGAACAGCAGAGGTGGAGTTTTATCATGGGAGTAGCATTTCTTACATGACACGGAGTCTCAGGGTAAAATGGAGTCAGTTTTGTCATTGCGTGATATAGCCTGACCCATAACACGTGGTATAAAATTCATTTAATCTTCATGTAAGATAGATATTACTAGGCATAATTTATGGATGAGGATACAGACTCAGGCTAATCAAACTTTCTTCACTCAGGAAAGTTAGGTCAAGAACCCAGGGAGCAAGCCTGTCTGACTTGGTGAATCATCTATTAAGAATACACTGGGGCTGGGGCTGGGGCTCAGTGGTATAGTACAGCCGTGCATGTGAGAGACCCTGGGTTTGGTCCTCAGCACCACATAAAAATAAACAAAATAAAGATATCGTGTCCATGTATAACTAAATATATATATATATATATATATATATATATATATATATATATATATAAATATACTAACGTTGGAGTCATAAAGTTGGATGAAATCTCTTAAAGCATAGCAAGAGTGAAAAAGAAGGCTATGGACACAGAATTTTGTAAATAACATTTTTTTTCAAGGTAAAAAAAATGTCAAATAGGGTCAGAAAAAATTTTGACAGAGAGGAGGAAATGAACTAATATTATTACATATTATAGGTTTTCAGTGGAAGATCTGTTTCTTAGATAATCTTTATTTATTACTACAGGTAAATGGTTTAATTTCTCTGAGCCTATTTCCTTTTTTGAAATGTAGGAATAGTAATCTTTTCTCTAAGGGTTTTTTTTTTTTTTTTTTTTTTTTTTGAGAATAAAATGAGAAATTTTATTCTCAGTGTATTTGCCATGGATTCTGGTACAACTGGTCCTCAATCTCTGCTCAAAGGACCAGGTAGAGCTGAAATGGAAGTCTGCATAACCTCACAATATGGTCCAGAAAGTTTTTTTCTAAAACATATGTATTTTTTAGTTGTAGTTGAATACAATTGTGGGAGATCAACCTTACCTGTGACTGAGTCACACTCCCCGGCTGGGTGCTGAGGCGCTCTTCGCAGAAATGTGGCAGAGCTTTCCCCACCCTTCTTGGGTTTGAGGGTCAGTGTCTCGTGCAGGGGTGTGTCTTGCTATAGCTCCTTGGGTGAAGCTATGCTCACCTGTTCCTTTGTAATATAACCCCTTGCCCTGTTTAGGATAGAATCTTCCATGGAAGTGCCTTGTGTGTGTCCCCTCCTCTTACTGTGCCCTTGGGTGTGGCCTACCCAGGTGTCAGTCAACCTGCTGACAGTGGACATCATGAAGATAGACTGAGCCCCCTGAAACCTGACCTCTTGCCTCATTTGAATAGCTTCTCCTCAATAAAAGGGGTCAGCGCGTGCTCTCGTTCTCTCTCTCTTCCTGCGGACCCTTAAGGTTGGCGGAGCCATCACAGTGACCCCAAACAAAAAGGTATTTGTGTCTCTTGTGTGGTTATTTCATGCAGCCCAGTTAGCCCAGTTTAACTGGAGTGATCCCTGAGCCTTTTAGTTGTGAGAACAGAAACCCAGCACACAAAACCATTTTATTTATTTATTTTTATGTGGTGATGAGGATCAAACCCAGGGCCTCGCACATGCTAGGCGAGCTCTCTAGCACTGAGCCACTTTGCACTCCCCAAAGTTGGTCCTGTTAGTTTCATACCCACCTATCCCACTCAGTTAGAAGTTATGGCATTTAAGTTGTCCTACTTGATGAATACTCTCAAATCATTTCAATATTAAATGTTTCTAACGCTACTGTAATGAGTCCAATTAAAATTAGAAAATTTCAAAGAAGTTCCAAATTGTCTTATTCTTTAGGTCCCAGCCTTTTTCCTGCTGGGACCTGTTCCTTGTTTTCTCCAGCTTGCTACAGGCCATCATCTCAGGCTGAGAATGGAAGCCCGAGGTGTCCCCAAGGCCTTGCCCTGGCACCAAGAAGTCAGGAGAACTGGAATTGTAACATAGCTCCGGCTCACAGTCTGACTGAATTGACAGTGTATTTCCTGTTTTTTTTGTTCCTCTACAATGTAATGCTTCTTCTGCAGGATGGGTGAAGGCAGATTAGCTGTCTTCCCAGTTTTGACCAAACTGTGACTAAATTTCATTTTTCCTTTTTAAATTGTTTTTTTCTTATTTCTGATGCAGGTAGATGACTGAATCAAGTCAGTTAGGGCCCTGAATTCAGGCCTCTGACTTCGACTCTAGTAGCAATATTGCCAAGAGGCAGAGAGGCAACATTTCTGGCCCTGTGAAGACTACCAGGGAGACAATGCCACACAAATATCTTCATGTTTCTGCATGGTTGGGCTTCCTCAGCAAGGGAACTGACATGCTATAAAGTTAATGTCTTCTTTCTCCGGAGTCATTTGCTCTTTAATGCTCTTCTTCCCCTGGCCTCCTGTCTGGTGAGGCCATATGTTTACATTTTAAGGGGGAGGAAGATGAATTTCTGAGCCATTTGTTTGTATTTCAAAGGACCATAAAACATTTGGGAGTACAGGTTCCCTCCCTTTCTCAGGAGGCAAGGAGGGTAGCATGTTGCTTCTACAAACTGTCAAAATGATAATTTTCCATTCCTCTTCTGTTATGCAAAACAAAACTAAACTACACAAAAACTCCTTTTGCACTTTCAGGGTCTATTGGCTCTCCTCACATTGCTCTCAAGGGAGAATAAAAAGCAAGGAGAACTGACAAGAATATTATTTTTATGTAATAGTTTCTGATCCAGAAACCTCACTTTTGCTTTCAAGATAATATAAATATAGATATTAAAAACCTATTAAAACCTCTACAAACCCATTATTTATCTTAGAGACATAATATATATTCACACACATGCATATCATAAAAGTACTCAGCAAGCCTAGTTATTTGGATTTCTTGCATAAGTATTTAGCTTTTTGTAAGTTCAACATGTAAATTTTGAAGTCAAAAATAGAGAGATCTATGTGTTTGAAATATAAATGATAAATATGCATTAGCATGTACCTGTATATTACTAAAGATGCAACAAATTGACTGGTGATGTCTAATTGTATAGCTAGCAGTGTAATTTATTCAGACTGTATTTTTGTACAGAGCAGTGCACACTAACCTATGCCTCTGTGTCCTCTTTAATGCCTAAAACTGTGCCTAGAAATTTCATCTGTCTTAAAAAATACAATATACTTCATGCTGTTTACACTGTTAATTTCTCTACTGCTATACTTTATTATTTTTAAATATAGGACATGTTTACCACTTAAATATGAATTTTTTAACCTGGTTACTTTTTTAAAACAGTCATCTGGGGTAAACCTGTTTATCACTCCAGTGATTTTGAGTTTGCAGTTTCATGATCAGTTCATTTCATGATTTTTGTAGTTGACATGAAGTTATCTATCTGGAAGAAAATTAAAGTGGTTTCATTGAAAAAAAAAAAAAACCCTCAGCTTTGCACAGCAAAGGAAACTAGCAAAAGAAACAAAGGAAACCTGAGGAATGGGAGAAAATATTTAGACAGCACACATCTGATAAGGGGGTAATATTCAAATATGTAATAGCAAGAAAACAACCTGATGAAAAAATGGGCACAGGTCAGACATGGTGGTGCACGCTTGTAAGGAGGCAGGAGGATTGAACGGTTTGAGACCAATCTGGACAACTGAGGGAGAAGGGTCTCAAAATAAAATGTAGCTCAGTGGTAGAGCACCCTGGGTTCAAACTCCAGTACTGCAAGAAAAGAAAAGGACAAAAGATCTGAACAAATATTTCTCTAAATAAGACACACAGTGGCCAAAAGGTTTAAGAAAAAATGCTCACCACTGATTATCAGGGAACTGCAAGTCAAAACTATAAGGAGATATCCACATAGGTTAGAAAGGATGTTATCAAAAAGTCAAGGGAAAATAAATGCTGGTAAGGATGTGGAGAAAAGGGGGCGCTCATATACTGCTGCTTGGATGGTAATCTGGTACACCTATATGGAAAACAGTATGGCAGTTCCTCAAAAAGTTAAAAATTGAATTACTATAAGATCCCCAAATCCCACTTCTGGATATCTATTCAAAGAAAATGAAATTAGTATCTTAAAGAATTACCTGCATTCCCATGTTCATTGCAGCACAATCCACGATAGCCAACGTATGGAATCAACCCTAAATGCTCATCGATGGATGAATAAAACAAGTGGTTTGTGTGTGTGCACACCCATATACTAATAATGGAATATTATACAGTCTTTTTTTTTAAAGAGAGAGTGAGAGAGGGAGAGAGAGAAAGAATTTTTTAATATTTATTTTTTAGTTATTGGCGGACGCAACATCTTTGTTTGTATGTGGTGCTGAGGCTCGAACCCAGGCCGCACGCATGCCAGGCGAGCACGCTACCGCTTGAGCCACATCCCCAGCCCATACGGTCTTAAAAAGAGATGAAATTCTGTCATTTTGACATAGATGTCACAGAGGACATTACATTAAGTGAAATAACCTAATGGCACACAGGGAAGTCATATACTGCATGATCTTGCATATGGAAAAAAAAAGGAAAACCACATAGAAGCAGAATGGTGGTTATCTGAGTTTGGAGGATAAGAGAAACAGGGAAATATTGGTAGACAAGTACAAAGTTTCAGTTATGTAGGATGAATAAACCCTGGAGATCCAATGTAAATGTTGAGTGTTAGCAGTCAATAATTGTATTGTATACTTGAAATTGCTAGGAGGGGGCTGGAATTGTGACTCAACAATGGTGGAGTGCTCGCCTACCACATTCGAGGTCCTGGGTTCTATCCTCAGCACCACATAAAAATAAATAAATAAAATAAAGGTATAAAAAATTATTTTAAAAAAATTGCTAGGAGAGCACATCTTAAATGTTTTCAACACACACGCGCGTGCGCACTCACACGGTAATTATAAGAGGTGATATAGTAATTAGCATGATTGTGGTAATTATTTCACAATGTACACGTATGTATCAAAACACCAATTATTTATTTATTTATTTATTTATTTATTTATCAGGTATACATGGACACAATATCTTTATTTTATTTATTTTTTTATGTGGAGCTGAGGATCGAACCCAAGGTCTCTCATTTACGAGGCGAGCGCTCTACCATTGAGCTATAACCCCAGCCCCAATTATTTATTTTTAAGTTATTTTTATTTATTCCTGAATAAAATTGGGGAAAAAACAATCTAAAAGGATTACAGAATATATCCTAAGTTTCTCCAAATGGGGTTTGTACATTGTGAGTGATGGGTGTGCAAGACAACATATTTAGATGTGGGAGGAAAATGACTCATTTTCATGTATTTAGAATTGTTACTAGTATTTTATACACCAAATGACACCAACACACACCCATCTTTATCGCAGATGACTGCAATCAAGTGTGTGGGATGGAAGCTGAGAGAAGACTGGGGATGCCACTGCATGTAGGATGACAGGCATTCTACTACTACTCTCTTCATTTGCTTGTTCCCTTTAAGCTTATTGTGACATAACTGTATATATAAGTAAGTTAAAGAACTCACGTATTACACTATGTCATATCGTCTTAACAGAACTATCGCAAATTGAATAAGCAGCTTAAAAACACTCCTTCCAAGAAACCACAGGTTGAAAAAAACCAGCAAAGCAAGCACAAACTATGAAGGAAATACACTCTCACTCTACTCCTTTACCAGCTTCATGAGGAATTAAAAAGAATAATCATATCTGATAATTTAATGTCATTTCTTCCCATTAAAACTCACCAGGATTTGAAAAATCAATTTATATCCATTATTGCCCTAAGTATATTTGATCAAGGTATTAATTACTGATAGTATGAAGTATTATAATTAGCAAAATATTTTAAGATTTACAAAACATATAAATCTTCACTATGTCATTGTAGATATTATTTACATAGTAGCATAGTGATATGTTTATGGGGGAAGTTTAAACTTTTTTTTTTAACAATGAAGGTGTGCAATCAAAAAGCTCTTGAGGTCATTATCTAACATAGCCACATTTCCCTTTGTGGATCTGTAATTTAAAAAATTAATTAAAAATTTAAAGTAAGTATCATGGAGAAAGTAAAATAGTAGTTACCAGAGACTGGGGAGGAGAATAGAATGGTAAAGTTTTAATGGATATTTCCAGTTTGGAGTCCCCCCACCCAGAGTTGGGGATCACACCCAGGACCTCACACGTTAGACAAGCACTCCAGGCTGAGCTACATTCCCAGCCCCAGCACTCCATTACAAAGACGAAAAGTTATGCTGATGAATGGTGGTGATGGCTGCAATTATGGAGGTATTTAATATCACTACATACTTAAAGTGTGTAAGATGTAAATTGTCATGTGCAATCTAAAACAAAAATTAGGGAACAAAACTAGTAAGAACAAAGATTTCTAAATATAGCAAATGTTATACTTTCTTAATTAGAACACAACTCTATTCTTTTATAAAGGGTAAAGCAATGCCTTTCTAAACCTAAAATCCTTTTTTTTTTTTTTTTTCCCTCTCCAGTAGGTCAAAACTCTTTTACAGAAAAAAAATCAACTTCCTCTTCTCTCTTCTATCCCAATCCTCTGCTATCTTAAGGGCAACAATGCACCCCCCCCCCCATGTGAAATGCTGTTTCCTACATGTGAGGAAACAGAGACTGAATCAGAAAAGTTACTCTTTGTCGTGTACAAAAAAGAGTAAATTCAAAAAAGAAAGGAAAGAAGTTACTCTTTAAGCACCTTTTAAACTTTTGTGGTTCTAGACCAAGTAGGCCTTCATTGCTTCAGCTGAATTATTTTAGATTATTTTAACTCTTTTCTCTTAACCTCTATAATTCTTTCTTGATCCGAATGGCACCACATAGTAAATGTAGAAAGCACAGTGACTGGGTCCTTTTTGTTGAACATGTGTTATTATGAATTATGAATATTTCTTATAGAACTATTCCATACAGGAGATGATTTGCATGACTATTTAATCTTCATTTTTGCAAAACCCAAAGCTTTCACTTCCACAGTATACAGGGATTTATGCACTTAGAAAGTAGAAAGTCTATGGAATTTAATTCTTTCTCTCTATATATATTCAAGAGAAAATTACTAGAATTCTTTTTTTCTTTCTTTCTTTCTTTTTTTTTTTTTTTTTTTGACACTGGGGGTTGAACCTGAGGTGCTTAACCCTTGAATTACATCTTCAGCTCTTTTTGAGACAGGACCTTACTAAGTTGCTTAGGGCCTTGCTAAATTGCTGGGGCTAGCTTTGAAATTGCAATCCTCATGTCTCAGAATCCCAAATTGCTGGGATTACAGGCATGCTACTAGAAGCATTTTTAAAAGTCAGTTTGATCTATCATTTTACTTGAGTTTGTCATTATTCCCCACTCATACCCAACAAGAAATTATACCTGTTAAGTATAGTTAAATGCTACAACTCATTAAGGCAATTTGGTATACTCTTCCTTAATTTCAAGCCACATCACCCCCCAAAAGAACAAATCCATCTCTCACCTAATCTCATGTACAAGAAAAACAACCCAGGAGTGAGAGACATAATTTACTCTTTTAAAGGCCATTTAAAATTCAATGACTGCATTGAGGGGCTTTTTTTCCCCCACGAAAAGATTTTATATTTAACTCATCAGCTCTCTGAATTAAAATTAAGGAATCATTACATATAGCAGTTATGCAAAAACACTTTAGTTCAATGTTTTATGTGGTAGGCAGAATTCTAAAATCCTTAAAATTCTCATGGCATGGTATACATACCTTGTGTAATAATAAATCCCCTCTCCTGGTGGTGGGTGGAACCTGTGACTATGATGGAAATATGATTATTACATTATATGGCAAAGAGGATTTTGCAGATAAATAATTAAGGTTGACTTTGAATTAACCAAAAGCGGGAATTATCACTGGATTCTAGCTATTCACTTAAGCCCTTTAAATCAGGGTTTAAAGATGAGAGGGAGAGAAAGTAAAATGGTTTAAAATGTGGTTCTGCTGGTCTTGAAGGAGCAAATTGCCATGTTGTGAAGTGTTAGGTTGTAGGGAATGGCACCAAAGTGCAACAGTCCTAGGTCAACAGCAAGAAAACAGGAAGCTCAGTCCTATCACCCACAAGGAAGTGAATTGGATAACTTGAATGAACCTCAGATGGCTTAACAGAGTCATTTGAGTGATTCCAAAAGTCCAAGACTCAATAGAGAACACAGTGGGTTGTGTTTGAACTTCTACAGAATTGTGAACAAATAAATGGTTGTTGTTTTAAGTTGTTAAATTTATAGTAATTGGCCATGCAGTCATTACATGGGAATTAACTTATATATAAGGGAAAGGGAATGAAGAGGAAATTGAAAAGGGGGAGTAAAACTGGTGGGAAAGGCTCACAGGTTTTCATGTTGCATGCTCAGTCATTTCACAATTTTGTTGGTTTCAAGATAAATCTTCTAGATAGCCAAAGAATAACTAAGGTTTCTAGTTATGTATTTCTTATCCTTAAAACTTTACATTTTGGGGTATATATAATAATGTACACAATATTACTGTATGTGGATAACTCAAATATTCATGTACTTAGGAATTCTGGTTATAATAGATACTTGTCTCTCAAAATCTCTTATTTCTTCCATTTATTTTATAATGAAGTTTGAATCTATTCTAAACTCTCAAATTACTTAGTATTCTTTTATGCATCTTATAACCCTATAGACTATCTTTCTAATTGCTTCTAGGAGCCCAAACAAGTTAATTTTATTGACCAAGGCAATTCCATCAAACATTTGAGAATTACATTTGGGTCACTTTTCAAATCAGAATTCCAGGCCTCTTTCCCCTCCTCCCCCCAGATTTAGGACTGAACCCAAGATCTCACCCATACTAGACAAGCAATCTAACATTCTTAGTCCTTAAAATATATAAATATATGTTTTGAGATAGGGCCTAAGTTGTCCAAGCTAGCCTTGAACTTGTTATCTTCTTGCCTCGGTCCCCATAGTAGCTGGGATTACAGATGGTTGTCACTGAGCCTAACTAAATTTCTCCTTTAAAGATCAAATTTAGTAGTTATGGGGTAACCTGGAAATCTGTTTATAATGTCTAAATCATTCTCATTCTTACTAAACTGGTCACCCAGGAATACACTCAGTTTAAACAAGTGGAAAGCATGGTCTTTAAAAGAAACACAACTATATAATTCCTTAAAACAGAATGTGAACTATAAAGTATCCATACATATGTATGTGGGAAGCTACAAAATACAAATTGGAAAGTATCTGAATGTATCTTGCTTTCAGTATTTACTTGTGATATATCATGTCCATGCTGAATGGACATTCTGGAATGCTAAAACATGTAAAGAAATATTTTTTCAAGGTTTTTTTTTCCTGCGATAGTATTATGGAAGAGTCTGTGAACTAGTAAGCAACCTTTGTACCACATGTGCTTATTCACCAAATTTATTTTTGAACATTCAGAACACCAGATTATGACATTAAAAAGAAAGCACCAAAATTGCTACACATTAATACCTGAGCAGAGACTGAAGGCAAATATTCATCTATAAACTTACACCATAATGTGGAAACATAAGAAAAAAAATTCACAACACTCTATGAAGCACAATAAGTAGCACTTTTTCTGAATTACAACCAGTTAAATGTAACAATGTTAATTACATCATACCAAAAATACACACAAAATTACACATAAGTGTATTTAGTACACCATACATTGTACAAAGTACTGGAGAAGATCATGCATGTTTAAATGGAAAGATCCTCGAGGTGACAATAATTTTTCAATATATATACTACAGGACAAGTTCCTTTGCACTATTAAGTACTGTTATTATGCAATGTACTTTCTGGATGAGAATAAAATCAATTTGCTAATAAATGATTTCTTACCGAGTCTATCTCAGAACAACAAACTTTGTCCTCTATAAAATTTTTAACTGTGATATAAAAATTGATGTAGGTTGAAAGCCACTTATTTACTACATACCCTTGCCCAAATTATTTTCTTGTCAATTTGACCAGGCTTGACGGAAAGACATATCATCTTTCTATATAGTTTTAGAGAAACCTACCTTCTTGTCTTTGAGGGATGGTAGTGGTGGTAAAATAGGAAGGAACAAATATGTTGAGTCTATGTTCAAAACTAAAACTGAGAAATAAAACACACACTCTGAGAATACAGAAACGTGGGCATCTTTTAGCAGAGAACATGACTGTCTTATAAATGGAATAATTTGAACTTTAATAGAAATTGTGCCATTATTTTAAATAAGCACAGTAAAGATACAAGACTATACATTAAAAAAAACAAGCAAATAAAAACTGGAGCCAGTTTTATCTTGGTATCTTAAAAATAACTATTAAGGAAAAAGAAAAGAGAAAAATGTTAAAAATATACTACATGAATCTGAGTTTAGTTGCTAAAAAATCATTATTGGATAAATGAATCTTACTTGACACATACAAACACAAACCTCAACAATCTATAGAAAAAGGAATACAGGTCTTAGGAAAGAGCTTGCATCTTTGTTAGACTACTCATTAATACGACAAAAAAATTACATTTTGAAGATTTGTTTTTCCATGCACAATATGTTCATAGGTGCCATGACCTTCTCCTAAAATAATGTTGTTGTTGTTGTTTTCACAAAAACTTTAGCCAAACTTAATTTTCTACATCTATGTGGCCTAAGTCAATCTTAATTTGAAAACAAGAACTCTGGAAATTAAGGGCGGCCTCAAGAACAATAGTTCTGCAAATATTAAGTGAACTACTAGTCAGCTTTTAAAATTTTTCTCCAACTTCAAAGAAAAGGATTTGGGACCAGTTTGAAAAGGCCACCCACAATAAAATATACAGGTATAAAATTGCAGGGCATTTCTTTATCATTTTAAGGCACAGTCTTTTTTACTCCAAATGACTACACGTTAAAGGTCACAGTGATATATATTTAATTTTGGTCTGGTTTCTCATGGGTATGTTGCTACATTTATAGTTAGTCTTAAGTTTAAGAAACTGTAATACAATCACTTCAAAATAATATATTTAAGTCATTTTTATGTTTTCAAAAATGTAAATACATAATACAATTTCCTAATATATATATACACACTAAAAATTGGATTTTCTTCCCACTCCCACAACAGAGGAGGACAAAGTTATTTCTATCAGAATTACATCAAATACCTATTTGACAATGTAGAAAGCATGATTATGTTAAAATACAGGCATCTCCTATTTAGGATAAATTGTTCAACACAGAGGACAAACTCATTCCAAAGGACAGTATATAGTAAATTCAGATTTTGTAATTGTCTTTTCACTAATATCACCCACAGTCCCCATTAGATAATTGGATAAACTGTTATTAAATCAAGGCCAAATATTTCAACATTTGCTTTTCTGTGCTATGTCTTTACTTCCAACAATACTTATGCAAACTGTATCAATATTACTGGGCAGAGAAATGTGATTAAATGATGGGAAACACTATGAAGGTCTGAAACGTCCTTAAAATTTATATGAGAAATTAAAGCATTTCAAGTAGATAAACAGCAGTTTCTGAGCCTACCATATTTCCACTTTTCTCTCACAAGTACCACCATACTAATGTAACCTTTAGCATTAACATTTTGATTGTTTTATAATATTTTCCTTTAAGATTCACATATTAAAAAGTTTATTTCATTATACTTTGCTAGGGTCTAGTGGATAATTTCCCCATATGACCATATAAAGGGAATGAGTGGAAACATACAGAAAACAAAAGAAGTTGCAAACTTTCAATTAACATAAATAAGACACCCATACCTATACAACAAAAATTAATGTCTTATATCACAAAATTAATCAAAACCAAAATTATTTCAAATGATTACATCAATGATGAAAGGTCAGTATTGGGTGACCTGATTTTTACCAAATAAAATCAAAACATTAAAAAAATCATACAAAATATAACATACTATACCATAATTGAGTATTTTCAAAGAAAAATTAAAATATGGAATTTTCATGATATACACATTTATTATAAGTCCTAAATGAAGAACACTGAAAAAGATTATTTTTGCTTTAATCCCAATATGTTAAGAAAGTTTCATTGGCACAAATATCCAGAGGTATTTTACAATTTCATTTAGCTTTGGTGGTAAAGTATGTTTACCAGATTAATACAGTCAGAGTTTTCAATACAGAGCTTTGATGCTAATAAGAATTCAAATGTATTTTCTTCCTAAAAAAGGATGTAAAAGTCCAATATGAAACAGAACAAGTGCAACATGAAATACAAAATATGCCTATCATTTAGGCTTTTGAACAGTTAATAGCTATGCTTTGTCTATAAACTTTTTTACTCATAACATTACTACTATATAAATACTAAAAGTCAAAATAACATTAAAAATAGCATATGAACTTTACAAAAATGGCTACTTTTAGATTTCCTAAACTAGGATTAGAATTTGAATATGTGAACAAACTTATCCTAATTAAAATACACCAACAGATAGTTTTTCATAAATGTTGAAAGTCATAATGTACAGAATGTTTACAGATTAATCTGAATCTTATGCAAAATCCTCAGAAATTAACTGGTTTCCTGGTATCTAAAATCTTACATTTTGAGCAGCATAACATGCCAAACACTTTTAGAAAGTACTGTACTTGATTGAAAAAGCATTAACCTAAGACAATTTAATCAATATGTATCTTAGAATATCACTTAACTTTTGAACAACCCTGTTATCAATTTAGGTGTACTGTCACATTTATATTATTAATGCAATAACAGTTTGTCTATTCTATTTCCAAAGTTTTTTCTGTTCTTTGAACTAAGTTACTAAGATATAAAATTCACTTTTCCCTATTTATAATATAATTTATTTAAAACAATATGAATTCTTGAGCAATCACAGTACACACATTTGCACTTGGATCACTGACTCAAATTTTCTTTCCTATTGTCCTTATGAAAAGTAAATGCTTATTTTCTCAATTTACTAAAACTTATTGTGAAAGAATCCATGAGTAATGTGTATAAATAAACTTCAGAATTTGAAATGTTCTTAGTTCAAAAAGACTGGGATAAAAGTTCAGCTTCCACATAATTTTGTAAAAGTATCTTCTGCATTTACGTTTATTTGCTAAGAAAGTTTTCCTGGCAGGGTTTAATTTCCTGAAAGAAAGATAACTTTTATTGCTCCCTTTTATTCTGGTGAGCAAGTGGCACATTCTCCCAATTGATTTTCCCCTTTAATAAACTTCGCAAGGTATTTTGTTTCCTATGGTATACAAATTCAAAAAATCCTATAACACTGAGAAAACACAAAGTGATGATGAAAAATAATCAGCAAATGCCTCGTCATAGAAAGTCTCAACACCTTTTTGGGTTTTCCTCAAATGGTTTTAGTAACCAGTTCCTAAAACTTCAAATGCAGCACTCTAAGTTTTTGCACTAAACTAAATAATAATATAAGACATTACACTAATTTAGAACTAATGTAAGATGGAAATTAGGCCAAGTGATTTATGTAGAGATTCAGGAATCAGATTTTTATTTATGTTTCCCTATTTTTCCCAGAGCTTTAAAAAGCTACATTGAAAGGTATGTTTTATTTCCTTTTACTTCCTTTTATTTCCCTTGACCACTTTCTTTAAGAAATGCTAACAGGTAGTCAGGTTAAATGAACACATTATGCTATAAATGAGAAGGCTGGAGAGTCAAGGAAGCTATAGGAACTAGAAAATGAAAAAAACAACCTACTTTATAACAAGTAGTGTCTAAACGAGTGATAAAATAAGCAGTAACAAACATTTAGTAGGCCTACCTACTATAGTTCCTTGTTTTTCTTTACTAAATTATCATGTGAATATTAGTATAGTTAGTTCATCCAAGAAAAGGAATTCCATCATACACATCTGAGTTTATCTGACCAAAATATTAAAAGATTAATCAATGTATTATTAATGTACATGAAAGGGATTCAAAATCAATGTTAAAAAAGGCATAGTGGCTTTTTTAAAAACCACTGCTTTAAACATTTTCCTTCTGGAAAAAAATGAAGAAAATAAGAACCTAATTTAACTCTGGCATGAAAATGATCCAGAAATAAAAAAGTTTAACAGGTGCTGATGGTATACCTCAGTGGTAGAGTGTGTTCTTAGCATGTGAGAAGGCCTGGGCTGGATCCCAGGGACCTACCCCCACTATCAAACACCATGTTAATGATTTCTATCATATTATCAGTTCTAGATTATAACAGCAGCAACTCCAGGGGAGGCTTTAGAAACACAGAAAGTATCCAGTGTTTTTCCCTGTCCAATCTATATCTGATCTAGTATCAACAACAATGTCTAGGAATTATTTTATATGCAAAAATGTTTGCTCAAAACTTGATAATTTTCTAAATAAAAATGCCTTAAGAGCAGAACACAGAAATTTGCAGAACTAGATTATCTCTAGCTGCCAATAAATAATTTCCTTTTCAGTAACTCTGCTAATAGATCTGTGCTGTTTTGTAGGATAATAAAGATTGTAAGCATGTTTCCCACAGTGTGTAATTTAAAGGCCAAGGAGTTTTCCTAATCCTCAGATGGAATCTACCTCTCACCTCTGGTAGCTACCTGAATTTAAAGTGCTTGACGAAGACCCTGTCAAACATGTGTATATGTATGTATATTTGTATACATAAAAATATAATGGCTAATGACTAAACTACTACTGTTTATAAAATGTTTAATTCATTTTGTAGTCCTTAAAATGAAATATTTTGTTGGCTTAAGTAAGACTTTAGAACTTGTTGGTAAATACACTCCCACATATATATATATATTTGGTTTGCCACAGAGACAAGTGTATAATCTAATAAAAATCTCTTTCCTCTCAGGTATTGAACATTGAAGCATTTTGTGGTTTATTATTTTTGCTATTTCTCTCAAATAAAAGTCTGGTATGTCTCTAAGTTTACTATGCCCCCACTTTAATGGTGTTGGTAAGTGATAATATGAATATTGAACAATAAGCATGAAACTGAAAATGACAACAATGGAATCATGCAAACTTACAACCCTCAGGTGAGAGTAAGACCTTCTCTGAGTAATACTAAAAACAAGGACCTGAGGAGGAATTAAGAAGGGAAATGAGTTAATGCCCCATAGTTATTAAAGTGGAAGGGACCCTTGATAGAATTAACAGCTTAGAGGTTGCAATGGAATCCAGATACAATGGCAGATGAAATAAAACTGATTCTCTAGGACGTCCCAGGGTACTAACAAGGACACAATTTTACATGTGTGACCATGGAATCACCAAAACTTAAGGACATTACTTAAGAGGTTTGGAGTATTTATAGCACACACATCTAAAAGAAGGGCTCTATGAGCCAGGTATACTTCAGCCTGAGTTTATTCTATGTGAAGGCAAAGAGTACTATTTTCTTGTACTATGCTCCATCACCTTCTTCAAACTCTTGTTATTAAGAGTGAATCGAAATTTGAAATGAAATAGAAACATTACTCTTATTTGTCAAACAGTAATTCTAGAAGTCACATAGGCAAATCAAGATTCTACTGTTAAATCTATTGGCTAACATCCCAATTTATTGAGGTGTATTGTTTATATTTATGCTATTAATATGATAATACCTGTTTACTGTTATCTCATTACAGTATAGTTTCACACATCAAATGTGATACTACACTTCTGATCATGTTGATTTTTTTTCATAGTAGACAAAAAATGATGCAAACCTATAGTTGTTTCTGACCACTGGAGTTGTTATTTCAACAATCTATCATAGCCTGAAAACCTTTTGGCAACCATGGGTGCAATGAATTAATCAAATGGTATAAACCAAACAAACAAACTACTCCAATCCCAATATCTGTGAGAATGTTCTTTAAATTTAACAACAGATTTCTTAAATGATGCCCTGATAGTCACCAAGAATATATGATAACAGAATTTCATTGTTTTGAGTCTGAATCGTGTTTCCATCATCAGTCTTGCTCTGGTTATCAAAAAGCAGGTCTCCTTATAATGCAAAGCTTTATTTCCATAGATGTAAGAAGACAAAAGGTCTATTCTGTTCACCCTGGCTGCCGAAAATCAACCAAAGACTCTTTGTGGTAATTTAACTTCTGAGAAACCAAACAGAGTGGATTTTGTCAGTCTTTTTTTCTTTCATTTTTTTTTTTTTTGGTCAAATTTTTAGGACTTCTTTTTCAATATGTAAGATTACATATTGAAAATAGAAAACAGATAGCAAATATAAAACAACCTACAGAAGAAAGCTTGATGAAACAAGCAGAATGTTTGATGTGAGACTACAAACAATGTTGTATCTACTGAGGCTCTAGAAAAAGATCCTTGGTATGGCTGATGAAGTAGTCTAGGTGATATGCACAGGAGTCCTCAAAGCCAGGGGCCATCATATTTCTCCACTAATTTTGCAAAATGACTAATACCTAGATGCCACACCACAAAACAAAACCATGCTTCATCTGTTTTCCTCAAGCATTACAAAACTAATTTCCTATTTTCAATACTGTAAAAATAGACTTGTCTTCTCCAAAGGATCTTGCTGTCCATGTTGGTGGATCTGTATGTTCACTCTTATTACTGGCCCTAAAGGCATAAATCGTCTTTATCATGATGTAAGTCCAGTCTTACATAAAGTTGCATAATGCATGGAGTAAGAGAGGTATGAAGACAAAGCATGGAACCCTGTATAAGTGTGCTGACCCAAAAGCAATCACACCAACAGCCAGAGGAAGTGGAAATTGTGAGGCAGTCTTCAACAGTTTACTGTAAAGAGAGAAATATACATTGTTATGTAAACTGCAATGTGAGCTAAAACAGAATATGTCAATCTTTTATAGTTTTGGGAAAGATAAGTATTCTAAGTGATTGTAAATGAAATAATTTTTAATGTAATAAATTTACCTGTCCATGATTTTTTTTAATATTTATTTTTTAGTTATACTTGGGCACAGTACCTTTATTTATTTATATATTTTAATGTGGTGCTGAGGATTGAACGCAGGGCCTCATACATAGTAGGTGAGTGCTCTACTGCTGAGCCACAATCCCAGCCCTGTCCATGATTTTTTAAAAAGAGAAATATGAGCTATATTTTGACCAGAAAAGGGGAAAACATTTCTATTCAGAAAACAGCCAGTTTGGTTTAGTGTTTTAAATTTTAACAACAGAAAAATATTAGATGGACTGTTACTCAGCAATACTACTTCTAAAAATTTATCCTAGCAAAAATAATGCTATTCACTAAGATATAGCTACAGAAATGTTTATTTTAATCTTAGTTATGGTAACAACAAAACAAGCAAACTCAGAAGGAATTTTTCTTTACTTATTGATTTTTACTGGGGCTTAAACCCGGGGGCACTTTACCAGTGAGCTATATCTCTTGTCCTATTCATTTTTTATTTTTATTTTTTAAAGAGAGAGTGAGAGAGAGAGGGAAGAGAGAGAGAGAGAGAACATTTTTAATATTTATTTTTTAGTTTTCGGCGGACACAACATCTTTGTTTGTATGTGGTGCTGAGAATCGAACCCGGGCCGCACGCATGCCAGGTGAGCGCGCTACCGCTTGAGCCACATCCCCAGCCATCATTTTTTATTTTGAGATAGGGTCTCACAAAGTTGCTGAGGCTAGCCTTGAACTTGCAGTTCTCCTGCCTCAGCCTCCTGAGTCACTGGTGTGTGCCACTGTACCCAGCAGGAACCTTCTTTAATTCCCAAAATGAAAGAACCATGTAAGTTAAGACATAAATGTTTTAAAGACAATACTACTCCCAGGAAAGACTATCACCTTTTTATTCTGAAAACAAAGTGCAGATAAGAAGGGTTAAAAAGCTTGCTAAGGACATAAAGATACTGAATGGCAGAGCTAATATATGAGCCCCAGGTTGGCTTGATTCCAGAATATTTGCATATATCTTCCAGAATCAACTGAAAAGGCTCCCAGAGCAAACAACCAGTGAATGAAAAGCCAAATACTATTATGGAGAATTTAATCATATACAAAAGAAGTCTAATGGCACAATGAAGCCTCATGCACCTGTTAGCCAACTTCAAAAATCATGGCCAATCTGAACTTCCACTCTTCCTGTACTTTTTAGAAGTAAGTCTTAGATATCTTTTAAGGGTTAACTTTTTAAAGAAAATAACCCATATTATTACATCCTAACAAGTAAAACTTATAATTAAAATAAGTATAGCATACTTACATAAAAACCCATAATACTGTTACTTTTAGGAATAATTAAATTAACTACAAATAAATAATATGCTTCAGAAATAAAAATGAAGTGTGAAAAAGGTCAGGAAAAGATGTAAGAAAAAGAAAAATTAATGTATCATACCTTGATTTTATTGAAACTGTGTAAGTATTTCCAAGAACTGCCATAGTTGGAATAAGGATAAATGCCAAAGGTTTACATGGATCAGGATTAAGTTTAAAATAGTACCTATAATAAAAGAAAAGAAAAACCCTATAAGTCAACAAAACAGAACTGTTTGCTTTAAAAATTAATCAATCAATTAATTAGGTACTAGAGATTGAACCCAGGGGTTCTTTATCACTGAGTTATAACCCAAGCCCTTCTTATTTATTTCTTCTTTGAGACATAGTCTCACTAAATTGCTGAGGCTGGCTTTGAGCTTACAATCCTCCTGCTTCAGGATACCAAGCTGCTGGGACTACAGTTATTTGCCACCACACCTGGCTTGATCTTTTTTTTTTTTTGTACCGAGATTGAACTCAGGGGCATTCAACCATGAGCCACATCCCCAGCCCTATTTTGTATTTTTATTTAGAGAAAGGGTCTCACTGAGTTGCTTATCATCTTGCTTTGTTGAGGCTGGATTTGAACTTGAGATCCTCCTGTCTCAGCCTCCCATGCTGCTAGGATTATAGGCGTACACCACCGTGTCTGGCTTAGCCTGATCATTTTAAATTACCAGAATCAATCAAATTCAATAATTTTCAAAACAGTCCAATAGCAACATGGATAAAAGAGAGCTCTAAACAGCTCCTGAAATCTTTAATATGTACTTCTTGCTCTAGATCATCCTTATAACCCAAGGTTTTATATAGAGAATTATGTTCAGATACTGCTAAAGAAATAAAAACACCCAAAATGAAAGACTTCCCTTTATAATCAGTTTATGTCTTAAAGGTAGTATATAGTTTTTAAAAGGCAAATTATTTAAAATACATTAAAGCTGCTCTATGACAGATAAAATAAATGTTTATATAAATTAGCTGTCCCTTATCTTTTTAAAATTCAAGGATCTCATCTCTTGTATATATTGACAGTAAGATGTCTGTGGCCTTTCAGAATCATAAGTATGTGCTCCTCAAATAATTGCAACTGCAAATCTGTGAACACAAATCTAGATCTTGACTAAAATGAGGGATAAAAAGATATTAACATCTGGTAATCTTTTATTTCATTTATTGAACTTATTTTAGTTCTACCAACTTTAAAAAAAATATTTTCAATACTTACATACTCTGAAAGCTTTATATTTATCATTTTTTATGTATAGGGGGCTTGACTAGTATTTGGATGAAATGGCCTTTTATTTAGAAATGTACCAATAAGTAAAAATACAAATTGCTCTTTTTTTGCAGATTTTTGAAGGAGGTAATATTCTAAAAGTTTATATTTTTATGGAACAGGAGAAAATATGAATGTACTGAAAATAAATTTCAGGTTCATAGCTTCTTGTTCTTAAGGAATTTTCATGGACCATCAGGAATATAAGCAAGTCTCTACTTGAAGATATTCTTTGTCTAAACCACAAAAATAATAATTACATAAATGAAACACACCTAAGATTTTTTAACCAATAAATTAAAGATGGCATGCTGAGTAATACGATCCATGTTAATAAGTTAATCACAGTACTGTGCATGCGAAGACTGTCTTCAGCATCACTGGCAGATAAACGAAGATGGTGTGCTGCAGAGTCTTTATGGTGATTGGATTTTTTTTCACTTCTTCTAGAGTGTTTGGGATTCTATAAAGCAATAAAGTAAAAACATCAAGACATTAAGTACACAAAAATAAATCAGAGATATTTATTTTATTTAGAATCATAACTACTAACCAGTTAAATATGTATATCATTCCATTACCAAACTGAAATTAGATATTTAAATGTTACCTAATTAAATGATTACAGTTATAAAACTTTTATTCTTTGACTTGCTATTTTCACTTCTGAGAATATAGCCTCTAGGTAATTGCTCAAAATAAAACTTAAAAGATAATATTTTATAACAATAACAAAAATGGCATAGGTACTAACAAAGGTCAAATTAAATTTAGAATAATTTCAATGTATTTTAATAATATTTTAAGTTCAGTTTTATTAAAGTTACTTAAAAATTCATAATACTTTCACACACTATCAAATTCTAACCTTTCTGAAAAATAAGCTTATATTTTCTCATGTTCTTTCATATTAAAGCTGTGTAGAGTTTTTAAAATACAACGTACCACGGGCTGGCTATTTTTAAAAGTTGTGAGGCTGGCTTGCAGATGAACAATCTAGGGGAAAAAAATAACTTTAATTTACTTGTTTTGCAAAAAAGTTATAGGAGTTTCTATTAAAACTGAGAAGCATTGTAATCTGAAATTTAAAAAATCTAAACAACTAAAAATTCATTTATACATTTAAAAACATTCTTTTAGGAAAGATAAAACAACACATACTTGCTACCATGGATTAAAAAACGGAAATATTTGAAAAAAAAAAAAAAACAATACAAACTTCCAGAGTATGTAGGGACCAGGATATGTTGCTACACCTTTTGCCTCCTGTGAACCTATGTTTGAATGATACCTTGCTATAGACATTTTATGTGTCTTATGGATAAAAAAATTTGATTATATTCAATATAAGAAGTTAAATACAAATAAAGAAGAAATACAAATCAATAATATACAGTGATGAAATATTTACAAGGACTTGAAAAATCTGTACATTTAATATATTTTAGTTCTTTAAGTATCTGAGAAAGTTCTGCTTTTGTGTCAGTTGTTGGAAATACCTAACTTAAAAAACTAAATGTTGTATTTATGAATTGAAGTAGGTTTAAATATTTTTTCAGATGCACATAAATTCCTTTGTAAAACTGAAAATAATCTATAATGAGCATATATTAGTGTTAAAAGCAGAGGAAAAGTATTTGTTAAAAAAAAAAAAAAGTAATTGTTATCCATGTCAAGTGTCCACACATGAATGTATAGGGTATACAGTTGTATAACCTCCTGAATTTTCCTGCAAAGTTGTCAGCCTTCTTGGAAGTGTTTTTTGCTTCTTCAGTAAAACTATCAGTCCATTATTTTATCATTATATTCTCATTTTCTGTAACATTTCTTAATATTTTATGTTGTCTCAGCATGATTAGTAACTTGATTTCCAACTAAATTTTTGCTTTCTCTCACCCATTTCAAAGAGAGGTACAAATAAAACCTTTCTGTTAATTTTTTTAAGTTATCATTTGCAAAAGTAAGAAGCAACAACCTAAAACAGATTATGTTTTCCTTTGTCTTTTTTTTTCCTAAGCAAAAACCTCAACTCAGATGAGTAATCTCAGTTATACAGTAACTGTATACCATTTACATAACCAAGATGTTTAGAAAATCTTTATTTAAATCTATTATATAACAGAGGGGTGTTATAATAGTAATTAAAATTTTCATTAACAAAGCCTACAAGGCATTCTACACACCTGCCTAACATAAAGCCAATCGTTCTGGCTTTACTACTGATTTGACCTACCTTAAATACATAGTAAAGATAAGAAAGAAGTATGGCAAGTGCTCCACAAGTTGTCCAACTAATTATGATCAAAACAACTGTCAAAAAAGGTAAGTCTGGTGATATCATCTTGATATCTTTAGGAAGTTCAGAGGGTCTGGAATAAGAAGAAAGTTTAAAATAATAGAGTAACAGATATTTATACAGTCACATATAAGAAGAAAACAATATACAGGTTGAGCATCCCTAACCCCAAATTGGAAATGCTTCAAAATTCAAAAGTTTTAGCATTAACATGTTACAACTGGCAATTCCACACCTGATCTCAGGTGATGGGTTACTGTTGAAATGCAGGTACACATAAAAAATATTGTATAAAATTATCTTCAGGCTATGTATATAAGGTATATAGGAAACATAAGTGAATTTTGTATTTGGACTTTGTTCCCATCCCTAAGATATCTCATTATGTACATGCAAATATTCCAAAAAAAAAAAAAAAAGTGAAATCTGAAACACCTGTGGTCCCAAGCATTTCAGAGGACTAATGAACCTGAAGTACTCTGCCAGCCTCTTCTACTTATTAGTATATAAGTGTCATGTGGTAAACATGTGGTAAACAGTATCAATAAAGGCATGTGGTCACATTAATTTAAGTTCCATAATATAGTGTGACAGCTCCTTTCCCATTTAGATACACGTAGCTAATACTTATGCTAATGAAGACAAAAATGTTGCCAAAAAAATTAATTATAAACCCTGTGCCATACATCTCCAATCTTGATATGAAGAACAATTTTCCATTTTTTAAAAGCCTTGAGACTACTCTGATGCTTGTTGGTGTTACTGTCAGACACCCCTGCCAAAAGCACCTCAGAAAGCAAAATAAGAAGTACCACACCATAACCCCCATCCTCCATGAGAGTAAATCAGATAACATGTATGATACGGAGGAGTGGCGATGGAAATTAGATTGGTGTTTTACTTCAGATTCTAACTGTGTGTTTGGGCTCTTAATACAACTCTAGGCTTGTTTTAACCTCCTTGGAGGTTTTATACATTTCATCTAATAGGATGCTAAATATATTGATTGGCGTCTCTTGCCCTCGGGTTTCATTATCAAATTGAGCATATAAAAAGCACTGCAGAGAAACAATCCCTTGTGAGGGATTTTCAACCATGAAATTTGTCAAGCGTTCTTGACTAACTCTTGGGCACTAAAGTCAATATCCAAGGTGGCATTTAATTTTTAATAAATAATAAGCTTTGATAAAGGCATAATTTGGAACACTAACTCATGCTTTTGCTAGTTATACATCTTTCCTTACAAAATAGTTTAGTGAATCTTGTAGGGAGCCCCTCTAGAAATACATGCCCTTAAGTCCTGAGCAAGAGATACTGAATAATTATTGTACCCCTCAATAACTTGGGCTTTACCTCCACTCAGATAATGAGGCCTGACTCCAGGAGTAGGCGTCACCTGGTGGGTTTGAGTTATACTCACCTGTTCCTTTGTAATCCTACCCCTTGCCTCATTTGAATGGCTTCTCCCCAATAAAACTGGTTCGAGGTGTGCTCTTTCTCTTTCTTGCCTGCCTTGCCTCCATTGTGGGAGCTGGGTCAGAACCCAAAGAAAAAGGTATTTCTCTGTCTCTGTGTGATTATTTCGTGCCAGCCCAGTTCACCTGGAGTGACCCCGACTGGTTTAGTTGTGTGTCACGGCAGAATCTGATTAAAAGAAGTAGGAAAGCTTTGAGTCATTCATTTTACCTTTTCAAAGTTAGCCATAATGAGGAAAGGAGTCTCACAGATGCAGAAGACAGTAGGCCACTCCAGTAGGCAGTACATGTTCCAAATAGAAAGAGAATCAAGGATACAAGGGGGAAACACATACTCTGACTAGTTAAAACAATGGCATCTAATTCTGGTAACAATAATAAGTCCCATAATTCCTTAAACCATTTATACCTGTGGACAAAAGAAAACAAAATGAAAGCAAAACAATGAATAAACACTCCCAATAACTAATATTCCAGGATTTCATATTTGAGGTGTTTGACCATTCACTAGAGTCTTTAATGTTCCATGATTCTCAATTTATAAATTTATCCTGAAAAATAAATTGGAAGTCTCTGAATGAAAAAAGTCATTTATCTCCCAAGAAAATCTACCTATCAGAAACTATCTGAGTACTGACTCTCAACACAGCTTTACTGCGCTCTTGATTTCTCTATGAAGCAATGCATTCTTATTCATGTTTTCTTTTTTTTTAAGAAGCCAACAACTAGTTGGCTAAGTACCTGTAGTTTTTGGCGGACACAACATCTTTGTTTGTATGTGGTGCTGAGGATGGAACCCGGGCTGCACGCATGCCAGGCGAGCGTGCTACCGCTTAAGCCACATCCCCAGCTCTAAGTACCAGTTCTTAAACAAAAATATAAAATATAAATAAATTAAGAATGGACTGTCCACTACAATTAAGAGTTATAAAATATAGTTTCTTATAGTTTCTATAAGAACAGAAAATGATCAGAGGCACTATTTTATCAATATTCTATAATAGTTTGTCAGTCTGGGATACTCAAATATCATAGACCATATGTATTCATTTGCAAACCTTAAAGTAATGTTTTATTTACTGTCTAAGTTAAAACTGATGAAGTTCAATAATTATTTTTGGAATGACTATACTACTGAAATAAATGTAAATATGTTGATTAAGCCTTTTTCCTAAAAGAAAAATTCCATCCAATGAAACAAGTGAACTGCCAAATTTGTATGAACATTTACACTGCATTATATATCAAACATTTTTAAAACATACATTTTTTATAACTTCATTTATTTATTTTAATATTTATTTTTTAGTTTTAGATGGACACAATATCTTTATTTTATTTCTATATGGTGCTGAGAATTTAACCCAGTGCTTCATGCTAGGTGAGCTCTCTACCACTGAGTCACAACCCCAGCACCTCAAACATATTTTTATATAAAATAAAATTAAAATCATTATCACAGATAATAAAATAAAACTTACCCCAAAAGAAACTTAATCATAATTACGAAAGGATCAACTTTATATGGTTTGGCTTCTTTATCCAATATGGTAGCATATTCTAAGCAATAACCTGGTGATTTAAAAAAAATTACTTGCAACACAGAATTCACAGTAATTAAGTATGAAATATATTTTGCGTTGTCAAGAGCAAGATGTTTTATGTCAGAAAAGCAAGGGACTTTGCTACCACCAGAGAAGAAACACTAAAAATTATTTTTAATTCAATGGTTCTTAGAAAATAGTAATTTGTGAAATAAATTTAGGAAGTCAAAGACACAGTTTCATCTCTTCACAATTCAATGATTCTTTTAGTATATTCAATATTGTGCAAGTACTTCACTTCTTTTTTATTAATGAATAATACTCCACTGTATGGACATGATTTTTTATTAATATTCATTTAAATTATTTCTATGTTTTAGCTAATAGGAATAAATACTCTATGAACATTTGTATACAAGTGTTTATATGAATGTATGCTTTCATTTCTCTCAGTTCTATTCTAGGAATGGAGATGCTGAGTCATAAATAACTCTGTTAACTATTTGAGGAATTGTCAGATTGTTTTCCAAAGAAGCTATTCCATTTTATATTCCTCCCAGAAGTACATGAGGGTTCCAATTTTCTCCATAACCTTGTTAACATTTGGTATTATCTTTCTTACTATAGTCGTTCTAGCTAGTGATTTTCTTTCTTTTTTTTTTTTTTTTCTGTGCTGTGGATTAAACCCAGTTTCATGCATGCTAGGCAAATGCCCTATCACTGAGCTATACTCCCAGTCCAGGAGGTAAATTTGGATATGCACTCTTGGTATAGAACTACCTCTTTAATTGGTTTAAAACATATTCCCATACTTAAATATTCTAAAGTAAAAAAATATATATCTCTGGAGTTTCTGGGCAATCTATTTGTGAATTTCGTATGTTTAGGAATCAAGTATCTAGTCTGCTGAAATTAAGAAGTATGAGGCCTCCCCTTCAGACTTTCAAAACCTTATGGACAGGCTGGATATGTAACTCAATGCTAGCCTAACAAGTGTGAGGTCCTGGGTTTGATCCCCTACATTAGGGGTAGGGGGACCAAAACCAAATAGGTCAGTTTTTTTTTTTTTTTTTTTTTTTTTTTTTGTAGTTGTAGATGGACACAGTGCCTTTATTTTACTTGTTTATTTTTATGTGGTACTGAGGATCGAACCCAGTGCCTCACACATGTTAAGCAAGCACTCTGCCATTGAGCTACAGCCCCAGCCCCCAAACAGGACAGATTTTATATTCAAGTCTGGTTGATGTCATATCACCAGAATAATATCCCCCACACTCTCCTTTTCCTTTCTGATACTAAGGATCAAACCCAGAAGTGATCTACCACTAACCTGCAGCCCCAGTCCTTTTTGAGATAAGGCCTTGCTATTTCTGAAGCTGGTCTCAAACTTGTGATCCTTCTGCCTCACTCCCCACCCTTATTACTGGGATTACAGGTATTCCTGGAATATAGTTTAACTCAGGTATAAATGAGCATGGACTGCAAACCCGAAGTTATATGAAAATAACGAAAGGCATTAAGTAGCTGTAGGATTTCGGGAGATGGATATGGAGTAGGTGATTTATGGACTACTTTTACATATTTTGGTCCCATTATTTTCTCCTGCTTCTATTACTGTCCAAGCCCAAGAAAACAAAGATTAAGCTCTCAGGAAACTGTTCTAATTATTATATTCTGAGGATGGTTTTATCCATTTATCCTACATCTGCCTCTCCAGATCCATTCACTTTGCTGTTGACTCTGGGAGGCTTACTTTCATGCACAGGCTTCTAGATAGTTAAATTTAGTGAATGAAAGGTTCTAGTAGATAAGAGAGCAGGAAAAAATGGTGTTAGAGAATGTATTTCCCTACCTTTCCCCCTGCTGAGACACAGGCTGACAGTATTAAGCAAAACTGGATATCCATATGTAGAAGAATGAAGCTAGATTCCTATTTTTCAACTTGCACAAAAGTCAACTCAAAATGGAAAAAAATCTAGGAATTAGATTAAAAAAAAAAAAAACTCTGCAACTTCTAGAAAAAAATACAGCATCAATGCTCTAACATAGGACAGACAACAACAGGACTTCCAAAGCACAGGAAATAATTACAAGAATAAATGGGATTTCATCAAATTAAAAAGCTTGTGCATAGTAAAGGAAACAAGAGCATAATGAGAGTCTCCAAAATGGGGGAAATTCTTTGCCAGCCACTCTTCAACTGAGATTAATATTGGGGATATATAAAGAACTCAAAAAACTTACCACCAAAAAAACAACTCAATGAACGGCACATGAACAGACACTTGTCAAAAGGACTACAAAGGGCCACTAAATATATTAAAAAGTGTTCAACATCTTTAGCAATCAGGAAACGCAAATCAAACTATACTGAGCCAGGCACAGTGGCGCACATCTGTAATCCCAGCAGCTTGGGAGACTCAGGCAGGAGGATCACAAGTTCAAAAGCCAGCCTCAGCAACTTAGCAAGGCCCTAAGCAACTAAGTGAGACTGTGTCTCTAAATAAAACACAAAAAAAGGGTTGGAGGTGTGACTCAGTGCCCAAGTTTAGTCCCTGATACCAAACAAACAAACAAGCAAGAAAAAAATTACACTGAGATTTCATCTCACTCCAAGTGGAATGGCAATAATCAATAAAACAAATAGTAATAAATGCCAGTGAGGGTGTTGGGAAAAAGGAACACTTACATACTGTTGGTGGGATTGTAAACTAGCCACTATGGAAATCAATATGGAGGTTTCTCAAAAGATTAGGAATGGAACTACCATATGACTCAACTACATCACTCTTCAGTATTTATCCAAAAAAATTAAAATCAGAATATTATAGTGATACATACATTTTAAAGCCATGCAATTCACAATAGTTAAGTTATGGAATCAGCTTAGGTGTTGTCAACAAATGAATACATAAAGAAATGTGGTACATATATACAGTACAGTTTTATTCAGCCATAGAGAAAAATAAGATTAATGAGATTATGTCATTTGCAGGAAAATTTATGGCACTTGAGAGCATTATGTTAAGCAAAATAAACCAGACTCAAAAAGTGGAGGGTCATTTTTTTTCTCTAACACATAGAAGATAGGAAAAAAAAAAAGGAAAAAATGGGAGGTGGTTCATGAAAATAAAAGGAAGATCAAAAGATTAGAGGAAGGAGACAAGGGGAGGGAGAAGGGAAGGAAAAAGGGAGGTGTTGGGGAATAAAGTTGACCAAATTATGTTAAGTTCACATACAAGTATATCAAGATGAATCCTATTACATTTAATTATAGTGAACCAATAAAAAATTAATTATAAAAAAGTACATAAAACTGAAATATTCCTGTAGCAAGAACAGCAACAAGTAGAGGCATGGGAATAGAATTTAAATGTTATCAAGCCTACAGCTCTAATTACCTATTTATTTATTTATTTATTTATTTATTTATTTATTTAGTACTGCAGATTGAATTCAGGGGTGCTCTACTACTGCACTACAACCCCAGCCTTTTTATTTTGAGACAGGGTCTTACTAAATTGCTGACGCTAGTCTTGAACTTGTGATCCTCCTACCTCAGCCTCCAGAGTCACTGGGATTACAAGAGGTGCCACCATGCCCAACTTAATTATCAATTTATAAAAAATAGAGCAGTTAGAAAATAATGTTCAACTACACCTAGGGGTGTAATCAGCAAAATTCAAACTGTGAGAGACATAAACGCACAAAGGCGGTTGTGTTTAATAAATTATGAGGCAAAAATTAAAAAAACATAGAGGACAGAACTTTTAGCTTAAGAAATTTAATGATCAAATTTGGTGACAAATGGTAATGTGTGAATCTTATTTGGAAACTGTTTATATTTTTTTAAACAAATAATTTCATAATATTAGAGCATTAAGAATTTTACATGTATTATGATTATTTTTTTCTTTTTTAATACATAAATACTGAAAAATATTACATTAAGATTATTCTTCAAATTCACATATTTTAAAAACCAGTTAAATGTTCAGACTCAAGTTTATTTTTTCCATTAACAAAGGATACTGTTACATAGATCAAATTTAAAAAAAAAAAAAAAAAAAAGGCAGACCAGTAGAATAGAAGAAGAGGATCAGGGGAGAGAGGGGATGGAAAGGAGAGGTATTAGAGAATGAAATTGATCAAATTCTACTATTTTATTGTGTGCATGTATGAACGTGTTATAACAAATCCCACTGTTATGTATAATTATAATGCACCAATAAAAAGGAAAAAAATATACTAATAAAAAAGTGATAGGCTAAGAGAATATAGTAAACTGCAGGTCTCAGGACTAGAAACTGGAGGTTTCTAGACTAGTTGCCCCAAACTAGTTTGGGTTTGGTGGTCAGTAGAAGAAAAGTAAAACAATAAAATAAAATCATACACTATTCATAACAAAAACAACTTTAAAAATTATAAACATTTTTACCTGTTGAGAAAAGAGAGTATAACTGTCCTCCATAAGCAAGAAGGATACTAGATATAACATAAGCAGGAAGAGCTCCACCATGAAATCTAACTACCTAGAAAACAGATAAATCAATGGGCAATTTCTAAATATTCATGTTAATGAAATAAATGTACTTTAACACAAAATAAAAAAATTTTAAACACACACAAAAATTTATTGTTTATACTTCTCCTGACACAGCTACAAAGGTATTTCCAGTAACAAGTATCAAAAACTCTAAGTGAAATAAATGCTAATAACATATAGCATAGTATAAACATCTGATTTTTTTCAAAGGCATAATTGAATAGCATTTGCTAAAATTTTTCCTTCAAAGCATGTTTATCCAGTATTTAATATGTTCCGGCAAGACACTAAATACCTTATATACATTATCTCATATCTTCCTCCCCAAAACGCTTTCAAGTAGTTCTTTTTCCTATTTTATAGGTGAAGATATCTAGGAATGAGGGGCCCAAGTACTTCCCACAATTGCAAATGTCATGGGCAAGTTACTTCCCCCTTCTTCTCTATGTGCTTATCAGTAAAATAGGAAAAAATAATAGTACTTATAGGTGGTTATGAAGATTAAACATACTCATTTTGTAAAGCATTCAAAATATTAACTTACACAGTAACTATAAGATAATATTAGTTATAATTATGAACTCTTAATGCCCTTCAGTATCTTGGAAATTCAGTAAAACTGTAATTTAGACTCAGAGCCTAAGTTCATAACCATTATGTGACAGTGCCTCAAGTCAGTTGATCTAATCTGCAGAAAACATATCCATAATAAAAACAAAATATTGTTCTTTTTTAATATTAAATTTTTAAAGAAAAATCAGCATGGACTTAATCCATAGAATCTTTTTAGAATACATATCAACTCCCTTGGTAATTTGATGAACTAAATCTATGAAAGTACAAGATTACCTAAAATGCTGCATAAAATTTCAGGAAGTTCAGAGTCTCCCTCCCTTAAGTTTCTCCATGGACTTCCAGGTTGAAAGAGACTAGAAAAATTTTAAAAAAACTTATATCTCACACTCACGATTTATAGTTTATAAGCTTCAAGTGGCAGGAAAGGAAAGTTGAAAAAAAAGGGGAAAAGGCCATTTTCTACCTATTACTAAATGAAACTCACTGCCTGCTAATGGTACACTAGGAAATACATAGCATAATTAAGTTATCAAGATTAATGTTAAACAGCCTAGCAGACTTATGAGTCAGACCTCTGGATTTACACTCCAGCTTTGCTCTCACTATTTTTGTATTATTGGGCAAGTTACTTTGCCTTCTCTCTCCAGGGCTTCATCAGTAAAATGAGATAAACAGCGTTTATCTCATAGAGGTGTAAGGCTTCAAAGTGTTTGCATCTGTTTAAAACACCTGGAATAGTAGTTGGCATATGGTTGAGGGACTGAAAATATTAGTTATTATTATTAATCATTAACATCCTTAACTGTCCTTAGAATTCTGGAACAGATCTTGCACAGAGTATTATATGTTAATATTTATATATTAAACATAAAATTTCTCTTACTGACAAAGGGACATTGTTATAAGTATTTATTTTCTTGGGCTTTGGATACAACTGTGTATATAAGGTATGACTAAATCAACAACCACAAACTGGCCTCCATGGGCTATAATCAAACTGTAAGACTTGCTTAATTTGGCTTAGTATCTAGCACAATATTTCTTTAAAATTTGAATTAGATAACAACACTGAAAAAAATTTAAAGATTTCACCTAAAAAAATTCCAAATTTCAGTTTCTCTTAACATCTAAATATTGAAATGATTTACTAGAATTTATGAAATTTACTCAGGAAAGTAACTTTCAATTTACTTTTTTGTCCTCTTTTTTCCTAAAACTAGATTAAAGAACATGAACATATTTTCCTCTTTTTCTAGAAAGAAACAATTTTGTGAAAAATTATTTAAAGGCTAAATATTCTCTTAAGTGGTTTCTCTTTACTCCTGATTCTCTTAAGTGGTTTCTCTTTACTCCTTTTGCTCAGTTTCCTGTGACTATATCAGCAACATTGTTTTTAAATAACATGCATTGTTTTAAAAAAATGAGTAAGACATATTAGACAACTTAAATTTGTTCTTTTACCACCCACAAACTGAAATCTTAAACAAGCAATAAAGAAAAACAGGCTATATTTTTCAATAATTTTAGGATTCGATTGCCATTCTTTGACACTTTTAAAGTACCCTCCTCTGATCTTGTAACACCAGTGCTTCCTTGCTCTTTAGAAAGATTTCCACATCTAAACAAAAATATTAGTCTGTCTTTTTTGGTATACAATTACGCTTAGTTGCAGCATACCAAGCTAACTTGACTTTTCATGTCACTAATTTGGATTATGGGCCACAGAGATAATAAGGATAAGAGAGCATGTAATATCTTCACCATAAACCACTTTGTACAATAACATGACTTTTGGACATGCTAAAAAAAATAATAGCATGAACTCATCTCCTCTATCACAAGCAAAATTTTTCTTTTAAAAAAATATTTATTTTTTAGTTGTAGATGGACACAATACCTTTATTTTACTTACTTATTTTTATATGGTGCTGAGGATTGAACCCAGGGCCTCACTGAACCACAACCTCAGCCCTGCAAAATTTTTCTTAATGCCTTTTAACTTTTTAGAATATCAACTACCCATGATGCTATTTTCCAACTTATACTAACATTTGATGTTCCCTTTATAATTTAGCACACAATTTTTTTATATAATTTCTCAGAATTTTATTATGTTCACAAATTTAATAATAGTCATAATATAGCTCTAAGTGATTATAAGGAACAAATGAGATAATGCACATAAAATGTTTCTAATTTAATTTTGATTTGTGAGTTTTACAATTGCAGTATTATAACTTAAAGTAAAAAAAGGAAAAATTCTACTATGCTTGGATAGCAAAATATAACCAATCAAAAAATAAAAGCTAAATAAAATTTTACTGAATTTTGAAATTATATAATTTTCCTGTCTAATCAATATTAGTGTATTTATTTCCAGGTTACATAATCCTGAAAATTATAATGATATTGAATAATAATATCTATAGTTCTAATGCTGAATCATTTTTGTAACATGATTTGCAAATTAATTTTAACATTTATCTTGAATAAAATTTATTTTTAGCCTTTACATTATAACTGAGCATTCACAATATAAAAAGTTCTTTGAAAATGTTCACTTACATGACAGACCCTATTTTATTGTATCATGAATTATAGTGTAGTATGATAAATATGAAGGTTTTAATATGACATTCATTTAGGCAAATATATTGAGAATCAGGTAACAGCTCTTATTTTTAGGATGGATCAAATATGAAAGGATCACCTTAAAGTAAGAGTTGGCCAACCAAGGCCTATAGGTCAAGAATGGTTTTTAGATTTTATTAAATTGAAAGAATGAAGAATGAAGAAAAAAGGAGAAAGAAGAAACAAGTAGCTGTAGCAGTGGGAGCAGCCAGAGATTGTGATCTGTTAAATTACTGATTTTATAGAAAAAGACTATAATCCTTTCTTTATGATATCTATTCACAAGACAATAAATAATCATGCAATGAAAATCTCTCTTACCTGTCCAAGTATTTGTGAAAAGGATGTCTTAACTGTCACCTAGTTTAAAACAATCATTTAAAAAGAGGTTATTTACCCTAGATTTTCCTAGTTCAATTTTATTAAACTATGTACTTCTACACATCTCTAGGTATAATAATTCCTATAATAATAACCTTAAAGGCATAAGAGATCTTCAAAACTCTTCTGCACCACGTTTAAATTAGACAAAATGTAGTTTCATCATTGAGTATATTTTCCAGTATTCTAATTCTTCAACAATTACAGCAATGCTATGGTATATATGGTAACTGTTTACAACTGGTTTATTTAATTAACTAGAATGTTATTAATAGATCATGCTAGTTAAAAGAGTTTAAGCCAAAATAATATTTGAAAAATAAATTCATCCTTAATAATCCTACCATAAGTAAAAAAAATTCATCCTTAATAATTCTACCTTTTTAAAGAAAAAAAAATAATCCTTTATAAAGAAAAATTAAGAAGTCTGCGAAAAGGAAATAAACCTTTGTTAGGGAAATTATGAATGTTTTGTCTGCATCTGAACTTTGTGGAAATACACAATTTGGTTAAAAACATGGAGCATGCAGTATTTGGATCCAAACTGACAACACAACTCTTACTATCACTTCAGTATTAGAAACAAGTTTAAAAATATAGCAAAGACCCTTTATTGTTAGAAAAGTAAGGTATCAAAGCATTCATAAATTCTATGAAATATAAAATAATTCATAATACAGGTCCAAATAAAACTTGGTTGTAGGAACAGATTCTATTAATTTGACAATGTGTATTCTAGCACACCCTAAGAAAATTTTAATAAAGAATTCAGCAACTTAAAGCTTGAAGCTGAGCAGAATTAAGCTATGTACCAGAAACCTGTGATGTCACTACCATTAAAATGTGTATTTTAACCACTTAAATGCGAAATCCTTGGAATCTCGTATGTTCTGATATAGAGAAGGACTCTTAGTTCATGAATCCATAAATCAATAAAATATTCTTTGTTCCTTCTTTTAGGAGACAATGATCTTTGGTAATAAAACACACACAATAGGTACTAAATTGCACATATTAATGACTTAACAGAGCTTAAATAAATGAAAAGAAGATCCTTAAGCTATTCTGGTAGAAATAAAAACCAATAAATATCACATAAATTACTGTACTAAAGCCATGTCAGCTTCCAATTTTAGTTGATTATTCAATTTACAAGAGTTTGGATTTTGGGCTTTCAAATTTAAAAGGTTAATCTGCAGTTTCAATTTTTGTTTTATTTCTATCACTTATTAAAATGCATACATTTTCAAATGATCCGATAAGGAAATACTGAAGTATTACAAACAGGAAAAATACTAAAATATTTCAAATGTCTATATCTTATTTTTATTCACTTCCACCCTACCATGTATCTGCAATTTCTACCTTATTCTATAACTAAATCTAAAGATTACAAATATGTGCAACTTACCTCATACTGACAATCTGATGATGTGTACATTTTTAACAATGCCACATGGCTGTCATTTTCTGGTTGAGCAATATGAAGTTTCAGAGAAATTTCTGTGTTAGATGGAACCCTGAAGAGATAACTTAAATATCAATACTCAAGTACAACATGCCGGTAAAAACTGACTTAGCCATGGCTAAGTCTATCCTCCCCACAATACAATGAAATAATGTAGAGGAAGCCAGATGACAGACACACTATTACAGATGAACACTTTTTCAGTTACATTAGAATTGTTTAAACACTCCCTCTCTAGGACTCAGAAGTTGGAGGAGTGTGGAAAGGTAGGTGTTAATGTTTTAAGCAAGTGAGGTTTAAGTTCTATGTCATTTAATAAGACAATTTATTAAATTATATATATAAATAGATACAATTGATATAACTAAATTGTGGGCATGATGCTACATAAAGGCTATAAATATTTTACATTTTCCTTTCATAATTCATATAATTAAAAAAAAACTAAACTACACAGAGTATCTATTTTATTCAAAAACACCAAAGTTTAAAGTAAATTCTACATACTGTGCAATGGTTAGTGAATCTTCATAAGACCAGGGAATATGAAGTTTATAGATACTAGTTATTTCTTCTGTTAAAACACAAAGGAAAGATGTATTATTCACCATGTTACCTTAACTTTTACATAAGCTACTTAATACCAAACTAATTACACAACTGTCCATTTTAAAACAAAAAAAAATCAGTAATGGTTATACAGCATACGAAATTATGAATTCTTAAATGCTTTCTTTAGGCTTACAAAAGGTATTAAAAGTATATAGGTAATACTAAGAAACTGGAAAATATTAAACAGCCAAATTTGAATTACTACTATAATAAGACATAAAGACATACTGAAACATGAAGATAATTTTAAGAAAGGGTCTATGCTAAACCCTTGGGAAATATAAACATCTTTTTATTACTTTTTTATGTCATATAAAAATATATGAAAAACAGATGTGAAATAGTATGACAGAAGATGACTTATTGATTCTTCAATTGACAATACTATTTCTACATATTTTTCAGAAAATACATTTACCTCTGACTCCTGAGCACTTGCTTACCACGTTGATTTTAAAAGCTTGGTATATCTAATAGAGTTTGACCACAAAAACAAAAAGCAAAAGTTTATTTGTTTGTTTAACTAAACAGTAAAGTAAAATCAACTCCTTGTTGTTGTAGTCAGGATAATTACCTGTCCAAAGTTCAGAAGCTCTATATTATAGTATAGGCCACTTGTATTTAATACCACTTTCCTTGAAGATAGTCCTGTTGAATTAAAAGTAATGTTAGAGTACTAAAGAAATTTTGAAAATATACTGACTGCTTAAATAATAATAAAAAAATGAAAACAATTTAGATAACAGGTTCTCACTTCTGGTATGGAGGATTCAACTCCTAAAAAATCCAAACCTCCCACAATAAACACTGGACAAAACACAGTATTTAAAATAACTTTTAATTATATCAATGTGCTTTTTTAGTCAAGTAATTGTTCCTAATTTCAGAAAGGTAAGCTTTCTTTGCAGATGTTTTATTTTATAAGCTTGGTATCTTTAAAAACATAGGTAATTTAGAGTTGTCATTTCTGTATTTTTCTGAGAATTTTTGTATCCTCCCCCCACCAAAAAAAAAAAAAAAAAAAGAACATGTAGGGAAAGAGGAATAAAAACCTTATGGTAAGTTTCCTATCTTAAGTAACAGATTTTTTAATCTAAAAAAAGTTCCTAATATCCAAAACTGAATGATATTGTACTATAAACAGACCAATGAATAAGATAGATTCATGAGGTTATACTATCATAAATAAAAAACAGAACAAGTATGTGGGAGAGAAGGGACAACTCTATACCTCAAGAAGAATTTAATAAATTCTGTATTTCTTTCTTTTTTTTTTAAAGAGAGAGAGAGAGAGTTTTTTTAAATATTTATTTTTTAGTTCTTGGCGGACACAATATCTTTGTTTGTATGTGGTGCTGAGGATCGAACCCGGGCCGCACGCATGCCAGGCGAGCGTGCTACCACTAGAGCCACATCCCCAGCCCCTAAATTCTGTATTTCTGTAGACTATCAGTAATATTTACTAAAGTCTAGATGAACCAATGGATGCTAAAATTGGTGAGTTATTTTGAAGGAAACAGGATAATTACACATTCTCTAAGCACTTCCCCAAAATATTTATTAATTACAACATAAAAAGCCATAACTTCAAGTAGAGAAATGTGGCAGGCACCACCTTAACCAAGAAATCAAGGTTAATATCACTAGTAATTATATATATTAATGTCACATATCCTGATGTGATGCACTGAGAAATACACATCACCTCTGTGGAATTCTTGGCAAAAATGCATAACCTCAATCTAATAATAAGAAAGCATTAGACAAATCCAAAGTGAAGTATATTCTACAAAATAATTGACTAGTATTCTTCAAAGGTTTTTGAAGTTAAGTAAGACAAGGAAAGACAAAGAAACTGTCACATATTATTATGGGAGACTAAGGAGACATGACAGCAGAATGCAACATAAGGAAAGGGAAGACATCAGTAGTAAAACTGAGTAAAGAACAAATAAAGCCTGCACTTTAGTTTATATTATTGCACAAATGCTGATTTCTTAGTTTTCAAAACTGTGCTATTTTTACAAAAGAGGTCAAGATTAGGGAAAGGTAGGTGAAGAATGTAAAGGACCTCTGTACTCTTTTCTAACTTTTCTATACATCTAAAATTATTTCAACACAAAGCTTAAAAGAACAGAGAATTCTTGAAACCTTCATAAGATATACAGTAATTTTTACCCTTTAATAAAAATGATATAAAAAGGCCGGGGGGCAGGGGGGCTGGTGTTGTGGCTCAAGCACTTGCCTAGCATGTATAAGGCACTGGGTTCGATCCTTAGCACCACATAAAAAAATAAATAAATAAAACAAAGGTATTGTATCCATATACAACTAAATATATATGTGTGTGTGTGTGTGTGTGTGTGTGTGTGTGTGTGCGCGCGTATACATAGGTAAATATTTGTGTATATTTATATAGGTACGTGTATATTTATATAGGTAAATATATGTGTGTGTATATGTATTATATAGGTATGTGTATATATAAAGGTATTATGTACATATACAACTAAATATATATATATATTTAAAAGGCCAGTATTCAGTATAAATTTCACATAAGGAAACATACACACACACCCCTACAAGTATATATGATTATGAAAATTTGTCTTTTAAAATTGACTCTTATCATAAGATGACTTGGGGCCCAGTATTAAATGAGAATCAAACCACAGAACCACATCATATGGTTATCTCAAGAAATATACTAGAAATATTATATTTAATGTTAGTAGGCTCTGCTTTATTGCAACGAAATGGCAAACTAAATCAGCACTCTGTTAAAAATTAAAGCAATTCTTGGGCTGGAGTTATGGCTCAGTGGTACAATGCTTGCCTGGCACAGTTGGGGCACTGGGTTCGATCCTCAGAACCACATAAAAATAAAATAAAGGTATTACGTCCACTTACAACTAAAAATATATATAGTAAAAAAAATTAAAGCCATTCTTCTAAGTTCCAAAAACAAAGTACTTACCAAAGGAAAAAAGATGAGTTACAGGAAGCTGTATGGATCTTGTCTCTTTTTTAAAGAATTCACAATCTACAACAAACTGAAATATAAATAATTGATTTATTAGTAAAGTAGAATTAAATTTATAGTGAAATGCTTTGATGTTTGAATGGGAAATAGTAGACTATAATAATCTCAGCTTTGGAGAAAGTATCAGTGGTCAAATATAATAATCTCTACTTAGGTGTCAAGAATTCCTCAAGGAGAGATGCCATACTGTGAAAACTTAATAAACAAGCCTAACTTGATTAAATAAGTTAATGAAAATTATTAGTGGATCATTTCTATAACAATAGATTCATAGCAAAGTTTTCTTATAATTTGTATTATAAGTATTTGCAGGTCATTAAAGGATGAAACAAAGATTCATAATTAAATATTAAGGATTCAAATACATGCCTGAATACATTTATAGTTAAAAGGAAAATGAAATTTTTTACATTTTTTTTTAAAAAATCCTTCCTTTATCATGTGTTTTTTTGTCCCATTAGACTATACATAAGGCTTTTGGAGACTTACTGCCATTCATGGATTATTTAGATTATAGTAGACAGAAAAAGGCTTACTATGGCTTACGAAAAAGAAACGTTTTTCAAAAAAGGAAACTTTTAACATCTGTACCATTATCATTTTTGTAAGAACAACATTTCTTTTTTATAACATTTCTAACATGGAGTTAAGAAACTTTGTTCTCAGTTATCTGTAGGAGGAAATGTTTCTGGTAAAAGCTCAAGTTCAGCCAGGCATGGAGGTGCAGGCCTGTGATCCTAGAACTGGGGAGGCTGTGGTGGATCAACTGAGGTCAGGAGATTGTGACCGGCCTGGTTAATGACACTCCAGCTCAAAAAAATAAAATCAAACAATGCAAGATCATTAAAATAATCCTCACAATTCAATCAAATTATTTTGATCATAGGAACTGAAGAAAAAATTAACACCTGTGGGATCTAACACCTGTGGGATCAGACAACTAAACCTTGGAGGGTTGAAGCAATGTCTTTTGTTTGCCTCTTCAGTAGATTTGGTCATTCCTGAAAGTGAAAAGCTGCTGTTAAACTATAGAACATATGTGGGGGGAAAAGGGAAAGCTTGTTAAAGACCTTTGTTTTTAATTTCTCATAAGGCAAAGAACAATGACATTTTCACTACAGAAAACGGTTGTTAAAAGACTACAGAAGTCATTCATTGAACAGGATTATATTCATTATGTTTTTTCAAAGTGCTTTTGGAGAGTCATTACCCGAGACAAGGAAATAGTTTTTATATGCAATTTCTTTCTGTTTTCAAATGTTTTTTAGTTGTTGATAGACCTTTATTTATTTATTTATTTATTTATTTATATGCGGTGCTGAGAATCAAATCCAGTACCTCACACATGCTAGGCAAGTGCACTACTGCTGAGCCACAGCTCCAGCCCCCTTTATATGCAATTTCAATCACTTTGACAGACCTTAAAAGAGCGTGCTATAGGGATACTGCTACATCGATGTTCATAGCAGCACAATTCACAATAGCTAGACTGTAGAACCAACCTAGATGCCCTTCAACAGATGAATGGATAAAAAAAATGTGGCATTTATACACAATGGAGTATTACTCTGCACTAAAAAATGACAAAATCATGGAATTTGCAGGGAAATGGATGGCATTAGAGCAGATTATGCTAAGTGAAGCTAGCCAATCCCTAAAAAACAAATGCCAAATGTATTCTTTGATATAAGGAGAGCAACTAAGAACAGAGCAGGGAGGAAGAGCATGAGAAGAAGATTAACATTAAACAGGGACGAGAGGTGGGAGGGAAAGGGAGAGAGAAGGGAAATTGCATGGAAATGGAAGGAGACCCTCATTGTTATACAATATTACATATAAGAGGAAGTGAGGGGAAAGGGGAAAAAAACAAGGGGGAGAAATGAATTACAGTAGATGGGGTAGAGAGAGAAGATGGGAGGGGAGGGGGGATAGTAGAGGATAGGAAAGGCAACAGAACACAACAGACACTAGTATGGCAATATGTAAAAAAGTGGATGTGTAACCGATGTGATTCTGCAATCTGTATTTGGGGTAAAAATGGGAGTTCATAATCCACTTGAATCAAATGTATTAAATATGATATGTCAAGAGCTATGTAATGTTTTGAACAACTAATAATAAAAATTACAAAAAACCCATAAGTTTTATTATTGCTTTTCTGTCATTAAAAATTATTTTGTTTTCTGTCATTAAAAATGCAGATAATTGCATATTTATATTTTCAAAAAACATTAAGAAATGCATCAACTTAAAACTTTTTCACCCTGCTCATTTGAACATGTGTCATCTTCTAAAGATAATGCTTATAAAGAGAAAAAAAAAAAGATAATGCTTATAGATATGTAAACATTATGAAAGAGATAAGTTATCATCTTAGTGAGACAAGGCAGTGCAACAATAGATTTAGCAGTGTCACTTTCCAAAGAGCACTAAGACATATTACGAATTTATTAGGCTGCAAAGACTTTACATTTGCAGAAAGACTAATAAATTTCTTGTCATAATCAGGGAGGACCTTTCAAAGTTTGGGAAAGATGCTAGACTCATTCAAAACCAACTTATCTGGTAGAAAACCCCCTAAAGAGAGCTTTTAGTATTGAAGATGTTGAATTACCTCTCATTTGAGCTAAGCAAAACAAAACAATGAATCCATTATAAGGTACTTGTGAGACTCAGTCTTTGAAATGACTCCCAACTATATCCCCTTTTCATTTCCCTATTTCTTTTAAATTTCCTTATAATTTTATCTATAATCTCATTAATTTTCGCATTCAAGAAATATTTTTTAGGGACCTCTATGAGGTAGTCATTAAAAGTTGAGAATACAAAGTAGAATAAAACTTATCTGGTTGTTACTCTCAAAAGTTTACAATATGGTAATAGCAATACAGACATGAAAATTATAATTTAATGTTATAAATTATTCAAAGAAGTTATAAACAGAGTATGAGGGAAGTAAGTAAAACATTATTGGTGGGGTCTGGAAAAGGAAGAGGGAACCCTTAGGTTGGATCTTGAAGGATAAGTCTGCTGGGTTAAATGGGCAAAGAGGAGAGCAGGGAGCGCTCTTACCTTCTTTCCTCCCCACTAACTGTCTCAAAATCAACATCCTTTTATTTACACTCATTTCCCTAGTACAGCTCATATAACTTCTTTCTTTTTTTAATATTTTATTTTTTAGTTGTAGTTGGACATAATACCTTTATTTTATTTATTTTTATGTGGTACTGAGGATCAAACCCAGGGCCTTGCACATGCTAGGTGAGCGCTTTACCGCTGAGCCACAACCCCAGACCAACTTCTTTCATTTTCAAAAAGTATTTTTTTAGTTGTAGATGGACACAATAACTTTATTTATTTAATTGTTTGTAGGCTTGTTTTTCTGTTTGTTTAGTGGTGCTGAGGATTAAACCCAGTGCCTTACATGTGCCAGGCAAGCGCTCTACCACAGAGCCACACAACCCCAGCCTCAAATAACTTCTTATGATGTGCCTAGTCTTCTTATTTCTGATCCGTCCTCTGCCATAAATAGATTAATCTTCCAAAATGAATTATCTCTGATAACATTACTACTGTAGTAAAAAGGCTTAGAGCTTCCTATTGACTTCTGAATTCCAAAGTCCTGAATTCCAAACAAAGCCTCTACAATACCACCAAGAACTACTTTTCCAGACTTTTCTCCTATTGTTATTCTACCCCTGGTGGCCATCCTTTTAAAATTATATACTCATTCACTGTATCCCAAATACATACCATGCTTTCATATTTCTGTGCTTTTTATTTTCACTGTTCCTATGCCATTACAATTTTTCACAATGATGAGTTTCTAGAATATGGCTAGTACAACTAAGGAACTAAATTTTAAATTGTATTTAATTTTAATTAGTTTATGTTTAAATAGCCACTTATGCTAGTGATTTTTTTTTTTAAATTGACAACATAGGGCTAGAATGTTCACTCTACTTATAAAAATTCTAACTATCCTTTTAGGACATTTTAAATATCACTCCAATATAAAGCCATTTTTTTTTTCTTTACTGGGGATTGAAAACAGGGACATTTTACCACTGAGCTAAAACTCCAGACCTATTTATTCATATTATTATTTTGAGACAGAGTCTCACTAAGTTGCTTAGGGTCTTGCTAAGTTGTTGAAGCTGGCTTGGAAACTGCAATCCTCCTGCCTCAGCCTTCTGAGTTGCTGGGATTGGAGGTATGTACCACCATTCTTGACTTAAAGTCACTATTGATTCCTTCAACCAGATCTCTCTTCCTTTTATGCTTTTCATGTACTTGCTATATTCTAATTTGTATTATATATACTTGTATATTTCTTTTTTCTCACTGCTCCCCTACATAGGAGGGTGACAAATGAGTGTCATTTGTGTATTTCCTATGATTCTTGTTAGTCTTTTGTTTTGGTACCAGGGATTGAGCCCAGGGTGCTTAACCACTGAGCAACATCCCCAGCCCTTTTTCTATGTTTATTTAGAGACAGTGTCTCTCTGAGTTGCTTGAGGCCTTGCCAAGTGGCTGAGGCTGGCTTTGAACTCACCATCCTCCTGCCTCAGCCTCCTGAGATGCAGGGATTACAGGTGTGCATCATCACACCCAGCTCTTATTAGTCTTGAATATGAGGGTATTTAATAAACAACAGATTTTTGAAAGACTGATAGATAAATGGGAACTAGTTCTCACTTGGAACAAAGGGACTTGAATTTATTCTGCTTAGTTCAAGTTGGAGCAGATCATCCTAATAAATTAACAGTCTGAAGTGAAGCATCATTGTTTTAGATACCCCTATAATAAGAATTCATCAAAAAATAAATTTAAAATTCAGCATGGATAGCCCCAAACATTCTGATAACAACCTTGATCCACTTGTTACCTTACTTCCATGAATAGATGGTACATAAACAACAAGATGAGACAAAGATGGATAGTCTTGAAGTCTTAACATCAGAGACTGAAAAAAAGATAAAAAAGTTGCTTTTATTTCTTAGATAGACAAAGATTAGAACATGCCAAAAAAAGATAAATTACAAACACTTGTTTCTCAATTAGTTATTAAAAAAACATTTCATAGAGTGTGTGCTTAGTATATGTAAGAGATTCCTGGATTCAATTCCTAGCCCCGGCCCCATGCACACACTTCAAATTTATGTTCCATACTTCATAATATGCCCATGTTTACATTTTCGGGTAAATAATTAAATTTACAGAAAATCAGATTCCTAATAATTATATTAAATATGAACTTCTCAAAATATTCCTTGACATATCCCTTCACGTAAAACAAATGGCACTTAAAAAACATTACTTTATAATGCACTATATACACTGTATTTTATAACATTATTTTCAGCATTGGTTTTTTTTTTTGTAATCTGGCTATTTGTTACAGATGGCAATACAGCATTATTTCCATGTTTTGGTAGTACATGACGAAGAACATTGAGTAGTTGATGAATGAATGACAGGTATGATGGAAAACTTTTATAATTTTAATCTCAAATGATTCTGAGTTTAAGTAGTAAAGAGTTGCAGATAAATGGTATAGATAAACATCATGCCCTGAAATTTATTTAAAAAATAACAAACACACAATATGGCTAATAATGTATCCCACTGAAGGAAATAATTATTTCTCAAAGGAAAGATTCTATTATCCATGTTTTGAGGAAAAAATAGGTAGGAGATTGATCTATTTAATAAAATAAAAGCCTCCCAATAAAGTTTTTTAAATTTTATTTATTCTAATTTGTTATATATATGACAGCAGAATGCAATTCAATTCATATTACACAAATAGAGCACAATTTTTCATGTCTCTGGTTGCACATAAAGTAGAGCCACACCATTCATGTTTTCATACATGTACTTAGGGTATTGATGTCTGTCTCATTCCACCATCTTTCCTAGCTCCAACCCCCACTTCCTTCCCCTCCCTCCCCTTTGCCCTATCTAAAGTTCATCTGTTCCTTCTATACTGCACCCACATCCCCATTATGAATCAGCATCCTTATCTCAGAGAAAACATTCAGCATTTAGTTTTTCTGGGGATCAGCTTACTTCACTTAGCATAATATTCTCCAACTCCATACATTTACCTGCAAATGCCATGATTTTATTCTCTTTTAATGCTGAATAATATTCCATTGTGTGTATGAACCACATTTTCGTTATCCATTCATCTACTGAAGGACACCTAGGTTGGTTTCACAATTTAGCATGGTGAGAGATAGTGGCTTAATTTCACTTTGTTACATATGGATTTCCATTTTTCCTAGCACCTTTGTTGAAAAAGCAATCTTTTCTCCCACATATGTTTTTGATGCCTTTGTCTAATATAAGATCACTGTAATTATGTGTGTCTGTTTCTCTGCTCTCTGTTTTGTACCATTGGACTACAAGTCTATTTTGTTGCCAATACCATGCTGCTTTTGGTACTATTGCTCTGTAGTATAGTTTAAGGTCTGGTAATAATGATGCCACCTGCTTCACTGTTCTTGCTAAGGCTTGCTTTAGCTATGCTGGGTCTCTTATTTTTCCCAGTAAAGTTTTTAATCCAGTTTTTTTTCCTGGAAATAGATGTGGGATGTATTAAGAAATTCCTACAGCAGTTAAATTTTTTCCACTCATTTTCAGAAACATTAATGTGGCCAAGTAGGACAGAGGTGCTGAAGCTTAAAAATTGTCAGTGAGTTGAATGGCTCTCTAACAACCTGACAAAAAGCCTAACTTAGCAGTCTCTGGCCACACCCATGTGTTATAATTAAAGGACCACATAAATCAGTTACATCCCACCAGACAAATGGTAGATAATTAATTAGGAAGTACCTGAATATTTTTGTGTAGCTATTTACTCTAATAGATTCTAAGTATTTATTTCAAACAATGGCAAAGTTTTGAATCTTGAAGTGCTTCGTTGAAGGATTCCATCTACTTTTCACAGTTCAGTCAGTAGAGATGCCTAAAACTGATACAATTCTCATCTGACATTACCTTTTTAAATATAATATTAGCATGAATAAAACCTACGAAGTTTTCACTCTAATCACTCCTTTAAGCTTGTGGCAAAATAATTTTTTGCTACTTACAAACAGTTAATTCACATTATATTAAATACTGATTTTCATTAAAAGTTTATATCTAATAATTATAACCTTTTTAATTTGAGAATGCCTAAGATTGTAGAGTATTATTATTATTATTATTGTTAATATTATTATTATGATTTTTTTTTGGGTGCTGGGGATCAAACCTAGGGCCTTGTGAAAGCAAGGCAAGCACTCTACCAACTGAGTGATATCTCCAGCCCAACTTTAGAATATCATAATCTTTCTTTTCTAACTTCTCTCTTCTAGCATTCTCTACAAAAAGCAAGCTGCTGGAATAGCTTATTCGCCTGATGTTCACCCAGTTGTTTTTTAAATTCAGAACAAATGGCACAGGGGCCTAGCTTTTGATGAACACATTGTTCAATCTTTGGAAATCTAAAAAAACAGTATTAGCATTTTATAATTTTAAACTACAGGAACAAAGTACATTTTATAAGGTTTTTATTTGTTTGTTCCTAACTCTTACATTATAATATGGATAGAATATCTAAATTGGAATTCAAGGAAACATTTAATAAACCGTATGAACAATGATCATTAAATATATCCTAATACTTTTGTTTGTTCTGCGCCTTCCTGGAAGATTAGGCTTGAATGAGTGAGTGATCTTAAAAATGTACATGAGTCAAATTACTTCTTTACAATCTGTAGGGAAATTAAATAATAGAAATATAAGTAATATCCATTTCATGAATGAACATGCATAAAGTAAAGACTGAACAAGGTGACAAAAAATTGCAACCATTCAAGTGTAAATGATTTGCAATTATGTTTTCTGCCATCATTCCTCTCTGTTAAAGTTTCTCTCTTCAGTACAAACTACATAGACAAATAAGTATAAACATTCATAAGCAAAAGTAACTTAATTGTTATTAATTAGAAGATAACTGGGACCAACCAGATTGATTTTATTTTTAAGCCTATGAGTCTAGCACTCATTAGGAAAATATGTTTCATTTTTAAAGTACAGATTTATTTGAAGACTTTACTATCTATTCTAGCATAATATTATCAGTTATAATAAATACAATTTGGAAATAACATTCTCATCAAATTTTAAGATTATTTTGCCTTTTCATTAATACATTTTGAGAATATACAAATAAACCTTTAAAAATACACTTGCTAACCTATCAATATACTTAAGGAAATCACTAACAGTTATTAAGTAAATCTCTGCTATGATTTATTACCCTGGAGAATTCTAGACAAAGGTAAATTATCCAAGTGGTTAATCACAATGTTAAGTGGAAGTTATCTGGTAAATTATTTCAAGTTTCTTTGGAATGCCCGCTTCCCTCCCAAAATGAAATGCTGAGTATAATACATTAATCAGTTTGTAGTTTAAGACAGACCATTTAAATAAACTCTCATATTTAATATTAAAAATCTATCCAGCTCTTTTGGCATGATGCTCTAACATATAGAGACTTGGAATACTATTTTAACTTCTAAGTTTCTTTTCTTTTTTGAAGGGTTAGGCACTGAACCCAGGGCCTCATGTATACTCCAATGAGTTGCACCCCAGCCTTTAATATTAATTGCATGTTGTTTCTCATCACATAGACTTCTAAAGAAAATATTTCTAAAATGTAGTTAGCAATCTCATGTTTACTTAATAACTAAATTAATAAAAGTATATTTTAAAACGTCTATAGGCTCAAGTATCTTTTAACCTGAATATTAAAACTGTAAAGCTATAATTTACCTTAATTGTTGGCAGAAGTTCAGCTTTCCATGATAAATCAACTCCTTGCCGGCTTTGAAATAAATACAAAAATATAATTAAAGAACAACTATATTAAAGTTTTATAAATTAAATTTCAGAGGAAAAGAATACCATCTACAAACCTAAGAGTTATAACTGAAGTCTAATAAGTCTATTCCACTAAACTCTGTCCACATAGTTCCCCTGGCAACAAAAACACTTTTTCCTAACAATGACTTTCAATGTGTACAAAAACTACTAGTATAGTCACAGCTCTTACTTTTTATTTAAAAATCAATACTATAATTTAATACAGAATGAAAATGAGTATAAGAATATATGAAGCTATTCCAAAAGTGTGACTTCTGAATATTGCTTATGTTGACAAAAATGAACAATGAAGGGCATAGGTTCAAGACTTACCACATAGAAGTGCTGTTTATGCAGCCAAATATCCAACTGTTTGTATCCTGTTAGTTAATAATGCAAAGAAAAACATATTAAATATTATACCAAATGATTATATATATAAAACAAGCATCTTCAACACTTTTCTATTATATAAGTAAGGGCAAAGGAAACAAAGTAGCTATGATTCTCACAAGTCACACAGGTCAAAGACAGGCAAAGATGTCTAATGTAAAACTGGAAAGGTAGGTTAAGTAATTAACCTAGAGAGTGACCTAATAGGATCTCAGTATATCACCTATGCATTTTTAATTGTTGAACCAAAATTTTCAAAGAATTCACTAATGTCCTTGCTTTAGATAGTTATACAGTAAGCAACCTGCATTTTAACAAAAATAGAAATATGAATTAGAGATAGACTCTTATAAAAACATAAATCCTGGGCTAGGGAAATAGCTCAGTTGGTAGAGTGCTTGCCTCGCATGCACAAGTCCTTGGGTTCAATCCCCAGCACCACACACACACACACACACACACACACACACACACATCTACTCAAATAATTAACAATTAAAAATAACTTTTATTTAAAAATATAACAATTACTGTATTAGGACTTTCACTTTTTTATTTTGGCTCCCATTTGATTATTAGCAGATAACTTCTACACAATTAGGAACATGTATAGACTGAGGCACAATTCCAAGGGCTTCACCAGCATGGGACTAGAATGCTGCATACTATAATGATGTTTTAACAACATTCTGTGCTCAACTTTACCCACTTAAAAGTGGTATGACCCAACATCTTCTAACTTTTAAGGAAGTCAGAGCAATGAAAATTCAACAACTAAAATCCTACCAGAATGTAGGGAGTAGCATTGTTATCTATATAATTCGTTCTTAGTTATTACAGATAAAACCATGAAGAAATCCACCTGTTCATTCAGGAGCACTTTACCACTGAGTTACATACCCAGTCCTTTTTATTATTTTGAGGCAAGGTCTTGCTAAATTGTTGAAGCTGCCCTCAAATTTGTGATCCTCCTCCTTAGCTTCTCAAGTAGCTGGGATTACAGGCAAGCACCACCATGCCCAGCAACAAATTACGTTAGGCCCTCAGGGAAAATAATGAGTTTGGCAGACACAGACTCTGCCCTCACAGAGTTTAAATAGAACATTAAACCATTTCTGAAGAATATAGAAAACAGAAAACAAAAACATTGTGATACTTCTCTGCTCTCTACTGCAGTGTCTAAAGATCCAACACACTTTTTCCCCCCCAGGGGTAGGTGTACCAGGGATTGAACTCAGGGGTGCTTAACCACTGAGCCACATTCCCAGCCCTTTTTATTTTTCATTTACAAACAAGGTCTTACTAAGTTACTTATTAGGTCCTCACTAAGTTGCTGAGGATGGTTTTGAACTTGCAATCCTCCTGCCTCATCCGCCCAAGTTGCTGGCATTACAGGTGTGCACCACTGCGACTGGCCCTAACCCACTCTGTAATGGGTTTTTGTAGCTCCTAACAAAGCCTATCCTCAAAGGTAAACTTCATTATAAAAAGTGATAATATTCCATACAACCTACTTCAGTGTATAGAAAAGTCTGGACCATTCATCATAAGATTGAATAGATAATATACTATTCAAGTCCCCACTAATATATACCATGTTGATATAATCTCTATGTCAAAGAACAATTTCAAATCATCTAGAAAACTTTCCTAACTCAACTAACTACAAGAACTGTAATGAAAGCCTTAGAAGTTACTCAGGAATTACTAATTCCTAAATAGGAAAGAAAATACTACTATGCAAAAATGTTATTCTCAGATTCTGTCTGCAGTAAAAACAAAATAATAATGTCTTCAATGGCTGCTAAAATCATTAGATGTGATAAAATAGGGATATAGTTCTACTTATAGAACATTCTTACCACAAAAAATTTAATTTGAATCTAATCAAGATTCTAAATCTAACTACTAGTTTACAGAAAACAATAGGGCATAAAGGGAAAAGGTAAGAGGGTTATGAGAAAGGAGACTTAAGATCCAGGAACCTAAGACAATGTATACACTTCAATTTTTTATTCAAATAATTAAAAATTTAAGTGAGTGAGCTAGCCAGCCACGGTGGCACATGCCTGTAATCCCAGGAGCTTGGAAGGCAAACTAGTGAGAACATAAACAATTCAGTGAGGACGTAAGCAACGTAGGAATATCCTGTCTCAAAAAACAAAACAAAAACATGTGAGCTGAGGAAAACTGAATAATGAATATCAGATGATATTAATGAATCAGTACTAATTTGGTTAAATAAAATAATGGCATTATAGTAATATGTAAAATCCTTATCTGATAGAAAAACATATTCAAGTATCTGTGGATAAAATGATAAGGTGCCTGGGACTTAAAACAAAAAAAGAAGAACACTTGAGCCCCCAAAAAGGTGGGAAGGAGCCAGGCGTGGCAGTACACATCTGTAATCCCAGCAGCTCAGGAGGCTAGCGAGTTCAAAGCCAGCCTCAGCAAAAAGCGAGGTGTTAAGCAACTCAGTAAGATCCTGTCTCTAAATAAAATACAAAATAGGGCTGGGGATGTGGTTCAGTGGTCGAGTGCCCCTGAGTTCAATCCCTGGTACTCCTTACAAAAAACATGGAAAGGAATAAATGACATAAGAATGACAGAATGTTGGGGCTGGTGTTGTGGCTCAGTGGTAAAGTGCTTGGTTTGATTCTCAGCACCGCACATAAATAAAAAAAAAAAAAAGGTCCATTGACAACTGAAAAATATTAAAAACAACAAAAAAAGAATAACAAGATGTTGACAACTGTTAAAGCTATGTGCTGGTTACAAACTAAGTCATTATTATTATTTTGGCTCTACTTTTAAATACGCTTGAAAACTTCTACAATAAAAATCGAGAAGTTTTTTTTTTTTTTTTTAATTCACCACATGACTTTATAGTACTTAATTTACAGACATTAAATATGATTAAGGGCCCCTACAATTAGCCAAATGAATAATTTGTACTTTGCGGAGCATTCTTCTCAATATAACAGGCTTCCTCCCTCCCTTTCTTCCTTTTGTGTTATGAGGAACTCAACCCAAGGGTGCTTTATCATTGAGCTATGTCACCAGTTCTTTTTATTTTGAGACACAGTCTCCCTAAATTACAGAAGCTGGCCTTGATCTTGAGATCCTTCTGTCTCAGCCTCCTAAGGTATTGGAATTACAGGCATGTGTCAATGCACCTGGCTGACTTTCTAATTTAAAATACAGTATTAAATTGAGTGTAAATATTTTAAGCCATCACTCTCAGGACCAGATTCTCTGAAGATAAACTCACCATTCAGATTTAGATTGAGAGATGCTAGGGTCTGAAAGAGTTGCAAAACTTTGGCTATTATATTAACTTGCAGTATTCTTTACAATGGCTGCTAGGCAAGTGCTCCACCACTGGGCTACACTCCAGTTCTCATTCCAATTTTAGTATGTGTTTTGTTGAAGTAAGCATCTAACATTTTTTTAAAACAATGCTTAACACAGTTCATTAAAAAGAAACACAAAATCATTGCTTTGATATAATTTAAGTCTTGATTGCATTATACAGTTTACTGTTAACTGTTAATATAAAAAGTATAGGATGTTTTACTATGATGGTTAATGGAAAACTAGGATTTACTTTATAAAATTCTTATGAAATAGCCTTACTTAATTAACTATGTTCTTTAAAATATGAATAGAAGGAAGAGGGATGGGATTAGGAAAGACAGTAGAATGAATCAGACATAATTTCTTATGTTTATATATGAATACATGACCAATGTAGCTCCACATCATGTACAACCACAAAAAATGGAAAGTTATACTCTATGCAAGTATGTGTCAAAATACATCTAACTAAACTAATGTATATAAAAAAATTTAAAAAATAAATTCAAGAAGTGGAAAGTGCAAAAAATATGAATATAATTTTAGAATAAAAGAGGCTTTGAATTCAATTCTTTTATCTTGAACACAGTGTCTTTGTAAGTCTGAAAGACAGGAAGTCCTAAACTAGATCCAAAGGCATACATTACCAGTTTATTATCTAACAGAAAAATTCTGATCAATACTTTTCAATGAAAATACTATTCCAAACAGATACGTTTCAGCTAATTAGATCTAATAACAATTCACAGCTAAACCTATTAGATACTAATTGAATCTAAAAAATGAACAAGTGTTTCAAATTAACATACAATGTACCAATTATCTTACCAGCATGGTGCTCTGACAGTAGACATGAGTGTAGATTTTTCTATGATTTGCAAGAGGAAATGTAAAATATATCTTATCAGATTCCTAAAAAGAGAAGCAAAATAATATAGCTATGAGAGGATAATTTTATCATCAAAAACTTAAGATAAATCATATGTATAATTTTCTCATTCTATTATTCTTGGTGTTGTTAAGAACCAATATTCTAGAAGTGAATGGAAGAAAATAAGAAGGCAAGATAAAGATTAGGTATAAACTCAGTGGCCCTGAATTTTTGTCCTGGAAGTATCATTATGAATGCCTATTACTTGTGAATTTTGGGCTTCTAAATTATAACAAATAAATTTCTTAGTTTGGCTTCAGAAATGGTCTAGAAACACCAACCCAGTAACCAGGAATCTCTAATACTAGATTATGGCTTTGAGATACCATTTCCCAAAGTACAAATAGTTCCTTAAATAAATAGCTGATTCAAGTTCTGGTGCAGGAGATATAAAAAAATAAGCTGAAATGTCTTGTCCTACTGGACAGTGAGGAAACTATTAAAGACAAAGAGCTATACCAAAAAGACTATGGAGCCAAAACTTGAAATGGCTTGCACTGGTCAAACAAAACAATTTTACTATCAAAGAATTGAACCACAAATACATTCAAGTTCATGATTTCTTAATAACACTGGGGAAGAACTTCTAATGATCACTGGAAGAGGTCAATAATGAGCCAATTACTATTCTGATAACCAGTAAATAAAATATAAAAGTAAGAACCAAAGATCAATGAAATTATCATTCTCCTTGTTATGGTTTGGATGTGAGGCATTCCTGAAAAGCTCATGTGTGAGACAATTTAAGAAGATTTACAGGAAAAATGACTGGGTTTAAGACTCTTACCCAATCAGTAAATTAATCCCTCAATGGGATTAACTCAGTGGTACCTGAAGGTGGGTAGGGTATGGCTGGAGGAGATGGGTCATTGGGGGTGTGGCTATGAGGTATATATTTTGCCTCTGGCAAGTGAAATATCTATCTCTCTCTCTCTCTCTCTCTCTCTCCTTCTCCTTCTCCTCCTCCTCCTCCTCTTCCTTCTCTCTCTCTCTCTCTCTCTCTCTCTCTCTCTCTCTCTCTCTCTCTCTCTCCTTCCTGACAATCAAGTGAGCCACTTCCCTCCGCTCCATTCTTCTGTCATGATTTCTGCCTCACTGGAGCCCTGAGGAATGGGGCTGGCCTTCTATAGACTGAGATTTCTGAAGCCATGAGCCCCCAAATTTCCTTTCCTTCTCTAAAATTGTTCTTATCAGGTCTTTTAGTTACAGAAGTGAAAAAGCTGACTAAAATACTCCTTTATTATTTGTTCCACTTTTGACAATCTAGTAGATGAGGGGAATTTTTAAATATAGTAATCCAGTTAATAAATGAAGAATAAACAATAAAATTAGAATATAATCATTTCTGCATCCTCCTAAATAAATTAATGACTCCAGACCTTCCTTATTAATAACTACTAATATCACAAAGAGAGAAGTTTAGCAAAAGTAAAAAACAAAAAGTAAGCTGGGCATGGTAGCATTGGCCATGGTGGGAGACTGAGGCAGGAGTATCCCAAGTTCAAGGCCAGCTGCAGCAACTTAGTGAGACCTTCTCAAAATAAAAAAAAATAACAATAAAAAGGACTGGGGATGTAGCTCAGTGGTAAAGTGCCCATGGGTTCAATTCTGGGTTCAATGACAAAAAAAAAAAAAAAAAAAAGACAGAAAAACCTGAATCTTTCACACATCTAGACCCAATTACAAAATCACAGGTTAAGAGAGAACGGAACATACTGAATGACCACAGGAATACAATCAGCAAAATCAACTATGAAACTCAATCACAAAAATGACCAACTTTAGCAGGGTAGGGTGGCAGACACCTGTAATCCTAGCAGTTTGAGAGGCTGAGACAGAATGAGAGAGTCCAAAGCCAGCCTCAGCAAAAGTGAGGTGCTAAGCAACTCAGTGAGACCCTGTCTCTAAGTAAAATACAAAATAGGGCTGGGGATGTGGCTCAGTGGACGAGGGCCCCTAAGTATAATCCCTGGTACCTTCCCCAAAAAAATGACCAACTTTTGTCAACAAATAAATTTCAAGGAAAAAATAAAGGTGCAGGAAGTATTAAAGAAAAACAAGAGACATAAGAACCAGTAACAATATGTAGGCTTTATTTGGAGCCAGATTCAAACTAACAAATGGAAAAAGAAAAAAAAAAAGATAAATTTAAGATAAAAATGAAAAATTGAACACTGACCAAATATTTATTATTAAGGAATTATTATTAAATTGTGGGGAAACAGTATGTCAGTATGTGTTTATCATTTTGTAAAGCATCTTTTAACTTTTAGAGATAAATGCTAAAATATTCCTGAAAAACATCCATTAATGACATACTTACATTGTAAGCCACATAGGTCCATCTGGACACTTTTACTGGAACCCACATGGATGTCCCTTAAAGAGAAGGAAATTAATTTACTTGCCTTTTTATATAAAATATTTTTTTGAATCCTGGTAAAATAATCATAACAAAAAAATGTTTTCCTGAACATTGGCTATTTTAAAAAATAAAATCGAAAAACATGTTCTCATTATGCTTACCACCAACTAGCATGTAAAGTATTATAAATCTACCAGGCATCTTTAACTCTGAGAAATTATCAACAGAAGTAAATAAATATTTCATTTCCAAAATATGACATTTAATTAAATAAACTATTACAGGTATTACTAAACTGAAAAGCAAAATTTATCAGCAAAAAAATATGCTGGTAATCCAAAGAAAGACTGAAGAATAAATGATATTGAGAAACTAAGAGATATCAAAAATAACACAGCTCTTATTTTTAAAACACCTTGTATTTTTCATGCTATTTTCAGCACATATTTTTATCAGTACCTTACTACTTGATTTTCTACTTTCTCCCTTCCAAATCAAGAAACTCGTTAGCATCACCAAAAGAAAATTAATAAATATTAGGATAACATCTGATGTATTAGTTTCAAATACTTTTTGGGCCAACAACAAATTTAAAAATAACAATAATGAAAATTTCTACTTAAAATATGTTGTTACCACCAACCTGTTAAATCAGAAATTATTGATGGATTTTCCTCAAAATGTTTTGCAGGATGTCTTATAAAGTGGTGATTCAAAACTGACAATTTCTTCTTGGAATTTTGAGTAATCTAGAATAAACATTAACACATTCCATCATACCATGATAGTTCAATGAAACACTGTTTCAAGTAATAATATTAAATACCAAATATTATTTCAAGTAATAATAATAAAGGCCAACATTTCTGAGTCAGGCACTGTTCTAAGCCCTTAACATGTTTCCAAATTCAGACCAGCCCCAATCCCACAACAAAGAATCCATTGGGCAATAGAGAAAACACAAATTATCAATGTTTTCCTTGGAAACTACTTTACATAGTGTTAAGAGTTTTTTTTTTTCATCTTAGGAGTTACTGGAAACATGGTTTTGTTTATTAAAATAAATTATAAAATTTTATTTAAAAATATATCTGTCTGAAGTACTGCTGATTTTCATTGATTGGCATAAGGTTTTTTCCTACCATGTGTCAGTTTGAATACAAACTAGTTTCGCAATTTTAATTGATCCAATTATTGTATCTAGTTGAACTCTGTCAAGGAGGCTTAAAACTTCTGCTGGTTAAGCCTCACAATTAAAACAATGTCAACAAACCATAAAATGTTTGTGTTCCAGGATCAAGTCACAGTGTCAACTCCATGAAGTTTACTTACTTCAATAAATACAGTATATCCATTAATATTATACACTAATATGAAATTTTCTGGCTTAAAATTTGGTAAAACATAAACACTTGGATCTTTAAGAGAAAACTAAGTATCTGTGATTCTAATTGTGGTTATTTAGCCTTCTGAAGAGTTTAGAAAAAAATACAGACACTTTTCCCTATCTCTCAAGAAAGTTTACCACAGGAGAAAAGTTCTAAGACACAGTGATAAAGGAAAGTTTTACCTAGAAACCTACTGAGAGAAGCCACCAAGACTTGAAGACTTTAGGAAAGAGACTCTAAAAATATCTGGACTGTATGCTTTGAATAAGATAGCCTAAAAATAGTAAAATTTTCTGTCCAAAAGGAGAAGTCAAGAGCCACAGTTCTCAAAATATGTTTCCATGCAACAGTGAGATACTGCAAGATGACCTGAGGTAAAGGCTATTTAAGAGGAATAATGGCAATCTGTTTCCAACTCACAAAAAAGAAATTTTGCTAAAATCTTGGTGTCTGCCACTATTTATTTATCTGCTAGCAGACAAGAAAGAGAAGAAAGAGTAAAGTGATGTTCTGTAAAGGGCACTATGATTTCCAGATGTTCTTCTAATTGAACAACCTGAAAAAAAATCACCTATTTGAAGAGGTTAATCTATAATTGTGAAATCTCATTATAGAACAGGCTCAACTTATACAAACACACATTTTAAGTTCTTGTGAGCTTGGTTTATTCACTAAATGAACATATTTTAATCTTATCAGAAAGCTAAAGTCACTGTATATTTTGAATTTAGGTGTCCCCTTCAAAGACACGGTATGGTTTTGATATTAGGTGTCCTCAAAAAACTCATGGTGAGACAATGCAAGAAGGTTTAGAGGAGAAATGATTGGGTTATGAGAACCTTAACCCAATCAGTGAATTAATCCCCTGATGGAATTAACTGAGTGGCAACTGAAGGTAGGCATGGTTGGGGGAGGAAGGTCCCTGTGGGGCATGCCTTTTGGGGTATATATTTTCCATTTGGAGAGTGAACTCTCTCTCTGCTTCCTGATCATCAGGTGAGCTGTTTCCCTCCACCACAATTTTCCGCCATCAAGTTGTACTTCACCTCAAGCCCCAAGGAATAGAACCTGATGTCTATGAATTAAGACCTCTGAAACTGTGACTCCTCAAATAAACTTCTTCCTCTACAATTGTTTTGATTGGGTCTTTTAGTCACAGCAGTGAAAAACCCAATTGAAGCAGACACTGTTTAAATACATGGTCCAAAATATCTAATAAGATAAATAATGATGTTTACAATACTAAGAAAAAATATTATAAAATAGCTTTAATAAGTATTTAAAAAACAAAAGAGATATATATCAGACTTTTAAACAGTGAAGGGGTAAACTGGGGGAAAGTTTAAAGTATTCTTTTACTTTTTTATTTTTATTGCATTTTGAGTTATTAACAGTGATCAAAGGATTATTATTATTAGTAGTAGTAGTAGCCTGGTATTATTATTATTAACCTAGCAAAGTGATGAACACCTGTAATCCAGTGACTTGGGTGGCTGAGGCAGGAGAATTATAAGTTTAAGGGCAACCTCAGCAACTCAGACCCTAAATTCAAAATAGAATTTAAAGTAGCTCAATGGTAAAGAACCTCTGGGTTCAATTCCCAGTATTGCTAAATAAACAAATATTATGTGTAGAGGGGGCTTTAAAAAACAGTGGTCAAAGTATGATCAAAAAAAAAAAAAAAGAAAAAGGAAAAAAAAGATATTCCCATTTGGTCCTTATTAAAATTGATGCAAGGTACAGGCTTCTATTTTCATCAATGTAAAAAATTGCATTAAATCATTGCTGTAACAAAAGCTTTCATTTTGCTGAAATAAGAATTAGTTTAAAAATACGTACTTGTTTAGTATCGGCATCAATAAGATCAAAGAAGGCTCGAATTGTAGTCAACTGCAATTGTTTACACCTAAAGAATAAAGTGTTATGAATGAAACTTCCTTAAAATATACACTTCTTGATACAAATATGCATTCTATTATTTAATGAAAGATTTTCAGTTTCCTTTAACGCTGCAAACTAAAAAGTTATTTAACAAATCATTCTTGTTAAGCATATATCTTAAGGTTGAAACCTATAAAAATAAAGCAAACTAAATCTTCCGTAATGTTTGACAGAACTATCAGAGTCCTCTGTCTTCACTTAATATCCTCACCTACCTTAACTCCTAGCTACAGATATATCATGTCTGCCCTATTCTTATATATGTGTGCACTGTGTGGTTCTGTAGACACTACTGATTACCCAGCCAGAAGACACTTAAGAGAAACTTTAACCCAAAACATAAAGAGACACTAGAATCTGCCCCTTTTTTGATCCATATATAATCTCTTTTTTTTTCTCTTACATCAAGAGTAAATCTAATTTCTACTTGGTTTCCCATGTCCTGCCAGGATAGATTTGATTTTGCCAAACTATGATAAACTCAAAAATTTTAGTATCTGATGCTTAGCTTCCTTTGAAACTAAGGATACTGATTCTTTAGGAGATAATATTATAGACTCTAAAGGGAACCATGGTCAAACTGAGACAAGAGCCAAGTTTCGAATTTTAAATCCCTAAGTTAATCTTTCTTCCACAGACTTATTTATTTACGGATAAAACTAATTAATGCATTGATGAGAAAAGAGGATCATGACAAATCACCAAAATGTTATATTAACTTACCACACAATGGAGAGGTGGTCTGTTGAGACCCAGGTCTTAGGCACTGCTGAACTCTAAAAAGAAAGGGGGAAAAAATCAAACTTAAGAAAACCACATTTGTTATTCTCTGAAAGGTCTGACATTCTTATAAACTAATATTTAGAAACACAGTATTAGTTTCATCATATTATATTCTTTTAAAGATACATCTTATAAAAGGTGATCCAAATAATATGAAGATATTTCTTGTATAAAATAATGTAACTCTGAATGTCATTACTGGTTAGTCAAGCTTAAATTACCTTTAAAAATTATTAAAGCATCCATTTAAAGAAACTGTGGTATATATACACAATGAAACATTACTCAGCATTAAAAGAGAATGAAATCATAGCATTTGCAAGTAAATGGATAGAGTTGGAGAATATCATGCTAAGTGAAGTAAGCCAATCCCCCAAAACTAAAGGCCAAATGTTTCCACTGGTAAGTGAATTCTGATCCATAATGGGGGTGGGGGAATAGCATGGGAAGAATGGAGGAGCTTTAGATAGGGGAAAGGGGAGGGAGGGGTCAAAGGGGCGGGAAAGATGGTGGAATGAGATGGACATCTTACCCTAGGTACATGTATGAAGAACAAATGATGTGACTCTACTTTGTGTACAACCAGAGAAATGAAAAATTGTACTCCATTTGTGTACTATGAGCTGAAATGCATTCTGTCACGTATAACAAATTAGAACAAATTAATTAATTAATTTTAAAAATTATTAAAGCATCCATAGATTCTGTACTGAAATTTAACATCTAACTTTTTAATTACTTTTAATAAGAAGCTGAGTTTAAGACTCTTTAATAAATCAGTTTATGAAATAGATTACAAAAGATATTTCAGTAATTTTAGTTTTAACTCAACTAAGATTCAAAATCATGACTCCTTAATTAGGAGGGTGCCTGAGAAATAAATGCTTTAAAATAGTTTTTAAAAATTAAATATGCCTGATCACAATTCTAAAATAACCAAATCAGATTTTTGTAAGTGGGGTCCAGGCTTACTTATTTTAGGAAAAACAAAACAAAACCTATATGGATTAGAAAGTATAGTTGTATAGTACTGGTTAGAGATATAAAAAGAAAAGGCTCCTAAACAACATAAATGATGCTTAGAAAGAAGGACTCCTTAACAATGTTGTTATGATTTGGATGTGAGGTGTCTCGAATTATAGCATTTAGCCTGCTCATGTGTGAGACAACGTAAGAAGGTTAAGAGGAGAAATGATTGGGTTATGAGAGCCTTAAACCAATCAGTGAATTAATTCCCTACTGGGGATTAACTGAAGGCAGGTAGGGTGTGGCTAGAGGAGATGGGCATTGTGGGTATGACTTTGGGGTATATATTTTGTATCTGGCAAGTGGAGATCTCTCTGCTTTCTGATCATCATGTGAGCTGCTTCCCTCCACCACACTCTTCCTCCATGATGTTCAGCCTCACACAAGCCCTGAGGAATGGAATAGAACTGGTTGTTTATGGACTAAGACTGTGAACCCTCAAATAAACTTTTCCTCCTCTACAATTGTTCTGGTCAGGTCTTTTAGTCACAGCAGTGATAAAGCTGACTAAAACAAATGTATATAGCACCCCTCCAGAACTAAAGAGCCTTTCAACAGGTATTGACCTCTCTGTGAATAACAGACAATACAAACAATAAGGGCTCATTAAATAACTATGATTTTATTTTTTACAGCATTTCTCTCTGCACTATCAAAGACAGAATGAGCTGTCATCTGTCAAAACAACATGAAAACAGGAGACTAACAATATAGATGCAAGAAAATTTACAGAGGCCTAAAATGCCTCTTTAATAAATGAACTAAAAAAAGACAGGTATGTATAACTTGTAAGGAGTCACTGTCACATTTGTAAATAATGTACTTTGGGATTCCAGATTCTGAAGTGAGAAGAATCTATAGCTTACTTGTTGAATTTATAAGCATTGATATATTTAGGAATTCCTGCTGAAAACTTATTAAAATATTAGACAACAAGAATTGACTATGGTTTTATGATTATATTAGATGCTCAGTAGAGTAACAGTTCCCAATAGACATTTACCATTATCAAGAATATAAAACTGGTTTACTTCCTTAGAGTTGAAAAAGGAAAGGTAACACAAAGGTAACACATGACTGCTGTAGTGAAACAGCTAGATGTACGTCAAAATCCACTTTTTTTTTCCTTGTACGACTAGCATGACTACATCTCTTGGCCTCTCTTGCTTTCAAGTGTTAACTATATTTTTTCTAACGGTATGTAAGCAGAAGTGATGTGTGCTATTGCTAGGTCTTATGCTCTCCCCTATGTTCTTGTCTCCTTCCTACAAGTTGAACCATGATGACTAGAACAATCTTATAAGTAAAAGATGGGGTGCCTGTTGCCAGCCTGTGTCCTTTAATAGGTAAAACAATCAACTAACCTAAATACTCTCCTCCTAGGGCAGTTACACAAGTAAAATGTAAACTTTTATTATTATTATTACATGGATACATTATAGCATTAGCCAATTATGGTCTCAATCTTCAATGATTTTTCTAGTCCCTATGAACATAAATGTCATTTAATTGGTCTTGAGATAATCATTCAAAAATTGTTACTTTTGGTTTTTAAAAGTCAATATATATGTAGATATATGTATATAGACTATCTGGGGGCTAAAAACAATAAAATCAAACTCAGGTTATCCAACAGCCAATTTGGGGAAAATTTTGTAAGCAAAATATTTTTTATCAAAGATATAGAAATACAAGAGGTCTCAAATGCAATGTTATCAAATGACCAAAGTTCCTTAAAAGAGTAAGTCTCAGGATGTGATATCAATATAGCATCATACTACAGGTCAATACTGGGAAATAGGTTATGCCAACTTTTATATGACTAAATTATGTATGCTTAGTAAAGTAGAAAGAGTTGACATTTGGTTTCTTAAAGACTTCCTACAAATAACTGCTCAATATATTCAATACCAAACGAAAACATTCATGCCATCAATAATGAAGTTTCAGATTACCAATTCAATATCAAAGCTGTTTCCTCTACTTCCCGATTCCTCCGATTATAACAAAATGATTGGTAATAGAATAGTGTAAAAATTTTTGCCATGTGTATTGCAAGCATTCAGTAAATACCTATTTGATAAATGAACAGCAATCTAAGGTGTGACGAGTAGATGAGATAAACAAGAATATCTATGAAGGGGAACAACTATGAAACAGTGACTTTCTATAAATAATATCCTCAAAGCAAAAGGAACAGGCAGACTATAATGTAAGGATTTTATTTTCAGAATTACATTATATTTAAAGATGATGTATATATGGAGTTATGAAGTTAAGATCTTAACTGAAGACTTCAAGGTTAAATATCCAAGAAAGAAATTGTAAAAGAAAATGTCAGCTCACTTCACATAGGTTATCTATATCAGTTAATAACCAAATACTTGATGTTCTAGCAGAGAAGGATAACTAGAAAATTAATCAGGGTTCAATTTATACTTCAACTATTAGTAAACCTTCATTAAGGTTAGCATTCAAGAGTATGTGGTTTGTCTTCCATTTCTCTAATATTGTACATAATATAAGAATCAGATATAACTAGACTCCTTTGACTTTAGTCCAAACTTTCTTAAAGTTACAATTCTAACCAATGTTGTATTTGGGACAAGAAACAATTGTTCCTCATAAATAAGAGTCATTTTCACAAAGTGTCTTAAGATCCTTTTTACTTTCCATGGCTATAAGCATTCATGACTCTGCCCTCTCAACACACTCATGTTCATTTATTCACATTCTCTCTCTCTTATATGCATATGCACATACATGCAGCAAGCCTACACCACCAACTTGGCAGCCATTTCCTACATTTTATTTGTCTTTTCATGTTTCATTGTGTCCATTATATCACTATTTCAGTAGACTCTTAAAAAAATAATTACCACAACAGATAAGGCACTGGTATGATGGCTTAATTTTGGTAGAAAAGTCAGTCCTGAACGAACTTGGTAATCCCGGAATCCTCCAGCTACAGAAAGTGTGGTCAAGTTTATATGTCGAGCATTTAGAATCCAATAGTTGTTTACAGTCATATAAAAATCTGGTAGAGAATAAAGAAGACAGATTGAGAAAAGTTAACAGTTATTATTTTCAATTATAGCTCTAATACTAATACTTACCTTAATTTTTTCTTAAGAGATCTGGTTTGTAAACAATGTATTATTCACATTTCTCTATTTTGAGAAAAATCGGTATCTCTTTGCATTCCTGCTACCCCATTAAGTCACAGTATAAATACTGAGTTACTAATCCTCCTCAATAAAGAAAAAGATACCCAAAGTATCAGTCTTATCCATCCATAAGCAAACATGTGGTCTTCCACAAGGATGAAGCTTTCTCACAAAGTCCAACAAAGAAAGAAAACCCTAAACTTCTTCCAAAGATGAAAGCTTACTCTGCTAAATAGTTGTAAACATTTGTAGTGTCAGTTTCATCATATGTTCAAACCCATTAAGTTGCACACATTAAATATGTACAGTTTTTGTATGTCAATTACCAGTAATATAAGGCTTTTAAAAGAGCAATAGCTCCTCCTTATCAAGACACTGTCCCTGTTTACAAGGTCTTAGCAACTTTCCTGTGGTCAACCACTATATTGTACTATTTAAGTTCTTAGACTATAATCTATCACAACAATACCATAGCCATTAATCTTAGGATTATGCTGCAGTGGAAAATCACAGTGTTAGGATTCTACCCTTTAAGCATAATAAGAAATTCAAAGGTCAGAATCTGCAGACAATTTTTCACTTTGTCTATGGCTGGTAAGACAATTTTAGAGTTAAAAATTACTAAACAGAGACCATGGCAGAGGAATTTTCATTTCTTATCATCAAAACTTAATGCATTTTTACTCTGGCTTTTCATCCTACCCAGGGCTTCAAACATTTGGTACAGTAAGCTCATTAAAGACCCCAGCATTATTTACTCAGACTACCACTGGAGCCAACTCAGTCCCAACATCTGAAACACCTGGGGACAAGAGTACCAATGGGCAACACATATATCTAAATATTTTAACAATCTAGCTAACAAACTATTAAATATATTTTGTGTTCCTACCTCAACAAATATATTATTGAAATAACCTAGAAGGTCAGGATCAAATTAAGAATTTTTAGGCATTTGAGGAGTGGACACTGGACTGTGGCAGCACAAGAGAGCAGGTTGCTGTGCTATCTTTTTTCAGTCTTCCCAATGCAATTCCATCTTGCATTACAATGTCCTCGTGTACACATCCAACCTGTGCCTTCAAAGTTATAGCTTGGCCACATCCCAAGCTTAGTATTGCATATAACTGCCCTCAGGAGAACAAGGCTGGCTTTTACTGGGTAAAAAGGCCCACACGGGTCCTGGAAGTGGGCTTAAGGCACATTGGCAAGAAAGTCTGGAGGTGTGGCTACTTAAATCATGATCTAAAAGTAAAAGAATGAGCTAAAAGGCAGTCTACTTAGACTGCAACTTTCTTACCCTGTGAAGAAGGGCAAGGCCAGAGCAAGGCCCTCTAAAATACACAACCCAGTGCAGAACCTCCTTCCTTATTTAAAGATAGCATTTCCCCAGAGTATAAACAGGAAATCTACTTCTGAAACTCATATGGAATTCTCTTAAAAACTTAAAATCCATGAACCCTTGAAGTAGGTCCTTTGTTTTCTTTTTATTCTAATTGACTTAATGCAATAAAAAAAAGACAGAATGAAAAGAGGCTTACTATTTACAGGAAAGGCATCTTACCCTAAAAATCACTTTCAACTGACCCTTTTACAGATAGACCTTTGCCATCCTTCAGAATATTAAAACCTAACTCCAAATAAAATTCATTCTTCAAATGATACTTTGAAATGTTTGTGTTGAGTCATTCTAATTTAACCTACATGGCTCATCTTCATACCCCATGCAAAATACAATAATAGGATTTTTAACTGTGGTGACAAGCAAATTGACTTTTAGCCTTTGGTATTTTTTAAAACCTGTGATTATTTTATAACTGTTATAAGTTATAAACTAACTTATAATAAATAATAAATATTTTTAATACTAATATTTTTGTTATTAAAAATTTCTACAGGTAAGATATTAAATGTAATGCAGAAAATAGAACTTCAGAATAAGAATTATTATACCAGATTCTTTCAGCTAACAAGTTATTCCTTGACAATATTATGATATTAAGATGAATACTTTAGAAAATGACTTTGGGGATATTTCTCATTTAACTATAAACAAAAATTTTATCAAAATTAATGTAATGAAAAATTTTGATAGGTAATAAATTGTATAAATTTATTAGCCAGGAAAAAGAATTCCTTCTAAAGATTTTCTTTTATGCATATGATATTCCTACAAGCAGTTAAGTCTTAACAAAAATTTCAGATAGGCATTTAATTCTTATTCTGTAACTTTTATTATCACTATTTAATTTAGATATCAAAGACTCCCATAGTTCATTCAAAATTTTCTGCAACATAACATTACCCATAGTTTTATTTCTTATGTTATAATAATGTACCTCAAGAGACAGTATACCATGCAAAATTAGGAGCAAAGGCCCAGAATTAAGTTCTGCAGGGTCAAATATTCGCTCTAGTACATTCTAGACACATAATTTTGAGTAAAAACTTTATCTTAGCCTTTTTTTTATCCATTAACAAACATGGATAATAATGGTATTTAACTTGGAGAATAATGGTACTTAACTTGGAGGATGGAGAATAATGGTATTTAACTTGGAGGACTACAGAGTAAATTAACTGTTATAATACATCAGGTAAAGTTCTTAACACAATATCCAAAAATATGAGTTCAATAAATATTAGCAATTCTACTTTACTATATAAGGTCTTAGCATACCTATCTATTAAAAACTAAACATTGTTACTGCTTTAATTAAACATAAGCTTATTTTGGATGAAGTACTGGAATAGTTAAAGCATAGAAGTTAACACATATCTTAAGAGACAGGAATTGTTTTCAAGAATATCTAAACTAAAGTCTAGTATCTAGGGATTATAAAACACATGTTAAACCTGTTAAGATAATATGAAAAGGGAAAACTGACAGTATTTCCACTATAAGCCTAAGCTGAAAGACATTAGAGATGGTCAGAAAGGAAGATGCTGATTTGCAATTGAGCTGCTTAATACCTAGATAAATCTATAGCATGCCCTAAGGAAAACAGCTACAGAGATATGTTTACTTAATCATAAACAACTATGGGAACCTCAGTTAGTGTTTATGTAATAGTACTCACCTGTAATGAAACGATCTAATGGCATAACAGGAGCAACATGAGGTGTGGCTTGTGTAATGAGAAGATTTATCAGATCTTGTTTAAAATTTTTCAGAGTAAGTAATGCTCTTGCAACAAGTCCACCCATAGAATGACCAATTATTGCCACACTTTTTGGAGCAAATTCTTGACCCTATTAAAAAAATCACCATGGCATAATTAAGGCTTAGTGTCATAATAAGAATACTAAAAAAATCTTTTTAGTATTATTACAAATGGAAAACTTAACAGCAAATTAAACTATATAATTACCCATCATAAGAAATACATTTTCATATTGTTCCAATTAATATATGCATATTATTTTGTGCTCTGCCATTTTTAACTATTATTCTTTGGTTTTCTGATCAAAATCCAAACACTTGATCTTGCAAATCAAATTGTTATGTTGCATGTAACCTGAGGTATAATTATACCTGGTGTCTACCAGAATGTTTGATTGTACAAGGTAAAAGAAATCGCTTATCTGAAATTAAAAATATCACAAAAGCCAAGACATCTGTTGCCGTCATAGCAATATACTATTTCATCACGTCAGTAAATTTTATTGAATTATTTCTCTAGTGTTTGGATTCAAAAATAAATCAGCATTCCCAACATTTATTTACTATGTAAAGTTAAAATAAGTATTGCTTTTTTTAAAAAATCTTGTTTGCTAGCTATTCCACACTGATCCTTCTTATGAGCTTTCTCTTCTGTTACTTGTACAGAAAAGAGTTTTAACACTGTAGGTCTGACACTGCTATCCTTAGAACAGTCTGCATGAAAGGATGGCTCTTAGCAGGAGTCCGGGATCTTATATTTTAGGAGGGTTCCTGTCATTCTCTAAATGAAAAGAATGGTTCACTGTACTTAAACAATATGGTTTATGTTGAACCCCTGCTGTCTTCCAGGCTGAAATTTTGGTATGTGCAAGGCAGCAAATATCTATGTGATTGACCCCCCCCCAATAAAAATCTTGGACACAGAATCTTTAATGGGCTTACCTCGTAAGCAGTTCTTCATAAGTCACAATTTATTGCTATATGAATTAAATGAAAAATGTGACAGAACTTTTGGAATCTTGTACTTGGTTTCCTCCAGATTCTACCCCATGCACCTTTTCTCTTCAGTGATTTTGCTTTGTGTCCTTTCACTTAATAATTAATAACCACGAGTACAATTTTATGCCAAATCCTGTGATTCTTCCTAGCGAATAATCAAACCTGGAATCATCTTGGAGATCCTCAACAGGGAGTTATCTTGGCCAAAACCAAATTCTACTTTTGTATCTGAAGCTTATCAATCCTTTGGCCTTCTCTCAAGAACAATTTTCAACTTCCATATACTTTTAAATCCATTCTAATCAAGCATTCACCCCAAAACGCCACCAAAACTGCTCTTGCTAAGTCACCAAGGAATCTAATGGTCAATTCTTAATGCTCATCTTATTTGACTTATCAACAACATTTGACAAAATTCGTCACTTTGATTTACTTAACAACACTCTCCTCATTCTCATCTTCCCTCACTGTGTTTCCTTTTTAGTCTGTTGCTGATTTGTTTTCATTTCATCTCTTGAAACTGGAGTGACTCAGGTCTCAGTCCTTTAGACTCTCCTTTTTTTAAATCAATATTGACTCCATCAGTGACCTTAGCCAGTCTCACCCCATCTTTATACTATCAACCCCCATGTATTATATCTAGACTGAACCTCTTCTAACTCTTAGCCTTGGACTACAATAGTACAAAAGGTATTCTTGAAATGTCTAATGTGCATCTCAAACGCAAACCTGTCTAAAACTAAACTCCTAATCTCCATATCTGTTCTCCTATGTCTTCCCCACCTCAGTTAATGGCAATTCAATCTCTTTAGTTGTTCAGCCAAAAACCTTGGGGCCATCCTTAACTCTTTTCCTTTTATACAGGCCCACCATACCTGATCAACCAGTAAATCTTGTTGACTCAACCTTCAACATTTACATCAGTCTAACCATTTCTCACCACTTCAACTGCTAACAACTTGACTTAAACCACTATTATTTCTTTCCTGCATTACTCCAAAAGTCTCCTAACTGGTCTCTGTTTCTACCCTTATGTTCCTTCAGATAATTCTCAAACAGCCAAAATGATACTGTTAAAACTTTAATAAGAGCATGCCCTTCCCCTACTTGAAAAGCTCTCTAGTGGCTTTGCATTTTCTTACAAACAAAAAGAATTAAATTGCCTATGTCTCTACAATCTGTCTGCTCACCTCCCCAATTTCTACCAACTCACATGATCTGTTCCAGCTACTCCAGTTTGTTTTTCCTTAAAGAAAGCATGTGTATGCCTGCCCATATAATTGTTTCCTCTGTGTAAAGTATTCTCCCCCCCTTATATATTCAAATAGACCACTCCATCATGTATTTGGTATGAATTAAACTGTCTGGTTCTCAAGAGGTCTTCCATTTATAATTTTAATCCTCTGCCTTTGATTACTTATATCCTTTTCCTGTTTTGGTTTTCTCCCTGACATTTATAACCATATAAGATTGTATGTTTTCTTATCTACTATGTTTATTATTTACTTCTCCCCTCTAAAACATAAGTGCCACAAAGACTTGAAGTCTGGTTTCATTCTCTGCTATATTTACTTATGGCCTCATGTGATAAATGAGGTTTTCTTCACCCAGAATGTTCTCCCCCTTTCTCATACCCAAATCCTATTCATTAAGATTCAGATGTTCTCTAACTCCTATTGTACTTTCTTATAATTGGAACCCTACTTTCTAAAAATCTCAATGTGAAAAATAGATTATTAGTTCTATTATAAACAACATGTAGTCATTAGAAAAAATACTGAAACATAAACAGAGGAAGAAAAATACTGTAAGTATATAGCAAAGGTTTCTTACTGTTTATTGTAAATGACAGTTATTATTTCATTTTGTGATCACATCTTATTTATCTTATCCATTAAATGTTATGTAAAGGTCTGTACCTAATATAACCTGTTTCCTCCCATAACACTCATAATTACTCAGGTTGACAAATTTTGCTTCTATTACAACTGTGCTGAGTTTTGTGGGATTTTTTAAAATTATATTTAATCTTCTATTTTCATAAGCTCCCCTCCCACTTTTTAAATATTCTTCTCCTTACCCCAGCTTCTGCTTTATGACAGAAAACATTTGACCCTTGACTTTAAGTCTGGTTTACTTCACTTAGCATGATGTTCTCCAATTCCACCCATTTATCCATAAATGATGATTAAATTCTTTTTTAAAAAAAATTTTATTGCTTCTTTTTAGTTGTACGTGACAGTATAATTCGTTTTGATATAATTGTACAAGCACGGAATATAGCATATTCTAATTAGGACCTCATTCTTATGGATGCACATGATGGTGGGATTCATGATGGTATATTCATATATGGATATAGGAAGATTATTTTGGATTCATTCCACTGTCTTTCCTTTTCCTGTTCCCTCTCCCTTCCCTTTATTCCCCTTTATCTAATCCTCAGAATATCTATTCTTCTTCTCTCCCCATTTATTATGGTTAGTGTCCGTGTGTCAGCAAAAACATTTGACTTTTGTTTTTTGGTACTGAATTATTTCATTTAGCCTGATAATGGTGTACATTCCAGGTCTATCCACTTACTTGCAAATGTCACAAAGTCATTCTTTATGGCAATTTCATCCTTTACAGATGATTAAAACTCTACTGTGCATATATTACATTTAATTTAACCATTCATCTGTTGATGGACAATTAGGTTGATTCCATAAGTTGGCTTTTATGAATTTTGCTGCTATAGATATTGGTATGCATGTATTAATACAGTATGCTGATTTTAGAACTTCTAGAAAAGACCAAGGAGTGGGATAGCTAGGTCATATGGTGGTTCCATTCCTAGTCTTTTGAGGAATCTCTATACTGTTTTCTAAAGTGATTGTAATAATTTGCATTCCTAACAATGTAATTCCTCACCATCAATTATTCTTCATATTCTTAATTCTCATTCTAACTGGAGTGAGGTAAAATCTCAGTGTATTTTTTTATTTGCATTTCCTTGATTGTTAAGGATGTTGAACATTTTTCCATGTTCCCATCTGTATTTCTTCTTTTGAGAAATGTATACTTAGATCTTTTGCCCATTTATTAATGAGATTATTTCTTTGGTGTTAAGTTTTCAAGTTCTTTATATATTCTGGATATTAATCCCCTGATGGATTAGTAGCTGGTAAAGAAGCTCTGTCATTCTGTAGGCTCTCTCCTCCTTTTCCATGTGAAAGGTTTTAATTCAATGACACCCCAATTATTGATTCTTGATTTTATTTTTTGAGCTTTAGGAATCTTACTAAAGAAGTTAGTTCCTGCACCAATATGCTAAAGTGTTGCCTTTATGTTTTCTTAAAGGAGTTCCAGTGTTTCTGGTCTAACTCCTAGGTCTTTGATGGACCTTTGAGTTGATTTTTTGCAAGATGAGAGACAAGAGTCTGCATATGATATCTAGTTTCCCCAGCACCATTTGTTAAAATGGCTATCTTTTCCAACATGTGTTTTTGGCACCTTTGTCAAAGATCAGATTATTTTATGTGTATTTGTCTCTGTGGTGGTCTTCATATTTGCTTTTAAGTCAGTACCATGCTGCTTTTGTTTTATTGCTGTAGTACAATTTAAGATCAAGTATTTTAATGCCCCATCATTGCTCTTATTGCTCAGCATTGCTTTGACTATGCTGGGTTCTTTATTTTGCCATATGCACTTTAAGACTATTTTTTCTACTTCTGTGAAGAATGTCACTGATATTTTGATAGGAATTGCATAGAATCTGTAGATTGTTTTTTTTAATATAGTCATTTTGACAATATTAAATCTGCCTATCTATGAAGAAGGGAGGTCTTTACATCTTCCAAAGTCTTTTTAAATTTCTTTCATTTTCTTAGTTGGATTTATTCCCAAATATTTTATTTTTGAAGCTACTATGAACAGAATATTTTTTTAAATTTCTCAGCAGATTCATTATTGGAGTACAGGAAACCTATTGATTTTTGTATGTGGATCCTATGTTCTGCAACTTTGTTCAATTTGTTTATCAGATCTAGAAGTCTTCTGGTAGAGTATTTTTGGGTCTTCTAAGTATAGGTTCATGCCATGAGCAACAGAGGTAGTTTGACTTCTTCTTTCTCTATTTGTATCCCTTTAATTTCTTTCTCTTGCCTAAGAGATCTGGCTAGAGATTCAAGAACCATATTGATTAGGAGTGAAGAGAATGGACATACTTATACTTGTATTGTTCCTGGTTTCAGAAGAAATACTTTCAGTTTTTCTCTGTTCAGTTTGATGTTGGCTTTGGGTTGGTCAGACAGAGCCTTTATGGTGTTGAGGTAAGTTCCTTCTAACCCTAGTTCCTTTTGTTTTTAAAACGAATGGATGCTGGGTTTTTGTTGAAAGTTTTTTCTGCATCTATTAAGACATTCGTGTAATTTTTATCCTTGATTCTATTTATATGATAAATTATACTTATTGATTTATACGTTGAGCCAACCTTGTAGCCCTGGGATAAATCCACGTTGATCATGGTGTACAATCTTCTTAATGTGTTTTTAAAGGCAGATTGCTATTAAGAATTTTTGTGTCTATGTTCATCAGGGATAATGGTCTGTAGTTTCACTTTGTTGATATGTCTTTATTTAGGATCAGAGTGATATTGGCTTTAGAGCATGAATTTGGAAATGTTCCCTCCCTTTCTATTTCATGGAATAATTTGATAAAGACTGGCATTAGTTCTTCTTTAAAGGTCTGGTAGAATTTAACTGAGACTCCATCTGGTCCCGAGTTTTTCTTTGTCGGAAGGCTTTTTGTTACTATTACTACTTTAATCTTGTTGCTTGATATTGGTCTGTTTAGGTTCTCTATATCCTCTTGTTTCAATGATTAGGTTATATGTGTCTTCAAAGTTGTTAATAGCTTCCAGATTTTCCAATTTATTGAAATGTAAGTTTTCAAAAATAATCCCTAATGGTTCCCTGGATTTCAGATATATCTGTTTTGTATCTATCAGTTCTAAAAGAGTTGGTTGTTTTTTTTGTTTTACTTTGGTTTTTGTTTTTAGAGTTTTCTAAATTAAGATCAAGTCATTTGCAAACAGAGTTTTACTTCTTCCTTTCTGATTTGGATGACTCTTATTTCTTTTTCTTAGATAACTGCTCTGCTTAGGACTTCCATACTATGTTGATTACAAGTGGAATGAGTGGATAACTTTCCCTTGTTTCTGATCTTAGGGGAAAAGCTTTCAGACTTACTTACCATTGAATATGATGTTGAACTGATTATTTCCAACAGTCTATTATGTTTCTCCATATGCTCTTTAAGCATTATCTTTCTTTTCTCTAGGAATTACACTATGCAAACTTAACATGAATTAGCATAAATTAATATTTTGCCATTCTTTCCAGAAGAATCTTGCAGCGAAATACTTCTATTTACTTCCATCTTTTTCACAATTATTATCAAATATTTTTTCTTCTAAATAAGTTATAAACTTCATAAAACAGGGGCTGGGTTTTGTAGCTCAGAGATACATCCCTTGCCTAACATGCACAAGGCCCTGAGTTTGATCTGTAGGACTATAAAAGCAAATGCTTCAGACCTCTTTTTTTTTTTTGCTAAAATGAATGATTTCTTTAATCTTTTTATTTTGATTCAAGTAAGAAAAATTGCAAAAAGAAAAGGATGAAGGTTCCCATATATCCTTTACCCTAATATTAACATTTTACATAACCACAATTATCCAAATCAGAAAAATAACACTAGCGTAAAAGTATTAACTAAACTGTAGACCTATTTTAAATCTCACCAGTTTTTACACTAATGTGCTTTTTTTCAGAATTTTATCCAGCATAACAACTTGAATTTATTTCTTAGTCTTCTCCAATCTGTGATAGTTCTTCAGTCTTTCTTTTCTTCTTTTTTTTTTTTTTTTTGTAAATGAGCCTGATATATTTGAAGAGTATAGGCTTTTTTTTTTTTTCAGTCTGTCTTTCAATTAGGTTTATCTGAAGTTTTCTCTTAATTAAAATTAGGTTATTTGTTTTGGGCAATAATGCCACAGAAATATTGATGTATCCTTTTCACTATATCAGGTCAGGGGGATTTCTGATGTTGATATATCAGTCACTGGTATGTTAATCTTGGTCAAGATAATCTCCATCAGGTGTTTCCACTATAGTTATTCTTTCTCTTTGTAATAATAAATATTACAGAAATGAAACTGAGATTATGTGAATGTTCTTTTTCTTCTCAAACTTTCATCCACTAACTGTAGCATCCATTTGTTGATCTTGTCTGGGTTGTTCTCCTAATGATTTCAATTTCCTTCTTTCCTTCTACTGGTGACAAAACTACTCTAACACTTTTATTTTGCCCTCATTTCTGAAGGACATTTTTGTTGAATATGCAATTTTAGGTTGAAAGACCTCCTTCTCTAAGACCTTTACAATATTATTGTATTGTTTTTGGTTTTCATTACTTCTGATGAGAAATCAGTGGTTAATTTCTGTCTTTACCTACAAGTAAAGAATTTTTCTTTAGCTGCTTTTAAGATTTTCTCTTTACTTTGCTTTTCAGCAATTTGACTAAGGTGTGATTTTCTTGTGTTTACCATGTTTGACATTCAGTAAACCTTCTTGGGTCTGGTGTCCATTAGTTATTCAAGTACTTTTTCTTCCTGTATTTCTATCTCCTCTTCTGGAGCTTCAAATAGAGATGTATTAGGCTTTTCTGTATTGTCTCATAGTTTCTGGGTCTGTCCTTTTCATCTTTTTAGCATCTGTGCTTAAGTCTGGTTAGATTTTACTGACCTGTGTTCAAATCCAGAGACCTTTTCTTCTGTAATACTAAATCTCATTTAAGCCCATCAAGTGATTTTTCAATTCTGGTATGCTTTTGTTTCAGTTCTATATTTTTCTTGTTGTTTGTAGTTTCCATCTCTCTCAGATGCCCTTTCTACTCTCATATTATGTCTATATTCTATTTTAAATCCTTACCTTTATTTGATATTTTTAAGATGTGTATTTAAGCATTGTTAAGGTGAATACTAAAGTAGCTATTTCTTTAGAGCTAGGAGAGTCCATTCTAAATTGTGTTATGCATGGGGTCTCTGAATGCCTACTATGTTCAGATAGGTCCTTCCTCTTTAGTTAGTTGGAATGCCTATTTCCTGGCACCATGCTCCTCTTGAAATCTCAATTCTGCTTATAACTCCATAGAAGCAATTGTCTCTAGGATTTGCACAGTGATGCGCCAAGGAAGGTAGTTGTATTTCATTCCTGACATTGTTTAGTTGCTGGCACAGAATAATTGCCACTGTGTTTTACTACTCTTTTAAATTTCTTTAAAGACAAATAGTCCCTCATATTTATTACACACAGGTAGACACACTGTATCACTTTCTCCTTGGTTTGCCATTGCCTTGCAGTTTCTTGCCCTGTATATATGCAACATGGCATTCAAGATTGAAAGAATGTAAACTTTTTCTTTGCTTCCTTCCCTTCTTTCTCATACTCTGTCCCACAGAGCCAACTCAGCAGTCCCAAATCCCAATTTTCTGCCTGCTTATTGATATTAATATGCTCTGCTTAATCTCTACCTACTTGCCCCATGTCCAGAAAATATTTCTAGATAGAAAGCCAGGGAGATTAAGGAACTCACTTATTTTAGAGATGATAGTCCTTTGCTGCATGGTTGGTTAACACCTCAAAACAGGTGCTTCCGATATCCAGGTCAGTTTCACAACTGTAGGTAGTCTACTCTAGTAATATTTATTATTTTTTTAGTTGTAGTTAGACACAATACCTTTATTTTAATGTGGTGCTGAGGATCTAACCCAGAGCCTCACACATGCTAGGCGAGTACTCTAACACTGAGCCACAACCACAGCCCCTAGACTCAGAAATTCTTTTACCAATATTTTACCAATGGTTTTTAGTAATTGCATTGTACTCCTAAATTTTTTATATTTAGAGTTCTAAAAAACTACTTTTTCCTGTATTCATGAAAAGAAAGGTAAATTCAATTTAAACTTTAAAACCTCCACTAAGGTCAAGACAACAGACTCTAAAACAAAACCGTGCCATCTTTGTCTCAACATCCATAGAAACAAATACATGATTTAAAATATAAAAGATGCTCATAGTTCACACTAATACAGATCTGAATGTTTATCTTTTACCTTGTAAAGTTTGAGAATTGTTTTAATACATTCATGCACAAACTTGGTCTGCTTCTGAAGACTTCCCCCATACAATGCCACCAGTTCTTCATTGAAATTCACACTAAAGAAGTCAAAGTGGTACTTAAAGTCAATGTCTTCTGCTTTTCTAAGTGCAATAGAGCCAATAGAACGAACTGCAGAGGAAAAGAATAAAGGGTACATTAAACAAACTTTCATCCATTCTTGCTTCAAAATCTCTTAACAAAGAAACCTTATCATAAATACATACAACTACTTTGGGGTAATACCCATTGATAGTACCAATTTAGTAGAAGAAACTAACCTAGCAGCTATATACCTTGAACATACTCAGTATGCCCTAAATATTTTATAAATTAAATAAAAAGTGGACAGGTCACTCTGTACTTGCTTTCCCTTCAACAGGAGCAATAATAGCTGAAAGGGAAAGGATTCTTTGAAGAATAAAAAACAGAATTTTATCACACTTAATGCGAATTGTAAGAATAAGAAAATTCCTATAAGAAATGCTTGTCCACCATTTGATTTAGAATATTCATTCATGATTTGTCTCTTTCTCTTAATCCTGACATCAAATCACGTGCAAGCTCTACCATGATCTATCCTCTAAATATGTTCCCAGGTGAGGCTTCTCACCATTTCTACCACTCTCATCCTAATCCAAGTACGATCACCTGCACTGCTCTAACAATCTCCTAAATGGTCTCTCTACTTCTACTCCTTTTGTTTCATTGCTTTTTATAAGACCTTGCACAAAATTTATTATTGATTACTTTAAGGGGTATAAAAACTGAAGTATATGGTTTAGGAAACAAAATACCTGTTTGCCATTCCATTTTTTAGTATACACATGCTATAATTCACATATTACACAACTCACCATGTAAAAATCAGTGGGTTTTAAAATATGAAATATTTAGTACCTCTTACATATATTGTACAACCACCTCTCAAATCTAATGTTAGATATTTTTAATTACCTCAAGAACAAAAACCTGAGATCATTAATAGTCACTCCCATTCTGCTATGTATTCCATTCCCTGGTAAACACTAATCTACTTTCTGTCTCCATGAATTTGCCTACTCTGCATATTTCATATAAATGGGATGAATGATTGAATAATATATGGTCTTTTATGACTAGATTTTTTACTTCTCTTGATGTTTTAAAGTTCACCCACAATAAATCATGTATCATTCCCACCTTTAGGCTACTATGAATAGTACCCGTATGCAAGTTTTTGTGTGGATGTATATTTTCATTTTTTGGGGGTAGACACCTAGGAGTAGGATTGTTGGATCATATGAGAGCTCTATATTTTATATTCTTGGGAACTGCCAAATTGTTTTCCAAAGTGGATGTGCCATTTTATATTACCACCAGCAATGCAGAAAGGTTCCAATTTCTCTACATCTTTGCCAACACTTTTTACTACCTTTTTGATTATAGCTATCCTAATAGGTAAGATTTTGATTTGCATTTATCTGATGACTAATAAGGTTTAGTATCTTTTCTGCTTCTACTCATGCTTAAATAGCATATTTCTTTGCAGCAAAACCAGAGTGATCATTTTTTAAAAGTAAGTTATACCTACCAGATTTATTAAAATTTTAAATTTGACAATTTCAATATTATCAGGCTGTGGAGCAAAAGTAAGTATAATGTGCTAATTGTGAGAATGTATGTTAGCATAAAATAAAATAAGAAGGTATACATAACTTGCAACATGGAATTAACACTCTTTAAGTATCCGTCTTTTAAAAATACAGGTTTAAGAGCTTCAAGATACATGCAAAAGAATGCACATTATTTGGATACTATAGACTAAAAAAAAGTGAACAGATCATAGCTCACCCAATAACTTGAGTGAATCTTATGCTGAGTGAAAGAAGCCAGAAACAAAAGCATATATTCAGAATGAATATATATTACAAAGGTTAGCAGCCCCAAATAGGTACATATTAGGGATAAATATTTGGGTATTAAAACCTTAAATAAAGTTTAAAAAAATACTATCCTAAAGTTAGGACTGTGATTCTGTCTGGAAAGAGGGGATGGATTTTTAAATCATAACAGGCACACAGGTCATTTCCAGGATGCTGGCAATTTTCTAGATAAGACCTGGGTTTTGGTTTCATAGATGTTCACTTTGTAATAACTTTAAACAAAATAAATATATTTTATATATTTCTCATATGTTATAGTAATATTTCAAACATAATAATTATCAAAAAATCAGATTATTTCTTATCCAACACTCTCCAAGTTTCATACCTCCCTCACATAAAATTTCAATGTCTTTTCCACAGCTTATATGATATAACAAGTGGATAATTTTCCATTCTCATCTCTATTCACTTTTCTCTACTCATAGTGCCCCGGAATATGCCAAACATGTTCCTACTTCAGGAGCTTCCCCCAAATAGTCACCTGCAATTCTTCGCTACATTCAAGCCTCTGCTCAAATGTCATATCCTCACCAGGTCCTTCTTGATCACCTCATCTAAACTAGTCACCTTCTGACCCTGATTATCCTACATCTTCTTCACTGTTTTATTTTTCTTTCTAGCTTTTAACATTACTGATAGGTTTATTTGATGACTGTCTTCCCAACAAGAATATGTGTTCGGTGGAGAAGGGACTATATTTGATTTTGGTTTGCTCTGGATCCCTAATACTGTCTGGCTTATAATAAGTATCCCATAAATATTTGTTAGATGAATAAACACCTAAGTAATTGTAGTACATGTTGAAACAAATCTAGTCTCATTATATTACAATTCTAGTCCATTTAATATCCAAGAAAGCAGATTTCATTTGAGAACAAAATTATTTGCAGATTTGCAGAGTTGGCTATTATGCCAGAATTTATTGCCATTCCCCTAGACTTTAATGAATTTGGAATCTGCACATATAACTTCCCTATGTTCCCTATGTTCAGCTTTCTGCATTATCCTCAGTACTTCCAGGTCTCTATATCTCCAAAAGAAAGAAACCAATCTCCTCTCTTGTTTGATATAATATAAATTAATGATTTGCCTCTCTAATCAATGCTTTAGGTTCTATTCCTTTATCCTCCATTTCCAACATAAAGCTTTCTTCTGTTGAGTTCTGATTATCTATACAATTTATTTCATTTCACTCCATCTCCTTCTTTTTCTCCTTCTCACTCTGCAAAGTAGTCTTCCAACTCTTCTTTTCCAGTTCTCACATGTGTTCTCTCTCACTGGTATCATATTTGGGTATTCCAGTAATCCTAACACAATACTTACTAGAGTAAGCATTTCATTCATTTCATTTGATTCACGAAGCATGTATACAATGTGAATTCTTTAATGAAGATTTAAAAACAAAAAACATTTTTAGTGGTTCTAGGGATTGCCAAGAACACGCTATCACTGAGTTAGGCCTCTAGCCCTTTTTATATTTTTATTTTCAGTCAAGGTCTCGGTCCCGCTAAGCTGCCCAAGCTGGCCTCAACCTTGGTGATTCTTCTGTCTCAGCCTCCTGAGTAGTTGGGATTATAGGCATATGTCACTATGCCTGGCTTTCTTGAATTTTATAGCTTTCAAAATTTATTTCCAGTACTTACCTTGCTTGTAACTTCCAGCATTACCAGGAAGAAAGAGAACTGGAATTCCTGTCAAAGGGAGAATTTTGTGTTCTTCGGCATAGGATCCTTCTCCATAAAGATATAACTCATATGCTGGATAGCGTTTTGCCAATTTCTTTGGAAGTTCTATTTTCTGTAGCAAAAGAATTATGTAAATAAAGCAGGTTCACTTATTAGTTTTATTAACACAATTCAGATCATATGTATTTCTGAATTATACAACTTTAGAATAGTGCAAAAAATATATTAAACCACACTTAATGCAGAAAACAAGTCCCAGTTACAGTTTATACATATAAAAAAAAAGACTCATTTCTTTAGTTATATTAACATGGAATCAAGTTGTCTTCAGAAAAGAATAAAAATGGGATTACCTGAAATTCTAATAAATACATATGGGTCAAAGAGCCTATGACAATGGCAGAAAAGCACTGGTATATGTCAGCAAGTTGCATGTTAACATAATTGGAAATGCATTTAATTTAGAAACAGTTCTAATTTTACTTAAAAATGATAAAATCTTTCCATTACAAAATCAATCATTTTTGCCATTTAAACTGATCTGTAATGTTTCTACTTTCACTCAAGCCCAACTATATATTCCAGCTGTTACATCTTTAAAGGAAAGTAAGTTAGATTTACAATGCAGTTTTCTGACCTCTCAACTTAATACACTTAACAAATACAACATGCTTACCAAATTAATCTGAACTTTTATCACCACATCTTGGTCAAGATCTGTACACTGTTCTTATCATAAACATTCCAGTGAATTCGCATTTGTTTCATTTTTCATGGACCAGGTGCATTGTTTCTCAGCAAACTTTAAATCTACTCTGCAACTCATGTTATTATATACAAAATAAGGCAGAAATTAACATTAAATTGTTGTTGTTGTTGTTGTTGTTGTTTGATGGTACTGGGGATTGGACCTAGGGTTTCTCTACCATTGAGCTACATTCCAACTCCTTTTTATTTTGAGACAGGGTCTCATTAAGTTGCTTAGGACCTCATGTGGCTGGCCTCCAATTTGTGATTCTTCTGTCTTAGCCTCAAGTTGCTGGGATTACATGTATGTATCACTGAGCCTGGCTACTTTTTTACAATGTAATATAAATTAGGTCTTGTCATCTCCAAAGGGTAGACTTCTGTAAAAGAGGCAAAGTTAAACTCTCCTCTAAGTACACTGGATGAAATATTTAAGTAGATATCAATAGATTAATGATCTAGCAATGGTATACATATGTGTTTGATGAAAAATTTTTACTATGTGAATTCAAAAACCATAAACAATTGTTAATGACTACTGAAAAACCTCATTGTTCAAAAAAACTCACTCTGATCATTCATGCATATTCCTGAATATTTCTTTGCAGATATTACCTTTCATAAACAATCTGTACCAATTATATCATGGAAACATCTGTAGAGACTACTTTTTGTTTAAGAAATTATTATCCTTAGTTATCTCCCCAAGTACTCAAAATACAGAAATATTAACTCCACTTTTTGTTTCATAAGCATATGGATACTTCAATTCAAATCAGTCCCAATATTGATTATGTACAATATATAATCAAAAGTGAAAAAAATACATTTTATCTTTTCAGGTACATATCAAACAAAAGGAAACCCTTAAGAGAATAAAGAAATATTTTTTAACTCCTCCCAAATAAGAACAAAATTTGATATAGCAGTACATGCATATTAGATCATTTTTCTTTTAAGTATAGTAGCTAAACAAAGTTCTGAACTAGTTGAAAAATTAACTCAGAAGAATAGAAACTACCAAATATATTTTTAAACAAATATTGAATTTCCTATAGAGAAAAGCAAGCAAAACAATATATTTTGTATATTTCATAATATACTATTATGAAAGCAATTTTGAAGTGAGAAAGAACATTCCTAAAAAACAGCAATGCAGGGGTAGGGTTGTGGCTCAATGGTAAAGCCTTTGCATACCAGCATGCATGAGGCCACGGGTTCAATCACCAGAACTGGAAAAAAAAAAAAAAATTCATATGAGGGGGAAAGAGGAAAAAAACAGAAGCAAGAATGGTGGGAGTTGGAGGAAAATGGAAAATGGCAAAACTACATTTTCAGACAGTTCAAGATGGAAGTGAGTGGCAGGAAGAAGGAAAGGTAACGAAATAGTTTAACAGAAAAGGTATAGGTATACAAAAGTGGTGTTGATGAGAAAACTGAAGACGGTCAATGAGTTATAAAAGAAATATATCAGTAGGACTCTGATATAAACTGATTTATATAGATTATCAAAAATGAGCAAGCAGTCACTCCAAAAAAGAACTTTAAGATCAATTACCTTTATACTTAAATATTATCTCTACCATCCTGCCCCTGATTGGGGCTGTTTGTCCTTCTCATCTGTAACTTAATTCTCTTTCAAAAGACAAAAATCTAACAAACTCCCAATTCTAACAAACTCCCAAGAACTAGAAAAATGATGATTTAAGAAACTAAAATTCTTATATGAATATATAAATTGATAGGATATGTATCTTATAATTGTGAATAAAAACTGCAAAAGAAGTTTGATCTTCATAATTTAAAAAAAGGAAAGAAAAAATTATCAAAATAAATACAGTTATAAAGTTCTTAAAAAGGGTTCTAAGCCTTTTGTTCATGCTACCCGAGAAAAGTCCTTTGTGGAGGGAATGGGGAGAAGAAACACATCAAGGACAACTCTTTCAGACTGGCCTCTCCCTTTCACAATCTTCCTACTACAATCTAAAGTCCACACTGCTTTCAAGAAATACCTTACTAAAACATACATCTTATGTGTTTTCTCACTGTACATAAAAATAATGACGACTCGAAGAGATCTTCAAATGGTTTTAACTATTTTCACCCATTTTTTCATAACTTACCATGTTTTGAAATTTATTTTTAATACATTTTTAAAAATCAAGATTCAAAGATAAACACTGAAGAGGATTTCTATTACCCTTGGTCCTTCAGCCATCCAATTACCTTCCTCAGAAGGCAACCAATGTTAACTGTATGCTTGTGTTTCCAGAAATATTTTACATATAGCAGCAAATATATTTAAAGATTATTTCCCCCTTTTTACATAAATGATAATATATTATAAATACCACTCATGCCACATGTCCCGGTGTCTTCTTTCATTCATATATGCTATATAAGTCTGCAATTTTATTTCTGCACTTCATGAACTACACATCCCACATGCCAAATTCACTACATCTTCTTTAAAACCTCTGAATACCCAAGACAAACTTAGATGTTTTCCCTTCTTGTAAGAGTCCTGTCAAACTGCCTATAGTGAAATTATGACACCACATTATATTGTAACTATATATTACATTCCTGTCCCCTCACTGTATTATAAAGTTAAAGGCACAAGGACTGATTATGACTAATTCCCTCTCAGACTAAGTATTTAGATATACCTGGAACACAGTAATCATTCAATAAATTACTTGCTAAACAAACATCATACTTAATAACAAAATATGACTCAGATTTCAATATCACCAAGTAATTTCTTCACAAATTTTACAATCTGCTTAAAAGCATGGCTATCAATTGTTTTGCCTTGCTATCATCAAGAAACTTTAAAGGATAATGTGTATTTTATCTGGCAGACTTAAGATATGTTCATGAAACATTCAGTTAACTCTGACAAAATAAATCTAGGAAAATAGGTAGAGGATGAACAGAAATTAACAAATTTAAATTCAAAACTTCATTTTTGCAGTTTCAAACTCCTGTTCCACCTTAAAAAAAAAAAGGACAATAAATTTAAGTGTTTCAACTACCTTTCTATTTCTTCTGCTGGATGATGGAAGAAGATGCAAATGAGCAGTAAAAAAAAAAATAATAATGTCATAAAGGAAGAGAAGAAAACCCATAGACTAGGACAACCCACATGTGGATATCAATATGAGAACAATAAGAAAGCTAGATAAAATTATAATTAAAATCAGGCAATGTTTAAAATGTTTTAAAAACATTTTTATTTATATAAAAACCATTTGGTTCTTAAGAGAATAACTTCATTTATCTAAAAATCTCACCATATTCAAAATATCTCATTTCTACAGACAGGTTTTAATTGTATTTGCAAAATAATATAACCTGGTGTGCAAAAATAAAAGAGTCAAACATAAATACTATAGTGAATTAACACAGCCTTTTGCAGCCTAAAAATAAAATTTCTAAAAATGTATATCAAAAACTCCTGCCATTGTATATTACCATATTAACAAACTGACAAAAGTATATAACCCCCAAAGGTAATTTGAACCAAAACAACTAAATACAGACTACTCACAGCAACAACAAAGCCAAATAGCTCTTCTGCATTAGCTACACTCATTTTCTCTTTCCAGTCAATTTCCTGAGACAGAAAATTTATCTGTAAGGTCTGTTTCCTTGTTCTAAATAGGAATTCCTATGATTGCAAATATTAAAATAGCTTCAATAACTGTGGGCAATCTGAATAAATGGAATTAGTACAGTTGATTTTATTTTAACCAAAGTCTTCAACCTATAACAAAACTAAAGTGACTGCTTCATTCTACTGGGAGTTCTCTAATTATTAAACCACAGGCAATGGAAGGGGATTATAATAAGCTCTACTTCCAGTTTTTAAAAAAAACTAAACTAAAAGCCCATGCATTTCACTATTAGACCCTGACAACCATAAGCCAGCATATTCCAGTTTATTTGCTTAGAAATTAACAATGACCAGTAACATATTAAAATCTCCCTCAATAGCATCTGAAATCCAATGTTCCATAACTATTTGTGCAAAACCAAGGTAAGGATGTCAAAACAAATAAAATCTAAACTTACTAGAATTTTGCCTATGTGGAAAGTGAGTTCTTCAGCAATTTAAATCTTAAGTTTTAAGATGGAAAATAACAGCAATGCAATCAAATAATATACTCCCTCCATAATGAACTGCACACAGAAACGATCCCATCTTGCATTCTTCATCACTCTAAAGAAAAAATCTGCTATGATTTTAAAAGCATACTAAAAATGTACTTTATCAATATGTATTATAGTACATATACATTTTATAGGAGTTGTTATATAGGTATTCCATTTAGAAATAGAAGAATCGCTCTGGAGAAATTTCTTTGGACAGCTGTGTAATTTGTCACCTTTTCTTTTTACAGCTGGTCATGAATGAAATTCTAGATTCTACTATGCCCAACTAATGAAGCGACTGACTGAAAACATTCAAAATGGAACAGATGAGATGAGGGGCGGTTACTGAAGGGCCGAGTCTCTCTTAAATTGCGAACACAGGTGAAAACACAAAATAATACCATGAATAGATTTTTCATGCAACTGGTAAGAAGACCTGGCTGCTTGGCAATAAGCATGAAAACAGGTGTGCATAAGCACGCACCTACACCCAACCTACAGAACAGGTGGATCTGCAAAAATCGCTACAGGAGGGAAACGGAGGAGTTTCCAGTTTAATTACTCACCAGGTTACTCTTTCGCCCATAGGTAAAACCCTGCAGCCTCTCCAGGTGTATATCTAGCCAATATACACTCTGCAGACGCTCGGTTCTTTCCCAGAAGAGCGAAATCTGATGTGCGTATCACTGGGCGCGAAAGGAAAAATTTAGGTGCATGAGAAGCAAAGAAGGGTGCAGGGGCACCTGTTAAGGCAGGAATGTGAAGAGGTCGGAGTTTGGGAGCAGGGGGAAGGGCTGGGCCCCCCTAGGAGAAGAGCTGGTGCCCAGGATTTGGGGCGGGCGAAGGGAAAAGACCGCGGAGTGAGTAGGACCGGGCAGGGAGGACGCTCAGGAAACAGCCTGTCAAACACCCTGCGGTGAGAGGCGGGCGCGAAGGGCAGGTAAGGGAATCCGAGGAGGTCTGCAGAGTATTCCCGGGCGGAGAAAAGAGATGCAAGGATGGGGTACGCGGGGCCCATAAGCTCCGCGAGCCAGGAGGGGAAGCGCACAGGAGGACCAGGCGTCTGGTCCGAACCTCTGAGCATCTAGGTGAGGGCGGAATCTTACCTGATACTCGGGGTACTCAAACATGTAGCTCATACTGCATCTGTTCTCCTCGAAACCGAAGAAGACATCCCACAGCCCCAGGGTCGCCATAAAGACCATGAAGACATAAAACGCCAGGTTCCAGAGGTTGACCGAGTGGAGAAACATGGTGGTGCTGCCAACGCTGCCGCCACCGCCGCCGCGGGGCTGCAAGCACTGACAGAGCGAGCCGAAGACTCCGGGCCGCCCCAGCCGGAGCCAGCCGAGCAGCGCGCGCCTGCGCGTAGCCGGCCGCCCGCGAGCCCGCCGCGCAGTGCGCCTGCGCGCAGCCACCCCGCGGCGCCTCGGGCTGGCGAGTCTGGGGGAACAGGGAGGGGGTGGTGTTTGCAGCGACCGCACGAATCTGCCGGAAGAGAGAAGAAGCGAGAAAGCGGAGTGGGCTGGGCTGGAGGGTATAGGGGAAAAGAGGAGGGGGCCAGGAAAAGGAAAAGGGGAGGGAAAGAAAAGAGAGGGGGATGGGAGCCCGGAGGCGCGCTGGCAGAAAGGCTCGAGTGGGTTCCGAACGGAATAAGCTAGGGAGGGGGATGGAGCCCAGATCCGAGAGCCTATTCTTGACTTTTAGCGGTCTGATCGACGGGCTGATTGACACCTAAGGCCAATTGGCCATCACTGTCCCCTCACAAACACCTTTCCCTGCAGCAGTTTAAAAGCCCTTCCCGTTGAATTTTGAAATGCCTCAGGCCTCCACGATTTCAGTTCTCCCAGTGGCAACTCACATTCACTGCTCTCTGGACCAGTTCGCTTTAGAAGGGAACTGATGGTTTCCCCCCCCCCCCCCATATTTGACCTCCGACTTAGGTCCTTAGGTATGGGGCTTAAAAGCCCCCCCGGAGTGGGTCGGGGAAGGGTGGCGGACTTTTAAGCAGAGAGGAGTCTGCTTTTGGTGTAAGATGAAAACCTGAATCACAAAAGGCATCCTTAATTTTAAAATACATTATGAAAATGTCTGCTAGCGCTGCCGTTCCCAACAGGTATCTGCTTGCTCAGGTTGATGTTGTCTTGTCTTGTTCCCTAGAACCTCCAATTCGTTGGGAATTGGTTCCATATTAATGTAAGGGGGCAATTTTACTCTAGCTTCGACTCATACCCTGAAGTGATTTAATTCATTTTGAAGAATTCCGTTTTGGTTTTTGCACAAAGGAGCGGGTAAAAAGAAGTTCAAAACCATTCATGACATGTAGCAGCTTCGAAACACTAGACTGTTTTGAAGAGAAAGACACCACAGTGGCCTTTGAAACTGACCCAGTAGCAGATGGGTTTTGTGTGTCTGTGAATGGTTTTTGGCAATGACTATATTTCATTTCACTAGGGCTGATTTTCTGATACATTTTATGGGCGAAGGATGTTTGGCTCTGACAGATGAAATCAAAGAATTTTAAAACTAAAATGAAGCCTATAGTTTTGGTTTTTTTTTATAACACACACCCGTGTTAGTAAAAATGATCCTGAAAGTGAAGACATTCTTCACGGTACACAGAAACATTTGCAAGTCTAAACAAATACAACTAGCTATTGGATGTGAAATATTGATGAAGAAGGAAATAAATGGGGAAATGCAGAGGCAGGTTCCTTTTAAGTATGGAAATGAATTTGGAAGAACCAGAATACCAGGTGGGGGAACTGTAGGTAACAGTGACCAACAAAGTAGAAGCCTCAAGTAATGTGTATTTGGGATGCATTATATATGAAGTTCTTGTGATGGTGAATTCACTTGAGAATGTCTTTTATATTCTGTTGATAGGAATCGAGTGTATTAAATTTGTAAAATAACACCAACATGACTGGATTATCAAGAAAAACCTGTTTCAATAAGCACAATATTTAAAGATAAATATGATAAAGAGGAATATACTGTAGACTTTTGACATTGTTAAACCCACAAAAGAGAGTGCTTAGAGGTTGTGGGGTGGAATTGTTACAGAGCTTGGGCCTTCTGAAAAACTGAGGCAGGGCAAAGATACCCACCCCACTTCCCCACCCCCACCACTTCAAACCCCGATTCTTGGGACCAAGTCAGAAAGATTTCAGACAGATCACTCAGAGTAATAGGAATGAATTTATTGAAGGGATGGAAAAAGGGGAAGGGGACTCTAAGAGAGGAGAGGGACAATGATGTCCCTCTCCTGCACTCCAGTTTTATTGACAGTCCCAGAGAAGTTTCCAGAGAGTCCTGCCCAGGTCTTCCTCTTGACTTTTACAGTAAGATGACATCAGACTTTCAAGTCCCCACTGTCATGGCAACTCTAGGTCACCTTGGCCCATGCTGACTGGTTCTAATTGGCTTCTAAACCATATATTCTTACAGATTTTATGGTTAGGAAGAGCTATTTTTATATCCTAGAGTTTCAGGATCTGGTCACAAAAATCTCCTGGGTTCCTCCCATGGACTGTATCTTGGTCCTGCATTTATTCTGCAGTTAACAGGTAGTTTGCTGAGGAATGTGACATATTCTGTCTACTTCCGCCAGGCAAAGCTGCAGGTAAATTGCTTCTTAGAAAAGAAAGCACGTCGGGGGGGAGGGGTCAACACAGTGGGCCCATTTTATAGAATTATTCTCTTAACTTTGTGTTCCCACCATTCACGTCATTCTGTTCCCTAACAGAATTACTAGTTAGTGCAGAGGGTTATAGATCTTGTAGGGAAGGATTTAAGTTATAGATTAAAAAAGGGATATATTGAGTCTGCATGCTCAAGAACATCACAGGAAGAACATCTGCCCCTTATTTCTCTTTGCATATTATAGGAAATATTATAATAAACAAATCAGAGATAATTCCAGTTTCCCCTATCAACCTATCCCAGCACTCCTTAATGTGTATATGAAGTATTTGGAAGTTTTGTTAAAAAGCAAGTCTGATTCAATACTTTTGAGATCGGCCCAGATTCTGCACGTCTAATAAGCTCCTGGGTGATGGCAATATTGCTGGCCAATGGACTACACTTTGAGTAGCAAGGGTCTACCTTGCCTGAGGACAGCTACAATGAAGAAAACCCTGAACTTAAAGATGACAGAGTTTACTCTTGATGTGGCTTTCATGAGGTGTGGCAATGAGCTTCCTTGATTATCCTCTCAGGACTTAAATAGAAAGTCAATTGAATGGGTATGTTTATAATCTTCCTATACTACTTTTTAACACCCCCCCATCCATCATTATCTTCTTCTGACCTCACTTTCTTTATATCTAACCTAACCCTACCAAAAATTGCTTCAATTTGAATCATCATTTGAATTACAGTTCAAAAATACCTGTATATGATGCTGGTGAGCTTCCTCTCCTATTTTTCAAACCACTACTTTTTAAAAATTTATTTATTCTAATTTATTATATACAATATCAGAATGCATTTCAATTTATATTACACATAGAGAGCACAATTTTTCATTCCTCTGGTTACACAAAGTAGAGTCACACCATTGTGTCTTCATTCATGTACTTAGGGTAATGATGTTCATCTCATTCCACCCTCTTTCTTATCCCCATGCCCCCTCCTTTTCCCTCCCTCCCCTTTGTCCTATCTAGAGTTCCTTCATTTTTCCCATGCCCCCCCCACCACATACCCATTATGAATCAGCATCCTTATACCAGAGATAACATATGGCATTGGTTTTTTGGAATTGGTTTACTTTGCTTAGCATAAATATTCTCCAACTCCATCCATTTACCTGCAAATGCCATGATTTTAATCTCTTTTAATTCTGAGTAATATTCCATTGTGTGTTCATACTACGTTTTCTTTATCCATTCATCTAATGAAGGACATCTAAGTTGGTTCCACAACTTTGCTACTGTGAATCTTGTTGCTATAAAAATTGAAGTAGCTGTGCCCTGTAGTGTGCTGTTTTTAAGTCCTTTGGGTATAAACTGAGGAGTGGGATAGCTGGGTCAAATGGTGGTTCCATTCCCAGTTTTCCAAGGAATCTCCCAACTGCTTTCCAGATTGGCTGCACCAATTTACAAGCCCACCAGCAATGTATGAGTGTACCATTTCCCTCACATCCTTGGCAACACTTACTATTGTTTGTATTCTTAACAGCTGCCATTCTGGTTGGAGTGAGATGAAATCTTAGAGTACTTTTGATTTGCTTTTCTCTAATTGCTAGTGATGATGAACATATTTTCATATATTTGTTGACTGATTGTATATCCTCTTCTGAGAAGTGTTTGTTCAGTTCCCTGGCCCATTTATTGATTGGGTTATTTGGGGGTTTTTTGGTGTTAAGATTTTTGAGTTCTTTATATATCCTGGAGATTAGTGTTCTATCTGATGTGCATGTGGTAAAAATTTGCTCCCATTCTGTAGGCTCTCTACTCACTTCACTGATTGTTTCTCTTGCTGAGAAGAAGTTTTTAGTTTGAATCCATCCCATTTATTGATTCTTGATTTATTTCTTGTGCTATAGGAGTCGTATTAAGGAAGTCAGGGCCTACTCTGACATGATGGAGATTTGGGTCACTTTTTCTTCTATTAGACGCAGGGTCTCTGGTTTAATTTCTAGGTCCTTAATCCAGTTTATGTTGAGTTTTGTACATGGTGAGAGGTAGGGGTTTAATTTCATTTTGTTTCATATGGATTTCCAGTTTTCCCAGCACCATTTGTTGAAGAGGCTATCTTTTCTCCAATATGTTTTTGGTGCCTTTGTCATAGTGGACATATCAGATATTAAACTGATCTTAACCAAAAGGCTGAGAAGTGATCAAACCACTACTTTTTAAACACTATACATATTTTCTCCCCTTCTCTTTTAGATTATTAGTACTTAAACTTATTTTTATATTTATAGAGTTAATTTTTAAAACTTTTTTAGTTGTAGATGGACACAATATCTTTATTTACTTATTTGTATGTTGTAGTACTGAGGATTGAACCCAGCGCCTCATGCATGCGAGGCAAGCGCTCTACCACTGAGCTACAACCCCAGCCCTATAGAGTTAATTTTGATTTTCTGGGTGCACTTGCTTAAGCTTTTCATTCCCAAGTTCATCATCTCCACCTAATCCTATTTAGTTAATACATCTAACTGCCCGGAAGAATACATGGTATGCAATAGGTGTTATCATTTTACTTTGCTGTCCTTCAAACATACTAAAAGCAATCTTCCAGTCATTCCTACCCTATTCATCTTTCTTTCCAGGGAATTAGTTCTACCAACTTAAGTTCTCTGTCATCTGTCCTCCATTCCCCCAAATCTATAAATTTGCTTAGGTCTTATTTACTTTACAAAAGAAAAATCCTCCTTGTAACTATCATTTGTATCTTCACCTTCTCATTCCAGTCCGGGTTCCTAAAGATCCTAAGAGATCTCCAATTCCTTATCTCCTATTCACGACTCAACATGCAGTAATGCTTGCTGCCCGCCCCCACTCCAGTGGAACTTTTCTTGCAAAGGTAACCTTTGATTACAACACACTTTTCAGTCTTACTTGATCTTCCTATTTCTTCTTTAAAACATTCTACTCTGTTGTCTTTCTTAATAACATTGTCTACAAGGTTTTCTCCTACTCTTTTAACCTCTCAGTTTCCATCCCTCCCAACTTACTTTTCCTTGTCTAGAGTCAGTGTGTTTTAGTCAGCTTTTTCACTGCTGTGACCAAAAGATCTGACTAGAACAACTATAGAGGAGAAGGGTCTCTTAGAGGGCTCATGGTTTCAGAGGTCTCCATCTACAGACAAGAGGCTCCATTCCTTGGGTATCCAGGTGAGGCAGGACATCATGGCAGAAAAGTGTGGCTGAGGGAACCAGCTCACATGTGATAAGGAAACAGAGAGAGAGAGAGACTCCACTCTCCAGATACAAATATACACACCAAAGCCATGCCCTAATTCCCACCTCCTCCAGCTACCCCCTACCACTTCAATTAATCCCATCAGGGATTAACACACTGATTAGGCTAAGGCTATAACCCAATCATTTCTCCTCCAAACTTTCTTGCATTGTCTCATGTGAACTTTTATGGGACACCTCACATCCAAACCATAACACAGTGTTTTCTTGGTTGCAGGAAACTCAGAATTCCAAAAATAAGATGACAAGTTAGGACACATGCTGACTACAAGATGTACACTGTTCCTTAATGTCACTCCCAATTCCAAATTTAAACCATCTTTTAGCTGATCATCACTAACTACAACTCCTCTCTTTGTCAATTTAGTTCAAAATCCTACTTTGGATAGTGGTATTAGGGAAGAAGGAAAGCAACCGCTGGGTGGTCCTTTTAAATCAGCCTCACATATAAAAAACTATTAATAAGGATTTGGAATAGGTGAGACTGAAAGAGTAAACTGGAGCCAGAACCATAGTAGACAAAGACATTTGAGTTTTTTACAATAAATAATTGGAAGTGAGTGAACATTTATAAAATGGGAATATTTTAGAGTTGAGTGTTGAGAAGAATCAGTCTTGTATCAATGTCTGGCTAGACCAGATACATCATGAAGTTTCCTGTTCAGACTAGCAGGAAGATGTGGATTTAACTTAAGTGGAAGGAAATAAGGAATTTTTTGTTGTTCTACATTATAAAGAAATATACAGCATATTTGGATAACTAATGAAGAATGGTTTGGTCAAATAATGTGGAAAGATCTCCAAGATATATATTTTAAGGGAAAAAACAAGTTGCAGAACAGTGCATATATATCCTGTGCTTTGTACAACAAAGAAATACTGAAAAGAGATAAATGTTAGCAGGACAAAGGAGGGAATGAGATGAAGGAGGCAGGTATATAAGCACTAGTTATGGATTTCTATCTTTTTTTTTTACTCTTAACTGTAAACATAAAATTACTAGTCAAAATTAAATAATTTTAAAGCAATTCTATAAGTAAAAACCAATTGAAACAATGAATGTAACTGCTAGAGTTTAAATTTGGAATGTCCCCCAAAGGCTCAGATGTTGAAGGCTTAATTCCCACTGGTGGTGCTATTGAGAGATGGTAGAAACTTTTGAAGGTGGGGGCCTAATTGGAGAAAGTAGGCTACTAGGGCAAGTCTTGTCTCTGCCCCGGCTCTCCTTTTCTTGCCCCTTCTCTCTCTTTCTCTTCTTCCTAATCACTATGAAGTGAGCAACTCTGCTCTACTACAGGCTTCCCACCCTGATGTCCTGCCTTGCCAAAGGTCTAAAGCTACAGGTCCTAGTGACTACTGAAACCATGAGCCAAAAAAATCTTTCCTCTGTTAATTTTCTCAGGTATTTTGCCACAGTCATGGAAAGCTGAGTAACAGTAACTCCATAAAAATATTAAAACGGTATCTCCCCCCCCAAAAAAAAAGATTTATCTCAAATTATTTCAGAACATAATACTTTGTACATCCTTAGTGAAATGCATTCTAAGAACAAAAGGAACTACAAACAAATATTAATCTCCAGTAGGTTCCTTGTAAACAGTAATATTAGTTTTGTTATTTGGGAACTATTCTCTTTACACTGTAGGAGAATACAAACATGTACTTATGATAAACTGTTCTTAAGAATTAAGATTTTTCGGGCTGGGGATGTGGCTCAAGTGGTAGCGCGCTCGCCTTGCATGCGTGCGGCCCGGGTCTACAAACAAAGATGTTGTGTCCGCCAAGTACTAAAAAATAAATATTAAAAAAATTCTCTCTCTCTCTCTCTCTCTCACTCTTTCTTTAAAAAAAAAAAAAGAATTAAGATTTTTCAGTGCAAGAAAATAAACAATTAAAATTCAAAGAAATGAAAGAAAATGATGCAGCCCAAGTCTCTTATAGGTATTAGATTGAGAAATACAGATTATCAAGACAAAATAAAAGGAACAAAATTAATTTCTTGTTAAAATAAGTGTATCTATTTTTAATACATTCTGTTTCACACTTTAATCCAAAATTGCAGTTATTTAATTAATTTTAAAATATTTAATTTGCTTACTTTCAAAAAGGAAGGAGAATAACAGCCTATAATACATCGATAATAGCCTTGAAAATAGAAACAAAGCAGACAAAATCTGGAGGGTTATTGACTGAATTATTATACCAGACAGGGGAAAAGGATTCAGAAATGACTCCTTAGTTCAAGTCCTGCTAACTAGAAAACTGTATTGCTATGTAAAGAAATAAGAAGAAGAAAATCAGAGAAGAGGCCATTTTGGTGGGAAAAGTAACTTTCTGTTTTAAATATAATTTAGTTGAATATTTTCAGCAATCAATGGGAAATGTAAAGGCTTACCATGAAAAAGAGTTCAGCATTCTTAGAATCCAAGGGCGGGGGGGGGGGGGGGGGACTTTAGTAGAAATCCTCATATAAGACCCAAAGCTTAGAATCCAAAATCAAGTGAAAACTTGAAGACCAAAATTCTAAACCCAGAAACATAAAACTAAGGAAGTAAAAGGAAAGAGAATACAAGAAGACTGATAAAAGTTGTCAGAGAGGAGGGAGAATCAAGAAAGTAGTATTTCAGGAAAGGGAGAGGAGATAGTAGCCATAAGTGTCAAACAGTCCACATATCACAAAGAATAGGCAATGGATTTGGTGACTAGGAAATCTGTCTTTAGGAAATAATCCAAAAATTTATGCAAAAATAAAATAACCACAGCATTGTTTATGATATTAAAAAATGTTTGAAATGCCCTGCATACAAATGTTCCCTATTCCCATTCTTCTTAAAAATAGGTCTAATGTTTAGTAAGCAAATTATGTTATACATATACTATGTAATACTATGCAACAATTAAAATTATGTTTTAAAGAATGTTATAATAGAAGATGATGTTGAAGAAAATAAAACAAAATTATATATACAGTATGTTCTCAGATATACACAATCCATAAAAATATCTTCAAGAATTATGAGAAAATGTTAACATTATTTATCTCTTGGTAATGGGAATATGAATGATAATTTTAGGCTTCTTTCTATTTTTTCTCTGCTTTCCAAATTTGATATAATAAGTACTTTTTAAAAAAACTCAAAACATTTAATCATTATTATTAATACAGCCACTATATCATCAAATAAATTTAAATTTGGTTAAGATGTATTTACTGATGTGTTCTATATTGTAGAAGTTTTGAAAATGTATGCATTGTATGATACATTAAAATCTCTTTAAATATGATACCTCATAAAATGTAAGATTATTATTTTGTGTTTGACATATGAGGAGAAAATTTCCTGGTTTACTGGAGGAGTACTGGTTACATGTCATGTTTAAAGTTTTACGTTGGGATAATAACAACAAATGAAGTCTACAAATACATTTAATAAACATTTGCACTGTAATATCCATTGCTTCTTCTGTTTCTCTGCACAGACTTAATTTCCATTCTTGCTGAATTAGATCCTTTAGTAGTTCTTTGAAGAAGGGTCTATGGGTAAACTCTCCTAAAATATGTATATCTGACAATGTTTTTATTTTCTTCTAGAATGATAACCCAGTCAAATATATAATTCTCCATAGATGATTTTTTTTACTTCAATACTTAGAAAATGTTTTTTATTGTTTTCTGGCATCTGTTGGTGCTGATGAGAAGTCTGTTCTCAGTAAGATTTCCATTTCTTTGTTGGAAAACTGCTTTTCATCTCTTCTCATTAAAAAGATTTTTTTTCTTTCTTTGACATTCCTTAGTTCTCCATATGCTTATAAAGGTATAGTTTGGATTTTATTTATTTTCCTTTGGATTTAGGATACTTTTTCACATTTGTGTATTCACCTTTTTTCAATTCTGGAAATTTCTCAATCATTATTACTTCAATATTCCCTATACCCATTCTTCTTAAAAGCAGTTAGATATATTTGGGGGCATTTCATTCTATCTTACAGATCATTAAACCCCTCATAGCTTTTTATTTCTCTATGCTATGTTCTTAATGAATTGCTTAAATACATCTTCCAATTCATGCTTTTAAATGTTACCTGTTATTTCTACTATCCACTGAAAAAAACTAACTTTTCTGATATCAATGACTATATTTTTTGTCTCCAGAATTTCTGGTATTTTTTTAATATTTATTTTTTAGTTGTAGTTGGACACAATACCTTTATTTTAATGTGGTGCTGAGGATCGAACCCAGGGTCCTGCACATGCTAGACAAGTGTTCCACCATTGAGCCACAACCCCAACCTCCAGAATTTCTGGTACTCTAAAAAACATTTTATTCTTTTTTTTAACACTTTTTTTAATATTTATTTTTTAGGTGTAGATGAACACAACATACTGCCTTTATTTTTATGCGGTGCTGAGAATGGAAAAACATTTTACTCTTACTTTATAACATCCATTCTTATTTTTTAAAATCTCTTTGTATATTTTAAGCATACTATTTCTCTGTTATCTAGAGTTCCTTCTTGTTATTTCTCCCATGTTTTGCATATGCTATCATTCATAATGTCAGATTCTCTCAAATGCTTCATAATTTTGATTCATGAGCTCATCTTTAACATGAATTATATACTGCAAGATCTTATGCTTCTCCTGTTATTCAGGCATTCCTCTGGATGAATTACATAAATTTCTTGATTCTGGATTTTTATAACATAAAAATAGCCTGAAAAATTGGAATCACTCCCACACATTAAAAGTCTGAGATGGTATTTTTTTTGTGTTTGATCCTATTCAATCAATTATCAGTGTAGAGTACAGAGGTTCAAAACTGTGACTCTCTCTCTGTGGCACTTTATGAATTTTTTCTGTTTATAGAGTTTGGCAGTGTAGCAAAAGAAAAATATTAATCTAGAATTTCTAAGAATTTGGAATGGAGATAAAGGGATAGAGAAACTAATTTTCTCTAAGTTAGTTGTTTGGCAATACTAACTAGTACTCCTTATACAACTTAAATACTAAAAAAGAAAAGTCACTTTAGGAATGTTAATATAAGTGAGTAGTAAGGTGAGGATGGAAGGCAAATAAAAGTGTTTTTAAAAACATAGAAGTAAGAAAAAATGAGACTGAAAAGATAGATTATAAAAAGGGGGCAGGGAGATAGCCTATCTCTAAGAAAGTAGTGTGCTCACAATTTTTTTTTTTTTTTTTTACTAGAAGGGCACCAAAGTACATTTGAGTGGTTGGATAGGAGCTAATGAGGAAAGTTCTTAGATGAAGAAAATAAGGAAGAGAAACATCTTTTTTCAGAAACATGGAATGGAAGAAAATATTGAGGCAGAGAAAATTAAGGTGGGGAAGCTTTCACTGGATGGTCTTAATTTCTATGTAGGAACAAAGTCTACTTCTTATAGTGAGAATCAGCACTCAAAAGAGGGTATAAATGTTTGAGAATTGTTTTAAGAAATGAAATTGCAATCAATAAGAGCCGATCAATACTGAGGACTCTGTCGGCAGTGTTTTGCACCGTTGCTCCCTAATTTTCCTGGTCTTCTCAGCTAATATAAATCTCTGACTTTTCTGTATCTCTCTCATGAAGGCAAAAAAGCAAATAGGGGCTATGTTGTCACAAAATATTTAGTTGACTATTTGTGCTAATCTCTGTGATAATGACTGGGATGAGAGATAAATGAGATATAGTCACTGATGTCAAGGAACTAACTGTCATGAGCAGTTATTATTGACTCAGTCTGAGGTTCAGTTAGATTCAATTTTATTGATGCTCATCACACTTCAAACACACATCCTAATTCTAAGTCCTAACTGAGTCTACACCCAAGGGTCCCAGACGTTCACCTGTGACATGCATGTCTTAAGTCCGGATCGCTGGAACTTGATCTGGGCTGGAGGAGTCTGGTGCAGGGGGGACAACAGTGGCAGAGACCTCTGTCTTTCTATCTTGGTGAGGTCTGGGGTGTCTGCCCCTGGTGTAGACTCTTTCATCACGAACTTAAATCTAAGTTCCGCAGTTTATCTAAGTTTCGCAGTTCACTTTACATCATGGGCACGCTACTAATGGTCTTTATCCAACACATACACTAATTAATATAATCAACAATCAATAATCCTATAATATTCCTAGTACTCATATCACTAATGGCCTTAAGGTGGGTACAAAAGGTAAGTGCACTACAGTGTGGTGTTAGAAAAGAGACATGAACAAGGAGTATTGGAACATAAAAGAGGAAATTTAACTGTGTAGGGAGAAAAGGATCCCAGAGAAGAGTAAGTTATGTATACAGTGTTATAATCAGAGACCAAGGAGTGCATATTGAATTACTGAATAATAGATAGATAGAATGGACAGAAACATGGCTGTGGTTGGAAGACTTGAGAGGGTGAATTTCCCACAATTCAAGATACCAAGTGGCTTTCTAATCATTCAGATGATGTTTGCTTATGACACTTTCTGAAAATCATACAGATCCATAATTTACTCCAAACTTAAATATGGTTATTAAAGACACATTTGTCAGTTCTTTCATTTGTAGACATGGTCATATCATGTTTACTTCTTATACCATATGGCTTGTTTTTAAACAACAGATAAGATTTTTGGAGCAATATTACATTGAAATACTTATAAACTTTAATGAAGATATAATATAAGGAGGACTGGATCAGGAGATTGGCCTTCTAGACCTATAGGTTCTGCCACCCAAGCATGACTTGGGGCAAATGTCTTGGTTCTCCAGTCCTCTGTTTTCTCACATGTAAAATGACTTGACAATGATTTCTGAAAGTTTATGGCTCATATTCTAAATCAATTAAAGGTTTTAAAACTTAATGTAATCTTATATAAGCCACCATATTATAATCATTTGACAATCAGCTCTCAACTGAAATACTTATTAAATTTATTAATATATCAGTTTCTCAGAAAACATTATAGGTTTAAGCTCCCTTTAGTTTTTATTTACTGGAGGCAGTTTAGAATTGTTAAGAAGACAGTCATGTTAACTAGATTTTATGCACTGGAAGAAAATTTTGCTGTCAGGTATACAAATTTAGTTGTTTTCTAAAATTAATTTCACTAAATTATACTGGTCTCAATGCTCACTATAAGTTTTTAAAATAAGCTTTATTTCTTCCTTGTCTTAAGAAAATCCCCAATATATAGTGGATTGGCTTTTAGAAACTAACATTTATCACACTCAGTTAGTTTAAAGATTTCTCACGCTTGTTACTTATACCTCCTAGTGTCTTATATGTAGTAGACATTCAATAAATATTTATTTTTAATTTATTTGAAAATAAGTCAGATTCTACAGCTATAATCATAAAACCTCACCTTTTCTTTGATGCTTCAAAGCTTAAAAAGAAAACAAGAAAATATAATGCCAGCAACTCTGTGGCTGCCAGCTCTGTTTCCAAGGAAACCGAGAGTAGATCATCAAAAACAAAATAAGGTTTTCCAACTTGATTACCCTTTTTTCACCAGTTCAGTCTTCATTGCTGCAAAATGAAAGGCAATATAACCTCAGTCTTGCAATCCAAAATTTAATTCTGTTTGTGCTGTCTCCCACGATTAAAACCAGGCAAAAATTGTAATCTCTTGGGTTCTATGTTGGTTTGCTTGTAGAGAGAACTAAACTTCTTCACAAAGATGAAGAATACTCTGTGAATATAAAACACTATGTACGTTTACTAAATAGCCTAGTATATTTTCACCTCTAAACTGTCATATAAATATTATTGAATCTCAGATTTTATATTTTGGGGGGAATAACATAAGAAAGTAATGGGAATTTATAATAAAAGGATAAATACTTCTAGCATAAAATATTCTATTTAAAGAGATAAGGAGAAAGTGAACAGGAGAGAAATTAAGGGTAAAATAATCAGATATTGATTCAAATGAGCAAAATGCCTCCATAACTTGATGTTTGTTAAAATATTTGTACCTACTAACTATGGATAAAGTTACAATCATGAAAAATTACAGCTATAGATATTCTGTTATTATAGATAACAAAAGCTTGGTTTAACATTATTGTTACCCAGTGTAATACTATATATTTTATAAAAGCAGTATTCTTCTATTTAAAATTTTAGTTAAAATCAAAGGATTCTTTCTGGGACACAATTGTTTTAATGGAAGTAAGATTAAATTTAAGAGACTTTGGTTGACATCTTAGTAATTTCAGATAGTAAATAATGAAATTCAGACAATAGCTTTAAGGGAAGAATGCCTCATATATTGGGTCTTCTTTACACATTGTTTCTCTTTATATATCTATTTCCTCCAAAAAATTACAGCTTTTCAAGGGCATGGGCTATATGGGGATCTTGGTCACTTTTTATATCTAATCCCACTAACGGACCTTTTAAGTGGAGGTATTACATATTTATTTTTGAATAAAATTTTAAATTTATTTAAGTAACACCCTATACTTTAATTAAAGGTTTATCTACTTTGGGGCTTGTTGCAATGAAATGCAAACTTTGTGATATTCAAACACATTTGTATTTTAAACATTAACAGGCAGGGTAGATTACATACTGTAAAACAACTCTCAATACTTAGTTCTTAAAAAATACTTGGAGAATAAAATATGAATTTGAAAAATTAGTTTAGCTAAGAAAATGCTTTATGATAAAAGAATAGTAATAACATGGTTATGTTAAAAGAGGCTACCAACAACATGTGGAACAAATATGTACTTATTTTGAGAACAGTTAGGCACTAACATGGTTGGTTTGGTTAAAGCACACGTTCAAGTATTTAAGCAAAGCATGGAACTTGAGACCTATGGAAATAATAGTGAAACATATGGACATGTGTCCTCATCTGAATATTGAGGAAGTTGAACTAAATCAGGAGTCAGCAATCTTTCCGTAAAGTGCCAGATAATAAGTGTTTTTGTTCTTGTGGGTCATAAGGTTTCTGTTACAGCTAATCAACTCTGGCACTGTAGCATGAAAGGAGCTATAGACAATAGTTAAATGAATGAATATTGCTGTGCTCTAATAGAATTTTATTTACAGAAACTTTCAGGGGGCCATATTTGGCCTGTTAGCCATGGTTTGCTGATCCCTAAGCTGGAAGATATCTAATTCAGTATTCCAGATTCAATATTCTTTATCTGTAAATATTAAAAATTAGCCAACATGGATTTTCTAATTTTCCAAACTCTTTAGACATCATTCAAGACATGTGACCAAGGGTGAGATTAAGTTAACAAATTTAGGCTTTTAATTCAAATTTAGCTAAATATATGTCAATTTAACCAGAGTTCTATCTAGTATCATTGTGTATATATGAAAGATTATGACATTCCTTTATATAGTATTATGACTAATTTTATTAATAAATCAATTCTAAATAACTCCCTAATATATTTTATAAGTCACACACAAACATATATGGGTATAGAAAAATCCCTCTGAAACTTTTAGGCAATATAAATATCTTAAATTTATTTTTAATCTTGTTACTATTCAGAAGGCTAGGGACCAAAGTAATAGTCACATAAATGCTAGGACATTTATACAACAGAATCAGAAAGCTAAACCTTCACAAAAAACTATATTTGCCATTCCTACCCTATGTCTCATTTACAAAATTCTTAATGTATACCTTCCCTGGGTTCTGATGCTAGGCCACTGAGAAGGGGGAAAAGCAGTTAAAAAAAAATCAAGCTAAAACCAAGGTTAGCTAAGGGGTTCTATTCTACTGAAGGCACAAACACCTACTTAAGACCCAGTCTCAGTAAAAAAGGGATGATGGTGGAAGCAAATTGACACTTTTAAAGGATTTTTGTGGATATCTAGTTTTCATTGGTTAGTTAGCTGCTTTATGACAAATTACTTATGACTTGGTAAGAAGCAGAGGGAGTCTCCAAGGAAATTCAAACTCCAAAATAAACTTTTCCCAACTAATAATATAACATAAGGTGGCCTAGTTCAGTTTCACCTCTGACTCACTATTTGTACATTTTAACTTCTTTGAGCCTCACTTTCCTCATCTGGAAAATTAGAATAATAATTCTATCCTGGGCACAGTTGAAAAATTATAGATATCTGTGTAAAGTGCTGGATATATAATAGATGCCTAAAAAGGTAGTCATTGTTACATTAAGCTTCTTAGCACTTGCTTGTTTAGAGAACTAATTCTTATCCCAATAAGGTGAGAAAAACTTTCCCAGTACCAAAAGGGAAAGAAAAAGGAAAAAGTAACAGTTCACTGAACACGAGTACTATCATCTTTCTATCAAAGAGACGAGCGTGGAGCATTGCATGAAATTGACATTCAGAAATTTTGACTTAATGAAAGAAGATGGGAAATTTAAATGGAGAGATGGGTATGCTTTATTTATAGGCAGCAGAAAGACAGTGAAAGATGTTTTCTTAGGGGCTAGGGAATCCCTCCAAGGGAAGCAAATTTTGGTGAAAGACACAATTTCTATGGATTGTTGACTTTGAACCCCTGTCACACCTATGGCTTAAAGCAGCTATCATGAGCATTTCAGTTTGAGTGCTCTTTCTGCAGATGCGTGACTTTTTTCTCTTTTACTGAAAGGTCTGCTGCAGAACCTTAGAGCTGTTGTTGTGTATCTCAAAGCTTCTCTGCTGGGTACTTTCCTGCTGCCAAAGTTTTGCTTCAAGGCCTCTGAAAAAAGAAACACATGGAAGATTCCAAGCTTACATTGCTGGGTGTTGCAGAGGCCAGTGGTACACAGAAGATGAGTACACAAAGGCCCCTGGCTCTGCTGTTCTCAAAAATCTTCAATTCAATGAGTCATATTACATGGGCTCCAAGAACTCCCCTCCAGGAGATTTTGCATGACTAATAACCATTTGGTTTTTTGAGGAGCTACAGAGGCAGCCATAGAGACTGTTTGGGAGGGGTTGGCCTGATTTTCAATCTGTTATTTCCTTTTCTGTGTCTTGTGGGCGGATCACTTGGCAGGGGCATTAGGCAGACAGGTATGTGCAGGCATCCATATCTGCTCAGTCTAGCCCAACAACTCCTACGCCAGTGCTCCTGATGCCTTGCTAGATGGAGGGTGACAGATCTTTCTTTTTCACATAATTGGCGCTGAGATAGGTCCCTTTAAGTGGTTAGTGAAAATAATCCAAAAATAGCAGCCAGGTGGAGATCATATTCTGAAGGGGCAGCAGGTTGCTAAAGTTTAGTCAACAAAAGCAGGGTAAGGATCAAACAAAGCTAACAACCAAGTCAACAACCAGAGACACCAAGTCTGAAAAGAAGAAAGGAGAGAACTAGAGTCTAAGGAGCAAAATGAAAATAACTACAGAGCAATGGGAAAAAAGGAATTGCAAATGTGCTTATAGTAAGTTGACTATACAGCATTTCACTATGGTCAAGTGCCAGTATCTCTTAGGGGCCCCCAGATATGCTTCTGTGGGGCCATTACCCTTTCTCATTGCTATCTACTTCACCATCCTAAATATAGGGAGTGTCTGTGAATTGGCAATGCTGAATGAGATGTGAAAGTGGATGATGGCTGGGTTTATAACAGCATTATTTGCAATAGCCAAAAGGTAGAAGCAACCTTGGTATCCATTGACAGATAAATGGGTAAACAAAATATGTGTCTATATTTTTCTTAAGGGCTAGGGAAATCATGCACATACACATGAATATTATTCAATCTTACAAAGGAAGGAAATCTGACATGCTCTAAGATATTTGGGCCTTGAGGATATTATGTGGGGTGAAATCAGTAACAAAAGGACAATATTGCATGATTTCACTAACAGGAGGTACCTAGAGTAAGCATGTTTGTAGAAACAGAAAATAGATTAGGGGTTCCCAGGAGCTGAGGGAGAGGGGAATGGAGAGTTACTGTTTAATGAGTGCAGAGTTTTAGTTTTGCAAAATGAGAAGAGTTACGTAGATTGGATGGAGGGGAGAGTTGCACATCCATATAAATGCACTTAATGCCACTTAGCTGTACACTCAAAATGGTTAAGATGGTAGAAGTTTTGGGTATGTATATTTTTCCAGAATTTTTTTTTAAAAATGGGTGACAACCTTGGAAGATTGTCATTTATCATGACTGTAGCTGGTTATACGTGAATTATACATAAATTCTGTCCTCAAAGCATTTTCAATGAGAAATCCAATGATATTTGTTTTCAGGAAAGAGACAGTATAAAAAGCTATTTTTAGAATTTTTAGGAATTGCTTTTAATGGAAATGTCTTTCTTCTGACACTGCCAAGAAGCCAGTACTTATCTGCCAAAATGACACTTTCCTGAGGAGTAATTAATAGCCCAGTCTACCATGAGAGTGAATAGGAGAGAAAAAGATATTAGAACACTGTGTCATGCAGAGCTCAGTGAGCTCGGGAGAAATTCAGGAAGAGAAAGTGAAAAAAGGGGGAAATGGAGAGAACAAAAATGAAAACCAGAAAGCCATGTAAAATCGGAAGCAAAGAGGAAATGGTGGCAGTATATCCCTGCTGCAGAAGTGTGTGAACAGCAGCAGCAAGTGTACCAGCAAGGACTGTGAAACACAATGATCTGTCAGGAGAAGAGCTCAACGGAGAAGATATTGTGGAGCAAAACAAGATGAAAGAGAGATTGTGTGTGTGTGTGTGTGTGTGTGTGTGTGTGTGTGTGTGTGTTTAAGATGCTGGACAAAACAAGACTTGAGAGAGAAACTGAGGCATAGACCTTAGCCATCTCTTACTTGTCAGCTTTATAGCCCTCTGTAGAGGAAAGGCCTAAATAACAACCATATATTCTCTTTAGAATAAATTTTTACACACATCAGAATCAACTGGGGGGGGGTGGTAAAATAGAGATATAATGGCCGCACCCAGAGATTCTTCTACAGTAGGTCTTAGATGGAGACTGAACATTTGCATTTCTAACAAGTTTCCAGGTGATGCTCAGCCAACTGGTTGAGGACCATACTATGAGAACCATGGCTGTAGGATTAAAGAGGTACAGGATATTAATAATTCATTGTTTGTTTTGTTTTTTCAAGTGCTTAGAAAGGACTTTAAATCAAGAATTATAGTAAAGGACTATACTGAAATTATTTAGATGCAGATAGACCTTATTCACCATTTGGTCTCCTTAGTGAAGTGTTTAAGAGGATGAACTTGAGAGTCATTCTGAACTGGGCAACATCACAAAATGCCTTTGGTCAAACTACTTAATTTTTCTATACCCTATTTTTTTTAATCTATAAAATTACGGTAATATTATACCAACCCAATGGGGTTCTGTGGAATATTAAATGATTGATGAAGGCTGAGAATATAACTCAGTGGTAGAGAACTTGTCTAGCATATGCAAGGATCTGGGTTTGATCCCTAAAGAAAAAAAAAAAAAGATGAATGCATGTATAAGGATTTTTCAGAGTATTATAGCACATAGGAGGTGTAGCAGGCATTTCTCTTTGGCAATCCAGAATCCATCCCTGCTACTTTTGTGCCAGCCTCAATTACCTGTCCACTATTGTATATAGTCTCTTGAAATCTGAATCTTAGGAACAAAGCCAAGATAATAACCTGCCCTTCTGATGCTCCCAATTTACCATGAAAACCACTTCATCCTGTGGCAGGTGATTTATAGACAAAAGTATAAGAATATATATTGCCTTTATGGAAATGTTTAATCCCTGAGTATTCCCTCCAGTGGTTACTAGAAAGGGAGAAAGATAGCTCCAGAAGCTTCCTGACTGAATTAATTATTTCGCAATTGCAATATTATGTAGTATCTTATATTCATAGCACTGTACAAAAAGTGTTGCAAGGGAAGCAAAGGGTTTCTGTCCTTTAATTCATTGAAAAGCTGAAGCTAACTGATAGGATAAAATGTAATTTTTATTATCTAAAAACTCAATAAAGATAATTAATTTGAGAGGAGACTAATATTTCAATAAAACTGAAATAAATGACCAGTTTCAGTCCTCTACTGTTATAGGATGTACTTATATTTGAGAAATGACTGGATTAATAGTTTCCCTTAAGTATATCACAAGGGAATACTCTGGGCTATGTCTTTATCTATATGCTATAACCTCTTAGGGGGATGCAAATCTTTGCCTTCTTGTAACCCCTAAACCTATCTTTAAACTCTTTAAGAAGAAAAACTTTGATATGGTTCCATTCCACAAATGTACTCCCCAGGCATCCAGAGACACACAAATGTGCTCTCAGGGTTGGTGTTTTGTTGTGTGTGTGTGTGTGTGTGTGTGTGTGTGTGTGTGTGTGTTTAAATGCTCCTTTGTGTCTTTGAATGGCATTGTGTAGCAGACACTTTAGTTACTACCTGTCATCTTTTCCTTCTTTCCTGTGAGCTGTACTTTGTCTTCAACCTCGTCCAGTGCTTCAGCAACACTGAGAGGCCAGTTCCAGTTCTCACTCTGTGAAGTGGGGGTTTTGGTGGTATTTCTTAGACTTTATCAGCATGTGATAAGGGTTTGTGACACAATTCTGACTAACTAAAATGAGGGGGAAGTCTGATGAGGATGTATCAGAAACCTTTCCTCTCTCTTAAAAGGAGTATATAAAAAGAAGTTGGCCTCCCCAGGCAGGGTAGCACATGACTGTGATCACAGCTACTCAGGAGGCTAAGACTCTGTCTCAAAATAAAAAATGCTGGGGATGTTGCTCAGTGATAGAGTGCTACTGGATTCAATCCCCAGGACCACACACACACACACACAAAAAGGGCTTTTTGTTGTTGTTGTTGTTGGGCATGTGTAGTCTGCATTTGAACTGGGTCAAAGGGCAATGTCTTACACCTAGAAAGGTCACTAACCTGAAAGATGGAAGGACAGAAGGTTATAAAAACCCTAAGGCCTTGATAATATCACTGAGGGTCTATAATCAGTGACCCTGAAAGTATCTTCTCTCAGGACTGTTAAATGAGAAAACAATTTCCCAATTATCTGGCCTACTTCAAGTTTGATTTTCAGTTAACTTACAGACAACATTATCCTATTAGCCACTTACATGAAACTAATCCTTTGAGTAGGTGAAGTGTTCAGTAAAGATTGCAGAGACATTAGAAATTCTGAGGGTGATGAAACGTTTTATTATTTTGATGATGCCATGAGTTTTTACATATGTTACAACTTATCAAATTGTGGTTTTTCAACAGGTGTAATTTATGGTTTTTGAACAATATCTGAAAGATGAATTTCTCTGGGTCTAGTGCAGTTAGTTAGAAATTCATACTAAAGAGAAAATTTGGGAAAATTCACTTGGAAATTTTAAAATATTTCCATGTATTCGTGAGTCAAAGAAAAAAAATCACAATAAAATTTATATATTCTTTAGACTTAAACAATGAAAACAATTGTATAAGTATAGCTAAAGTGTTACTGAGAGATACACTTATTGTCTTAAATGCTTACATAAGAAAATGAGGGATTAATAGTATCAATCTAAGTTAGAAAAAAAAATGAAGAAAGAGAAAATAAAAGAATAGAAGTTATTGAAATATATACATATAATAAAAATGGTCCACAAAATATTGTTTCCTTGAAATAACTAATCAGACAAACCTAAAACAGAAAAACAAAAGACAAAAATATATGAAACAATAATTTTCAAGACACTGGGCAGAAGGGTATTGATTCCTAAGAGATAGAAAACAAATGAAGAGAAAGCTACAATTTATTCAGTTTGTTCACTTTGTGACCAAAAGACCTGACAAGAACAATTTAGAGGAGGAAAAGTTTATTTGGAGCTTACGGTTTTGAAGGTCTCAGTCCACACACAGCCAGCTTCCATGCTCTGGTCCCAAGATGAGGCAAAACATCATGTAGAAGGAGTGCAGTGGAGAAAAGCAGTTCAGGACATGGCCACTCTGAAACAGAGAGCTCAGCTCACTAGAGATAAAATATATACCTGAAAGCATGCCCACAGTGACCTACGTCTTCCAGTCAAACCCTACCTACCTGCACACAGTATCCTGCTAATCCATTCAAGTAAATTATTGCATGATTAGAATAAGGCTCTCAAACTCCATCATTTTACCTCTAAACTTTCTTGCATTGTCTCATACATTAGGAAGGAGGATTAAGGTGGAGCCCAGTTACCGAGAAGTTGCTTCTCTACAAACACAGAGCTGAGAGTCCAGGACAACAAACAAAGAAGCTAGAGTTTGCAAGATGAGCACAGGACCAAAAGAATTGCAAAGAACCTAGGACATCTGCACATGAATGTGAAGAACTACCTGATGATATTTAAAAAAAAAAAATATGAGCATAAAGAAACTACCAGATGGCATAAAAAGGAAGATCTCAAGGTATTAAAAGAAACAGTGCTCAAGTTCACAAAGGGCCAGGAATAGTGCCTGTTCCCACCATCTCATCTGGAGAACTAGTAATTTACTAGATGGAATACCCTGAAAGGATCACAAGGGAAAGAGAAAAAACTCTTGGAGGTAAAGGATATATTCATTAACTTAATTGTGATGATGATATATACGTATGTCAAAACTTGTCAAATTGTATACCTTAAATATGCAAAGTTTATTATCTGTCCAAATATATCTCAGTAAAGCTGTTTAAAACTTTAAAAATTAGTTAAAACTAAATAACTTTTAAAAAGAAAACTAAAACACTTTAAAAAATAGGATATATTATACATTATACATTTAATATTTGAGGATATATTACGCAGCTTCAGTGGGAATGTAAATTAGTACAGTGGTTTGGCAGTACACATAAAAGGTGAACATGTATATACCATAACCCAGAATTTCTATTCCCAGGAATGGAAGCTTTGCACATGTACACTATGAAACACACATGAGGGTGTTCACAGTAACATTGTCACTTCCAAAAAAACCAGAAACATCCTAAATGAAGGGAAAGGGAGGAACGAGAGATGCATAAGCAAGAAATGAAAGACAGAGACCAGGCGGAGATACACACCACAGTTTATTCATCAGAGATAACAAATAAAGGCCATCTCTCTATAGGAGAGAGAGGCAATACAGGCTTGGGTTCTGGGATTTTTATAGGGCAGGCTCAGGAATCAGAGCCAGGAGGGTCCTAAGGCAGATGGTTAAGGGTTGGGTTGGTATGAGGGAGTGGTGAGACTCTCTCAGAAAGGCCCTTAGGTGGGAAAGCAAAACTTTTTCCTTAAAATGGCAGCTGTCACTTAAGATGGTAATCCAGATGCTAAGCAAGGACCTTATACTAAATATCCATCAACAGTAGGATGGTTACCATATTTATATACTATATACCATAGTGAAAATGAATGAACTACACTTAAACATATAACCCTAGAGAAATCAAGAAAACAGTGTTAAATAAAACAAAATAAAAGAAAATAATTTATATAAAATATATAAAAACATGTAAAAGTAAATTATACATGTGTTAGAGATATATGTTAACATTATGATAAAAAAGTAATAGAACAAGCAATACAAAATTCTGGATGGTGTTATACCTCTGAGGGTAGAATGAGAGTGGGGCATATAAGGGCCTTCTTGACTAGTGTAGAGGTACATGGATGCTCATTTTATTATTATTATTTAAACCATATATTTATATTACAGATACTTTTACATAGAAATGAAATATTTCACAAAAGCAAATAAACATATTGTAAATTATTGAGATACTTTAACCAACAAAAATGAGATAAGATCTTAGCTCTGTAATAGAATGCACTTCCTGTGAACTGGGAGACCCCATTGCTCTTTATTTCTGAATGACTAGCGTTTTTGTTTGGGTTCCCTTGAACAGAGAGCCTGCAGTGAGGATTTGAGGGCCAATAGTATATTTTCCAGATGACCACAGGAAGCAGGATTGCTAAAGGAAAGGAGGAAAGTCAATAAATTGTGTGTTCTTGAGGTCTTCACTATAAACATTAGGGGCTCAACTCAACCAGAACCTCTGGGAAGCACATAGAATGCCTCCTGAATTCTGTGGAAGAACAGGAGGCTGTGCACTCCCTGACTTTGCCCCTGTGTTAGTCAGCATTTTATCACTGTGCTCAAAATGCCCAACAAGAACAACTCAGAGGAGGAAATATTTATTTTGGCTCATGATTTCAGAGGTCTCAGTCCATGGTTGGCTAACTCCTTTGCTCTGTGCCTAGGGTGAAGCAGAAGATCATGGTGGAAAGGAATGGCAGAGGAAAGCTGCTCAGCTCATGTCGGACACGAAGTAGAGAGAGCAAACAAATGCCAGGGTTGAAATATAAATCCCAAGGGCATGCCCCCAGTAATTTACTTCCTCCAGCTACACCCTATCTGACTACAGTTAGCACCCAATGCAGTAGTCCTTTCCATCAATAGATTAATCTGCTGATTAGGTTTTTGACTTCATAATCTAATCATTAACATTTCTGTATTGTCTTACACAGGAGATTTTGATTCAAACCATAACAGTCCCCACTGGTTGAGAGTTGGTTCTGGGGGTGTTAACTCACCAAACCTACTGGGCTGTACCAGTACTTGGGCTAGGCTCAAGGCTTCTAAAGAAGTTCAGAGGCAGAAAAGGTATTGTTCAGAGAATGACACAGAAGTAGACTCTGCTGGTATGCATAGAACCATCCACCACAGCTGTGACTGAAACCAGAGGCAGGCAAAGCTGCACTAAATTATCCACCACAGCAGGCATAACAGAGCCAGGCATCACATTTGAAAAGCAGGCTTATGATACACAAGTTTTGCAAATTCACTTTCTTGATAACGGAACTGTCAATGAAAAAATGTTTAATTACATAAGAGAATTTATTTTTTTTTTCACCTATCTTTTACAATGCTGCTCAGATTCTACATCTTTCCAGGAGCCACATTTGACTCCTCTTGGCCAGATCAGATGTCCCACTTCCACCTTCATAATCCTCCATACACTTCCCTGCCACCGCACTGATCCATACAGTATGCACCAGCAATGTGTTTGTATAAAGTCCTTGTTTAGCATCTGGATGGCCATCTTAAGTGACACCCGCCATTTTAAGGAAAAAGTTTCACTTTCCCACCCAAGGGCCTTTCTGAGAGAGGGTCACCACTCCCTCCTACCAACCCAACCCTTCACCACCCACAGTGGGACCCACCCAGCTCTGATTCCTGAGCCTGCCCTATAAAAATCCCAGAACCCAAGCCTGTTTTGCCACTCTCTCCTACAGAGAGATGGCCTTTATTTGTCAGCTCTGATGAATAAACTCCCGTGTGTATCTCTGCCTAGTTTCCATCTTTCATTTCTCTCTTAGGGGTCTCTAGTTCCGTTCCTTGCTTTCCCTTCAGTTTGTCTGTCTCTCCCACTAGACTCTGTTTTAGTCATCTTGGAATGCTCATCCTCAGTGTGGCACATGGAAATTAACTAAATGTTTGCTAAAAAGATAAATGAACAAGTAATGAGGAACTAGTAAATATGGAAATAAGGCTGTATCTAGAGCCAGGAAATAGTAGGAGGAGACAAAAATAGGGAGAGACGAACAGGAAAAAAAGCATATGAAATTCGGTTTGATACTAAACTTTCCTAGTTTTCATATTTTTCCAAATTACCAATATACCTTCTATATCTCTTTTTTGGATCCTTTTCTTTTCTAATTTTTTTTTCAGGGCATCACTGAAGAAAGACAGTGATGACCACTGGTGAAACTGCAGATTACCCCTGTTTTTCCTGCTTGGGTTTTAAAGAAATAGGCTTAGGTTAAGACAGATTCAGATCTGCATAACTGTTTTGATTACTGATAAAGCAACTATTGGGAAATGTAATTTATTTCTGTGTGCAATACCAAATCCCAGAATTAGACTGACATTCCCACTGGGGCATGGCCCATTACTGCCTGCCTATATGGAGGCTGGTCCTGTAACACAGGCCTGGAGACACGGATGCTTCCTGTGGCCAGCTGGCCTCCAAAAAGAGGGAGGTTCAAGCATGGGACTCTGATTACCCAGCTCCTGCTCCCACATTTGCAGTTTGGTAATGAGGTGAGGCAGAGGCATCAAGAGAGTTCCCTTCATGTGGAATAAAACACAGGAATAAGGAATCAATGTTCCCATGAAAGACAACTGTTCTATAGGTCAGGCAAAACGAGTGGAGAGACTTTTACAACAATGGGTTTACTTGATTTTTTGTCATCACCTAACTGGGCGGACCGAAGTTCAATAATAGAAGAAAGAGTACAGAATTTAAAGAAATAATACATATTCATTTTCACACTAGAGAAATGTTCTAAAAAACAATTTAGCAGTCACTTTAACATGTTTAAAATATAATAAACCTCTTTTGGGGAATGAATGTCTCAGGGAAAAGGATACAAAATTCAAAAGGCACAACAAATGCACAGTGAAAATTCTCTCTCCTACCCTGGAAATTACTCTTAAAAGTTATTTTTCTAATTATATATGATCAGAAGTGTATTTAATTCATTTGCCCTTTCCTCCCGATTTGATGAGCACAAAGTTCCCAATTTACAAATGAATGTTTGGAGTATAATCTGCCTGCAAGGACTTTGGAATTTAGAGTATGGTAAATTCAATTTCTAGTTTTTTAAAGGTTACTCATTAGCTTTTAATTATGCCTTAAATGCACCACACAAAGTAGTATAAAACCTATGTGTTCAATCACATTGCCTCTATGAACTTGTGTTCCAAGTTCCAGCAGGAATAAATCTAATTCATCACCATTTCATCCTACTTCAAGATCCCAGCAGAGATCTCACCTCTTATCTCCTAGTCTCTATATTAAAACTTTCAAGCTAATTCCTAAGGAAGTGGGAACAAAAAATTTGTCTATGGTGGTCAATGGGTTATTGAAGAAACTCCTAGGAAGGTAAGCATGTCCACCTACTGGGGATTGGACAGCTGGAGCATGGTGGCACCAATAGCACTCCTGGGCTTTGGAGGCCACAGCACTCATCAGGTCCCACAGGCTCTAGTTTTGATCTGGAATATAAGGTCAGCGGTAGCAATTACTGTTGTACACATATGAATCTTTAATTTATAGACAACTGGAAAAAGTTGCCAATCTGTTTAACAAATATAATAATACCTTTCCTACCTCTTGGTTTTAGTTATTTTAACTTGAAAAGGAATTTTTATTTTTCATGGTCATTTTTTACTTTACTTCAATGAAGCATATTTCTTTTATACTATGTTTCAAAACCAACTCACCATCATGGTATGTGACAAATATTTTGCCTAGGAAAACCAGATAAGGGATATTGACAGTTGCTTACCCCAGAAATCGAGATAGCAACCATCAAAAAATTAAGCTAAACATTTTCTTTTCTCTCTTACTCAATATATTGACCAGATATATTAGGGCAAGGTGTATTCCTGGAGAGAAGTCAGATGATCTCATGGGAAGAAACCAACCTGGCAATGAGCAGGGTTCCCAAAGTAACCTCAAGAAGGAAATTGTAAATGCTCTTTGGAGCTGAGGATAGGGGCTGGAGAAAGGAGGGCATTTGAGATACTTCATGAAGTATGACACTTGAAAGATTGCCTTCTGTTTTTCCCCTGAAAGATTATGTCAAGCACAGAAGTCTGAAATAGCTTGCTGTGGGAGGGACTGCAACTAGATGGGACTTGACTGGCACAAGGAAGGTGGGTGGGTGGGATGTGGCAAGAGGTGTCTGGAGGCTGCAGACCATTCAGGATTTATAGGCTAATGTATTACATCTTAGCTCATCCATCACAATCCCCTGGGAAACTTTAAAAAAAAAAAGATTAGTTATTCTTATTCCTATTATGAATTATTTTTGTTTTGAGCTTTATAAACAGTGTTAATAATTCAAACAGGATTTATAAGATGAAAAGTCAAAATTGTTCTTATCCCCACATTTATACCTATTCATTTGTGGAATTTTTTCTCCCATTGATAGAACATATTTCAAAAATCCATACAAATATCAACCATTATTTCTTCTGTGTGCTTATTATTTCTTTATATAAAGTTATTAGTTTATTTGTATCCTTCTTCCTTACCAAATTCTCTTATTATTTGTATTAATTTTTCCAGTGTTGTTTTCCAGACATATAAGCATGCTTGCTTCAGAGACAGTTTTTGTTGTTGTGGTTGTTGTTGTTGTCTGTCTAATTCTTGTGCATTTAAATGCTTTTTTTTATTTTTGTATAGTTGTAATGGCTTACACCCCTGTTTTCCAATATTAACAATACTGGACATGGTGGTTATCTTTGTTTTCTTTATATTTTTAGTAGTGTTTTCCCATTAAGAAAGAAGCTGCCTTTTAGACTAAAGTATCCCCCAATTCTTATTTTTTAATATAAATGGATGCTAAATTTTGTCAAATGCCATTTTGGCATTTATAGAATAAAAAATCTGATTTTTTTCTCTTTAACTTTATGAATAGGATCAATCATATTAATTGATGTCCTACTTTGGAACTGCTCATATTGTTGGAATATACTTTGTAATAATGTATTGTTTTTAAATGTGCTATTGGTTCTTTTTGGTAACATTTAAGATACTTCTACCTCTCATGACTGAAATTGGTCCATAGTTTTATTTTTATCTTATCTTTGATAGTAATATTATACTCACTTCTTTAAAAGATTTTGGCAGTTTTCTTACTTTTCCAATGCTCTCAATTTGATTAAATAATATTAAAATTATTTTATCTTTTATGGTTTGATGAAATCCTTCTGTGAATCTTTTTTTTTTTTTCCACTGCTGGAAATTGAACCCAGGGCCTTGTGCAGGCCAGGCAACTGTTCTATCTCTGAACTACATCCCCAGTTCTTTTTATTTTTACTTAATTTTGAGATAGGGGTTTTACTAAATTGCTGAGGCTGGCTTCAAACTTGCAATCCTCCTGTCTCAGCCTTTTGAGTAGAAGGGATTACATATGCATAGAGAAAACAAATCAAATGTGTATCAGCCGACCAATAGGTAAGCAAAATGTGATGTATGCTTACAATAGAATATTGTTAAGTAATAAAACAGATAAATCTTGAACACATTATACTAAGTAAAATAAGCCAGTCACCAAAAAAATCACATATTTTATGATTACATTCATATGAAATGTTCAGAATAAGTAAATCTACAGACACATAAATAGATTAGTGGTTACTTATGACTGAGGGGTGGGGAATGGGGGGAGTCTCTGCTAATCAAGATGGGATTTCTTCTTTGGAGTGATGAAAATGTTCTAAAATTAGTGGTGATGGCTGTACAATTCTGTGAATACATTAAAAACTACTGAATTCTACACTTTAAAACAAAGGTGAGTTGCATGGCATGTGAATTGTATTTGTGTGAATTATGTCTCTTTAAAGCTGATTTTTTTAAAAAGAGATTACTATATCATGAGTCCTGGATATCTACTTAGGGGATCAAATGAATGGTAATGCTATTTACCAATAATGGGAATGTTATAGCTTAGATCTGCAATATGCTACAAAGGCTCATGTGTTAAAAACTTGGTCCCCAATGCAGCAATGTCCAGAGAAGAGGCTTTGGGGGAGTGATTATATCATTAGGGCTCTGATCTCATTTATGAACTAATCTATTGAGGAATTAATAGCTGATTGGATTACTTGGAGGTGGTGGAAATGTAGGAGATAGGGTAAGAGAGTAAGTCCTTGGGAGTATGCCTCTAAGAACTGTATCTTGTCCTCTGACCCTTCCTCACTGTTTCCCAGTGCCACCAGGTGAGCTGCTCTGCTCCACCATGCCCTCTCTACCATGTTGCTCTCCTTCATCAGAGGCCCATAGCAATGAAGCTATACAACTGTGATCATGTTTTTGTCCACAGTGCAGCAATGTTCTGTGTTGAAGCTTTTAGGAAATGATTGAAACATTAGGGCTCTAACCTCATCAGTGGATTAATCCATTTGATGGATTAATAGTTTAAATGGATTATTGGGAAGTGGAACCTAAATTGGAGGAAGTAGGTCACTTGGTTGTGTTTCTTAGAAGAGTTTATCATGTTCCTGGTCCCTTCTACTCTCTGCTTCCTGGCCTCCATGAACTTACAGTTTCTTCCTCTTCCTGCTTCTGCCATGATATTTCTGCCTTATAGTCTTGCCAACCATGGATTGAAACTATTTCCTCCTCTAAGTTGTTCTTTTCAGGTATTTTGGTCATAGCGATGAAAAACTAACACACATGGACACATTCACTCTGCAGCACATTATCCTGAAATTTTATATTAAGATAAATTGAGCCTCAAGTTTTAAAATATGAGTTGAAATCTCCCTTTGCTTTCCATTTTCTTGTTAAAAAGATACTTGATTAATTTATCACAACCATTATTCAACAGGATGTTAACATTGACTTAATTGTTAATTAAGTTGGCCCTCTTGGAGCATCCATAGTATTTTTGCTTGTCTGCTCCAGTTCACATTTGTCCACATTTACTGCTGGCAAATGACTGGAAGAAATTTTTGACCATTGCCTCTGCTAAGAAAGTCTACATGAAAAAAAAAAGTGCTATTATCTGATAATAACAATTACAAGACGATTTTTAAACATTTATCTGAAAGTGGATATCAAAAAAAAGTTACCTTCTGACAGCAACGAGAGAAAATCCATTTCCTCTCTGATTGACTTCATTCTGAAGGTTGAAGGAAATTTGATCTATTTGTAGAAGAATCGGGAGTGATTGAATAGGGAGTATATTAATCAAGATGAATAAGTTTAAAATGAAGTTGGTTAAAACTCGCCTAACAATAAGTCCAACGATGGAGGATAACTTGTTTCAGGAACTGGAGCTTTTGTTATTTTTGTTGGGTAAGGTTTCAAATTGACTTCTCACAGGGAGGCTACAAGCAGATTCTGTGGCAAATTGGCATCATAGGGAGAGTCAGGTACATAGACCATTTCTAATTAGGAGAAGTTAAAGGTTATATAAGCCCGGCTGCCAAATTGACTGCCTGACCTTCAAAGCCAAATACAATCTACCTTTTTTCCTTCCTTCTCCTCTTTAGTCCAGATCTCATCTAGAAACAAAATTTAAAATGTAAACATAAAATTGTATGATAAGTCAGGTCTGAGAAAACTAGAAGGGAGCTCATTAGTTATAACTGAACAGACTCTGATGACTACTCAAAATCTACATCTTTACACTCATAATCTTAAGTGATCCCATATTTGGCTTCAGTTTCAATTAATCCAGGGAGAGGACAAAAATGCTCAGTAAATCATATTGTATCTGCAGAATTTTTGTCTCTAAATATATTGTCTATGGTTTTTTTTTAAAAAAAAACAGGATAATTTCAGTCTTAGGTTACAAATCCTATTGCATATAGAAAAATCTAACGAAGACCACAATGGATACGACCCTATTTATAAATGTTACTCCTGCCATAAATAAATAAGTAAATAAATAGCTTACAGGTCATCTAGTTAATAAATTATTTCACTAATTGTGATTTAGAAAATATTTCTAATTATCACCTGTGTTTACAGTAGAAACAAATGTGGTCATACTTTTTACAAAGTCATATTTCAGCTTTCATCGCTACAAGGAATCATTCACCCATTCAAATAACGTGTCACGAGCCATTCTTGGGCTGTGTGTGGGTCACCAAGCATTGAAGCCTAGTGGATAGAAACATCTGGTGTCTGGGAATGACCTGTGGACATTTTCTCTGGTCAGTTGCCCAGGGACAGTGCAAATTTCTATCCCAATCTGCTGTGGTCCACACAGCACCTGAGATGGGTGTGACCTGCCTAGATGTCAATCAACCTGCTGACTGCAAGACATAAGGAAGCAAGACTCCACCCTTGAAACCTTATCCCTGCTATTAATGTACCCCACTTAAATAAACCACCAGAGCCATCTTTCCTTTGTCTAATTCCAGCACCCATGTGGACTACATCCATCAGGGGCTCTGCTTCATGTAAATATATTTCTGACTATTTGTGTTTTTTCTTCACTAATTATTTGAGACTTTAGGTTTTTGGGTGGCTTACACCCTCCTCGGCAGGAAGAAGAACCCCCCCGCAATGAGACACTGGCTGTTGCCCCCATTAAATCTGTACTGAGCACTGTGGGGAGCCACCTGTGAAGCTACTTGAGTGGTCTTTCACACAGTATGGAGCCATGGGGGACTTAGGTCTCCCCTTGGGAACGACCCCAGCATTCCCATGTGTAGACTGCCCAAGGCATGAGATCTCTGTCCTCATTCCACTGGTGGAACAGTTCTCATAACTCCAGAATTGGGCATAACCCATTGGGCCCTGACAGCCCACCTCCTACCTTATTTGGCAGAAGAACATTCTATGGAAAAACTTTGAAGTTTCCCCATATATAATAAAGCAAATACAGGCAGCTCGACCCCTATGGTTGAAGAGCTGTCCCACTCCGGCTTCTGAAATTACTTTCTGTGTAGTGTGGTTTTTTTCACCACCTTCTTTTCTTAGCTTTATGTCACAGCCAGCTCTTACTCCATGCAGAAGAACTCCGAGGGAGTACCTAACACCTGTTGTATGACGGGATACAGCAGAATCTTACAGGTATCTCCCCTGGCCCTCTTAGGGCATCCATAGTATTTTTCCTTGTCTGCTCCTGTTCTCATTTGTCAATATTCACTGCTGGCAAATGGCTAGAAGAAAAAATAGACTGAGAATGTGCTAAGAACACTATCTTCTAATGTCCCTAAAGCCTCAGATCTTATGTGCCAGAACAATGCTGGATTCTGTATGGAGGCGGGGGAAAATGCCCTCCTCAATTCTATGCTACTTTTAGACATCTGGGCCCCAAAGCAAGGCTTCTTCATGAAAATCGTTTTTTTCTGGAGCTTTAGGGGCTCAAAACCCATTTGGCATCCTCATTACCCCTTTTCTCTGCTCCACTTTGTTACCAAAATAAAGCACTGGGACATGTCAATGAGAGCAAACACTTATTGGGTGTTAGTGATTCTATTTGTACTGAGTGTCTGGACTCAGCTGACATGGCCTATTGCATTATAGAGCGTTCTTTAAATGTTTGGCCTACAATCTGGCATATAAAGTGAAAGCACTTGAAGATTCTGCCCAGAACTATGGCAATAAAGCACAGAGTAGCAGTTCAGTGCACTTTATCTACTCTTCCGCCAGCCCAAGACTGATAGTCAGATGTTGGTATTGATTGCTTTAGTTATTTGCAGATAAATATGAATAATATGAAACTTGAAGCTGTCTAGAGGTAGATGTGGTGCTGAGTCAAAAGTGGCAGCTAATTTTCATGGAAATTGTAAAGAAAGTGGTATGTTAACTCTAGAAAATACCAGGCAAAAGCATAAAATGTGGTCAGGAAAAGGATTCAACCCAACCATATTGAGAAATCATGTTTTCAGGGAGAACATGTAGCAATTTTGAAGGACAAATAAACCAAAATACAAACAAAAACAGACTGCAGGCCTCAGACTAAGGGGTTTACTAGGGGAGAGTTACTGCTAAAATAAATCTAACCAACACCAAGTCTGACCCACTATGTGGGTGAGGATACAGAGTTTTGTTGCCTTTAAGAACAATCCCGAGGGGGACCTGTGACCCACCAGCAGGTCAGGCCCAGAAACCCGCGGAGGGGCACTGCTGCCCCAAGTGCCTGCAAGGTAGGCGGAACTGTGACCACCAACAGAACAGGCCCAGCGGCCCGCCAGACACATCGCCCCGGTTGGGGGAGGGGCAGAACCGCCGGGCGCCTGCAAGGTAGGCAGACCTGTGACCCACTAGCAGAACAGGCCCAGCAATCCGCAGAGCGGCAGAGCCACCTCCTGTGCCTGCAAGGTAGGCGGACCTGCAACTCACTGGCAGGTCAGGCCCAGCAACCCGCGGAGGGGCACAGCTGCCCCACGCGCCTGCAAGGTAGGCAGAACCGTGACCACCGGCAGAACAGGCCCAGCGGCCCGCCAGACATATTGCCCCGGTTGGGGGAGGGGCAGAGCCACCGCGCGTCTGCAAGGTAGGCGGACCTGCGACCCACTGGCAGAACAGGCCCAGCAACCCTCGGAGGGGCAGAACCACCCCACGTGCCTGCAAGGTAGGCAGACCTGAGACCCACCGGCAGGTCAGGCCCAGCAACACACAGAGGGGCAGAGCTGCCCCCTGCGCCTGCAAGGTAGGTGGACCTGTGACCCACCGGCAGAACAGGCCTAGTGGCCCACCATCGCCCCGGTTGGGGGAGGGGCAGAGCCGCCACCAGCGCCTGCTAGATAGACAGACCTGCAACTGACAGACAGAACAGGCCTAGCGGCCCGCGGAGGGGCAGAGCTACCCCCCGTGCCTGCAAGGTAGGCTGGCGTGGTAGGCACATTGCCCCAACTGGAGGAGGGGCAGAGCCACCGCCAAAGCCTGCGAGGGAGACTTTGCAACTATACAAGAGCAATATAAATATATATATAGGGGGAAAAATCAATAACACAACAGTTTCACCAAGCAGAAAGAAACGCGAACAGTATGAAAAGACAAGGAAAGAAAGGACCACAAGCAATGCAGTTCAACTCAACTTTAGAAGAGGTAATATCTGCAGCAGATGGAATGTCAGATAAAGAATTCAGGATATACATGCTTCAGATGATCTGGAGTCTCAAGGAAGACATTAGACAGCAAAATCAGACAATGAAAGACCACTTCGACCACTTTGACAATGAGTTACATAAACAAATCCAAGAAGCAAAAGATCAATTATACAGGGAGATAGAGGTTATAAAACAAACAAACAGAAATCCTAGAAATGCAGGAAGCAATAAACCAACTTAAAAACTCAATTGAGAATACTACCAGCAGAGTAGAACACTTAGAAGATAGAACATCAGACAATGAAGACAAAGTATTTCAACTTGAAAAGAACATAGAGAGCTCAGCAAGACTGTTAAGAAACCATGAGCAGAACATCCAAAAAATATGGGATAACATAAAGAGACCAAACTTAAGAGTCATTGGGATACAGGAAGGTATAGAGGTCCAAACCAAAGGAATGAGCAATCTATTCAATGAAATAATAGGAGAAAACTTCCCAGACTTGAAGAATGAGACAGAATCCCAAATCCTAGAAGCCTACAGGACACCGAATGTGCAAAATCATAAGAGATCCACACCTAGACACATTATAATGAAGATGCCCAACATACAGAATAAGGAGAGAATTTTAAAAGCTACAAGAGAAAGGAAGCAGATTACATTTAGGGGTAAACCAATCAGGATAACAGCTGATCTTTCAACACAGACTCTGAAAACTAGAAGATCCTGGAATAACATATTTCAAACACTGAAAGAAAATGGGTTTCAACCAAGAATTGTGTATCCAGTGAAATTAAGCTTCAGGATGGAAGATGAAATTAAAACCTTCCACGATAAACAAAAGTTAAAAGAATTTGCAGCTAGAAAACCATCTCTTCAAAACATCCTCAGCAAAATATTACAGGAAGACAAAATGGAAAATATCAATGAAAACCAACAGCGGGAGGTAGTACAGTAAAGGGGGGGGAATAATCAAAGAGGAAAACAAACCATGTTTAGTAACATAAATAAACAAATATGGCTGGAAGAACAACCCATATCTCAATAATAACCCTAAATGTTAATGGCTTAAACTCACCAATTAAGAGACACAGGCTAGTAGAATGGATCACAAAACAAGACCCAACAATATGCTGCCTTCAGGAGACGCATTTGATAGAAAAAGACATACATAGACTGAAGGTGAAAGGTTGGGAAAAATCATATCACTCATATGGACTTCAGAAACAAGCAGGAGTGTCCATACTCATATCAAATAAAATAGATTTCAAGCCAAAATTAATCAAAAGGGATAAAGAGGGACACTACATACTGCTCAAGGGAACCATACACCAACAAGACATAACAATCATAAATATATATGCCCCAAACAATGGTGCAGCTATGTTCATCAAACAAACTCTTCTCAAGTTCAAGAGTCTAATAGACCACCATACAATAATCATGGGAGACTTCAACACACCTCTCTCACCACTGGACAGATCTTCCAAACAAAAGTTGAATAAGGAAACTATAGAACTCAATAACATAATTAATAACCTAGACTTAATTGACATATATAGAATATACCACCCAACATCAAGCAGTTACACTTTTTTTCTCAGCAGCACATGGATCCTTCTCAAAAATAGATCATATATTATGTCACAGGGCAACTCTTAGACAATATAAAGGAGTAGAGATAATACCAAGCATCTTATCTGATCATAATGGAATGAAATTGAAAATCAACGATAAAAGAAGTAAGGAAAAATCATGCATCACTTGGAGAATGAACAATAGGTTACTGAATGATCAATGGGTTATAGAAGACATCAAGGAGGAAATTAAAAAATTCTTAGAGATAAATGAAAATACAGACACAATATATCGGAATCTATGGGACACATTGAAAGCAGTTCTAAGAGGAAAATTCATTGCTTGGAGTTCATTCCTTAAAAAAAGAAAAAACCATCAAATAAATGATCTAATACTTCATCTCAAAATCCTAGAAAAAGAAGAGCAAAACAACAGCAAAAGAAGTAGAAGGCAAGAAATAATTAAAATCAGAGCTGAAATTAATGAAATCGAAACAAAAGAAACAATTGAAAAAATTGACAAAACTAAAAGTTGGTTCTTTGAAAAAAATAAATAAAATCAACAGACCCTTAGCCACGCTAACGAAGAGAAGAAGAGAGAGAACTCAAATTACTAGCATATGGGATGAAAAAGGCAATATCACAACAGACACTTCAGAAATACAGAAGATTATCAGAAATTATTTTGAATCCTTATACTCCAATAAAATAGAATATAGTGAAGGCATCGATAAATTTCTTAAGTCATATGATCTGCCCAGATTGAGTCAGGAGGATATTGACAACCTAAACAGACCAATATCAATTGAGGAAATAGAAGAAACCATCAAAAGACTACCAACTAAGAAAAGCCAAGGACCGGATGGGTATACAGCAGAGTTTTACAAAACCTTTAAAGAGGAACTAATACCAATACTTTTCAAGCTATTTCAGGAAATAGAAAAAGAGGGAGAACTTCCAAATTCATTCTACGAGGCCAACATCACCCTGATTCCTAAACCAGACAAAGACACTTCAAAGAAAGAAAACTACAGACCAATATCTCTAATGAACCTAGATGCAAAAATCCTCAATAAAATTCTGGCGAATCGGATACAAAAACATATCAAAAAGATTGTGCACCATGATCAGGTAGGATTTATCCCTGGGATGCAAGGCTGGTTCAATATACGGAAATCAGTAAATGTTATTCACCACATCAATAGGCTTAAAAATAAGAACCATATGATCATCTCGATAGATGCAGAAAAAGCATTTGACAAAGTACAGCATCCCTTTATGTTCAAAACTCTAGAAAAACTAGGGATAACAGGAACATACCTCAATATTGTAAAAGCAATCTATGCTAAGCCTCAGGCTAGCATCATTCTGAATGGAGAAAAACTGAAGGCATTCCCTCTAAAATCTGGAACAAGACAGGGATGCCCTCTCTCACCACTTCTGTTCAACATAGTTCTCGAATCACTGGCCAGAGCAATTAGACAGACGAAAGAAATTAAAGGCATAAAAATAGGAAAAGAAGAACTCAAATTATCACTATTTACAGATGACATGATTCTATACCTAGCAGACCCTTTTGGGTCTACAAAGAAACTATTAGAGCTAATAAATGAATTCAGCAAAGTGGCAGGATATAAAATCAACACGCATAAATCAAAGGCATTCCTGTATATCAGCGACAAATCCTCTGAAATGGAAATGAGGACAACCACTCCATTCACAATATCCTCAAAAAAAAATAAAATACTTGGGAATCAACCTAACAAAAGAGGTGAAAGACTTATACAACGAAAACTACAGAACCCTAAAGAGAGAAATAGAAGAAGATCTTAGAAGATGGAAAAATATACCCTGTTCATGGATAGGTAGAACTAACATCATCAAAATGGCGATATTACCAAAAGTTCTCTATAGATTTAATGCAATGCCAATCAAAATCCCAATGGCATTTCTTGTAGAAATAGAGAAAGCAATCATGAAATTCATATGGAAAAATAAAAGACCCAGAATAGCAAAAACAATGCTAAGCAGGAAGTGTGAATCAGGTGGTATAGCGATACCAGGCTTCAAACTATACTACAGAGCAATAGTAACAAAAACAGCATGGTACTGGTGCCAAAACAGGTGGGTGGACCAATGGTACAGAATAGAGGACACAGAAACGAATCCACAAAATTACAACTATCTTATATTTGATAAAGGGGCTAAAAGCATGCAATGGAGGAAGGATAGCATCTTCAACAAATGGTGCTGGGAAAACTGGAAATCCATATGCAACAAAATGAAACTGAATCCCTTTCTCTTGCCATGCACAAAAGTTAACTCAAAGTGGATCAAGGAACTTGATGTCAAATCAGAGACACGGCGTCTGATAGAAGAAAAAGTTGGCTACGATCTACATACTGTGGGGTCGGGCTCCAAATTCCTCAATAGGACACCCATAGCACAAGAGTTAATAACTAGAATCAACAAATGGGACTTACTCAAACTAAAAAGTTTTTTCTCAGCAAAAGAAACAATAAGAGAGGTAAATAGGGAGCCTACATCCTGGGAACAAATCTTTACTCCTCACACTTCAGACAGAGCCCTAATATCCAGAGTATACAAAGAACTCAAAAAAATTAGACAATAAGATAACAAATAACCCAATCAACAAATGGGCCAAGGACCTGAACAGACATTTCTCAGAGGAGGACATAGAGTCAATCAACAAGTACATGAAAAAATGCTCACCATCTCTAGCACTCAGAGAAATGCAAATCAAAACCACCCTAAGATACCATCTCACTCCAGTAAGATTGGCAGCCATTATGAAGTCGAACAATAACAAGTGCTGGCGAGGATGTGGGGAAAAGGGTACTCTTATACATTGCTGGTGGGACTGCAAAATGGTGAGGCCAATATGGAAAGCAGTATGGAGATTTCTTGGAAAGCTGGGAATGGAACCACCATTTGACCCAGCTATTCCCCTTCTCTGTCTATTCCCTAAAGACCTAAAAAGAGCATACTACAGGGACACTGCTACATCCATGTTCATAGCAGCACAATTCACAATAGCAAGACTGTGGAACCAACCTAGATGCCCTTCAATAGACGAATGGATAAAAAAAATGTGGCATTTATACACAATGGAGTATTACTCTGCATTAAAAAATGACAAAATCATAGAATTTTCAGGGAAATGGATGGCATTAGAGCAGATAATGCTAAGTGAAGCTAGCCAATCCCTTAAAAACAAATGACAAATGTCTTCTTTGTTATAAGGAGAGTAACTAAGAACAGAGTAGGGACGAAGAGCATGAGAAGAAGATTAACATTAAACAGGGATGAGAAGTGGGAGGGAAAGGGAGAGAGAAGGGAAATTGCATGGAAATGGAAGGAGACCCTCAGGGGTATACAAAATTACATACAAGAGGAAGTGAGGGGAAAGGGAAAAAATATAAGGGGGAGAAATGAATTACAGTAGAGGGAGTAGAGAGAGAAGAGGGGAGGGGAGGGGGGAGGGGGGATAGTAAAGGATAGGAAAGGCAGCAGAATACAACAGACACTAGTATGGCAATATGTAAATCAATGGATGTGTAACTGATGTGATTCTGCAATCTGTATTTGGGGTAAAAATGGGAGCTCATATCCCACTTGAATCAAAGTGTGAAATATGATATATCAAGAACTATGTAATGTTTTGAACAACCAACAATAAAAATTAATTAAAAAAAAAGAACAATCCCATTGGCAAGTTTCTATTCTACTGTGAAAAAGAATACAACATGAGACTAAGGGCAATGATTTCCCCAATAGTTGGTACCAAGTACCTATGACCAAAATGTAGATCAAGTAGCTCAAATTTTGAAATTGCTAGTATTTTTCTCATTTTCTTCCATCATTTAAATAACCTCAAAGGAAATATTTACAATTGATAAAGTTTTCTGAAATCTAATGGGTAAATTCTCAGTTTATGACTTGAAATAGTAGCAAATGGCTATTAATTAATTAATCAATTTATTACAGTATCGGGGATTGAACCCTGAAATCCTCTTCCAACAAGATACACCCTGCCATTTTTATTTTCTATTTTGAGACAGTGTCTTTCTAAATTTTCTCAGGGTTTCTGGAACTGGCGATCCTCCTGCCTCAATCTCCCAAGCCACTAGGATTATATGCATGTCCCACAATGCCTGGTTTATTGTTTTTCTTTCTAAATTGCTTATTTAAAAAGTAATATCTATTTGTTGTAAATAATTTTTTAAACTACAAAATAATTAAGATAACAAAGATCTCTTTCACTCCTGTGGGAGATCAAAATTTCACTTGACTGAGTCACACTCCCTGGCTGGGTGTTGAGGTGGTCAGTCACAGAAATGTGGCAGAGCTTTCCCCACCCTTCTTGGGTTTGAGAGTCAGTGTCTCATGCATGGGTGTGTCTTGCTACAGCCCCATGGGTGAAGCTATGCTCACCTGTTCCTTTGTTATATAACCCCTTGCTCTGTTTAGGATAGAATCTTCCATGGAAGTGCCTTGTGTGTATCTCCTTCTCTTACTGTGCCCTTGGGTGTGGCCTACCCAGGTGTCAGTCAACCTGCTGACAGTGGACATCATGAAGATAGACTCAGCCCCCTGAAACCTGACCCCTTGCCTCATTTAAATAGCTTCTCCTCAATACAAGGGGTCAGCGCATGCTCTCGTTCTCTCTCTCTTCCTGTGGACCCTTAAGGTCAGAGGAGCCATCACAGTGACCCCAAAGAAAAAGGCATTTGTGCCTCTTATGTGGTTATTTTGCGCAGCCCAGGCATCTCAGTTCAACTGGAGTAAACCCTGAGCCTTTTAGTCTCGAGAACAGAAACCTGGCACACTCCTACCCCAATTCCTACCTCCCAGAGGTAGTAACTATTAAATTTGCAATATATTCTCAATGTCTTTCCCCATACATACATATTTTCTTCCTAGAATCTGAAATTATGTATGTAAATGTTCTGCAATTTGACTTTCATTATCAAATAATTTAAATTGCATGTCTCTGCAAGGCAGTAAATAAAGGTCTATATCCTTTTTAAAAAAGTCCTGTATCTTATCCCACAGTATGATGAAACATTACTTATTTATCCAGCTTTCCATTGATGGACATTTGGGTTATTTCCAATTTTTTATTTTTAAAGATAGTACTATAATATCCTTCTATATTTATATTTATGCTTAATGTAAGCATTCTGGGAGATAAACCTCTAAGTATTGAATTTCCTGGCAAGATGTTATATATATTTATAATTTTTAATATATTTCCCAAATTACTTCCAAAATGTTTGCACCAGTTTGCACTCCCACCAATAAGAACCTGTTTCTCTACATACTCACCACATATGTATCAAAGCACTGACTAGTTAAATTAGGGAATATGTCTCTTGTTTCTAAAAGACCCGTTAAGGGACTGGGGTTGTGGCTCAATGGTAGAGCACTCACCTAGCATATGTGAGGTACTGGGTTTGATCCTCAGCACCACATAAAGATAAATAAAGGTATTGTGTCCAACTACAACTAAAAAAATATTTTAAAAATAGACCTGTCAATAAAGGCCTTACCTCATATTCTTATTTTCACTTATAACTGCCATTTTGTTCTTAGGGAGGAAAAAAGAAATGCTTGTTTGATTTTTCAGGACATTCCTCAAGGATACAGACATTTGTGTCAGTCTGTTTTGTGTTACTATAATGAAATATTTGAGGCAGCTTATGTTATATAAAAAAAGGTTTTTTTATTGGAACATGGGGTCTGAACATCTAAAGTTGAGGGATGCATCTGGTGATTTTTTTTTTTATATTTCTTCATCATACTTTTATTAATCCAAATAAACAATATCTTAACATTGTCCTCATGGAATAACATTTCATACATTAGATTAAACTAACAAGGCTGTGTTTAGTGTGTGCTCATGATTTCTTGGGCAGAAGCAGTTCTATTGATTTCTCCTCCTTACCAAGCTGGGCCTTGGTGGAAATAAGCTGTGAGACACTGTAAGGGGTGTAAGGATTTCGTAGCATTGTCTGGTCTTTCACAGGCTCCTCCAAATGTGGTGATGAGAAATAAATGGGGATTTACACTGCTTCTTTGAATCTTGAGCACACTGTGTGTCTACTCAAGGTGAGACTGATTTTTATCATTCAAAGTCTGCCCCATAATCAGCCTTGAGTATGGGCAGCCTGAAGGAAAGGTCATCCAGGCCAGCAATGGACACTGCTGGGACTCATGGTGCTCTGACCTATGCTGATGACCTCGTCTCACTCTTCAGACATGGAGAATAACTGTGTGTGTGTGTGTGTGTGTGTGTGTGTGTGCGCGTGCGCGCATGTGCATGCCTGTGTGCACGTGCATATGCTAGCACACACATATGTGGTGCTGTGATGCTGGGGTTTCAACCCAAGGCCTTGCACATACTAGGCAAGTACTCTGCCCTGAGCTACATCTCCAACCCCAATGGTTTTTGTTTTCTTTTTAAGTTGGAGATGAACACAATACCTTTATTTTATTTATGAGGTGCTGAGGATCAAACCCAGTGCCTCACACATACTGGGCAAGAGCTCTACCACTGAGCCACAACCCCAGTCCCCAGTGATTTTTTTTTAATTCTAAATTTTTGTTTTAATTAGTTATACATGACAGTAGGATGCATTTACGCACATTGATATATCTTACATTGATGGGATATAATTTCTCATTTTTTTGAGTGTACATGTTGCAGAATCATATTCGTCATGTAGTTACATATACACAGATAGTAATATGTCTGTTTCATTCTACTATCATTCCTATCCCCACATCCCCAACCCTCCCCTCCCATCACGTCCCTCTACCTGGTGATGTTTTTATTTTACTGACAAAATCCCAAAATAGTGCAGGGCATCACATGGCAGGAGGCAGGAGTGAGTGTGTATATGTGTGTCTCCTCTGGTCTCTGGTCTCTCTTTTTATAAAGTCACCAATATTCAATTCCGAGGGCTCCACCTGATAGCCTTACCTACTTAATCACCCCTTCCCCAAAGGTCACACCTGTAAACACAATAATTGGATTAAATTTCCACCCTCTTCACACATAGACAATAAGGGACAGACTCAAACTGTACTCAGCACAGCAGCATACTCCAAGTTATGAACACCTATTTTGTAAGCACCCATGCCTGAGAAATAAACTACTCATTCAGATGTAAATGTTAAGTACCCAGAGGTAGGAAAATGTTCCCCTTTCAGATCTGGAGATGGAAAAATAGGTTCCATGTCTCCTTGTCATGATTTTCTGACTCATTCATTCATTTATGTATGGATCCATGTGTTAGTTCATGCTTCATTCACATATTCATCCAGGACTTACGTCAATTAGGTTCTGGTCCCAAGCTAACCACTGTGGCTTTGGAGGTGATACTGCCTCTGTCTTCACCCTCAGTCTGTCTAGCCTAGTGGACAAGAAAAAGAAACCAATGGTTACAACAGAGTAGAAAAATGCTGCTTTTACAGCTGGAGTCCCTGGGGAATGGGGTGGGGCGAGTGCACACCTGAGGTTGAGAGCTACAGAGGAGAGCTGGAATCTGGTTCTGGGAGGAACCAGGCAATTACTGTCTCTAACAGGTCAGGAAGGAAGTGACTAAACTGACTCAATAATAGTTACCCTGAAGGGTAATCTTTGGCTAGGAGTTTCATTAGCAGCAGAAAATTACATTTTGTAGATATTGTTTTGTTTTATTCAAAATTCTTAAATGAAAAAAAAAAGTCTCAATTTCGTCTTCGCTGAAAAGAGGGGAAATGGAACAGGTAAGATTTTGATCTTGTCTATCAAATTTGACAAGAGGCTCAATGTCTCTGTGCTGCTCCCCATTGTTGACACTGATGCGTCCTGTGGAGATAGGGCAATCACTGGAAGCTCTGAGAAGGTGACAGGGTGAGGACAGAGTGGCTTTACACTGAGTGTCACTCTCCCACGTCCTGGTCTTTATCTTAAGTGTGAAATTTATTCTGAGGCAGACCTGTGGTCCAATATTTGACCACAAAAATGTTTATATATAATCTACAAAGGTCGAACTTGTAACAACCTAAATGTCTGCCATAGGAGATAAATGAAATGCCTCATGGTATTTCAAATCCATGAAATGAAATAATATATAACCTTTAAATTATATTTTCAAAAACTATGGCAAAGGGGGAACATTTTTAAATAAAATATTAATCTCCCAAAGATGATGCTGTATGAGACCACCTTCACATGAATTTTATGTATTTGCATACACATACACATACAAATATCTATTTTTTTCTCTTAGCCAGGACACCCTGAAAATTTTCCCATGTTTTTCAATATTTCCCAATATTGTTTTTTTTTTATAGAAAACTTGTATGACTTTTATTTTTGTTTTCTTTTTTAAAAAAAGAATTTAAAAATTTTGTTCTTTTTAGTTTTACATGATAGTAGAATGCATTTTGACATATCATACACACATGGAGTATGGCTTTCTATTCTTGTGATTGTACATGATATGGAGTTACACTGATCATGTATTCATATATGAACATAAGAAAGTCATGTTCAACTCATTCTACTGTCTTTCCCATTGCCATCCCCCTTCCCTGCCTCCCCACCACTCTCCCTGTCTAATCCAGTGAAACGCCACTCCTCCCTCCTCTGGCTATTGTGAGTCAGCATCCACTGATCAGAGAAAACATTTGGCCTTTGGATTTTTGGGATTGGCTTATTTTATCTAGCATGAAAGCCTCCAGTCCATCCATTTACCAGCAAATGCCATGATTTCATTGTTTTTTATGATTGAGTAATATTCCATTGTTGATGTGTACCACATTTTCTTTATCCATTTATCAGTTGAAGGGCACCTAGGTTGGTTCCATAGCTTAGCCATTATGAATTAAACTGCTATGAACATTGATGTGGCTGTGTCACTATTGTATGCTGATTTTAAGTCCTTTGAGTATATGCTGAGGAGTGGGATAGCTGGGTCAAATGGTGGTTCCATTCCAAGTTTTCTGAGGAATCTCCATACTGTTTTCCAGATAATTTCACCAATTTGCAGTCCCACCATAACATGAGTGTACCTTTTCCCTCATATCTTCACCAACGTTTATGGTTACTTGTATTCTTTTCTTTTTTAAGATGGACACAATATCTTTATTTATGTTATTTATTTTTATGTGGCACCGAGGAATAAACCCAGTCCCTCACATGTGGGAGGGAAGCGCTTTGCCGTTGAGCTATAACCCCAGCCCACACTGTTACTTGTACTCTTTGATAATTGCTATTCTGACTGGAGTGAGATGAAATCTGAACGTAGTTTTAATTTGCAGTTCTCTAATTGCTAGTGATGTTGAACATTTTTTCATACATTAGTTGACTGATCATATTTCTTCTGTGAAGTGTCTGTTCCATTCCTTTGCTCATTTATTGATTGGGTTGTTTGTTTTGGGGGTGTTAAATTTTTTGAGTTCTTTATATATTCTGGAGATTCATGCTCTATCTGAGGTGCAGGTGGCCAAGATTTTCTCCCATTCCGTAGGCTCTCTTTTCATGTTTTTTTTTTTCTATTATTTTCTTTGCTCTGAAGAAGCTTTTTAGTTTGATAAAATCTCATTTACTGATTTTTTATTTTACTTCTTGTGCTTTCAGAATCTTGTTGTAGAATTCAGTTCTTAAGCCAACAGGATGGAGATTTTGACCTACTTTTTCTTCTAGTAGGCACAGGTAATTACCTAAGTAATACATTCCTATATTCTGTAAACCACTGAACTATAGAATGAAATGAAACATCCCCTTCATCTTACCTTATTCTAATCCCAACCCCTGCTTCTACTTCCACAAATAACCACTGACTATAGTTTGGTGGATATCCTTCCAGATTACTTTTGTATATTCATTCATAAATGTAAATATGAATATACATACATTTCTCTTATGAGAGGGAAAAGCAGTGTGTAAATTAAATCAATATGCATGCTATTTTAACCAACCATTTTCTTATAGAGGATGCACAATTCATCCATAACTGTAAGTATCCTAACTCATGAATCTATATACAAGCCATCCAGTGTTGTCTATTTGTCTGCATTGATTTTCGTTCTAGATTTTTTTTTTAAGCTTTCTGCCTCTCTTTTACTTGTCCTCCACTGCTAACTTTTGACTTTGAAGTTTTACTTCACATTTTTACTGCTCTAGTTCCCTGACCCCGCCTAGGCCAGGGGTCTCAATACCCCCATTTTCTGGAGGCCGCATAATTTCTAGCCAGCATGGCCAGTTCAGGGACCAGGCACCAGCCCAGCTGCTCACTCACCAGAAAAAGTGTGTGAAAGGATTGTTGGGCTTAAGTGAAATGACTGTGAGCTAATGATTTGGAACCTCAGCTCAGTATGCTCCGGGACAGCCTTGAGTAATGGTTTTCCTAGTGGGGTATAGGGGTATGTGTGGTTTAAAGAAACGTGCTCAATATTATTTTTTTTAATTTTAACCTATTTATTTTAATTAGGTATATATGACAGAAGAATGCATTTTGGTTTATTATACACAATTGCAGCACAACTTTTAATTTATCTGTACACCATGTAGCCCCACACCATATGTGCAGTCATACATGTATCTAGGGTAATAATGTCCATCACATTCCACCATCTTTCCTGCCCCCATATCCCTTCCTCTCCCCACCCTCCCCTTTGCCCAAAGTTCCTCCATTTTTCCCATGCCCTCCCCCATTATGGATCAGCAACCACTTATCTGAGAGACCATTCAGCCTTTGAATTTTGGGGATTGGCTTACTTTGCTTAGCATAATATTCTCCAACTCCATTCATTTACCTGCAAATGCCATAATTTTATTCTCTTTTAATGCTGAGTAATATTTCATTTTGCATATATATCACAGTTTCTTTATCCATTCATCTGTTGAAGGGCACCTAGGTTGCTTCCAGTTTTGCTATTGTGAATTGAGCTGCTATAAACATTGATAGGCTGTGTCATTATAATATGCTGATTTTTAAGTCCTTTTGGTATACACCAAGGAGTGAGATAGCTGGGTCAAATGGTGGTTCCATTCCCAATTTTCCAAGGAAGCTCCATACTGCTTTCCAGATTGGTTGTACCAGTTTTCAGTCCCACCAGCAATGTATGAGTGTGCCTTTTCTCCCACATCCTTGCCAACACTTATTGTTGTTTGTATTCTTGATAACTGCCATTCTGACTGGTAAGAGATGAAATCTTAGAGTAGTTTTTATTTGCATTTTTCTAATTACTAAAGATGTTGAACATTTTTTCATATATTTATTGACTGAATGTACATCTTCGTCTGAGAAGTGTCTGTTCAGCTCCTTAACCCATTTATTGATTGGGTTGTTTGTTTTTTTGGTGTTAAGTTTATTGAGTTCTTTATATATCCTGGAGATTAGTGCTCTATCTGATATGCGTGTGGCAAAAATTTGCTCCTAAAATGTAGGTTCTCTCTTCACCTCATTGATTGCTTCTTTTGCTGAGAAGAAGCTTTTTAGTTTGAATCCATCCCATGTATTAATTCTTGACTCTATTTCTTGTGCTTTAGGAGTCTTGTTAAGGAAGCCAGGGCCTAATCTGATGTGATGAAGATTTGGGTCTACTTTTTCCTCTATTAGGTGCAGGGTCTCTGGACGAATTCCTAGGTCCTTGATCCACTTTGAGTTGAATTTTGTGCATGGTGAGAGATAGGGGTTTAGTTTCATTTTGCTGCATATAGATTTCCAGTTTTCCCAGCAACATTTGTTGAAGAGGCTATCTTTTCCCTGATGTATGTTTTTGGTTCCTTTGTCTAGTATGAGATAACTGTATTTAGGTGGGTTTTTCCTCTGTGTTTTCTATTCTGTACCATTGGTCTACATGTCTATTTTGTGCCAATACCATGCTGTTTTTGTTACTATACCTCTGTATAGTATAGATCTGATATTGTGATGCCTCCTGCTTCACTCTTCTTACTAAGGATTGCTTTGGCTATTCAGGGTCTCTTATTTTTACAAATGAATTTCATGGTTGCTTTTTCTATAAGGAATGATGTTGGGATTTTAATTGGAATCACATTGAATCTGTATAGCGCTTTGGGTAGTATGGCCATTTTGACAATATTAATTTTACCTATCCAAAAGCATGGAAGATCTTTCCATCTTCTAAGGTCTTCTTCAATTTTTTTCTTTAGTGTTTTGTAGTTTTCACTGTAGAGGTCTTTCACCTCTTTTGTTAAGTTGATTCCCATATATTTTATTTGTTTTGAGGCTATTATGAATGGGTAATTTTCCTAATTTCTCTTTCAGAGGATTCATCACTGATATGTAAAAATGCATTTGATTTATGGCTATTGATTTTAAATCCTGACAATTTGCTGAACTCATTTATAAATTCTAGAAGTTTTCTGGATCCTCTAAGTAGGATTTTGATGGAGTCTTCTATTTCCTTGCTTGAAATTGATCTGTTTAGATTGTGTATGTTCTCTTGATTCAGTTTGGGTTGATCATATGTCTCTAGAAATTTGTTGGTGTCTTCAAAGTTTTCTATTAACTGGTGTATAAGTTTTCAAAATAGTTTCTAATTGTCTTCTGTACTTAATAGTGTCTGCTGTGATATTTCCTTTTTCATCACAAATTTTAGTAATTTGAGTTTTCTCTCTCCTTCTTTTCATTAGGGTGGCTAAGGGTTTGTCAATTTTATTTATTTTTTCAAAGAATCAGCTTTTTGTTTTGTCAACTTTCTGAATTATTTCTTTTGTTTCAATTTCATTGATATCTGCCCTGATTTTAATTATTTCCTGCCTTCTACAACTTTTGGTGTTGGTTTGTTCCTCTTTTTCTAGGACTTTGAGCTGTAACATCAGGTGGTTTATTTGTTGAGTTTTTCTTCTTTTAATGAACAAACTTCATGCAGTGAACTTTTCTCTTAGCACTGCCTTCATAGTGTCTCATAGGTTTTGATAAGTTGTATCGGAGTTCTCATTTACCTCTAAGAATTGTTTTTATCTCCTCCCTGACGTCTTCTGTTATCCATGGGTCCTTCAATAGCATATTGTTTAGTCTCTAGGAGTTGGAGTAGCTTCATTTTTTATTTTATCATTGATTTCTAATTTCATTCCATTATGGTCAGATAGACTGTAGGGTAGTATCTCTATTTTTTTTGTATCTGCTAAGACTTGCTTTATGGCATAACATATGGTCTATTTTGGATCCATGTGCTGCTGAGAAGAAAGTGTATTTGCTCGTTGCTGGATGGAATATTCTATATATGTCTGTTAAGTCTAACTTATTGATTATATTATTGAGCTCTATATTTTCTTTGTTTAGTTTTTGTTTGGAAGATTTATTCGGTGGTGAGAGAGGTATATTAAATTCACCCAGTATTATTGTGTTGTGGTCTATTTGATTCTTATAGTTGAGAGGGTTTGTTTGATATACATAGCTGCCCCATTGTTTGGGGCATAGATACTTATGATTGTTATGTCTTGTTGATGTATGGTTCCCTTAATCAGTATTAAATGTTCTTCTTTATCACTTTTTACTAGCTTTGGTTTGAAGTCTACTTTATCTGATATGAGGACAGAAATGCCTGCTGTTTACTTGGTCCCTATGAGTGTTACGTTTTTCCCCACCCTTTCACCTTCGGGCTGTGGATATCTTTCCCTGTGAGATGAGTCTCTTGAAGGCGGCATATTGTTGGGCCTTTTTAAAAATCCAATCTGTCAATCTATGTCTCTTAATTGATGAGTTTAGGTCATTCACATTCATAGTTATTATTGATGTATGATTTGTATTTGTGGGATGGCATATTAAATTAGAAACTTTAAAAGTAAAGCTTAAAGATAAATCACAGTAGCAGGGGAGGCTGGGTATAGGATATAATGGGAACTCTCTGTGACTCTTAAAATTTTTCTATATCTAAAATTACTCTAAAATTAAAGATTTATTTAAAAAAAAACCCTAATGCTTGCAACATCTTATTGATTGGTGGGTATACTTAGAAGTTACAGAGATTCTCAATCAGGAGTATAGTCTCTCTGACTCTGTGCAAGAAACCAAGAAACCCAAGTATATAATCCGATGGTAAATATCACCTAGACTGAAAATTCAGAAATAATAAGAAAAGCAATCTGAACTGCAATACACAGTAATAGAGCAAAGTTTCCAGTTGGGGGTGAGCAAAGGAATGGAATTCAGAATTTGATGATAGGTTTTTATAATTGAATAAATTATTTATATCAATCGACATGTTTTGGTTGAGATATAAGGGATCCACACAAAGCTCATATGTGAGAAAATTCAAGAACATTCTGAGGGGAAATGACTAGATTATGAAAGCTTTAACCTAACAGTGGATTAATTCACCAATAGGATTAATGGTGAATGGAGGTGTCTGCTTCCTAGTTGCCATGTCCTGCGTTATTTTTCTCTGCCACACTTTTCTGCCATGATGTTTTGCCTCACCTTGGATCCAGAGTTACGGAGTTGGCCAGCCATGGGCTGAACCTCTGAAACCATAAACCAAAATAAAATTTTCCTCCTCTACATTGCTGTTGTCAGGTCTTTTGATCAGAGTGATGCAAAGCTGACTAAAATCCAAAGCAGGTACTCAAATTTGCTTATAATGAAACCTCATACTAAATAGTTAAAATATAAATATTGGAAAAATGCATTTTTCCAAGTATGCTTCAAAGGATAGGACTAAGTGTCATCTGAAAAGTAAAATTTTGTATTCAAAATTATATTCAAAATGTTTAAGCAAAATGAAGCAGTATTTTCTCCTCTCAGAACTCTGTAGAACCTTTGGCTGCTAATGAATCTGATGAATCCACAAGAAATAGAAGTGAGCAAACTTCCCTGACCATGGCATCATTACTCTAGTGATGGGAATGTTCTATCGTCTGATAGCTATGTTGGGCCACTGACCAGTGCCCATGCATAACTGAAATTTTAGCAAACTTAAATCTCATGTGGCTACTGGCTATCATATTGAATAGGGCAGAATTAGGGCCTCCCAAGGACCAAAATTCCGAAGAACCGACCTTAGAAACATTTCTATAGAACCACTATTTTCAAAATTTTGGGTCTCAGGATCCTTTGACACTCTAAAAAAAAAAAAAAAAAAAATCACTGAGGACCTCAAAGAGTTTTTGTTTGTGTGAGTTGTTCCTACTGATGTTTATGCTATTAGAAATGAACACTGAAAGATTTAATAATGCTTATTAATTCATTTTAAAATATCATCAGTTGTTTTCCTTCAAGTGAAAGGCTTTTATTTAATTCCAGGAAAATGTCTGCTAAATACTCTCATCTGCATTACCATAGTTCATCTCATCAGTTGTATTTTTAAGTAAAAATAGTAATCTGTGAAAAAAGCAGCTGATTCAATCAGCCACTCCAGCAAACAGTGTTCAAACTCACATATTTCAGTAAGCAGCACAAATGCTGGATGTGTGCCATCATTTCTTCAAGGACTAAGTTTTCATAGAATTAGTATTTTTTATTGCATCTTTTAATTTTTTTTTTTTTTTATTTCAAGTGTGTGGCAGCCAGTCCTGTTCCGGTGAGTACATTGACCTTGCTGCTAAGACACCAGCAGTTTTACCTACTATAAAACTTGCCTTGGCAGCATCAATGGAAAAGGCATTAAAAGAAAGGGTCTGTGGGTCATCAAGACTCTGTGGATTACTTTTTGAGAAAAGCTGATATAGAGAAAGTAGGGGGGCGGGTAGGAGGAAGAAACTGAAAGAGGAAAAATCCAGGAAACTGAGCCCTTAACTGATATTGATAAGAACACTGGTGAGAGTTCAAACAGTTTATGACACATACTTAGGTTCACGGAGAAATCTAAAAAGAATCTCTCTTTGGAAATAAATAGTTGTAGCAACTAAAATGAGAGTACCAGTCGTTTATATTCTCTGAAATAGGACTGTCAGTTATTCACTTAAGAGTAGCTTAATAGTAGAAATCAGCTAATTTGGGGTTCCCAGAACTATTTTTTTTTACAGATGAAATAAACTGGGAAAAGGAACAAGAGAAATAATGTCATCTTCTATAGTCTAAAAATGTGGTACTTTAATTTTGCACAGCCCAGAGCCCATGTCAAAACATGATCAAATTCCTTTCCACATTCATTCTTGTTTCCAATCCCTGACTTCATTTCTCTCTTATAACAGCCAAGGATTTATTTTTTCTTCCCACATGAATGGGCTTGATTCTATCAAGCACAAATCTTTTGTCACTACACCACACCTGGTTTCTCCCCTCCATTTCAATGTGAACTTTGGAGTTTGTACTTTAAATGATTTTTCCTGCCTTTCTCTCCACCTTATTTATTCCCTTTCACTTTTATCCAGCAGGCAGTATATACTATTGCATACAATGGGGAAAGAGGACAAAGGTCATTTAACCACAGCTGGTTTTGCAAGCTGTTGGCTTTGCCCTCATGATATGGCAAAATTCTCTAGTTCCTTAATGGCTTACAATATCCAGAAACCTTGATTAAAAAAGGCTTCACTTGGAGAGTTATCAACGATAGGAACACAGTTTAATAACATAAGCAATCATTTGTGTTCCTATAACACATGCTTTGAAAGAATTCCAAAGTGAATTAGAAATATTACTCACTTCCCTCTAATTCCCATAGCAAAGACCCTTGTCTTCTATTTTCTAAGTGGAAGGAGAATTTCCAATAACCTTGCTCCCAGTAGGAAGATAAAGGCTAAGTGCTCCTGAAGGCTGACAGGCAAGGAATATCCCATGACCACTTTCTCTTCCCCACCTACAGCCCTGTAGCTTCATGCAGAGTGTAACCCTTTGCATTCTGTAGCTGGGATAAAACACATTCTGATTCACAATTAATCCCTCACGTTCTGGTTATGCAGCTGACCTATGGTATTGGGTTCTGAAGCATTAATAGCCTGGGTGGCTATTTAAAAGAAAAGAAGAAAGTGTGCAATTATATTAAGTTTTTCAAAATAGGGGCTGGGGAGTGCTCAAATAGGGAAAATATTTGCAGAAACATGATACCTGTGCAACTGATTCAAGCCAAATCTTTTAAATTTCTAACTGCACAAATAATTATATGTGATGACGATATGGAACTCAGTTTCATACAATGACAAAAAAAGCTGATCCTATATTTGCATCATCTGTATTGGAAAGAAACTCTTTTGATGTATAGAAGTACTAAAATCAAGAATCTGAAAAATAATTTTCACAGTTTTATGTTGTTTTCTTTCTCAAATTTCAAGAGGAAAAGTAGTTATGGAAATTCAGAAAAGACCAAATGTGAAAATGAAATTGGTTGACTGATAAACATTGGAGTTCCTCAAAGCTCTTACTGAAGCTGGTTCTAGTAACTGGTTCTACAAAGGGCCATTGGCAGGAAAAGTATACTGTGGAGTCTGAGTTTTACTTTAGAGATAACAACTGTTACTAAATTTTGTTTTTCCTACAAGTGTATGACAGTGTAGAATGTAGTCACTACCAAGACAGCACTAGTATACTAACATGATTTGTGCTAAGGCAGCAGCAGTTTTGGGCATTATAAAACTTACCTTGGATACTCTGAGCTGCCCTGCCCAGTGAGTAGGAAGGGGGATGAAGCAGGATGAGGCACAGCCCAACCAAAGTCTTTAAAAGCTGCACTGTCCCCAAAAGAAGGCACTTTCTGAAGAGTCTCCCCTCCCCAAATTGCTGAACACATATCACTCATTTGGCACCTTAGACTTGGATATCATCTTTGGACTCCGTAACCACTGACCTCATAACTCACTCTACTTTTAAGCCTTTGTCTTGTCTTTCTCTTAGATGCCACTTTAATAGATATCCTGCCACAATTTTATCACTTTGACTATTGTCTTTCCAACCTGACCTTTCGCCCAGGCCCCTCTAACTATATTCCACCTGTAGACAGTCCTCTATCTTCTGGCATGGCCTCAGTGACCACTAGTGCTTAGTATTCAGCAAAGTGACAACATCTGGAAATGTTTCTTTTAATGCTGATTTTGAAACTTGGGCTGTATTCTTAGAAGGGACTGCAAATAACATGCTCCTACACGTGTGACACTCACACATTTAGGCACTGTGCTTAAATACTTGTATTAGTCAGCTTCCTGTTACTATAATGAAATACTTGAGAGCCAAATACCTTATAAATTTAGACATTTTAGTTTGGCTCAAAGTTCTGGAGACTGCAGTCCAAGATCAGATAACCCCATTGCTTTGGGCCTCTGAGGAAGGCAGCATACTTGGAGGAATGAACTGCTTTTGTCCTGAGCCAGAAGCAGACACTGACTGACTGGGGTCTCATAACCACCTGTAAGAGTACACTCCCAATGACCCTAGGTCCTCCCATAAGGCCCCACCTTGCCAACAGCATCTCCCCATAGCACCATCTCAGGGACCAAGCCTTTAACACATGGACCTTTGAGACCACTATTCATATTCAAACTCTAGCACTACTGGAGAAATAAGCAAGGACTAGAAAAAGAGACAAGTAATACATGTGACCTAAATAAAACCTACGGTTTTATTTTATTTTTTTATTTTATTTTTTTAAACCTACGGTTTTACATGGCTTAGTCTCTGTGGGAAGCAGTTTAATTTCTGAATGGTAGTTAAAAGTTTATGTCAATATTTATTTGTACTTTTCAAATCATATGAAAAGGGATCCCAGTTTAATTTGCTATATTTAGAGGCTAATCACCCAGAGACCATTCTATGCTAATCCTCTCAAACACTTTCCAGTACTGGTGGCAAAACTCCCTATCTCTAAGTTCTTCGTTTGTTGACAGGTTTAGCTATTTTCACTAGATCTTTGCATTTCTCTTCTCCCTTTATGTTCTTGTTTTATGTTCTTCCACTACAGAAAAGATTCAGAATTAGGCCAACCAAAACTGCTGTTTGGCATGTGGCATGTGGGAGGATGCAAGGAGTGAAGAACATCAACACAAGAATATTTCAACTCCCTCACACATATAATCATGTAATTACCAAAGAAAGTAATAAGCAGTCTACATTGCTAGGAGCGCACACAGCTACCTTGAACATAAAAAGGAAGAAATAGCTATTTCTATCTTTTTCTTTTAGGTCAAAGTTTGAGAAACACTTGAAATGAAGTAATATTTGAGAGGGTCTCAAAAGTTGATTTGAATAGGCAAGAAAGGAGAGAAGAAATATCCTGGGTAAAAGAACCCACACAGGGCTGGGGTTGTGGCTCAGTGGTAGAGCACTTGCTTTGCACATGTGAGGCACTGGGTTTGATACTCAGCACCACACACAAAAAAATTAAATGAAATAAAATTATTTTTTTAAAAAAGATCCCACACATAGAAGTGTAGAAATATATAGGCGAGGAGAACTTCAGTCCTTCTATAATGTCATAGTTTAGGGTGGAAGATGGTACAGGTGATGGAAAATGAAGATGAAGAGGTGATAGATGCTTTTTCAATTTAAAGAACTTGAACTTTTAAAAAACATAATTTTGGGCAGCAATTGTGAAAAAGAATAGGAATAAACAAGTCTACAGAAAAGAAGATTAGCTAGGGTGCTCTTACAACAATCTACATATCCTATGATGAGAAATAGGATACCTAGAAATAGGGGTAGCAAATAAGGGAATTAGATATTTGACTCAAAAGACATTTAGGAGGCACAGAAGGAACCAGACTTCATAAAGGCTCAGATTAGAAGAGCAAATGAGAAGGATGAGTCTAGGATGTCTGTTTTGATTCCTATTTGGGGATACAGACAAATTTTGGTGCTACTGAATTTAACAGTGACTATAGGTTCTTTCAAAAAGATAGAAAATATCTTCTAGTGTAACAAACTGATGAAGAGAGAATGTACTTGGAGCTTGAAAGAGTTCTGTACTATCTGACGTCTCTCTAATGCCATTCTGGAGGATGGGTGACAACCTAATTCTAAAAGTCTACAGGGAGAGAACTTTACAGTCTTGTATTAACCACCTGCCTATTTACTACATATTCATCAGATAATGTTCAGCATCCTAAAGTTGTCATGCTACAGTTTAAAGCCTATTTATTTTCTCATTCAGTGGAGGATGGGCATACTCCTTTATCTGTCTGGAAGAAATTCTTATTATGGTGGATTAATGGGGACTCATGATGTAGTCAGATATTCCTTGATATCTGCATATGTCTAGTTCACCACTCTAGGTGCTGTAGGTGGTTGACACTCTGCTGACTAACAGAGCTAGTCTAAGAATAAAAAAAGTCAGATCTAGAAGGATATGAGAAATTACTGACTCAGATCTCTAAATTTTACATTCAAAGAAAACTTTAAGCTGTTTAAGTTCAGTTCCTTTTATTCTTCTTAAAAGGATGTATCCTTGAATTCTTCACATATCTGTGATTTTTATTGGAGCATCTCAAAAATTTTTTTCTTTCCTCTTTAGCTACATCCTTGGAGCTGCTTCTATTGAACAGTATTAATCTAAGAGGAAATAGAATGACTGATTTACCTCTCAATTTTTATTTATACATTCCAGTTTCCTTTCTTTAAAAAAAAAAACCACTTCATTGTACAAACAACAAAATTCAGAGCAAAAATTGCCCAATTCTATCACTTTAATAAATCAATATTTTAGTACAGTGATATTACATTCTATTCTTTGTCCATAGACATATTCAAATTTTATTGCTTTTTGTGATACAAAGGAATTTTATAATCTGTGTTTTATATTTTCATTTAGAATTATGCTATGTCCATTTTCCCTTTTAACTATGACCTCATCATTCCTTATACTTCTTTTTTGAATCTTATGAGGTAGTCCTGCCCTATCTTTGTCCATGATCAAACAACAGAGACACTTCTAAACATATACATGGATTTTTTTAAAAGTTGTTTAAAATTGTAACCATAAACATTTCACTGAAACTTGCTTTTTAAAACTGTATTTAATGTTTCTTACATTCATTATTTTTAAGAGCTGCATATTTTTTTTTCATACTAGGAAGAGCCTAGAATGACATTCAGATTGTCTCTGGTATTTTTTCTCCCTACTATCAAAAATACAAAAAACCATGTTGGCATACATCTCTACTTTTCTGAAAGACTAATATTTAACTTGTAGGTACTGAGTGAACTGGCTGGCAGTAGGACCCTTAGACCTGTGACCCATAATGGAAGATAATTGCCAGGGCCTCTTAGGTTGTTCCCTTTCCCATGGGGCAAAGAGCCTACAGGTCAAAGGGGATGTACCAAACAGGTCTGTCACCCTCTTTTAAACTATTTGGACAAATGAGATGCTGGAATGCCCTACTGAAAGATCCTGAACCCATTCACAGCCCTACATGGATCTGTTTCCCAGTTCTACTATCTTGAGAGCAGCCTCTGCCTCCAATGACTCATTCCTAGGCCTGAGAGGTAGGCAAAGGGTGCTGAAGGTACAGACAGAGCTTGGTCGTGCAGACCAAGGGTCCATCTGTAAATGCAATAACTATCCTTAGTGAAGGAGGAGGAAGGTGGGAGGCTATATTCCTGTGCTACCATGTATATTTCTAAACTTATTCTAAGAGACCAGTGTTACCTTTGTACCAAAACCGGAAACAGACCTCAAAAGAAAACTATAGACCCACATTGTTTATGAATATAGTCACAAAACCACACAAGAAAATGGAAACTTATGTCCATGCAAAATTCTGTACATAAATATTCATATCAACATTATTCATAATAACTCAAAAGTAGAAACAACTCAAATGTTCACCAACTTATTCATGGGTAAACAAAATGTGGTATATCTGTATGATTTAATATTATTTGACTGTAAAAAGGAATAGAGTAGTGAAACATGCTAAACCATGGGTGAATCTTGGAGACATTATGCAAAGGAGCCAGTCACCAAAAGTCATGTTATTTCAGGTATATGATGTGCACAGAATGGCAAATCCTTAGAAACAGAAAGTAATTAGTTTTACCAGAGAACAGGAAGAGAGAAGAAAATAGACAAGGGTTGCTAATAGGTACCAGGTAATAAGACATTTTCTGAAATGAATGGTGATGCTTATATAAGTTTAAAGAATCACTGAAGAACATTGAATTGTACAGTTTACAAGGCTAAATTTTATCAACAACATCTCAATAAAACTGGTATTTTTTTTTTTAAAGCACATCCTGGTATTGACCCATGGGCCATTATTTTGTAACTCCCTATTTAGACCAAGTAAGTTAGATAGCTTTACATTATTATAAGAAATACCTGAGATAATCAGCTTACAGAGACAAAAGGTTTATCTTGGCTTACAGTTGTAGAGGTTTCTGTTCATGGTCGGTGAGCCCTGTTGCTTTTGGTTCTATGGTGAGGCAGCACATCATGGCAGGGAGCTTGTGGTGGAGCAAAGTTGTTTACCTCCTGGCTAGAACACATCCACACACACAAAAGGATAGAAAGGGATCAGGGTCCCACTCTTGCCTTCATGGGAACACCCCCAATAACAGGAAGACCTCCCACTAGCTTACACCTCTTAAAAGTTCCACCACCTCCCAACAGCACCAGAGCCTGGGGATTAAGTCTTTAATACAGAGGGCATTGGGGGACTTTCCTCATCCAAACGATAGTACCATTACTTACTGATGGAGAAGAAAGTCCATGGAATATTGTTAACTTTAAAACAGAAAAACAACTGGGCGTGGCGGCACATACTTGTAATCTCAGCTGTTTAGGAGGCTGAAGCAAGAGGATCACAAGCTCAAGGCCAGCCTTGGAAACTTAGTGAGATCCTGTCTCGAAATAAAAAGGGCTGTGTATGTAGCTTCATTGTAGAGCATTACTTATCACGTGCAAGGTCCTGGATTCAATCTCCAGCACCACAAATGCAAACAAACAAAAACATAAGAACAAAATGGGAAACGAGACAGAAAAACAGGCTAGAAAAAGGGGGAAAATGACATCAAGAAGTTTGTTTTACACTTTGTATAAATATGTGTGTGTGTAGCAGAGTATGATTATGAATTAAAACAAACACACATATGTATTTATATAAGTACAAATGTGTATATAGATATGTATGTGCATATATACATATATATGTGTATGTGTGTGTATATACATCTGTGTGTGTGTGTGTGTGCACGTGTGTGTAGCAGAGTTAAGATTATGGGTTCTGAAGTCACCTTGACTAGGTATGAATCCCAGATCTGCCATTAGTGGCCTATGTATTCTTGGGGATGATAATAATACCTAACTCCTAGGGCTCCCCTAAGGACATACAGCACTCAGAATGGAGCCTGGCGCATCATAAGCATTGAGGGAGCATTAGTTCCTTTCATTACTCACTCTAAGTGAAAAGTAGCTTGAGTAATTTAATGAGGTGATTTTCATTTGGGGTACAAAAGGTCTGGTCACAACCAACATCATAGCAAGAATGTCCTCTGCTCAGCACCCTCCAGCTCACTCTCCAGTCATGAGGCTGGCAGCAAGGATGAGGAGGACGGATCATTCATGTACACTACAGGAGCTATTCTTATCTCTAGGGGTTATTGTTAGCACCCTCAAAGGCTTTTCTTTTTCAGTCTCTGAAATACATTGTGGGAAATTAATTGGTTTTCTCAGTCTAATTTCTAGTGTCAGCTGTGACATCACAAAGTCAGCTCCCCAGATGGCACCGACTGGGCCTGTTATCAGCATCTTTAGCACTGATGCCAAAATGAAATGGGTCCAGCAGCCTAATCAAAATTTACATGCTAATAGGTAGTCCCTGGTGAATGAAGTTAAGCAGAAAATCAATAAATTAGCAGGTACCGTTCCTCTAACAAAATCTTTAAAGACTTGAAGTAATAATAAAATACCAAGGAGTCGATCTCCTGGCCTGACAAAAAATATTATGTATCAAAAGATATATATATATATATATACACATAAGTATGTGTGTATATACGTGTGCACATATGTAGCAGAATTAAGATTTAAGGAAGAAATATAGCATTAGAAATGAAAGAAAAAGAAATCCAAAAGGGAATTATAAACCCAAATTAGTTTTCTGTGTTTTAGTTAAATTGAGATTTTTTTTTTTAGCAAAAGTTAATATTTTGAAGTAAACTTGGTTTTCACTTAAAGAGCAATACAGAATTCCAAAGATTTTAATGTTTTGTTCTCTGTGAAAGTCCACTGGGAAGTATTCAATTTTTCATTATTATCTCAAGATATTTGTGTGATCCATACGCTCCTTTTGTCCATTCTGCAGCTCTTAGCCATCTGTCATGTTTTCTGGAGAGCCTGATAAACACATTTAGTCTAAACCATATGGTCATAAAACCTGTCATTGTGTCATAGTCAAGGTCTTTTTTTTTTTTTAACAAAAATTCATTTGACCACCATTACTTCTTCAAGAATGTTATCCTAATCTCAAAATCAAACTTTGGACCCACAATAAATCAGCTTTGAGTATTTGAGTATGTGTCTACTTTTAGTAAAATGCCTGGATAATAGATGTTTTGAAGTGGTTAAGTTTTCTCATCAGTTTTGTTGAAATTCTCTGATGGCTTTTGAACCATTTGTCATATTGACCTGCCCGGGTTTTGACTTTTTTTTTTTTTTTTACTTCTGATGCTTTTTCCCCCAAATCATCCTCAGCTACCAACCCATTCCCATGATATCTTTGGCTGTGTCATCATGAAAACTGTACCACCTCTGAATCTTTATCTTGAGCACCCCGCATCTAGTTTGACTTTGGTGCTACAACTCAACAATTCCATTGATTGTACCACATTTTTCTTTTTCTTTTTTACTACTCATCATCTCCCTCAATCTATGAACCATAGAATCACATCTATTAAAAGCACTATTCCTTTCCCTCTCCTTGGACTCACTTTGCAAAGCTCTATCCTTGGTTATACTCTACTTTCTACTTACTCCATTCCTGCATTCAAAAAGCTAATGGAAAAAAAAAAAAAACACCTCACCAGGATGACTAATACGTTCAATTATAGATTATAAATCTCAGGTGTACTAAACCCTGCTCAGCAATCCTCTACTGCTCTATAAATGATCTCCCAAATCACGCATCCCTTTTCACATTTTCTTCCTGTTCTCTCCTACACCTTTCTCTCACCATTAATAGGTTACATCTCCTATCTCAACATTCTCCTCCAGCTACTGCCTAAATTTTCCCCCCTCCATATTCTCCCCTCATTTTTTTCTCCTTAACTATCTTTGGATTGCTTTCCTCCCTACTCTGGTGCATCTGCTCTTGAAAGGGTCACTAATAAACTCTATCACACACGCAAACATTTGTGTCTGTTAATAAAGGAATTAAATATTTATCTTGAGTTCATGCAGAACTTTTCTCTTGTCCACTCACCTGCGTGTGATCTCTGCTGGAAAGACTAGGGCACATGGGTTCAGCATTGCCCTCCATGTTCTCCTTCTTAAGCTTGTCTGTTCTCCTTATGATGGGCTGCATACTGGAGCATGTTTAGGCAATTCCTTATGGAAATACATAAAGAAATATGACTGGCTTCACAGAGAAAAAGTTGATGAAGAAATGGTTCAGAAACAGAAGGAGAGAGAGTAGATGAGCAGAGGGGTAGGGGAGCACTGGCCCTATGGGTGTGATGGTTGGTTACTGGACTGGGTGGCATATTTGGTGTTCCTGGGCCCAGAATGGTAGATGCTGGTAGCAATCCCTTCCCATCACAAACACCCACACATTTTCAATCACTTCCCCCAAGAGGACTGAGAATTAATGAATGGAATGGCACAGTCATTTTTTGCTTCATATTTTACAGCAAATGTACCTTCTGTATATAATTTGCTAAAGACATAATTCATGAAACACTTCTACCCACAATATTTTTATGGTATGTTAATAGCCTTTTAGCTTAATGCTTTTGTGCCTTGCAAGCTAATTCTGGAATGCATTAAGTGTGTTAAGTCAGGGTTAGATGCATGGGGATTTAAACCTGCTGAATGGAATGAGAGAGAGGGATCCTTTGACAAGCAGTTTGGAGACAAAGTGACACATCAACGTTCAACAATATAATTGCTGCAAAAGAGGCCATTATCCTCTTTGTATTTGTTTATGAGGGAACATGTAAAATTAGAGGAGGTTAATATACTTCTTTGAAAGGGAGAATTTAGGAAGTCAAGCAAATAATTTCCTGAGCCATTACTGGGAAGAAGTCATTCAAGAATGATGCTTGACCTTCAGGGGGCACTGTGATAGACCATTGTGGTATGTACCATCCAAAAGCGGCTCCATAAATTTCTCCCTCCTGGTGTTTACTCCCTTTGGTAATCCTCTGTCCTTGAGTACCCACTGTTTGAACAGTGTGGTTCCAGTAGAGTTCCAAGTACAGACTCTTTTCAATGAATAGAATATAGGGAAAAGGATGGCATATCACTTCTGAGACTCAGTTACAAAGAACAGACACTTGTGTCTTGCTTGCTGCCATGAGGCAACTTGCCGTGCAGTGAGCTTCTCCAGGAAAGGTCTCTGGCAGATATTATGCAAATTTAAGCAAGTTGTTTAACTTCTCTGGGATTCAGTTTCTTCATGAAAAAGCTGGTGTTGAAACTGGAGTGGACTTTAAGAACTGCAAATATTTTATTCTAAGCTCCACCCCCAAATCTCTTTCTCATTAGCTGGAAACTCCATCAGGAGGTTTTCCCCATGGACTTTACCTGCAGTTACTACTCAGGTGGAGAAATTTTAGATGGTGAGATAAATGGAGATAGAATATCTATGGATACCTTTAAAGATAGTACAGACAGATAAGTTCTTGTGTTGCTATGAAGCAGCTACAGGGTAGTGGTGAAAGCAACAAAGATAAACTGACTGTTTTCAAATTTTTAGGGTACAGTGGGCTTCCTCCTTTCTGATATATGCAGACATATAACTGATCATATTTCCTTCTTTCCTTGGCTGCAAGGAAGCTTAGAGAAAACTCAAGTTCAGTCACAGTTACTGCGTCCCATATGTGTTTGTATTCTTTTTTCCTGTCTTAATTTTTCCACTGGTAGGTTATCACATGTCTTTTTGTTGCAAGCCAGCTCCAGTCCTTTATGGAAAATCTTGGAGGCATAAATAAATATAAGAAACAAACATATGTGTTTTGACTTTTTAAAAAATCTAATTGTGATAACACACACACAGAAATTGCAAATATGGAGATATACTTCTATCTTGATTATTTTCAAAGTGTAAATAATGTTGCTATTGTTTGAAAGGGAAGACCAAGATTTAAATCAGCATAATGTAAAAAAAGCATAAGGCTGAAAAATGAAAGAAAACACAATTGCAACAATATTTGTACCGTTTTTATTTGTAAAAATAACCATCTGAATGCATTTCCATAGTATATTACAGTTAAGTACTTCATTACGTTATTAGAGCATTCAGTAGTTGCAAAAGTATCAAACTGTGCTTGAGAAGATTCAGATTGGTTCAAAGTCATTCACTGAACTAAAAACAATTTTCCTCATTTTTACAGTCATGACATTTACCAGAGTCATTTAACTCCAATTTACATAAGAAAACATTACAGACAAAATCCCACTGAAATCATCAAACAATATTTTATGCTGTTACAAATATGTTATGCAAAATATAACACTGGCACCAAATTTGTATCATCGTGCGTTGTAAAGATATATTGCACATGCTAAAGCATAAAGAATGTAGACAAAACTACTAAACAAAAGGTACTTGCATTGAATCTTTATATCACTGCATAAGAAACTCATAGAATTACATTTTATACACACACTCAGATTGTCACTATCTCAAAACGCTTTTCCTCTATAATACTGACCTATGGTTTACAGTTTTGTAAGAAGAAAGCATTTTAGCACTGCAAAACCAAATGTAATTCCTATAGAAAACTTTAGCATTTTCATTTCAAAGCAGAGAAAAAGGGAAAGGGAGGGGAAGACACTTTATACATTCAAAGAAAGGTTACAATGAAAACTCACTGGTATTATATTGCTCTGATAACACTCAAATGAAAAAAATACAAAACATTTCACATAACATTTTCAGAATATACAAATATAAAAAGGCACTCTAACTTCATTTCACATGACAAAAAATGGGATGAGTTTTCAACCAACACAACAGATAAGCAAACCAAGTTGCTCAACAGTACAAAGATTAACTAGTGCAGCAAATCCATTTGATGTTTTGCTCTAACTGAATAATAAAACAATAAGTCAAGCAGCTGTTTACTGCCTAAAGTACCAAAACATACTATGGTGCCCTTTTAGTAGTGATAAATAGAAATCCCCTGAGCTATTTACTGTAGAATCATAGCAGGTTTTAGGCAATTTGGAGATAATGATGTATTTACCAAAGATAGGCAGACACTGGCGAATCGGTAAGTGCAATGAAACATGATCACAGGGCTGTGGTTAAAATACAGTCTAAAAATAACACATTTAGGTAAAAGCACTAAGCATTAAGACTAAAAAACACATTTTCTGGTTTTTTTTTTTTCTTAGAAAGCTATGTTGCAAACAATTTTATTTCTAAAAGATGTAATTTGAAACACACAGAAATTACAGTTTTTAAAGTCATTTCTTAAAAAAAAATTTGGTCTCTCTTAAGAAGGAGAAGTGGGGAGAACAAAGGAGAAAGAGATCTATACTGATTCAATGAACAGTTCATTGTGAGCATGATTTCATTTTGTTCCTTTGTCCTCCTTCTATCGGAAAGACAGTGAGGAAAAGTCAAAATGCAGCTTCACGGAGATAATGCCTCAAGGTAGGTCACTGTTTTGCTGAAAAGATCCACGTACTCTCTGCTACTCTACAGGAAAAATGTTAATGCTGCCTCGCCATTTAACACAGGCATTTCATTTCCTGCTTTAAATACCAACCGAGTAAGGCTCCCATTCACTTCTAGAAAAAGACACCTCAGTGTGTCATGCTCTTCAATATCGGAGCTCCTTGTTTTCAGTGTTTTGGTAAAGATAGGTCATTATTGTTCATTAGCAATCTGTTTACATTTTTAAAAATTCATCTTCTGTAAACAAAAAGAACAGAAGAAGGAGAGAAAATACCACACCGAGTTTAAAAAACAATGATGATGGTGTTGAAAATCTTTGATGAAATTAATAACGGTTCTGTAAGACCTTTGAACAAGTTCTCATGTGTGAAGAACTCAACATGAGTTTTAATTAAATCCAGGATATTAAAAGAGTAAGATTAAATAAAGTCTTTTACAGTTAGAAGAAAAAAATAATACAGTATCTGTGTTTGATTCAGATATGATAGAACACTGTTTTGAAAAATATCTCACACACACTGTGAGATAGAAATTTCCAGGGTGAAAATGGAACTTATTATAAAATGTTGACTAGAACTGCCCTATTGCAACACATTTCTTTCCTGTCTCTTCCTCAAGGGGAATATAGCACTTGAGCTGGTGATTCTGATTTCTTCTCTTGGCACAGTGTCCACGCTGACATCATTTCCCATTAGGGTTGGGGACCAGGTAAGATTTTTCAGTGTATTCAGGGTAATTTCTGGGTCTCTCTTTGGCCCACCTTTGTGTATATGACCCACTATACACTTTAGCTTTTGTCTTACAGAAAGCATGTGGATGGCCATGTCTTACACACTCTATGCTGGCTGCAGACTGGGACTGAGTGATGCATGAACCTGAGGGTGGACTGGAAACCTTAGCAGTGGAAATGCTGGGTTTGGACAGGGGGCTGCTGGCTAGCCCAGGGTCAAGGGTGTTTTTCTATTTTTTTTTTTCACTCCAAATAAGATACATAACAATTAAAACAAGGAACAAACAGTTTCCTCGGCATTTGTTTCATTTCAAATAAATATAAACACATTTACATCAAAAGTATACAGACATTTTCTCTAGTTTGACAAAAAAATAAACTGTGGTCAACACATCATCAGTTACAAATGTTAAGCCATCAACTAGAAATCTGTGTCATAAGAAATATAAAATACAACGAAGACTGGTACACAAAAAGATTACACTTTAACTCCATAGAAAAGCTACTACAGTTCTCACTTTCATTTTGAAGGAAAAAAAATTAAATCTTCCACTTTAGACTGAAGCATTTTGGTCCTCACATATAGCTGGCTGATGAGCTACATACATATATATATATATATATACACAGATATGTGTGTGTGTGTGTATGTGCATAATTTTTAAAGTCTCATTCTTCTTTTTGTACAGCTGTTCCAGGTGCGGAACGGGGTCCATTTGACCTAGAAGCTTTGGCAGAGGGAGTAGACACAGTATTCACTATGTTGATTTCATCATGGAGCAACTGGCAATTGGCTTTAATTTCCATATCACCCATCTCTACTTTCTGCTTTCACTTTCATTGTTCCCTTTTGCAGTCATACTTCCACCCACTTGGCATGACCTTGACTGAGAAGCTCATTTAACATTTTACTATTGATGAACAATGCTGACAATTCAGACTTTTTAAGAAAGTTAGTATTTTGATTTAAGGAGAAATTAACAAAGGATAGTTTCATATTAAATTTGCATATTGCCTCAAAGTTTTGGCGCAATATAATTTTCACCTTCAATGTTATTAGATAGATTTGGGCTCAATCACTTGAGGGAGAATTAGTCATGTTATGGGGGAACATTGGGTGCCGTATTTGTGTTAAATGAAAAAAAAAAAAAAAGCAAGTTCATTCCTGTGGCAACTTTAACAAAGATCTTCAGAAAGAAGTTCTGGATATTTAAGTGCTTACTGTAGAATAGTTGGACTCCCTTAACAAGACTATTATAGGCATTATTTCTGAAGATGAACATCTTTACCTTTGGCTTCTAGTGAGGAAGTAAACATCAGAGTGAGAAGAGGTTTGAGGCATTTCCTATCCACTTCTTCCCTCCCCTCCCAGGGGACATGAATGTCACATTGATATACTTCTGAAAACTCACTGCTGAGTACACACACAAAAAAAATCTTTATAGTGAACAGCTGCCTCTCTGTTGCCTTATCCCCAAGAAATAGATTTCAAATACTTTTTTTTTAATTCCTTACTTAAAATGAGAGGTAGACTTTCACAGAAATATCTTAGATCTAAGGAAAACATGAAACTAAACAAAATCGGAGCCCATCTGTGTGTGTATTTCACCCTCCAGCCTAGCTGCTCTCCCTAGGTTGGATCGACTCCTTCTCTACTGGCTTCTGGAAGCTGGGGCCCCCAATAATACTTGAGTACAGCATAAACATGGAATTCAAGCTTCTTTCCCTTCCTCCAACACAGGTGATGAAGGAAAAGCTTCTACCGTCCAAAGTCAAAAGGTTTCGGAGTCAGAATCGTTTTCATTGTACCCGTCCTCCGAGCCTACGTTGTTACTGCACAGGCTAACCATGCTCCCCAGATTGGAGAGGGTCGTCCTGCTCAAATTGTCTTTTTTAAAACAAACGAAGTTGACAGCCGTCATTGTACTGGAAGGAGAAAAAGGCATCATGGTAGCCAAAATGAGGGCCAGGCAGTCAGCCACGTCTTTGTTAGGAGCACAAGCCAGGGCCGGGGTATGACCTGGGCGTAAACGCAGACAAGGCAGAGGTTAGTCTTGGGGTCCAGAGAGGCGTGAGCATTCCACAGTACATCTCCCATGAGCTCACGGGTGGAGATGTATGTTGAGTTAGCATTCATGCCAGGTCAAAGGAGGAGTTATTCCCACAAAGTCATGCTAGGGGTGAGGCTGGAGGGGTTGGGAGGGGAAGACATTCTATGGAGGGGGTTTTTTGGTGATTGTTTTCAGCTCACACGACTACAGCAAGCACCATATTATCTGAAGTTAGGCAGGATTCCAGCCTTCATCTAGTGAACAGAAACATGAGGGGGCGGGGGTGGGACACGATTCCACAGAAAACAGCAACAGGACAACCAGGAGGATGTTTCTACTTGAGAGCACACGCACACCATGAGCCTCAGACCTGGGCCTGAGGGGGACTCTCATTCTGAGAACAATGACTTTCCATGGTAGGTAACCATGTGTCAAGTTAGAAATGATACTGAGAATTATATGGCTGTCAAAACGACTAATGCAGTTTTGTCACTTTATATATACTTTACATAAAGTATACATTAATTAACTGGTTTTAGAAAGATGGAAATGTTTGGATAGATCAGACACAGGAGAGCACTAATTGATCTGTGATTAACAATTAACTACCATTTAAGAGATATATAACAGAATTTTTTTAAAAAAAATAGCCACCCCACATAACAAAGTCCCAAATCTGAAATATAACAGATGTGGGAAAAATCTATGCTTGCCCTAATTAGAGCTATGCCATCACTATCATTTATATCTCATGAGTCCAGTCCAGATGAGAAAACTGCCTCAACACAGGAAACAGGTGCCTTGGGAGGTAGTTTCATTCCTTGACTTAATTACTACCCTATCCAATATTTACTCTGCTGGCCTGAAAGGCTTAGCTACCCTCTCTGCTGGCAAAAGTTCCCACTACACAATGAGTCTTGTACTCACTCAGGTGTTCAGAGGAACTGGCTCAATTAAACTCAGATGTTCTGTTTGCCACCCATTGACCTGATTCCCTACCCCCTCAGCCTTTAAGAGATTATTCCTCTTTGTGGTGTGAAACCAAACAAGAATGAACAGGTATCTTAGCATTCCATCTCACAAAGGTCAGTGACCAGGAAAGGAATTATTGCAGTGCTGTACAAAACTGCCCCAAATGTTCCCAGGTCTTTGGGATGCAACTAATCTCTGAGATAGGCAGGCTATATTCCTCTGACCCAGGGCTCTTGTTCCTAATGTTGTCACTGCAGGCCAAATAAACCTTAGGTGCATCAGATTTGTGTTAGAGAGAAGCAAAACTAATCAATTCTTATCTCTCTGGTCATTTTGGAGAAAATCTGCAGGTTTCTCCATGCCAACCCTAAGGTATACAGTGGTGAAAAGAAGGTAAGGGAAGGTGAGAGGAGATGGAGGAGCAGAGGACTCTCTTTGCTTCCTAGATGAGTCAGGTTGGGGATAGAGCAGGGTACATGCTAGGATACATGGGGCTGCAAAACCAAAACTAATAAGAGTTAGCTAATGATGTCAGTATGGCTGCTTACTTCTGAGAAATAGGCATGAGCTGCTAATTCCAATACCTGTAATAAGCAGTTAATTGAGTTACATTAATACATTATAATACTTTAATTAAATGCCACATTTAAAAAATTACTTAATTTATAAATATCCAGAAGTTCCTTTTTGCTCCTCAAGGTTAAGAGGCATTGGTGCTTGAAATGGTAGTTTAGTGCAATTCTAGTATTCATTAGTTTTCAAATTTTCTTAGGAAGCGGACAGAGTAGAAAGCTTCAGACAAGAAGTAGCTCATTTAGAAAAAGGAATGTTATATAGATCAGGAGAAGCTTTCAAGCCTAGATATAAATCAATAAAATTTTACTCATGTTCCTCAAATTTCCATATTACCAGGAATATGAGTTCTGATCTATACTTTAAAAAAAGGCGGGGGGGGGGGGTGGGTGTTGATCTCAGAATGAACTGAAATAAATAAAGGATATAGGTTTTCATTGAGCCCTTGAGCATGCATTAATGACACATGTAATCTCTAATTCCTCAGCATATGCAGCTAGAATTCCAAATGTCAAGTTGAAAGTTTTTTGTGTGTCTAAAATGTTCAACTACCATGCTGAGGAGTTAGGGATCAGCTGCTGACACTACATGCAAAATGAACAGTACTGGTGGTCTACAGTTAGACAATGTGTTTTACAAAAAGACAGACAGGAGAGATTATCCTGGCTTGATTTCTTGTAACATGGAACTTTCAAGGAGGAGAATGTTCTTATTGCCTTTTTAACTAGCTCCTATCTTTCTAGTTTCCTCTGGCTTCAACCAGCGTAAGGAAGGTACCTGCAGCAACTATCTATTTTTTTCCACTTACCATTTTCATCTACAGCAAGTACACAGGCTCCTTTGGCCAGCAGTTCTTCAACTACCACCTTTAAGCCATTGCGTGCTGCAACATGGAGTGGTCTACAAAACAATACTGAGTATCAGTTGTGATATAAATTTGCATGAGTGCTACAGTTTGGATCTGGAATGGACCCAAAGACCCATGTGTTGGTCCTTAGCTTGGTGCAAACTCAGCATTTTGTGCTATATATTGCTTAAGAATCTTAAATGAAAAAAAAAAAGGAGTACTCCTTTGCCTTTAAAAGAAATGCATAAGTAATTTCCTAAAATAGTGGTGAAACCTTGAACAGGTGGGGTCTATTGGGAAGTTTTAGGTCATTGGAAGCATATCCTCCAGGGGACTGTGGGACCCAGCCCCTTCCTCTTCCTCTCCTTTGTCCTGACCATGAGTGAACAGCTTTGTTCTGCTACATGCTCCCTGCTATGATATGCTATCATGCCCAAAGCAAAGGGGCCAACTGATCATGAATTGAAACCTCACAAATTGTGACCCAAGGTAACCGTTTTCTCTTTACAAGTTAATTATCTCAGACATTTTATTTAGTAATGGAAAACTAACACAATGAAAATACAGTATTTTGGTTAGCTTGAGTCACTAAAACGAATACGTAGTTAACAATCTACAAATAGTACATGGATATTTTTATTTTTTTTAAAAAAAGATATGTGTTGGCCAGATCTTTTCTAGGTGCTAATGATCCAATTGTTCTTACGTGTTTGCCCAGATTTCCCTACAGATATTACAAATCCTCTGCATCACAAACTATCTCAGTGGCAGTAGATAGGAAGACAAAGGAAGAATTCAAGTTTTGGTGTGTTTTGTAGAAGGTTCTTTATTGCCTGATTTCTACTTCTGAATCTGAGTTGCTGTTTCATACTCTTTATCAATATGACTGGTATTAATATACACTCTTAAGTCTCATTATTATTAAATGCACAGAGATGCTCAACTAAATGTATGATACCTTACATATTGTATAATGTCAAACTCAGCATATTGTGCTATATATTGCTTAAGAATCTTAAATGAAAAAAAATTTTGAGTACTCCTTTGCCTTTAAAACAAATGCATAAGTAATTCCCTAAAATAGAAAATGAAGCAGCTTTTAGATCCTTCACACTGAGGGTTACACTGAATTATATTAAAATATAATTAAGACAAATAGCTCAGAAACTCTTCAAATGTATTCTGGGAATCTAATTTATAAAACTGTCATTTTCCAGTCAGAATACATAATGCTAATACATAATACAAATAGTTTCCCCAAATATGTCAGCCCGTAAGCCCATAAGATTTTTCTAATAGCTCATTAAATTCACAATGTTACCACAGAAATATCAGCAAAGAAAAACAAAGGCCTCACAAAATTCTGAGAAGGAATATAAAAATAAGAATTCTGAGTAAAATTGCCTAGCTAGTCAGCATTTGTAGGCATGTGACTGTAATCTTCATGAAGGGGAAGCCAGGCCTGGCCTCCATCTTTCATCATGGTGTCCCCCACAGCCTGCCTGGCACATGGCAGGCTCTTACATTTTGTCACATGTCTTCAACTCTGGGTCAAACTTTAGTAGTTATACTTACGTCTGCAGTGCATTATTTTTTGCATTAATAAGGCTCTCATCTTGTATCTTGTCAAGTATTAACAAGGCACATTTTTCATGACCCTAATAAAGAAAAAGAATAAGAAGAAACATGAGAGGGAGACAGTGAATTTCCTGAAAAATTACTTCATTATGCTTTAAATTGAAACTGAATTTCCTCTAACTAAAAAGCATTCTTCAAGGCTGTTTTCTGAGTCATTTTTTTTTTTTTCTAAAATGTCAAGGGACTCCAGATATTCTAAGATTCTCCATTAAATCTATTAGGACTTGGGTTAACATAAATCTGATCTAAAGTACTCATATTTAACATTAATATTTCAAAGATAATTTTTAGAATTAATGTCTAGACTAAAGCAGATGCTAGTTTAGCTAGGTCAGCTGGTAAAGCAGAAATTAAGAGTACCTTTAAATCCTTCAATATTACTTTTAAAACACATACCAGCTCCCACCTTCCTCAAACCTTCACTTATCACTGCATGATCCATTTCCCCTCAGTATTCCCATCAGACCCATTATCTGTATCCCTCATCATCATTTACTGCCTTATGTCATGAAGGTGCCCTGTTTAGGGAAACTCATCTTTTCTCACTCAACCAGAGGAAGCTATCACTAGATCGTATGGCAATGGATGGTTGACAATTTTTTAAAAATCAGTTATTAAACCAGAGATCCCTTGTAAAGACTTCAAGCCTAGTGCCCTTCTAAGGAGGACATGGTTTCTAAGCCCTTATTAAGCAAGGGCCACAGACCAGCATCATCCTCATCACCTGAGAGTTAGAAATGTTGAATCTTGGACCCCAACCAGACCTAATGAATCAGAATCTGTATTTTAACAAAGTCCCCAGGTGATCCATTTGCACAAAAGTCTGAAAAACACTGTGCTTAGATTCACTAAAATACTGCCTCTTGTAATGAACTCCATGAAACTAGCACTTTTTGTGGTTTCCCTGGATTTCACAGAGCATGAAATGAGAAAATGCAAATGATGCAAGGAAGAGCTGACATTTCTGATACCGTTGGGTTTAGGTGACACCATTAATATCTTTAATTATGTTGCAATAAACCACCATCACTGGTGTCAACTGGCATTATACTATAATGCCTTTTGTGAAATCATACATACACCTATATGTTTCTGTGTGTGCTCATGTACAGATACACATATACATACATACGTTTCTCTTTTAAGTAAGCAGGAACACAATGCTATGTAACAAAAAAAAATTGAATAATGCACCAGGAAAAAGAAGCAAAGGGCAGAAATGTAGGTGGATACTTATGTGCTTTACAGTAATGTATTTTTTGGCGGTATTATTGCAATGTCTTCAAATTGATCAACAGAACAAGTTGAACTACACACATGCACACACACACATACACACATACACACACACACACACACACACACACACTCTGGGGGATTGGACCCAATGGTGCTTTGCCATTGAACTATATCCCTACCCCTTTTTAAAATTTTTTTATTTTGAGCCAGGTCTCACAGGGTTGCTTAGGATGGCTTTGAACTTGAGATTCTTTTGCCTCAGCCTCCCCAGTAGCTGGGGTTACGACTGTAAGCCACCGTTCCTGTACAAATGGCTTGTTTTTTAGAAGCCTCGTTCCTAATCTGCTATGTGATACCAACTATGTTACATGACAGATACAGTGGCAGCATCAAGACTGATGGACTGTGACGAGAAGGCAAGTAGCAAACACGAGGAAAGAAAACCCTTGCCACTCATTCTGGTGGCACATACTCTCATCCACCTGGTGATTCTACCCTCTCTTTTTCCCCTTTGATTCCACTTATTGTTGACAACATCCTGGGAAAATTAATTAAGAGCCACGTCACACAGTTTCATATTTCTGAGACTGATAGAATTTCAGTGTCATGATTACAACATTCAGTAACAGTGTTTTAAATTCATTCACATACTTTACTGCTAGCCAAATGTAAGGGCGTATTCAAGTCCTTATCCTTTACAGTCAGATCTGCTTGAGCACTGTTCACCAAAATATCTACAGAAAAAGCCAAAAGAGAGTTACTTAGATGAGGTGCAATTTGAAGAAGACACTATAAAAACAATAACATTTAAAGCAGAATAGCTCACATAATCGTATTTAATGTTTTTCAAGAAAAAAAAATGAGTAATTTACAGTCAGATTTGTTCTGTCCAGATCCAAGGCTGACAGGCTTTAGCTTTAACTGTCCTTACAGTTTCATCATTTCCACTTAAAATGATTCTGTTGTCATATTTGGTTTATCAGTGTTGAGAAATTTCACTGTGGCAGGTTGGCTCTCGCTGAAAATGTTCACCCGTGATCAAGTCACAGAGAATTGAGGGCGACTGAGCAAACTCAAGGGGCTTAAGTAAGACTATACTAAAAGAGCACTGATTTCTTCCTTTGTTGTTTTTGGTTTCTGGATAGGCATAAAGGCAAAGTCTATCCGACCAGTACGTACCCACAGCGCCTGCCTGTCCATTCTCAGCAGCCATCATCAGTGGCGTCCTCCCTGAATCATCTACTGCGTTCACTTGAGCATTGTGCCTCAAAAGAAGTTGCAAGCACTCCACGTGATCAGCAAATGCTGCCGCATGAAGGGGTGTCCTAAGGATGGCAAACAACCGTGACTTCAGTTTCCTTCAAACTCTGTTCTCTCTTTAGCAACTGCCCAAGAAACATGAGCACAGTGCTAAGATTTAACATTTGTCAGTTTACAGAGATATCGACCAAGCTACCTCTGCCAGCCAGTCAGGGTAGACACTGAAGTGCCGTCTATGTGAATGATACCTCTTAGATGGGGGAAGGGGGAATATATGTGGTGGCTTTGATAATGAAATTAGCATCTTCAGTGATTATTTAATCTTGAGTTCTAGTAACTTCTTTGAAATGGATACATTCAAAATTGACCTTAAATTTGTAGATAATTGGTTGATTAAATAAAACATTTAAAACCCACATTAAATCTAATATGGATGGTTGATTTCTTCAGCAGGACAATTTGGCACTACTTACTAAAATTAAAAACTATCAACCTCTTAATCAAGTAATTCCACTCGTAGGTTGATCTTCTATATATACCTGGTCATGTGTACAGATTCAGATGTGAGAGTGTTCACTGTATCACGTCTTTGAATAGCAAAATATTGGAAGTACCCTAAATATTCTTCAATAGAAGACAGGCTGAGTAAAATACTGTAGATGGATTCAATGAAATAATACGAAGATTTTAAATAGGTATGTTCTGGCATGGAAAGCTCTCCAAGATTACTAAAATCAGAACATGGTTACAAAATGCTCCCATTTGCATTAAAACAATTATGCACATACCCACACATATACATATCTATATATCTCTATGTGTTTGTAGATATGCACAGAAAATATTTAGGGGAATATAAAAATTTGGAAAGAACACTGTGCAGTAGTTTTCTCTATGGAAGAAACTGGGGGTTCTGGGCTAAGAGGGAAATTTCTTTTAATTATATAACCTTTATAATATTTAACTTTTAAAACTATGTATTACTTTTTAAAAAACTTTTTTACATACCTTTAGTTATTTTTTATTTTTATGTGATGCTAAGGATCAAACCCAGTGCTTCACACATGCTAAGCGAGTGCTCTACTACTGAGCCACAACGCCAGAACTACTATTCAATTAAAAAAAGATGTTTGGCTGTTCTGCATCTGCACAGCAAAGACTAAGACTCATCAAAACAAAAGATACTCCTTCTCAGGATGACTTACCTGCCTTTGTCATCTCGACAACTGACAATACTGGAATCCATGGCCCCAAGTAGCAATGATGCACAATTCTCATGATCATTTATTCTAAAATAAAAATGGTTTCTAATGTAAAAAATCTCACTGTTTAAAAAATTACATATTCCTTCCTTACATATTTTTCTACATCCTGTATATCTAACAATCTTATGCATTTTAAAAAATCTGATGCCAATAGTTGTGGTATGTGTTTCAGTGGTACACACGGTAAGCCTAGCACCTTTTCAGAACCTCTGCATCCAGGTAGCAGTTCACTGCATACCACTTACACTATGTTAAGGCACTTAACATATTAAGTGTTTTGAAGATCCTAAAGTAGGAGAGAAATGGATCTTACAGATTTGAAGTCATTCTGAGACTTTACCACCAGCATTTTCTTTATTCATCTATTTTATGCCTCTAATATCTTTCCAACCAAATGACCCAGCATTGTGTGCAACCCACAGAAAACATAAAGTATCCTCAGTTCCTGGACTTCCAGGCTAAAAATGGAAGTCTGATTTAAAATCACTGAATTCTCTGAGCAATGGCTTATAAGATTAGAGGAGAAATTAGATTTATCAAAAAAGACTTACCACATATGAATAATGGAGAATTATAGTATATGAAAAGTCTTCCTGGTAGAAAATGTGTTTCTAAATATTGATAGGCATATTGTTGTTAACTCTGATTTATTTTAAAAACTTGGCAGACAAATGAACTGTGCTTGAAGAATTCCTCATATCATGTGAAATGTGCCTCTCAGCCCACCCCTTCATGCAGTTTGCCTAAGGTAGTATGTCAATCACCTTGGAACTGTGGTACTCCATAAGGAGATTCTGGAACGTGATTAACATTAGGGGCCACACTTTGCTATCAGACTAGCAGAAAAATGGAATATTTTAGTCTTATCTGTAATCTAAAAGCTTTTCCTTCCCTAAAAGGCATTTTTTTTTCTAAATGTAGTCAAAAGAGTTAAAGCAACACCATTACCTTCCAGCATTTCTACTTACATTGCACAGTGCAGTGGAGTAAAAGGATTACCGATAAATTTGCGAAAACACTTTTGCTCCAAAAGTACCTCTATACAGTTTTCATTACCTGAAAGGAATTAAAAGAATTTAGGGAGTTTCCAAAAAAGAAACTTTATTCAACATAGTCTGCTTTATTTTTTTTTCCCTTCATTAAGTGTTCTAGCTTAGGAATTTTCCTAAATTGGCTGACTGCTCATTCTCTGTGGAACAAAATTAACAAAAATGCCCAAGTGTTATTAACTAGGCTCACAGGTGTTCTTAGACATAATGAACAAATCAGACAGTGAAGGCCATATGGTCTGGTGGAGAGAGAGAGAAGACACCTCATTTGCAAACAGATTAGTCTGTGTTACCCTCAACTCTTGATTGATAGATGCCTAACACATATATACCTCAATTTGCCCATATTTGTAATAGGAAATTTACCTTCCACCTGCTCGAATAGGTTCATTTACCCTAGTGAAGGGGAGATAAGTGATTAGTAGAAAACAGTATTTTGAGATAATGAATGCAAAAAGGCTTTGAATGTAAAATACTATGTAAGTGTTTTAAATGGTACCTGGCCAGTAGTAGGCACACAATATTGTTTTCAAAAAGGAGATGAAGAAATGTGAGAATTATCTTTAATAAAATGACAGGTGGCTTCTACATCAACTGAATCTGAGGTAAGATCTAACTCTATCAACTTACTTGTTACATGACCTAAAACAATTTACTTGGGATCTCTGAGCCTCAGTTTCCCATATACAAAGTTGGACTAGCAATAACTGCCCTACCTATGTCTCAGAATGATGGGAGTTTTACTCCAGGAAAGACCTAGACATGGCTTGTGAAGTGCTGTACAACTGTCAGGCAAGAAAGCATTTTATGTGGCTTTGAAATACAGCCTGGTGTCCTGACTGAACTCAGTTCTAATTTAGCAAAAATTCCCTTATGATCTACCTCAGAATGATGAAGATTGGACGACGTAAAATGTTAAAACACAAATCCCCCTTTTTTGTACCTAAAAAGAGACAAGCTAATTTGAGGAGAATCAAGAAGCATATGAAGTAATGAGGGTAGGAAGCCTCGAGTAGGCAAGTTAAATTATCTAGCTTTCCAACAACATCCATCCCTTCCTCCTAAACAGTCCCAGACACGGCAAACCCTCTCATAGTTTGAATCTCCCAAAAGACCTTGCTTAGGGCAATATCTCCATGTACCATTCCTATATGAGTCCCCACCTAAGAGACCACACAGGCAGAACTGGAGATTATCAAACTACTTTCAATATTTAAAAATGCCCAGTGAAGGGGATTCTGGAAAGATGGGAGCTTGAACCTTGGACTTGGAGGAAGGCTGCCCTGAGTGGGTGAATAGCTTTAGGGAAGACTGCTCTTCTTTCCCTGCCTGTACCTGGAGAGTCCTAAGAGCAGAGAGGACTGCCCACTTCCTTGGCCCAGGATGCCATCTGTGGCAGGTTAGAGCCACAGCAGTCAGAAGTCTCTCCATCCTGCCTCTCCTATAGATAGATCCTCCACTGCCTGGACCATCTCATGGCAAGGGGCAGGGGAACCTTTACACATTTTAGGTAAAAAAATTCACAATCCTCCAATGGCAGAGAGGGGGCAAAATTATGTTGAAGAAGCAGAACCAGTTAAAAAAAAAAAAAGACTGTAATGAAAATATAATGAGCATATAAAATTGTTTCTAGAACCAATAATCAGTTTCTAAATAAAAATCTTAACAGAATTAAAAACATAAAAATAAAATTATAGAAAAAGAGTAAGAAATATAGGTTTAGGTTAAGATTTATAGGTTACTGATAAACAAAATGTCCATATAATCTTTGGGGTTGGGGACCAATACTGGAGACCTAGATACCACAAAGGAAAGCTCAAACATTCACAACTACATAAAATCTCAAATGACTGCATGGGAAAAATCATAGACAAGGAACAAAAATATTTGTAACACACATAACACACAGAGGATTCAAATATGTAACTAAGACAAGGTGCTCCTACAAATGTATTAGAAAGATAAATAACTCAATAGAAAAAAGAGTGAGCAATGGATGGAAAAGGCAATTTCCAGAGAAGAAACATAAAGAATCAATGAATGTGCTATTAGATAGGGAGATGCAAATCAAAAACAACAATGAGATTCCATTTTTTATCCTTCAAATTAACAAAAAATAAAAAAGATAGTAACATCCTGGGCTGGCAAAGCTATGAAAAAATACTGACTTCTATAAACATTTGGTAGTGTAAGAAATGATTTTTTTGGCAAAGTAATGAAGCATACTTTATCATAATTAAAAAAATATTCCAACCTTCTTATTAAAAAATGTCCCTTCTAGATATTTATCTAACAGTATTTTTGGTACCATAATATGAACACATATATTGCCACATTGTTGATAATAGGACAAAAACAAAAACCAATGTGATGTCCATCAACAAAAATCTGTTTGAAAAATAATAAATTCTAGTGTATGCACAGCTATGAAATAATATCCAGTTATTAAAGCAATCTATATTGATACATATTAACTTGTAAAGATCTTCTGCAGTAGATTTTTTTTTTGTTTTTTTTTTTTTGCAGGGGTGGATACTGGGGATTGAACTCAGGGGCGCTCAACCACTGAGCCATATCCCTAACTCTATTTTGTATTTTATTTAGAGACAGGGTCTCACTGAGTTGCTTAGTGCCTCACTTTTGCTGAGGCTGGTTTTGAACTCACCATCCTCCTGCTTCAGCCTCCTGAGCTGCTGGGATTACAGGGATGTGCCACCGCGCTCAGCTTAGAATTTTTTTTTTTAATTTTTTTTTTTGTTGTTGTTGTTTTGGAGTGATGGAGATTGAACCTAGGGCCTAACATGTCAAGCAAGCACTTTATCATTGAGATACATCTCCAGCTCCTTAATAGAATTTTAAGTAAACATCAACCCCCCCCCAAAAAAAGTTATAGAATGATGTTTATTATATAATTCCAACTAAAAACAGATACACATTTGTTCATATTTATTTTTAGTATCAGAGGAAAAATTATGAAAGTTACACACTAAATCACATGAGAAAGTAGGTTTGGAAATGGAAACTTAATTTTACTTAAGACACTGCAATATTTCAAATGGTACAATGAACAACCCATACCTTCTTATTCAAAAAAGTGAAATAAAAAATTAAAAGTCTCCCGAATATTAAGTGCAAAAAAACAAATGGGGAATATGAAACATAAAAAAGAAATATCAAAAGATAAACCAGGCATCTTCTAGTATTCAATTATGACATGTTATTACACCATGTGTTTTTTGTTCAGCTATATTATTTTATTTCTTTGTGGGATTCTTGGTTATCGTACATAGTTCAGAAACTGATTAAAACTGGCTAGGTTCAGGTTAAGATTTATAGGTTACTGGTAAACATAAAGGGGATAGTGAACTTTTACTGGTCTAAGGCATCAGGGCAGCCATGGGGGTGGCAAAGGTGAGGATCTATTTTAAAAACCACCAAACAGGCCACAACCAACCAACAAAAAAACATATCTTGGGTGCAGCAAGAGTGGAAACCATGGCTTATGGCATTATGCTGTGTTCTTGCCTCCACTGAGATTGCAGTGGTCCTCGGGCAGGAAGTCCAGTGGGATTGGTCAAATGCAAGTAACTCACCATTGTAACAAGCCCAGTGCAGCGGCGTGTAGCCTTGGTTGTCTTTGAAACAATAGTCCTCCTCGGAGAGAGTCATTTGGAGCAGTTCACTCAGCCACGTGGCGTGTCCCCGAGCAGCTGCATAGTGCAAGGGTGTCCTCCCTCTGGAATCTTTACAGAGGATTGACACCTCTTGTTCCAGCAGCATTTGCACACATTCCTCATGCCCGGTCATAATCTGTGCGTGGCAAGGAAAACACAAAACAAGCCTTAGAAGGGCAGAAGACTCAGGAAGCAAGACAGCTGGTGAGCGACGCTTGGGCTCACAGTAAGTGCACCTGTGCCTGGGCCCTCAGGGAAGCAGGCTCTCTTGGGAAGGAGGTGGGACAACCCTAGCAAAATCCACACCAAAAAAAGTCTGTGAGCATCGACATTTTGGAAACATCCTTTGACTCTCCAAATATAACCTGAAAGGTATAGTCGAAAATACCAGCTTTACAAGCAGGAAGATATGAGTAAAATCTTGTCTCCCTACCCCTTGTAAAACTTATGTTAATTCTCCTCTCTCTGGCTCACTTTATTTATCTATACACAGTAATAGAAATAATGACCTCAGAGGCTGTTGTAAGGACTAATGAGATAATACAGTCATGTGATGCTTACCGACTGGGATACCTTCTGAGAATTGTGTTAGGTGATTTTGTCATTGTGTGAACATAGAGTGTACTTGTACTTACACAAATCTAAATGGTAGAGCCCAATGCATATGCAGGCTATATAGCCTATTCCTCTTAGGCTACAAACCTGTACAGGATTTTAGTATACTAAACACTGTAGGCAATTGTAATACAATGGTAAGTATGTGTGTATCTAAACATATCTAAACAGAAGAGGTAGAGTACAATATTAGGTGATAACAAATTTTCAGCTCCAATATAATATCATGAGATCACCATTGTAAATGTGGTCCATCAATGGCTGAAATGTTGTTATATGATATGACTATAACGTAAAGGTCGCCAGCCTGTTGCATGGCCCACAGGAAATGTCCAAAAAATAAGAATTATGACTGTGACAATGACAACATAAAGTTCGTCTTCTTTCCACTTCTCAGGGTGTTTACACCATCACCAAATAGCAATTTTATGATTTCTGCTTTTGTGCATTTAGTTTTCTTGGGTATGCTTTAAAAAATAGTTCTGCAGATATGTACAAAGAATTGTCCAAAGAATATATACTCTGGCATCCTTTGTAATGAACAACAATTAGAAATTGCAAACAAACTCAAAACTAGGTAATTACTAAAAGAAATTATAGCACATACATACAATGGAGCATTAGAAATGATGGTATGGAAAACTATTTACTGATATCCAAAAAGTTCTTTAACATACTAAAAGAAAAAAAAAAGTCAGATTCCAAATTGTACCTTCACTATTCTCTCTTTTTGAAGGTAAGAGAAATCTATATACAGGAATAAAAAAAAAAAAAAGATTGGAGATACACATTCACCAAAAGTGGTTATCCCTGGGAGATATGATTGCTGGAGATTGTGGTTTTCAAAAAACATTTTGCAAATTTTCTCCAATGTTCATGTACTTTATAATCAGAAACAGACCCAATCCCACTAATAGTAGGTGTTCATGTACCTATTTATCATACTCTAACACGGAATCTTAGGATCAGGACTTAAGGGTACTTTTTGTTATTGTACCGTTGCATGAGTTGTTGATTTCTTTCTTTTTTTTTTTTTTCCTTTCGGTCACTTTTGTTCTCCAGAAGCACCTTCCTTGTTCACAGACCTCGGTGGGCCCTGATTTTGTTATCTGGGAAGTTCACAGTTGTCTCTTACCCTTGCTTCCTATATCTGCAGTGTTGGGGAGTTTGTCCTCTTGAGGGCTACTCCAGTTTACACAGCCCAGTTCTAGCAGGTGCACTCTTGGGGGCTGAGGGTCCCTTTAAGGACCAAATAGTCACCAGAATTTGTAAACTGGGCTTGTAGTTTGGTAACGCAGTTCCCTCAAACACTTAACTGTAGTCAGCTTCTGCTAATCAGTTGACATGAAGGTATCTCACTCCAAGATTCCTTCCAGACCAGAGAGTCCTCGCCTTTTGTACATGGCTCATTCCTTTTTCCCTCAACTGAATGGACTGAGATCATAGGAAACAACGGGCTTCCACGTGATTTTGTGATTTCCTTTTGACTGGCTGAGGTTAACTGGCTATCTTATGAAACAATTTTTTTTTGTACTATAAATTCAAATAGGGAAAGAAAAAAGGAAACAAGCTCATTGAAACAGTGCCGACTAAAGCTGAGAAATATGTACATACCCCTCTGTGTAAAGCCGTGCATCCCATGATGTCAACAGCATCCACATTTGCTTCCTTTTCAAGTAACAATGAAACAGCATCAATATGTCCATATGCCACTGCGAGCATAAGTGGGGTTCTAGGGAGAGAGATGAACGGCCTTTAAAAAGGAGATAACAGATACTTCTAGTGGGAGGATGTCTCTCTTTTTATTCTTGACAATTGCTATGTGTTTTTTGTGTCTCCCATTTGCTATATGATATGTGGATATAGGAATCTGCCTCTGTTCTAACAGGGCACTGGTGGAATGATTTCTAGGGGTGTAGCAGGAGAAGGCTCCTTCTCAAAATATTCATGCTAATCCTATCATTTTCAGAAGATAATTTAGAACTCTTTTTGACCCAGTCATCCCACTCCTTGGTATATATCCAAAGGACTTAAAATCATCATAAGTGACAATCAATGTTTATAGCAGCACAATTCACAATAGCTAAGCTATGGGACCTACCTAGGTACCCTTCAACAGATGAATGGATAAACAAAATGTGGTATATATACACAACGGAGTATTACTTAACCATAAAGAAGAATGCTTTATGACATTTGTTGGTAAATGGATGGATCTGGAGACTATCAGGTTAAGTGAAATAAGCCCTTCCCAAATAACAAAAGGTCACATATTTTCTCTGATATGTGGAAGCTAATACACAATAAGGTGAGGGGTGAAGAATAAAAATTCAGTGGAGTAGACAAAAGAGAATGAAGGGAAGGGAGGGGAGATGGGAAAAGGAAAGACAGTGGAATGAATCTGACATAACTTTCCTATGTACATACACGAATACACCACAGTAAATCTCACCATTGTGTACATCCACGATAAATTAATTTTTAAGAATAACTATGGGTAAATGGCAGAAAGTTCAGAAGAAGGAAGGAAACAGGGTGTAGGGAGAGGGAAGGGGAAGGAGAGGTACTGGGGTCTACCTTAGAACAAGATATATTCCACACTTTTACAACTATGTCAAAATGGATTCTACTGTCACGTATAACTAAAATGAACCAATTTTTAAAAAGATGGGGAGAAAGAGGGAACAAAGGATGGAATATATATATATATTTTAAAAAGCCAGGAAATACAGAAAAAGCCTGATAAAGAGATGATTTTTTCCCCCATGGAAATATATGGCCACCCCACCCCCACATGCTCTTCCCTAATACACACTCCAGCGCAAAGCACCTCATTATTCTAGGGCCCTCACCCGTGAATTTCATCCAGATATATATCTCCCCAACCTAGAATTCAGCAGTCAGCCCTCTTAGCTGCTTAACAGAGCAACCCATTACCTCCTGTGATTGAAACATCAACCCGAGGCCAAGTGTGGGAACACTTACTGTCCTTTGGCATCTTTCACGTCAACCACTTCAGGGTTGTCTGAAATTTCTAATAATAGCCGCAAACACAGGGTGTGACCATTAATGACTGAAAAAGAAAAGAATGGACATTGTTTTAACTACAGATCTCCCTCCAGAGTGAAACTTTCTTGGGCTTCAAATCAGTGACTTGCATTGCCACGGACAGATGTCCCTGGGTCTCCAGTTCGTGAGGGCATGGGGGCACAGCCTGCCCAGGGGTTCATTTGTCTTCCCCTTTCTTCCTGTGAAGGAAGGAATCTGGTGCTGACCTTCCTTGTCTGGCTTCTGTGTCGAGCGGTTTTTCTTAACCTCGACATTCTTTCTTAAGTCCGTGGAGAGGACCGGGATCTCTCCCCACTTGTCAGTCCCTCCCTTTGTTCCTCTAAGAGACTCACTCAGCTCTATATGATCATGCTGTGTCTACCTGCCTCCAGAAGAAAGGAGGAGGAGGAGGAAAAGAGAGAGGAGGGAACAGGGGAGCAGGAAGAGTATAGGAGGAGGAAGGAGAAGGGGAGATGAAGGAGCGGGGAAGGGGTGGGGTGGAAGAAAGGCCCCGGGGAGAACAGAACAGGCCCTGCCTCTTCTTCGGGGTCATTCTGAGGTAGACATTCTAACAATAGTTGTCATTGATCAGTGGTAGCCTAAAGTAAAACATCAAGGCACAAAAGTGTACATGATCCATGTGGTCCCTGCTCATTGGTGACTGACTGGCACTCTCAGGAGATGTAGGAATGGGCCCCTGTGGTGTCCTGGTGTTCCTCAAACCACAGCCTTTGTTCTCTGCCTTCCAGCATCTCTTGTACAATGCAGGCTGCCCTCAGGCTGCCTCCCTCCTCTCCTTACCCTTTCCTGCCCAGCGGTAAATCAGATGCCATCTAGGTCCCTTCCTAGGGCCACTGGCCCTCAACTGCCCCCTCCTTGCCCAACAGACCCTGTAGTGGACAGGAATATGGCCCCAACCCTGTCTCAGCCTTGACTGGCGGGGAAAGAGGCTGGGCAGGAGGCTGAAGTCTGAGCACCTGGCAAGTTGCTTCTTTTGGGAATTCTTGGTGCCTGGGGTTGTGTGGGTACTGGGATGTAAACCTCCCCGGGATAACAGTGCCCTGGACTCAGGTACTTTCTTCCAGTTTGCTGAATGAAACCCTGAAAAGGTCTTATAATAGACATGGCTCTCAGGGAATAAGATGAGAAAAAATATGTTTAAAACTGCAGACATGACCTACTCTCCTCTCTGAACAATAAGAACACCATAAAATACATTGAATTTCCCCTGTTATGGATGTGGAGAATAGAGGCAGCTATGTCACAATGATAAAGGCTCTTCTCAGAGCTGCATTTTACAGTGCTTTTATTGCTTGCCAGTCTTGAGAGAATGCTAATTTAACATCGACACAGTTTTCAGGGACAATACATATTAGAATTAGCTCACATTTGTCGACACCATTCAAATGAACTGCAGAAATAATGCCCACATTTTGTAGGCCATTGCATTCAGCTCATTCTCAGCAACATTCCATTTATGTATCTCTAGAGGAAATTTTGTGGATCAGAGTTATAGGCAGTACATTGTTGCTGCTGTTGTCTTTTTTTTTTTTTTTCCTAAAATTACAGTAAATCTGTTACCATTGTTGGAGAATACAAGGAATTTAATGTATGCCTAAAGGACAAGATTACCAAAGGACTGACAGCTGGGTTCCTGACGGTGGTAAAATAATATACTTTGACCATTTCCCGTTTCTATATCAAAATGATAGTCTTTAAGTGTTCAAAATCACACTAATTCCAGATATTTGAATTTTGGATAAACATAAGAGGAACACAATAATCTAAGTCCATATCACTCATCCAGTGTATTACACAACAAAACAATTTCTATAGTTGTTGTTGTTCTTCTTTTTCTTTTTTTTTTTTTTTTTTTGGAGGGGAGGGTACATTAGCTTTTTAAACTTAACTAGTAGTCCTCAGGGAAATTTATGTGCCCCTTAGAGTGATTTCTTCTTGGCTTCCCATACACTACTTTTCCTCCCCAACTGACTTCTAGCAAAAAGATGTTAACATCTTCAGCTGTGCCCTGCTAGCTCCAGCTTTGTCTCAGACCAGCTCGGCCTCTCCATGGCTGTGAGTGACAGCCATTTTTCTTGATACTCAAAAAACACAACTGTCACTGCATCCATCTGTGCCCAAACCTCTAGTATCCATCCTGGCTGCCGCTCCTTACAGTACTCTGAGGATTTAAAACAAGGAAATGGGCCTCCTCCAGGGAGTTGAAAAACATTCTGGGTAAGCAGATCCTCAAGCCACAGGCTAAAGTTCCTGAACAGCAGACATTTTGTAGAGAACAGCATTAGATGACAGCCTGAGTCTTTTTAATGAATGACGCGAAGGAAACCTGAAGGGAGCGAATCTTCTTTACCACTAGGGGGCGCCCTTGGACCACACCTACATGACAATTGCTCCTCACTGTTCACCTGTTTATACAGGGCAGTCTTCCACATTTGAACATAATTAATTATATCCAAAACGCCAGGGTGGCCAAAAGACTAAATGTGATGGGAAGTAAGAATTTGTTATTCAATGACACCAAACATCACTGACCTCATGGTTAGAGTTTTTTCCAGCAACAATCATTTCCAGATATTTAGACAACAGGTTTTTTTTCAGTCTCTGTATTCTATCTTTTCACTGGGTTGGAAGTTAAGGAATGGCTGTGGAAATATTTCTACAAAGTCTGTCATTCCCAGAAAGTTTTTCCCAATAACAAGAATCATAAAGTTAAGCGGGGCGGGGGGGGGCGGCTATCTTCATTTAATTTTCAGTACAACCACATTTCATTGTGTAAGAGTTACTTTTATTTATCAGACCATGCCTACTAAAATCCCATCAAAGGCTAATATTACTAACTTTCCTGGGCCCAAAGGTATTTATGCCTTAGCTGAGCCAGAGACTCTTCTACCTTATCTTTATATCTGTGTGTACATCTATAAATATTGAAGGTGGAAGAATAACTGCATGAATTAATGTTTTCTCGCACCTATCAGTTCAGTCTTAACCACATCAACCGACAAGCATTGGAGGAAACTCCCAGAAAAGACAAACTTCTTACTTTTTTGATAAATACATGTACTTTTTAAGAGTTTCTATTTTTACATCTGATGCATCAAGAACCAGAGCAAAAGCTAAAGAGCATCATTTAGGTTGGTAGAATGATGTACTGATTGGATCACAGTCTGATGTTTCTCTACACGAAACAGACCTGCAATATCATTAATATCATGCTTTAAAATGCCATGTAATTTTGATGTGGTTTGTTCTGTAGAACTTATTCTGAGGATCACATTTTATCTTGACCTTTTTTCCACAAAGGTTTGTGGTAGCCTTTTGGTCAAAAGTTCAGAACAGTCTTTTGGGTTAAGGAAAACAGCAACAACAATAAAAAGAGGCTGTTGGCCAGAGAACACCAGAGAACACCAATCATCTCCAAAGGGATATCAGATCAAAAATTTTTGGAAATATGTAGGTCTATGTGATATTGAAAGAAAATCAATATTATAAAAATGGGGGTTCAAGAGGATTCTGCCACTTTTTTATTCAAACAATGAATAAAACTAGGGTCACTAGACCCTTGACAAGTCTTACCTGAGGCGTGAAGTGGGGTTCTTTTGGTTACATTGTCTTTCACAAAGATGGATGCTCCCTGATTGACAAGTGCTTCCACACATTCTGTGTGTCCCTTAAAGGCGGCCAGATCCAGAGCTGTGCGGCCTTTCTCGTCCCTGATGTCCAGGTCCACCAGCGACTGCAAAAGGACCTCCAAGGCTTGATGGTGCCCATTGTAGGCCTATGAAGAAGAAGGCAGGGATTTGCAAGCTCACTCACTTCATATCCCACATAATCCAGACAAGGGGCTGAGCTTCCAAGGCCACTCCAAAGAGCAAAACAGAAAATCCCTTGGGTTTTCTGGCAAATCAGAGCATTAGACACACAAACCTCACAGTTACATATGAATTTCTTCATGTTCTTTCTCTTTTGTCAAATAATTTGTTCCAAAGGCACAAAGTGCATTAATGTATTTTTTATACCTACCAATCTAATTATCTAATATACAATGAATAATTGCATGAAATTAATATTTTCTTGCACCTTTCAGTTCAGTTCTAACCACATCAACTGACAAAACGAGGAAAAAATTCAGGAGTGTTTTCTGTTAGCAAAGTTGGAGGAAAAAAAATTACTAAAAACATCCTGGAGTTTGGAATTCGACAGAGGCAAGTAGACTTTTCCTTCCAGTCTAACCTTGACTAAATCAACCATGTGACCATGTGACCTTAGGCAAGTTTTCTTTTTTTCTTTTAAACATTAGAAATTTATTAGTTGCTCAAAACATTACATTGATCTTGACATATCATATATCATACATTTGTTTCAAATGGGGTATGAATTCTTATTATTCCCACATGTACAGATTGCAGGATCACATTGAGGTGGGAGGGTATGGAAGAGAGAGGGGGAATTGCACGGAAGATGGAAGGAGACCCGCATTATTATACAAAAATACATATAAGAGGATGTGAGGCGAAGGGGAGAAAAAAAAATAAGTTTTCTTAATTGCACTAGAGTTTGTTTCCTCCTCTATTAAATGAGAGCAATAAAAGCTGCCTCCTGGGGTTGGTGTGAAGATGAAAAGAGAAAAATAACACAGGCCTTGCATAATATCTTCTATGTAGTAGATGCTTCTTCCCTCCTTTATTTCTTCCACTGATTATAATCAAACCATAGAAACAATTAAGGAAATATATACCATGTATCAGTGCCAAGTTCAGATCTATTATGAGATCCTATGGTATGTCAAGATTAAGAAACTTTATACTACTAAAAAGCAAGACTAAAATTTTGAAAGATAATTTTTACTCAGTCTATAAGATAAAAAATGTATATCCTTCTCCACCCTCCCACTCCCAACAGGCAAGGGACATTGAAAATAAAAGAGAAATGGGGAGTAAGATTAGCTGGGGAAAAACAGATCAGAGAGGGAAGTAAAAAAAGAAATAGAGAGGAAAAGCATGTTCCCAAAGTCTAGCAGTCAAAGTCCCCTCTTTTGTTACCTGCACCTCTTATTTTCCACAGCAGCTATTACTGAAGGCCCATTTTATTTGAAAAAAGGCTTAGCACAAAGGATTAATCGCCTTAATATAAAAAGAGCTCTTAGAAACCATTTTAAAAACTAAGAAAATGTACAAAGGGCATGAAAAGGCAGATCACAGAAAAAGAAACGTAAAAGGCCAACAGACATATGAAAAACTATGTAAATTTTTAAAGCACTATTTTCAACTGCCAAATTGGCAATGATTAAAAAGTTTGGTCATGTGCAATATTAGTTGAGACTGTGAAAAAAGCAATCTGATACTCGGTTGGTGGGAGTACAGATTGGTATGACATTTGTGAAGGGTGATTTGACAGTATCTATAAAAATTTTTTTAAAAGAAACTAAGTTGCAGATGGTATATATAGCATGACCTCATTTATATAAAAAGCAAACATATGCATTATATACATATTTATATATAGTTCTATGTTCATAGAACATTTTCAGAAGGATATAAAAGAAGTTATTAATAGTGGTTACCACTAGAAGTGGGAGAGAGAATAATGAGTATATGGACTTAGTTCACCTTATCTTTTAAAAAATAGTTTAAATGTTTTTCCCCCTGAGTATATGTTAACAACACTAACAAAAACTAGATATAAAATAATTCATAGAAATTAAGAGCACTGATACATTTATTTATTTTTAAAAAAGTTTGTTTAGTTGTAGATGGACACAACACCTTTATTTTGTTTATTTACTTTTATGTGGTGCTGAGGATTGAACCCAGTGCCTCACACATGCTAGGCAAGCACTCTGCCACTGAGCTATAGTTCAGTACCCCCAAGAGTACTGATATATTTAAAAAGGACTTTATCATTACATTTTTTGCTAATGATTAGTGTTATTTTTACATATTAAACATACATCATATATAATATGCAATATAATAACTCATAAATTAATGAATCTCAAATGTATATCCTAGTCCCAACCTCTCCCTTTACTTCTAGCTTGTATATCCCACCACCTCTTGGTATTTCCACTTAAATGTTTAACAGGCATCCCAAACTCAGTTCTTAATTTTCCTCCACAAACGTGCTCCATCTGCAACCTTCCCATTTCAGTAAATGGCAACTTTACCCTTGTAGTTGTACAAGCAGCAAAGCTTGGAGTTATTTTTGTCTTCCCTGTTCTTAAGTGTAAACCATAGCCCTGAACAAGGTTCTGAGACAATAGCACACGTGGGCACTGAAGAATAGCTCCCCGAACCTTGAATACCCTAGTGCAGGGGGCATATCTGCTGAGAGGAAGGCACATCTTTACTTACTCGCTCAGAAGGGTCATGGATTCACAGGCATCCACAGGAAAACAACTACCCATATACCTACCCCCCATTTTAAGTTTTAATTGCAATTATTAATACGTTAATTGTACAAATCAATGGGTTTCAGTGTCATTTCCATACCTGCAGATATCATTCTTTGACCACTTCCCCCTCCTTGGCCTCTCTCCCCTCTCCTAAGCAAAAAGAACAATGATGCAGGCATCACAATACCTGATTTCATATCCCTGTTCTAATTCACATGAAAGTATGGTTTTTCGAGTAGCAGCCTTCTATGCCATTTCCCAGGTGTCACCATCTCTACTATTTCTTTACAATGTGTCTAGAATCTACCCACTTCTCACTATTATAGCTTATGTATAATGCATAATGTTTTGCCATAATCCTGGAAAAAGCTTCCCTTCCCATCCTGTTCCCCCACAATTTATTACTGATACAGCCACCAGATGACCCCTTCCCAAACCCAAGCTGGATCATATGGCTCCTTGTTTTAAACTAACCTATAGCTTTTTCCCTCATTGGTAATGAAGTCCAAAGCCCCTAGTACCAGTCAGGTCCTCAGGATCTGGCTTCCCCTACCCTTATCTCTGCACATCCCTTTGCTCATACTCGCCCCCTCTGAATTAAATACATGTTTCTCCTACTCTGGGTCACTGCACCTTTCTGTTTCTTGTGTCTGGAAAGCTCTTCCTCCAGAGAGACACATAGCTTTCTGGTGCTTCTGTTGGAATACTACCTTATAAGAGAAGCTTCCTAGAGAAGCCAGTGTGAAATAGCCCTCCACTCTCCACCCCACTTAGCCTGCTTTACTTTGTCTTCATAGCATGTATTACCATCTGATATCCATTGCGTGTCTATTGATTTGTTTGTCTGTGACTGAGGGGACTTTATGCGGACTGTTCACTGTTGTATCCTACACTCATGCTTAGCACTGAACAATTATTTGATGAATAAATGAATGACTGTTATCATTTATTCATTTTAGTGGTATAAATACATTCTTTAAATAGCAAAGATTTATTAAGGGATTGTTACGTGTGGGGCACCATGAAGAGGGTCTAGCATCTTGTTTAATCTTTGCAAACATCCTTTTTCATTGATGAAAAGCACAGAACAAGCAGTTTTAATGCACTCATTTGTGACCATTTAGCTAGTGACAAATCAGGCTCTGAAACCCAGAATCTGTGACCTAAAAACATGCTTGAAGCATATACTTTTCCCCAGTAATTCCATTTAGTTGACTTTCAATCTAAATACTTTTGTGTTTACATGTAATGGAACAGGACTGAATAACAACACTGAATCAAAACCCAAACTCCTGCTATAGAAAGCTCAACATAGAGATAAAGTGATTTGAACAGAGCTATAGAGCAAGAAGGTACACCTCTGGGACTAATTTCTGAACTATTGCTCTTTTACTGCACACACAGCCTCTCTTGAAATAGAAATACAAATTCCCATATGTCTAACTTTCTGATCTATACTCGCTGTGCAAACCATAACTGCATGGGACAGTGAGCTTTCATTCCAACCTGAATTCTAAAGCAACAGCTAACTTCTCCTGACAGACTACTGTGCATCAGACAGCATGCACTGGACATGTATTACCTCATTTAATTCTCACAACAGTCAGCGTTTAGATATTCTTGTTATCCTCATTTTATCAATGATGACCGAGTTTTTCATGGAGAACCTGCGTTTCAAAGGTGGAGACTTACCTGCAGGCTTTTCAAGAGAGAATATGAAAAGGATGCTATATGGCTCTAAGGGGGTATCTCTTTAACTTTTTATTATAGGAAACTTCAAACACACACACACACACACACACACACACACACACTAATTAATTCCCACATACCCTTCAACCAGTTGCAGCCATTATCAAATCAGGCTACAGGTGATTTTAAGCTAATTTGGGAGCATCTGATCTTATGTAAAGGGCTGTGGTAATAGAGGCATCTACAACATGATGTGAGTCAGTCTTTTGTTTCACTATGAGCTTCAATCTGTTGCTTATTTGAAAAATGACTTTGCAAAAACACTTCATCCCATTTTCAACTGTAATGGTAGCCACTGATTCAACTTATGTAGAAATCACGACTCTACACCAAAGGAAAATGAGCCCATGTATATAAGAGCAGGGTCTAGATGCTATTTGCGAATACTGGCTCCTTCAGTATTATGATACAGACAGTAAGGACTTTAATCTCTGTTAATTTGACTTGGCCTAGGAAAATGGAATTCGCAATTTATAATACATGCATGTATCCAAAGCACAATGACTCATGCACTTAGGTTTAGAGAAGAAACACAGGGGAAGGAGAAAGATCCAGGAGGGAAACTGGTAGGAAGGAGTCAGCACTGTCCAGAACAACAAAGTCATAACACAGGGCGCTGTGTGGTGCTGACTTCAGAACTTGCCCCTGCAGAAGATCCCTGCACTTTTCCCTTTAATCCTCACAACAAAAAATAAACTCATCAGTTTGTGTTAAAGAAGCTTAATATTAAAATAAAATGAAGCGAATGGCTGTAATCCCAGCCACTCAGGAGGCTGAGGCAGGAGGATCACAAGTTTGAAGCCAGCCAGGGCAACTTAGTGAGACCCCGTTTCAAAATAAATATAATAATAATAATAATAATAATAAATTAAAAGGGCTTGGGATGTAGATTTTTTTCAAAAAGTGAATCTGTTAAGTAGAAAAGTTTTAGAATTTCAATCCACACTTTCTTCTATATCAGGAACTTGAAGATGCTCTTACAGACAGAATGGTTGAAAGGCCAGATTGATCTATAGAATTTTTCATGCTTCTTCCTTTAGTTTACCTTGCAGCACTTGAACTTTATGCATAAAGCCTTCATTGGAAGTTCAATCAGGCTTTTAAATGATTTTAAGAAATAACTTCTTTTAAAAAAACACCTCATTAGGATAACTTCTATTTCTTAAACATGATTAATTTCTCCAAACTTTTTTTCCATAGGAACTAAGGGCAACAGGGGAAAGAACTGGGACCTCAACAGAGTCCATGAAAAGAATGGGTCCATCTGGAAATCTTAACAGCTGGAGTCTTTCATTTGCATAATCTTCTCTCTTAATTTTTTTCAAGCTGATGAGATGTTTATGAAACTCACTAGGCTGATAACCCTGGAGGCCTGAATCATTCAGACAGGAAATAGTGACTTAAGGCAGGTCAGGTCTTCTGTAGCAGCTAAGGTTTGAAGGTGTTGGGGGGCATCTGATTCCATTTCTAGAGTGCTTCCACTCAAGAAATTATGTGCCTTGGGTTTTATCAGGTTAATTGCTAAAGAGACTAGAGAACCTAGGAGAGGGTGGGCATACTTATGAGGTTCTTGAAGCAAAAGATTTAAAAAAAAAAAAAGCGTTAGACTTTAGAGGGAAAGAACAAAATCCTTTTAGAACTAACCCACTGAGATTACCTTGGTTCAAGTCATCATGGTCATTTCCCTCCTGGTTGTCTTGCTTCAGCTTTTGAGCCCTTATAATTTAGCACAGAAGTTAAGTGAGCCTTAGAACAGAGACCCTGCACCTAACAGAAGAAAAAGTAGGTCCAAATCTCCACCATTATCAGCTTAGGAACTGACTTCCTTTACGAGACTCCTAAAGCGCAAGAAGTAAAATCAAGAATCAATAAATGGGATGGAATCAAACCAAAAAGCTTCTTTACAACAAAGGAAACAATGAAGAAATGAAGAGAGAACCTACAGAATGGGAGAAAATCTCTACCACACGCACCTCAGATAGAGCATTAATCTCCAGGATATACAAAGAGCACAAAAAAATTAACACTAAAAAAACCTCAAATAACCCAATCAATAAATTGACTAAGGAACTGAACAGACACGTCACAGAAGAAGAAATACAATCAATGAACAAATATATTAAAAAGTGTTCAACATATCATATCATTTGTCTCCTCAAAACTGTCCAAATAGTTTCCTATTTTGCTCAGAGTAAAAGCCAAAGTTCTTAGAATGGACTATGAGGCCCCGGGATCTATGGCAGCCCTCCCACCACTCCACACTCTCCACAGTACGTCCTCCTCACCACCTCCATTACCACCCTGCTCTAGCCACAGGGGCCTCTTTGCTGTTCTATGGACATGCCAAGCATGCCCTCACCCCAGGACTTTGCACTTGTGCCCAGAAACACCTTCTGTCAGACATGGACATAAGTAGCTCTGTAAGTCTCTGTTCAAATATGAGATTCTATGCTATGTAAAATAGCACCCTGTCTACCACCTTGATACTCTCTCTCTCATGGCTCTCATTCATTTTCTTTGCCACTCCTTACCATCTGTCATGGTATAGATTATTTGCCTAATGTCTCTTCTAGCTGGGAAACTCTCCAAGGACAGAGACCGGGATTTCTTTACTGCAACACCTCCAGCTTCTAGAAGAACGCTTGGCAGTACTCACAGTCAGTATATGTCGAAGGAAAGAATGATATCAATGTTAATAATGATAAGGCTGAAGCCAGCTCATCTAATCACTTTATAAGCACTAACTCATGCCATTGCCACAATGACCCCTGATGAGGTACTACTATTCTCATATTTTGAGTAGAGAAACTGAGACACCGAAGATTAGGTACTTGGCCCAGATCACACAGTTAACAATTAAACAAATTAACAAATTGGGAAGTGTCCTTAGAAACCTCAGCTAATTTACTCCTTCATTTATAGGTGGGAAAACCATGTCTGGGTAAGTTAGCTGGGACCTCCTCTCTGTGTGCTTCCTTGACCCCTGCCAGCTGCGGGACAACTGAAGCCAAATCTTTCCAATGATATCATCACCCTGTCTTTATAGGGCTGGAGCCCCATGGAGATCAGAGAGAACTGGTACACAGTAAGCACTTCACAAATAATTTTTGACAAAAATGATTGAGAGATGATAGAATTTTTGGAATCCAAGAAACTCTCTCTCAGATTAATAAATAGCAGGTTTGGCAGTGCAATTGGCCCCACTTTCAAAGGGCACGAGAATTCTGTCTCAGAGAACTCTCCGCACAGGCCTCTCTGGGGGCAGCCAGGGCTATTTTGTGAATTCTTACTCTTGGGGAAGCTTCCCTAGGCACAGCAGATGGCTGGGCAGGGATTCTAAAGAGCAATCTTTAGAGCAACCTGTGTTAATAGCCAACTGGTATGAAGCTTTTTACATATACATATCCCACTGTCTACCCATTTCTCCACTTGAAGTCCACCTCCAGGAACAGAGAGGTTACTAATGTCACTTCACTCAAGATGAGTGTGTGCGCACACATGTGCATGTGCTGGTGTGTATAGTGGCTGTATTGGTGGGTGAGGCAGAGGATTGTGACAGGGGTGTCAGCAGGTATGCTGTTGAGTACATGGAGAGACAGGTAGGAAGGGAGGGCTCCATGCATGCACCGTGATCAGTTCCGGGTACTCCCAATTCTTGTGCCATTGATGGCCTTTTCTCCTCCCATTCTGCATGAATGCCTAAGTGTGTCTATTAATAAAAAATTTCTCTCTCCTACCTCTCCATCTCATTTTTTAAAATCAGAACACCACTGAAGAACTGGTTAGACATGCATAAGTGAAATATCATAACAACAGTTAAACTTTGACATACCCCCTTCCCATTTTTCCCAGAGTTCTGCCTCTTCTTTACTAGGCAAAGAAGCATCCAGATACCACCTCTGTGACCATGAACTGAGTGCTTGCAATTCAGCAGCACTCTGGGCAGGAGAGCTGGCTGTGGCCCAGTGTGGCCACCAGACAGCTGGGCTCCTCAGCACAGCCACAGATCACCAGTGTCCAGCTGGACAGGATGCAAGGCAGAGCAGCAGAAGTGATTCCCACTTTGGTGCCCCATGAAGAGTCTCGGGTTCCCCACTCTGAGCTGATGCATTTCTCTTTGATTACATGGATATGGAGAGGAAGCTTTACTGGTGATAAGACAACTCTTCTTCCTCTCCCTCCCAGATCTCACCCAATATAAGAACTGGAGTCTAAGACTTACTCTAAGACCTCGATGTCAAGTCCAATTAGTATACAGTTGCAATTCTATACCTGTTCACTTCTTTTGGTGCTTAAAAACCCTGATAGGTTTTAATTGTGTTATTTGAATCGGCTTAAAATTTGCATATTATTGTCTAGGAGCAAATTTCTTAAACAGAAATGTTTTCTTTGAATTTTAAAGATGGATAAATGTTATAAAATATGCTGTTGTAAAGATTTTATATACATTTTATCTTTTCATTTGTTCTCATTTTACAGATGGGGAAACTGAGGCTCAGCACAGGGTAGGTAATGTATTTAAGGTCACCAACTGGTAAAGCTGGGACTGCAAGGTGAAGTAGTCTTTCTCTCTGCAGCCTGGACCTTTAACCATGTCTTATTTTCATATCACTAGTTACTCATTACTATGCTTACATTTCAAGAGCAGCCTAGTTTTAGCAATGCTTGGATTCTTTTTCTGACAGGGGAGGTTGCCCACAGCCTCTCACTTACAGCTAAGTGGAGTGGACTCTTGGTAGCACCAGAATCTGATTCTTCAAAACCATTGTTGGTTCTTTCCAAAAGCTGTGGAAACAAAAAAGAAAGCAACAGTATTAAATTCAATTTTACAAAAGAAATAGTAGTTTGTAGAAACTAAGTGAAAAAGGAGACTTTAGAAACTTAAGAAACTATGCAACTTATCAACACTATAAGAAAGCAAATATAGCTTATCTAAAACAAATATGCTGACAAGAATATTTAAACTTCTAGATCTTTCAGCATTTGCTATTAAAAATGCCTTCATATTTGAAAAGAAGCTTTGCTCATCCAGAAACATAGTGCACTTCTAATCCATCTTCACCTAGTGTCTTGTTCTCACACAGCTTACGCTTTAGAAAAAGAAAGTATGGATAGACAGACAGACAAATATATATGGAAATATTTAGATGTGATATATGCTAAGGTAAAAACAAAGTAGGTATAATGTAATATACGGTGATAGGAGGATTACTTTAGAGCAGAAGGTCAGGGAAGGCTTCTCCAAGGAAGTGATATTTAGAGTCCTGAATAATAAGACCTAAGCCAGATAAAGGAGTGACAGAGAGCACTGGGAGAAGGGAGAAGTCAATAGAATGCATCAAGTAGAGACGGCATGGCAAGTTCAAGGAACAAAAACGTCACTGTGGCCAGGCCATGGTGTTGGTAAAGGTGCCAGGAAAACGACATTCTCGTGGAACCCTGGCAGGAGAACAAATTGCCAAAACCTTTTAAGGCAATTTATGTGTATTTCTCACCCTAGGAATTAATAAATAAATAGATTCATGCTCAATGAGGCATGTATAAAGAAATTTATTAATTTTGACAAACACTTAGTGAATAATTACCATGAATTTAGACACTGTACAATGTACTGAGGATTCAATAATAAAGTATTTAAAAATAGATTTTCTCATGGTGGGGGGGACATGCAATAAAAGAAAAAAGTTATGTAACTCACTAGAAAGTTTGAGGTGCTCCTGAAGAATTAAAACTCATCTCACTACAGTGATACCTGTACAACCATGTTTATAACAGCACAATTCACAATAGCCAAACTATGGAAGCAGCCTAGGTTTACAAGAAAATGTGGTATACACACACAATGGAGTTTTATTCAGCCACAAAGAAAAACGAAATGACATTTGCAGGAAAATGAATCGAACTAGAGACCATTATGTTGAGTGAAATAAGTCAAAGGCAGAAGCTTAAAGATTGTATGTTTTCTCTCATATGTGGAAGGAAAAAAGAAAACAAAGGTGGAAGTGGAGCTCCTAAATATCAAAGGGGGATCATTAAAGGAAGGGGACCAAGGGGTGAGAGCAGGGAGGGAGAGGGTAAGTGCTGAGGAGTGTGACATTGGTTAAATTATATTGTTATATTGTGTGCTTGTACAAATATGTAAAAACAAATCCCACCAATATGTACAACTGTAAGGAGCCAGTAAAAACATGTGAGAGAAAAAAGAGAAAGTTTGAGGTGCTATGGAGGAAAATGAAGCAGAGGAGGGGAGTTTGGAGAGCTCAAGGGGAAACCATTTGGCAATTTTAAGGAGGGTGATCAGTGAGGGCCTTCCTGAGTGGGCGACAGCCCCATCCCATCTTGAGAGAGATGAGGGAAATTTGTGGGTATCTGGGGAAAGAGCATTCCAAGCTGAGGAGTCAATAATTGCCAAGACTCTCAGGGATAGGGGTATTTAAAAACATCAAGGAGGCAAGAATAAAGTGAGCCAGCATGCAGGAGAGGAGAGCCCTGAGGGTTGCTGTAAGGATTCTTATTCCAAGTGAGATGGAAATTCACTAAGATGTCATTCTTTTGAGCAAAGGAGTGACATGATCTAACTTTGACACTCTAGGGAAGCAAGGATGGAAGAGACCACTCAGGAGCTGAATTCACAGTCCATGAGAGAAATAACAGCGGCTCAGGATAGCAGGAAACAGGGGGTGATGGAGAGTAATCACTGGATCGTGGATGTTTTTGGAGGTACAGTCACTGAAGTTGAATGTAAGAGAGAGACATCAAGGATGACTCCCTGTTTCTGTCCTAAGAAAAAAGAAGGATGGAGGGGCTGCGAACTGAGATGAAAACTGTGAATAAAGTAAACAGAGGGAAAGAGCAGAAGTTTGTTTGGGAAGTATTAAGTTTGAGGTGTTTAGAGAGAATATAAAAGTATATCTTAATCTCTAGGGTATATAAAGAACTAAAAAACTAAGCACACACACAAATAAATAACCCAATCAACAAATGGGCCAAGGATCTGAACAGACACTTCTCAGAAGAGGATATACAATCAGTCAACAAATATATGAAAATATGTTCATCATCACTAGCAATTAGAGAAATGCAAATCAAAACTACTCTAAGATATCATCTCACTCCAATCAGAATGGCAGCTATTATGAAGACAAACAACAATAAGTGTTGGTGAGGATGTGGGGAAAAAGGTACACTCATACATTGCTGGTGAGACTGCAAACTGGTGCAGCCAATATGGAAAGCAGTATGGAAATTCCTTGGAAATCTGGGAATAGAACCACCATTTGACCCAGCTATCCCTCTACTCGGCCTATACACAAGACTTAAAAACAGCATCCTAAAGGGACATAGCCACATCAATGTTTATAGCAACACAATTCACAATAGCTAAACTGTGGAGCCAACCGAGATGCCCTTCAGAGGGTGAATGGATAAAAAAAAAATGTGCCATATATACGTAATGGAATTTTACTCACCAATAAAAGAGAACAAAATCGTGGCATTTGCAGGTAAATGGATGGCGTTGGAGAAGATAATGCTAAGTGAAATTAGCCAATCCCCCAAAAAACAAATGCCGAATGTTTTCTCTGATATAAGGAGGCTGATTCATAGTGGAGTAGGAGGGGGAACATGGGAGGAGTAGATGAATTCTAGATAGAGCAGAGGGGTGGGAGGGAAAGGAAGGGGGCAGGGGATTAGCAAGGATGGTGGAATGTGATGGACATCATTATCCAAAGTACATGTATGAAGACACGAATTGGCGTCGACATATTTTATATACAACCAGAGATATGAAAAATTGTGCTCTATATGTGTAATAAGAATTATAATGCATTCTGTTGTCATTTATTTTTTTAAAATCAATTAAAAAATCACTCATTTTACAAATTAAAAATAAATAAATAAAAATACATCTTAGCTACTAAGCGTAAAGCTTTGGAGTCCAGGATATTTGAAGCCTTAAGATCAGGAGATAGGACCAGGGAGTAAAGTAAACTAACAAGAATCTACATCCCAGGACTCAGTCTCAGGGACATTAAGAGTGAAGAGATGAGGAGGAACAGTAAGAAGACTTAGACTGAGCAGGTGAAAACAGGGAAGCAAGAGGTTCTGGAACCTAGTGAAGAAAGGGTGTTAAGAGAAAGAACTGTCCTGTCAACTGTCCTGATGGATCAATTAAAATAAGGCCTAAGCTATTAATGACTCTGAGAATTTATCAAAACATTATATGAAAAATAGAAAAAAAAGGAAATACCTAGCAATAAGACTAGATTAAATACATTGTAGTGGTATATATTACCCCCTTCAGATAAATTGTCCCTCTTTTTCATATAGCGATGTATCCAAAAGGAGCCCAGATCCAACACCAAAAGCTCTGATATATGGTGGGAGTCAACGTCCCCTCCAGCCTCCTGACTAGTGGGCTTGGGCTGTCTATCTGGCAGAGATGGGACAACCAAGAGCCGCACTTCCTAGGCTCCCCTGAGTTATTTCTAGATGTGATTTAATTCTTGCCAGTTAAACACACTAACATGAAATTTTGAAGTCAAGAATGAGGCAGAGGAAATCTATGTGGTTTCTAATGAGAAGCACAGTCATGGAGGCCTTTGTTTCTTTGTTTTTTAGCTTTCAGGATACAAGCCACTAGCTACTGAGGAGAGAGAAGTAAGAGGCAAGGATGCAGGGCATCCATTTTGGGGCCATGTGGCTCAATTTCAAAAGCTGTGTGGCATAGTGGCACATGCCTGATATTCAGGAGGCTGAGGCAGGAGGATTGCAAGTTTGAGGCCAATCTCAGCAATTTAGCACCTTGTCTCAAAATAAAAAGTAAGGAGTGATAGAGCTCTCCTGGATTCAATCCCCAGTACCACATGCACAGGGATGTGTGGCTCTTGGGCAATAGTAATGGCAGTGACAAGACCCCTGCATGTCAGCAACAGTGATGTGCCTATGGAGCCAGTCATTCTAGTGGTTGCCTCTGATTCCCTATCTCACTGGTCATGGGGAAGGAAGGGGCAGCCCCTCATCCCTTGCAGTTCAGTTCACCAGCTTAGCGTCCACTCTTCTAAACTTCCCAGTAATCTTTTAGTTTATCTTTATTTTGCTTTATTTATTTTTATGTGGTGCTGAGGATTGAACCCAGTGCCTCCCATGTGCAAGGCAAGCACTCTGCCACGAGCCACAAGCCCTCCCAGTAATCTTTTAAACACCAATTTTAGAAAATTAAATCATTTTCTTCTTAAAATAGGTATCATCATTTCTGTTTCCTGCAAATGAAGCCTGAATAATGCAAAAAATAATACAGATTTTTACAGAAGTTTTCTCATTGCGGGGTGGGGTACCAGGGATTGAACTCAGGGGCACTCGACCACTGAGCCTGCACATCCCTGGCCCTATTTTGTATTTTATTTAGAGACAGGGTCTCACTGAGTTGCTTAGTGCTTCGCTTTTGCTGAGGCTGGCTTTGAACTCGTGATCTTCCTGCCTCAGCCTCCTGAGCCATTGGGATTACAGGTGTGCAACACTGTACCCAGCTAGAAGTTTTCTTAATGAGTATGATGGAGTGGGAAATGATACATTCAACGCACTGGAAAGCAAAACTTTCTAAAAATCGACTTTATCAATTTTTCTCTCCATGGCAGTTCTCAAACTTTTCAAGTAAAAAAACACATTTTAAGCCATATGCATAGAATAACACTATTTTCAACAAAACCAGAAAAACTGTATTGATACAATAATATATGCAGAAAAGTCTAGAAATTCATACCATAAATGTATATATTTTAGGGAATTATGTACGTTTGACACAATAACCTAGAAGTGAGTTCACAGATGAATTTTATATATTTTTTTCATATTTCTCAACTTTTTTTGCAGCAATTGTGTATTATTACTATAATCAGAAAAACATCAAAGCTATTTCTATTTGGAAAAATAGTCCTTAATCTTTGTTCATAGATCCTTCGATAGGTAGAACTCCTTTCCAGTCAATAAATGTGGAACAAGATGCTATGATGCTAGGAGTCTTTGGTAGATCAAATAACAGTATAAAAATTAACAGTTCAAAGCATACAATTTCAAATTTACAAATAACTGTATTAGAAGTATGAGGTACTTTGTGTTTGTTGTTTTAACAGTGTAAGAACAGAACTTGGAACTTAAACAAGCTAGAATATGTTAGTATAATGAAAGCAAATTTAATTTTAACTTCAAAGTAAATAACTTAAAAACCCATCTCTCTTATATAGTTGAAATAAAAGTAGCCTCAACTGCTTAAGAAAGCTGGAAAAACAGCTGTTCTTTGCTTTGTTTTCCAACATTATCACCTGCAAGACTTCCTGGAATTGACAGTGTGTACCAACTCCAAATCCTGTCCTAGAATGAACTTTTAATCAAAGGAACACAGAATCATTTCCCCTACTATCACAGGCTCGATGAACAGGGATTAGAAGACAATATATACTGTTTATAGCCACCAATTAGGGACGTTCCCATGACATTTATTACAGGGGAAGATTTTTCCAAACACACATAATTCAATCATTCTCCCAGCAAGTGGTTTTACCTCATTCATTCAGCAAATATTTGCTGAGTGTCAAACTATGTTCAAGACCCTGGATTGGGGACCAGAATTCAACTATGCAGTGAGCAGATATGGTCACCAACTTGATGGAGCTTAGAGGCTCATGGGGAACCCACAGAAATGAACAGGTCATTAAAGCAGACAGGCAAGAACTAGAGAAATGCAAGATGCTATGGAAAAACAAAGAAGTGTCTACCATAAAATTGGGGCCCAAAAGATTTCTTTGTAAAATAATGTCTAACCTGAAACCTAGATGGTATGAGTCAACCAGGTAAAGAGAAAAGGGAAAAATGTTCAAGGCAGGAGAAAAAACACATGGAAACTAGGAGGAAAACACATTTGAAAAATTTTAAGAATCTAAAACCAGGAAGAAATGAGGAACAATGAGGCTGGAGCTGTAAGCAGAAAAGATGAGACATAGAAAGATCACCTTATTACTGTTCTATCCAGGACCATTTTTGAGAGTGTTCTAGGGCAATAGTTGTAACCTGGGTATCAAATCGAGATCACTATTTAGTTATTGAAGTGCTTTAAGCAGGAAGGAGGCATGATCATGTTCAGGTTCTTGGCTGCAGGGTGATCCATGAACTATAGTGGCTCTGGGGGTGGAGACTACAATGCTAGAAGCAGTTAGGACATTTCAGCTATAGAGAACTTTTAAACTGAACAAGAGAGAGAGAACTGATGTTAGCCTGAGGTACAGAAGAGGTAATGGAAATGGAAGGAGGTGGTCATAATCAAGAGTTTCATTCATTCTTCTACTGATTCCATTCAATAATTATTTATTGAGTATGGTGCCAGGCACTGAGATTACGGCTCTAATATGGTTTTTGCTAATATGGAACTTACAGTTTAGAAAGTATAATGAAAATTTTTCATTGATTAAATGTTGGAGGAAGAAGAAAGATTAGAGTCAGGGGTGACATCCCACTTTCTAGCTTTGGTAACACTTTTAAGATAAGAAAGAGAACAAGTAAGGTCAAGGGAGAGAAAGATGCACTGAGTTTTGGTTTGAAGAGTTGCTGGGACATTCAGAGGGTAGCTGGATATAAGGTGTGAGGTTCAGAAGAGAAATCTGGGCTGAAGTTATGAATTTGGGAATCGTCAGCAATGGCTGATACCTGAGGTCCCACTGTGAATGAGATTATCCAGGGAGAAAACCAGTGAGAGGAAGGAGAAGGGCTTAGACTATAACCCACAGGAACCTTAATATCTTGGGGTTTGGAAGAGGAAAAGAGTGTGCAAAGAGGATCTAGGAGTGGACAGAGGGCCAAGAGGTGACCCAGGAGAGTGAGATCATGGTGATGATGATGGTGGTGGATGTGGTGATGACCACATTGATGCTGAAGGTTGTGGGGATGATAAAATGATGTTGCTGAAGACTGTAACTGACAATAGCCAAAAGTTATTATGCTCTTTACTGGGAGATAAGAACTCCAACTAAGGGCCTTATGTGGATCATCTCAATCAAGCCTGAAGTAATCTATTACTTGAGGTTCACACAGCCAATAAAGGACAAATCAGGGAATGGAACCCAGGTCCAACTCTTTATCCTGCATGACAACGCCTCCAAGTGATAAGCTGAAACTTATCTTTGCTATTTCAATAAGGAAGCAGAGATAGGGAAGGAGACAGAGAGAATCTATGTGTGTGAGTGTGTATATATGTGTGTATTTAAACATGTAGGTCTCTTTAAATCTCTAACTTTACAGTTTGTTTTTAATCTTTAAAATTTTTCTGTTTCCTAAAGATAAATAAGTTCCCATCTTAGTTGTACAGCAATCACCAGAGACATTAATTGGAATCTGTCTCCTCTCAGTGTTCTCCTTCCGTTTATGATTCTTCTTTGTTAGGAAGACAACACAAAAACTGTTGGGTGGGGGGGAAACATTTGGCAAGTCATTCAAAACTGGCATTTAAACTTTGAATTAAATTTCTTTCTAATTTAAAGTTTGGTCCTAAGTACATCAAGTCCGAGGAATGAGTCAGACATTCAACACTGCTCAGATACTTCATTCTGCATGAGCGTCTCCCAGGAGGCATATGGGAGCCGGAGAATCGGAAAGCTTACACCATGACTCATTATACCAACTCATAATTCAGTTGGTGGTCTGCAATACGGCTGGAAAATAACAATGCTCCACGGAGATCAACCTCAACCTAACTTGTCAAAATCAGGAATGGAATGGCTCTTTTGAAACACTGTGATTCTAGATAAGAATATGTGCCAAAGAGGTGGCATTGTAAAAAGAAGTGAGACACACAGGACATAGTTACAACTAGAAAATATAATTTTATATACCTAATATAAAACAAATGAGTTTAACATTGTCTTAAGTATCCTTCTAATTAATATATCTCAGGCTTATCATCAACATGTACACAGCCTATGCATTCATGCTGAACTGTACTCATGGATCCAATATGTTATAAATTCAACATGTGCATTTCAAATATGTCACCATAGACTTCTATGGACACAATAAAATTTGCACGCATTCTAAGGATTGACTTGGTCCTCTGTCCAAAAAGTATATTAGAATGACTGCCTGAATAAACATCTTTATCTGATCTACTTAGTATTCCTCTTCTCTCTTTTTATTTGGTATCAGGGATTGAATCCAGGGCTGCCTACCCACTGAGCCACATCCCCAGTCCTTTTTATTTTTTTTATTTTGAGACAGGGTCTCATGAAGTTGCTGAGATCTCACTAAATGGCTGAGGCTGGCTTTGACTTTTGATCCTTGTGCCTCAGCCTCTGGAGCTGCTGGGCTTCCAGGTATGGACCACTGTGCCTGGCTTAGTCTCCTTCTTTATCTTCTCCTAAATCCTCCAATTTTTTCTTTTCTGAATTGATCAGTCATTTGTGCAGCTTAGCACCACTTGACCCCACTTGTTCCTCCTTAATTTCCTCCTACACCATGAGTTTGCCAAGACTCTCTTCTGGTGAAAAAAAAAAAAAAAATCAGAAGATTTAGGATATAAGCTACTTCCAACTCTCATTGACAGGTAAAATGGAAGCCAAATGGGAATGGAGAAGAAGAAGCCAGGCTGAACGAGAGAACATTGGGACCATCTTATTTGTCTGTTGATTTACCTGGAGCGGGTATCAGGTGGTGGGGATGCTTGATAGGTTATTTTAGCCTGAGGAGATTACTGCATCTGAGATGACAAGTCATCGGACGTTTTAGGAATCTGGAGGTGTTTCCACAGTACTGGAGGGAGGACTCACACAGAGAATACCTCACCCTACAGGCAGCACATGAGGCAGAAGGCTGTGTGTGCTCTTTTTACAAAGCGAATCTGTGATAACAGTATCAGGGTCAAATATGAACTCAATTGTGAGCTGACTGGCTGCTGGGTTAACAAAACACTAACCTTATCAAAATTTGCAAGGGAACACATAAATATTACACTTGAGCTGGAAACTCAAGCTTTATAAATAGTACAAAGGATGACTGGCTATTTGAAAACATGGGAGGGAAAAAATCCAGGGGTCCCAAGAGATCTCAAGCTAATCTAAACCAGTTAAAAAATGTGCTATTTAAGAAAACAGAAAGCAAGGACAGCTCAGACTCTGAAAACAGAAAAGTGTAGCCAGTGGGTCTGTGAGGAAACACTCCTTGGTAGCTTCTAGATAGACTCTGACTACGCAGCTAGTGTCCACAAATGGAAGGGACAGGAGGAGCTAGAAAACCACAGAAAATATCCACAGGGACCAGGTAAATAAAGGTGCTCTGAGAAGAGGTTTGAAAATAGATTTTTTGATTTTTCAGCAGTGACGACCAAGAGGACATTCATGAGTCTGCAAGTCTGTGAGAGTTGGAAACAGGCCGAGGTCCCTGGACAGTTAGCATCGCTGTCAGAAATTCTACTTCTCCTGTCTGGGTTTTAGGAATGAAATCTCCCAGCTGCTCCTGACACAACTGTACAGCCAATGCTGGTCCAATGGAGTCCTGCCCTCCATCAAGCCAGCAGTGGGGCTGCGGCTGCACAAGTTTCACGCCACCAGGACTGTGTCAACACCCTCTCCGTTTAGAGCAGCTCAGGAGCCTGGTTAGAGCTCAGGAGATGCCATAGACCTTTCAGTATCAGAAATGATGTGACAGACCAGCCCAGGTGGACCTCAGTGGGCCCCTGGACCTTTGCAAGCAACCGCAGTATTTTCAGCCCAGTCCCAAACAAACCAGCTTCCCCATGGTGGCGCATCAGTGACAACAGTGACTGTGTCTTTGTAATGATGCTGCTCATCCCCTTTCATAGCTATTAGAAGAAGCTGTGTTGCCTGAAATTATCATTAACAACAATTACCAGAAACTCGGTGATTCTAGCAAGGTATGAATCTCATCTATTTTAATTTCGGTCTCCCCTCAGACCCACCACCCCTATTCCATAAGTAAGGAACCATTAACTTTCTATACTTGCGAAAGTCAAGGTCTATGCAAATTTAAGAGGTGATAACACAAATTAAGGAGGGTACTACTGGAAGCTTAGCTAGATTGTTTCTATTTCTTCTTGGGAGCTGATTTTGATGACTCTGCTTATCTCCTCCCTCCAGTGTGTATTCAGTTCCTGGTGATTTCCTTGCCAATTAAAAAGCAGAGGAGCCTGTAGTATGTGTGAGGAAAGGCTAATGAAACACGCTGTGAAGATAAAGCTGAATGCAAAATGCAAAATGCATGGGGTTCAAAACTATATTGCAAGAGCTCTGAAAACGTTCATATACTTTGACTCAGTAAACCTACCTCAGAGACTCCATCCTGAGAAACTTTTAAGCTCAAAGCTATTCAGTAGTCAAATAGTATGAATAACCTAAATTGAAGATTAATGGCTAAATTATGTTCCTTTAATAACTGACCATTATTTAACCATTAAAAATGATTACCAAAAGTCTTTAATACCATTGGGAAAAGATGATGTCAAAATATCTTATGGAAAAAATTAGTGTACAAAATTGCCCAAAGTTATCTTATAGATGCTCAAAAAATAAAGTGCATTACATGAAAAAAGAAACTTGCACCAAAAGGTTGATAATAATTATTGAGGGTTGTGTATGAAACTGTGGATGTTCTAATTTCTTGTTTCCACCTTTCTACATATTTGAAGCTTTCTGCAACAAATAAACATAACTCTAATAAAGAATAAGAAAAATGTTTACTTAAAATCTGAGATGGTTAAACCAGGAGATTTCCAAGGTCCCTTTGGCTATATTCTGCGTTATATCCAGTCAAAATTTAAGAAAAAATTTAAAGAAGTTTAATGTTCCTGTGACTAGTATATCTTTATAAAGCAGTAATAACATTCTGGCCAAATATCACCATTGGTTGAGTGCGTTTCCTCATGGTCATTAAATGTCAAATTCTTTAGGGGAAGGGACTAGTTATATCATGCATAGGCATTCAATAAATGTTTATTAAATTGAACTTAAATCTGATAAGTGAACGAGAGACCATTAGTGGAATTATTTACAGGGTGATGCTTGTATGCTTTGATGCTGCAGGATTCCCAAAACATTGCTGCTATCTTATATTTTAGGTGAAGTTTTATTCTGGGGTTGTGGCTCAGTGGTAGAGTACTTGCCTAATATGTGTGAGGCTCTGGGTTTGATCCTCAGCACCACATAAAAAATAAAAAAATAAAGGTATTGTGTCCATCTACAACTAAAAAAAATTAAAAAAAAACCCAACAAATTGACATAGTCATGTTGCATTTAAAAAGACAGGGGTGCAGGGAGAAGGGAAGAATAGTCCAAGCATAGAGAATTTGAAGGGCAGTGATAATGCTTTATATGATGTTAAAATAGTAAATACAAGTCATTATATGTTTGTCCAAACCCACAGGATGAGTGGACCCTAAGGTAAACTATGGACTCAGCAGGAATAGTTATGTAACACTGTAGGTTCAGCAACTCTGGTGTAAAGTGTTGATAATGGGAAAGGAGCAGGAGTGTATGATAAATCTCTGTATTGCCCTCTCAATTTTTCTGTGACCCTAAAACTGTTCTTGAAACATAAAGTCTTATAAAACAACAACAACCAAGCAAACAAACAATCAGCTGGTAAACAAACAAATCTTTTCTTTCAAAGCATGACCTTTTAACTTGCAATGCTTTAGGGATAAGTGTGTCTTTCTACCACAATGTCACTTTAATGATATTAGGGGGTGGGATCGTAACTAATCATGAAATGATCCTCTGATCTTCTGAATTGCAGAGATCATAGAGAAGTAAACAGTAATTTATCCAGTAAATTAAGCTAATACCAACTTAAGTTTTGATATTGATCTCATTGATGAACCAATAGTATGGGGAAGGTGAGATATCATTAAAATAATTCCAAACACATTTTCTAGTTGTGAATACCTAAATCAGTACAGAAGAGACAAGATAGTTTTGAATCACAAGAAAATATGATTCTTTTCATCTTGGCATAGCTGTTCCAGATGAGAGTATTAAGATTAATGCATTAAAAAATAAGCCAAACTATCATTAGGGATAGGTACTGTGAAGTGATGGAAGAAGCCAAAAGTGATTATAGGGGGACAAGAATTTTTATTAATTTGAAGGAGTTGCAAAGAATCACTGCAGAAGCCATCTCAAATGTGAAAAAAAAAATCAAAGTGTTCCCTTATTATTTTAGAGGTCTGATAGCAGGTAAATGGTTTAACCATTGCAAGAATTATCAATTTTTTCTTATGCAAAATAAAAATATAAAATTATCATATCTGGGTTAAAACGAATCAAAAGGCATAATTCACCTTAATAATGAAATATTCTCTTTGATGCCAAGTTACTGAACGTGGTTTTCATTCTTTTTGGGTGGTGAGCCAAAAGAGGGAAAGAATGTTTATGTCTTGGAGACAGGATATAACAGAGAGAGAGTTGAAAAGGGTGCCAGAGAAAATTTGAGGAAACACCAATAGGCTGCAGCCACCAGCAAATTCCAGCAATCTCAGACACAAAGTGAATCCCTTGGTCGCTGATACCAGCAAAATACACCCTGGGCACCCTTAACAAATCTACTCAGCACATGATTATGAGAGCAGCAAGTCCATTTGAATCTGGCAATAAGTGGTGCAAGGAAATTTCAGTACAATGAAATTTTAGGCTATTCCTTGATATTCATAGTAAAGGAACTAGTCTAAACCATTGGCACTGACCTCTTTTGCATTTTACAGAGGGTTTCAAAGGCCAAGGACACCCTTCTATAGCAGCAGTAAGTTCAAAGTATGGAATTCTATCTATGGAAGGGGTACCTGCTTTTCTTATACTCTCTTCTTCTCTCTGGATTCCTGCATTACATCATGTGTGGGTGATGGGGTGTGTGTAAAGGGGCAGGGGGCAGGAAGACTAAAGGTTTGTGCCAATCAACCACTATTAGACATGGGTAATAAGACCATAGATGCAAACTTATATAAGGCAATTGGGATACATGTCCTTTCAAAGGCATTGTTAAGAGGTCTATCCCAGTATTAATTTTATAGTATAATGTTAATTAAAGGCTTATTCTCTGCGAAGTTACATGTTAACTTGTAGACACAAATTATTTTTTCAAGAAAATTCCAGAGGCCATAACTTATTGCCCTTTAGGATGTTAATCAGTTTTGTATCTAACTGAGCAATCTTTTTTTTTTCCCTAAATATTTTCTTAGTTGTAGTTGGACACAATACCTTTATTTATTTATTTATTTTTATGTGGTGCTGAGGACCAAACCCAGTGACTCGCACATGCTAAGTAAGCGCTCTACCGCTGAGCCACAACCCCAGCCCCTAACCGAGCAATCGTATTCACTATTACTGTATTAAAGTGCTCTGTTCCTTAAATGGTCTTTGAATGAGCTTTGGCAATTTACTGGTTTTCTTGTTGCTTGATAGAATTTTTGAAAAAAAAAAATCTAACACGTGTTTCTCTTCTCTTTGTATATGAGTCATATTTTTAATTTTTTGAAAAGAATACTTTGACTTGTCCATTCGTTCCAACTCTGATACAGGCCCTCAACAGTCTTAATATCTTTTGGAAATGGCTGACACTGCCTCTTCCCCTCAATACTCAATTCCTCCTCCTCACAGTTAATTCTCCGTGGGAATACTGAGAGAATTTAAGAAGGTGCCTCTCTCCCCCTTGAAGGAGTTTGCTGGACAAGAGATAGAACAGACACATCTGTGCTGTCCCAAGATTAGAAAATCAATCTCACTGAATTTGCAATGAATTCTTCTTGAGCTCTGAGACAGATATTGGGTTCCCCTCATCTCTGCAAGAGTCTCCTTTATCCAGAGAATCATGGCAATGGTCAGGAACTTTTCATATGTGCCATCCTCTCCTGGCTCTCCCTGGGTGTCCTTCTGCTGGGGTGCCACCTCCTTCTGGGCACACTAGTGGACCTTGGCTTAAACCTAGGTTCTTCCAGCTGGCACTTGCTCATTTTTCTCCCTGGAACTAGCCGGCATGCTCATCTACCAACACTGTCCCTTTTCTCTCCCCATTCTGCCTTACAGTGCTAAACTTGTTCAGCACGCTCAAGTCATCATCTAGCTCTTTTCCTGGTCACCTTCCTACTTAGAATCCTTAGCAGAAATGCAGGGACCTCACCCCTGCCGGACACGTTTAACACTTAAACCTCAGATCACCTGCAGCCCCCGGTAAGCAGACCCCTCTCTCCTCCATCTCATCTCTGTTCAAAAATAAATCTCACTGCAGAAGAAAATGACATACAAGATAAAAGAACAGATCACGGACGACAGGAAGCAGGAGCACACTAATTGAAATCGAAGCTAAACAAGATAATTCAAAGAATCGCTTCTCTCAAAGCTCGTAAGATTTCATTTCATTAAGTCATGTTTTCATTTACGTAAGATGACTTTCTGTGCCAGAGCTATTTTATAAGCACCGTAACGAGGAAAATATAAGAAAAATATGTGTTTAGATTTTAAAAAGGTAAGATATACAAAAATCATGTCATAGTGCCATCTTCTTTAATGTAATGAAACCATGGTGCTGCAAAGCCAGATTTTTGTGTCAATTTAAAAAATATATATATTTTTTCCAATGGGTCTTTCAATTGTAGGCTTGGCTTAGTTGCATATTCTACCCCTGACAATTATGCCTTTCTTTAATTGAAGGGGGTGCTAGAAGCCAGCTTCTAGGCCTGCATGTTGGCAAATACAGCCCTCCTGGATTCACTTTCCAACCCCATATCCTACCCCAGACAATAACAACCCTTTGGTTATTGTTAAACAGGAAATATCTACCCATTTCTTCCAGAGTAGCCAATATTCTTGAGAAAGAAGAAAGAGGACTGTTTATAAAAACTCACTCAATTCCTATTCCTTCTAATTTCATCCTCCCATTCCATACAAAAATAAATGAATAAAAATTTTAAAAAACCTGCTCTGCTCCACTACCAAAAAAACAAAATAAAACTAAAACCTTCATCCAAATCCTTTCTAACCTCCATGCATAAATAACTACTAGTCTCTCCTGAAAGATGCATACCCTGCTTCCTGTATCCCCCACCCCACAATATAGAACATAATTTGCTGTCACAAATCCGGAAAGCCCTTGAATAACACATGCATTTTAATGAGTTTTTAAATCAGTCTCAGGAACTTTTCAGGCATCCAGCAACTCTGAGAGTCAGTTACATTCAACGGATGGAAAGAACCAAGCATCTTAAGCAAATAGTGTGCATACTATAAAACACACTGTAATTTGTGAATTTAGGCCATCAGAATGTAAACAAAGCCATTCCACTCATGGTGTTCAGAGGCCCTTGCACCAATTTGGGGATGTCTATGCCTCCTTTCCCATCTGTTGTTTGTCTTTTGTTTCTGGCTGTTAATTAGCTCTTTGAACAGAAGGTGTGAGAGGGGGGCATATTTAATTTAGCAAAGTATATCATAAAAGTTCTCACAATTCTCATGCTAACCAATCTCACTGTGCTTCATGAGAGCACCAATAAATGGTTTAGGAGAGGTGAAACTATGAACTAAAATTAAGTTTTTATTACCCATGGTCTTACATTACCACCTGGTCCCTAGTAATGAAAGAAAATCTAAAATTCAATGTAATTGTGTATTATTCAGAAGAACTGTTTAACAGTAACCTATACCCGTTTTTTCCTCCACGTTTTTTTATTGGTGCATCTTGGTGGGATGTTACATATTTATACATATATATGTATATGCATATATACATATATGCACACAATATAACAATATAATTTGGCAATATCCCTCCTTAGCACTTCCCCAACTCCACTCTTCCCATTCCCTGGTCTCTTTCCTCTATTCTATCTATCTCCCTTAATTTTTCATGTAATCACCCTGCAACTTTCTTTTCCTTTTTCCTCTCTAGCTTCCTCATATGAAAGAAAACATATGACTCTTGACCTTCTGAATGTGGCTTATTTCACTTAACATAACGGTCTCGAGTTTCATCCATTTTTCTGCAAATTATGTAATTTTATCTTTCTTGATAGCTGAAAAAAACTCCACTCTGAATATATACCACATTTTCTGTGTCCATCCATCCACTGATGAACACCTAGGCTGGTTCTGTGGTTTACTAATGTGAATTGTGCTGCTATAAACATGGATATACGTGTATCACTGTAGTAAGATGACTTTAATTCTTTAGGATAAATAACAAGGAGTGTATAGCTGTGTCTTTCAATGGTTCCATGCCTTGTCTTTTGAGAAACATCCAAATTGACTTCCTTAGTGGTTGTAGTAATTTACAATCCCATCAACAGTGTAGAAGTGTTCCTTTATCTCACGTTCTCTCCAGTATTTATTATTGTTTGTATTCTTGACGGTTGCCATTCTGATGCAATCTGTATTCTTCTAGAGCTTTTTGTTGTTGTTATTACCAGTTATCTAGCAGAATGACTTTGCTATGGTTTTGAGAAGGCTTTATTCAAAACGTCATGTTAAAAATACTTTATGCACACTCTAAAAACTATAAAATTTAATCTGGACAAAGTTTCATTTTTAACTTTTAAAAATATGGGACATCATGTTAATCCTGGTGGCAAATGTTTGTAATTCCAGTGACTCAGGAGGTTGAGGTGGGAGGCTAGCCCCAGCAACTTAATAAGACCCTGTCTCATAAAAAAAGTGTGACATCAGACACACTGGTGTTCAGATGAAAGGCAACTGAAAAACTTTCTGAATTCCATTTAAAAAATAGGTAGGAATACTGTTAATTTGACGTGGTAGAGACTAAACTCCTTTTATTTGCTGTGCAATAGCATAGTCATCAAAATTGGATCTTGTTTTCTCCTCGAGGACACACACTGTCCCATAGATTCTTTAAATCAGTGTATAGATTGGCTAGGGACACATTTGAAACTAAAAGCACTAATTTTACTTCAAATTAACATTTTCATAAAATGTGTTTTTTCACAGTTAGATAAGAATGAACTACTTATAAAATCTTGTGTCAAAGATTAAAATAATTGTGACCAAAGTGTGATTTCAGATTTTGATTTCTTTCTTTTTTTCTTTTTTAAGTCCAGGGATCAGCAACCCAAAGTTTAAAATGAAAAAAGTATATCTTGAAAAAACAAAAATCACAATTTGTAGAGTATTATCATTTACTATGTCTCTTAGGAATTTACTTATTAAGCAATAAAAATGACAAAAGAATATGGCTGCACAAAAATTTGGGGATATTTCTCTATACATTATCACAGTACAAAGACTTTTTCAGAATTTCTCTTATAATACGAAATTATTTTGAAATTGCTTGTGTGTTTGATAAACACAGCAAGTACTGAATTGTACACCACCTCCTGCAGTTTCCAATTGCATCTTCCAACTTAAAAGTCTGGCCCACAATGCATGTTTTCCTCAGGAGGGTGCCTTGCATTTATTTATGATGATGAATTTTTAATTATATGCCAGGAAAGTGACATAAACCTGATAAATGTCCCCCTAATTCTAACAATATACCATAGCACAGACGAGATTTCACCTGGTCCTAAAGTATTGAAGCAAGCCACGGATCTGTAAGTAGTTCATACACACAAATTCTAAGCTGTGCCATAATAGAGCTATAAAAAGGAAATTTAATGCCTAGACAAATAAATAAATAAATACAGTTTAATTTCAGCATTTACTCAGTATAAGAGCTTTGAAAAAAGTTTCCAAGTTTGTGCTGAGGAAGGGTGCTGGAGTGAAAAAGATTAACTCAAAATTATTAAAATTAAATATTTATTGTGGATCTTTATTAAAATGCCAAAAGAATTAAAGGTCCTGATGATATCATTGCACAGTTTGAACCATAAACTGTATTCTTCTTTCCTCCCTCCGTTCCTTGACCCCTTCCTTCCTTCTTCCTCTTTTTCTTTGTTATTCTTTTCCTCCCCCTGACCCTTTTTTTCTTTTTCTTTCTTTCTTTCTTTCTTCTTCTTCTTCTTCTTTTTTTTTTTTTTTTTTTTTGTTGCTGTTGTTGTTTGTTTCTTTCTTTTCAACTAAAGCAGGAGGGGAGGCACTAGGGCTGTACAAGCTTGTCCTAAGATATTTTCACAGACACCTTCTCTTTACTCTGCTGAACAGTCCTTTCTACAGGAGATGATAATTCTGACTTCTTTTTCAGAATTCCCTTCCTGGGTTGCAGTAGGGAAGGCGTAATGTTGTACAACGTTCTCCCCTACAATAAGGAGTTCAGGTTACGACAACCTAAACTGCTCTGAAGTACTTTATTTTTAACAGGACCAACCATGAACAATGGAGTCTTCAAATCCTCCGCCTTCATTCTGAGATACAGCCCCACCTGTGTGTGGCATCCTGTTTATTTCCAGCCCCAGACTCATGCTCATTCTCTCTGGCAGGCAGCCAAAGAGCAGCTCAGGGCTAGGAAGGGAACGAGAAAGGGTCTGGAAACAGACTCCTCCATCTGAACAGGCCTGGAAACCTACTTTTGAAACACCCCGGGTCATTCCATGAGCTTAATTTTCCTTTGTTTGGTTTGGTTTTGACAAATGTTACATTTTCCATTGACTTTCAAAATATACCTTTTAAATAAGATATACTCAGGAAGGAATTCCTTATTTAATAAGGTCCATGACTCCAGAATGGTATCTGGCCCAGAAAAGATGTTTAATATATATTTTTAAAAATATTTATTTTGTTTATTTATATGTGGTGCTGAGAATCAAACCCTGTGCCTCACACATGCCAGGCAAGTGCTCTGCCACTGAGCCACAACCCCAGCCTAAAATACATAATGCATGAATTTAAAAAAAGAGAGAAATACTATAAACAAATCTTTAAAGTATAGACAAAAGTAAAAAGAAGAAAACAAATGAACATGACCCAGAATGGCAGTAGCCAGAGATAACCAATTAATATTTTAGTATGTGGCATTATTTTATAATTTTCTTTCTGTGCTTAATATGCAGTGAATATTAATTATTCTTTTCCATGTATTAAATATTCTTTTATAATGTCATTTTAATGACTACCTGGCATTTTGATAAATCAGTGCAACAATGAGTCAATAATTTAACTTTCTCCCTTATTGTTGAACTTTTAGATTGTCCCCTTTTTGGTATATTGTCATTGGTATTAACAGCTGTAAACATTTACATAGCTGAATCTTCATGAATATTCATGATGATTTCCTGATGATAAACTGCAAGAAGCTGAATATTAAACTTTTGATTTATAATTGGCCAAATCTTTTGAGTAATTTAAATCAAATTTTAGAGGAGCTTAAGGTACAGTGCCTGCAGATATGCTTTGCTGGTCTTAGTTCATCATTTCTAACATTATTCACTCCTATCTCCAAGTTTATATTTTCAAGGTTCATCAAAGCAGTTATTCTCCAAGGAGCCTGTTACTGAACCCTCAAAGAGAACAGGAAACTGTCTCTCCTTCATTAAAAATATCTCTGTGGTTATTTCCAGCTGTTCTTTCATGCTAAGCTGGCGTAGTATACATATCTTTCAATTCTTTTTTTCTAGTAGCAAGCACATTTTCTAAAATGAATTTTATTCTCTTACAAATTTTCAAATCTTTACTGTGCTCATCCTTAATAAGTAAACTATGAATTGAGACTTGCTTAAACTCTAACAAAACCTCATCTTTACCACTAATTTAGTTAATAAAGCTTCATCGTCACCACTAAGTCAATAAAGCTTCATCTTTACCACTAATTTAGTAAAAGTGAATTTCAACTTGTGGAAAAGAAATCAAACAAAAGCCTTTACAGGTATTCCTAGTTGTCCAGAAGATATTAAAATTTCTTTAAATATTTATGTCCAGCTGATAAATAAAGTTATTAGAATTGCTATTTTAAGATGATCACCAAAAGGTAATCTTCTGTAAATGCTAGTGGACACAAAACACTAGGACATCTGTCTATTTGGATTTAAAAATTTAGCCTTAGCTACTCTTGATATATACCCAGACTGGCTCAGAATGACCACTTGAGTGATTAAATGGCTTGTTGGTTTTATGAATAGCCACTATAAATTAATGAAGGATTTCTCATCTTATAGAACTAGTGCTACAATGTTTCTGCTAATAACAGAGATACTCAAGATGCTTCATAGGAACTTACAGAAGGACTTGTAGCCTTTTCCAAAAAGTTTGTTGTGGGTGAGGAAGAGGGAGGATTTAAGAGTGACTTCACTGTAATGTTTGCCTATAATGCCCTTTGGAACTAAAAGTTTCTAATTCTAAGAGAAAAAAAAAAACATCATCATCAACAACAATAAAACCCAACAAAACCACCACGCACCCACAATTTCTTGTTGAAATACTTCTTTTTTTTCAAATATATATATTTTTAGTTGTAGTTAGACACAATACCTTTATTTTATTTATTTATTTTTATGTGGTGCTAAGATCAAACCCAGGGCCTTGCCCATGCTAGGTGAGCACTCTACAACCTTAGCCTGTTGAAATACTTCTTGCTATTCCTTTAAGAACTTAAACTTCCTTTTGACTATGTGACTAAATATTTTCTATGGATTTTCTGCAATGAAAAATATTTTCTACATTATTTTTAAAAATAGACCTATTTTCCATTGGTGAAATTTACCATCTTCTGGTGGAATGAGATGGACATTATTACCCTAGGTTCATGTATGATTGCATGAATGGTGCGTCTCTACATGGTATACAACCAGAGAATTGAAATGTTGCACTACATTTGTGCACGATGAATTGAAATGCATTCTGCTGTCTTGTACAACTAAGTAAAACAAATTTTAAAAATTTGCCATCTTCTAATAATTTGTGTGTAAAGCATTTTTCCGTAACATTTACAAGTTCACAGGACACCACTGTAGAGAGTAACTGGGGACTTATGTGCATGGTGGTAAGAAGTCCTTATTTTTACCCTACAAAAGCGCCCACATAACCAGACATTAATATTTAAGGCTATGCTATTAGAGGTACATTTTTGTTGTTTATTTAGCTTTCACATTTTCTCCTTAAATGTTCTCCTCATACTTTCATACTTTGGGTATCCCAAGGATAACCAGATGCTTTTGAATTACTACCCTAAGAATTTGACCTTTGGAAGAGGATAAATGGGAGAGAGGGAACAAGGCAAAAGAAGGGCAGGGAAGGGACTGGGGAGTGAAACTGATTGAATTTTGTGAAGTCCATAGAGGAACATGCCACAATGAAACCCGCCACTCTGAATAATTAATAATGCACCAATTTTAAAAAAAAGAATGAAGAAACTCATTGTGTACATGTTGTAAAAAGGTAAACAGGTAAAAAGCAAAATAGTGATTAGGAAAAAAAGGAGAAGGATTTAACTTTAACAAATTTTAATACTCCCCCCCCCCAAAAAGAAAGAAAGAAAGAAAAAAAGATGCCTGGAATACTTTTTCTATCTTAACATATACAAATGGTCCTTTATGTCTGTGGGTTCTGTGTCTGTGGAGTCAACCAACAGCAGAACAAATATACAAACAAAAAAAGACAGAAAGAAACTTTTTTGCAACCAAATATGTATAGCCTTTCCTGTCATTATTCTCTAGACAATACAGCATAACAACTATTTATAAAGCACTTACAGTGTATTAGGTATAAGTAAGATAGAGATGATTTGAAATATATGGGAGGATGTGTGCAGAGTATATGCAAATACTATGCCATTTGATACAAGGGATTTGTGCATCCATGGATTTGGGTCTCCATAAGGAGGTCCTGGGACCCATCACCCATGGATAACTAAGAAATCATACTTTTTTTCTTCTACTGTAACCTAATGGTCTCCTGACTGGGACATTTCTTGACCACCAATACCAGAGCATTCTACTTTTTGCACATTCAAAATTCACAGTATCCTTAGTTATAATTGACCTCCCCCCTGAATAATAACTGATTGCAACTTTGGACCAATTAAGTTATATTAGAATTTTCTTCTCTTGGTGAGATGCAGGTTGTTTTTTGTAGAGTTCTTACTTAAGGAGAGTGTAAGTATACCTGATCATTCTCAGTGTGCTTGGGTTCCATAAAAACACAGTACTCCCAGAGACAGAGCTGAACCCTTAGGATGAATAACACTGCAGGCAGAATTGTCCACAGGCCTCCCTTTATTATCTTTAAAGTGGTGTCTTTTCAAAACTGTAAGTCTCTATCACATCCAGCTATTAGCGGGTACTAGCTTGATTAAATTGGTATACATGTTCAATCAACTATTTTATTTACTAGTAACTTTGTTAAAGAGAGAAATGAATAGTAGCTTGGAATCCCAGCTACATCTTACCAATAGATATAGATCTACTTTATCATACTCTCACCATTGAGATGTGCACACTTTTCTCTAGGACAGAGTTTCTCATCCTGGGCACTGTCAACATTTGGCATTGTCTGGAGATATATTTTATTATAAAAACTTGAGGGAGAACAGGTTGTGTGGCTGTAGGCACCTAATGAGTAGAGCCCAGGGATATTACTAGATATTTTATAATGCACAGGTAAGCCTCCCAAACAAGGAATTATCCCTTTCAAGATGTTAATAAGTGCCAAAGTTGGGAAACCCTTCTTAAGGAAGTAAAAATAATATGGATTTTAAAAATTATTCCCTTTGACCATTTGGAAAGCATTACTACCCAGGCAGTTATAGAGCTCTGCCATAGAGCTTCATAACAGGATAAGTTGCTGAACAAAGCCTTGCAAGGGGAATGCCCCATACCCTCATGAAGGAATTTAACAGGTATCTAGACCAGGTTCCAAAGAAAAGTATAATCATCAACTCAACATTGTTCATAGCTAGTGAGAGAGCCATCCTTCATATTTAATTCGACTGCTAGAAAATTTGAAAGTGGAGTAAAGAATAAGGTAGACAACAGATGTTAACCAAACCATCTGAATGGCTTCAGGTATAGCCTTTTTGATCCATTTAAAAATCCTTTCTTGTTTTGGGAAGTGTTGGACATGGGGGATGGGGGGGCAATAAATATCTTCAGAGTTGTGACACATGGGAAAAGCTCCAGCCATTTTCAGATTTTAATCATCTTACCCATATTACAGATGCAGGCTGCTTGGCAGATGCTCAGAGGAAAGAGCTTTATCAGTCCTCAGCATCTAATTACTTATCTTAGAGAAAATTAGGCAAGATTCCAAGGCTACAGAAGACTCATGTTCTGTCGGGAGTTATTAATTACAAGCAGACTTAAGAAGCATTAATTTGTTTTGGTAATCATGCCAGTGTGTATCTAGCTCTGCCAAATAGTATGGGAAGTGGAGATTGGGGAGAAGGTGAGCTGCTTGGCTCAGCTGGTAAAGGAGGGATTAAAACCAGATGGCCCCAATTTGTCTCTTTTAGCCAAGTTCCAGAAAACATTTCTTGTGCTGAACTTTAAATTAAATTGATGCCTGACTGCCTCACTCCTAACTAATAATTTAAATTCATTTCTTTTTAAAGATGACTTCTGTTTTTTTTTTTAATAACAACTAAAGATCATTAAAGCATACTCTGACACACAAACACACCTACACACATGTGCCCACACAATGAGGAAAAACCATGAAAGCAAAGAAACCAAAATGTAAAACGTGGTTATCTCTTGATGGTGGGATCATAGGGAATTTCACTTTTCTTTTTATGATGTTTCCAAAATTTCTACAATTAAACACATATTTTATAATCAGAAAACAACCTGAAGTAGGGCAATCATGTCTATCTCCTCTGCCTTTCTAGTCTGTTCTCTGGTTATAATCCAGTTCTACTTCTACTGCTATCCTTTAAATATTGACATGGCCGTTATGCTGAAAATGGGCAAGTAAGTAGTCCTAGATGCTAATCAGAGCAAAGTTTCACCCAGTATTATATAGCAATGGATATATAACATGTTGCTAATGGATAATGTCAACATGTTACTCAAGAACTAGTTGATTGAAGGACTTCTCCAATTCAGTCTTTGAAGATGACTATACATGACTACGTGGCGTACACAAGTATTCCAGCCATATACAATTAGAAGGAAAGAACATTTTGAATATACAATGCTTAAGCTTTTTTGAAAAGGATTTGAAATACAAGTATATTTAAGCTCAATGTCTAAAATTACATGCAATGTATATATTCAGTGCCATTCTTAAGTTGATAACATGCCTGATGCTGGTCTATGTTAAGCACAAAATATGCCTGTAATGTGTGAAATAACACAGGCTTGCCTAAATCTCATGGTCAACAAAGAATTAAGAAAAAGTGTGCGTCTTGCTATCATATTAAGAAAACTCAAATGACTGAACTTACGCATATCAGTGCAAGAGCTAACAACTTCTCCCTGCCAAACAACAACAAACAATCAAACCGACAAAGAAAAAAAAAAAAAAAGCCAGCAACCATTTCATGTTTAAAGTATGAGCCACACTGGATATTTATAGATGTCACCATTGAAAAAAAAAGTCCTCTTAAATTAGTCAATATAGTTAAACAAGGATAATTACATATCTCTTAGTACAAAATAAAGAAAATCCTATGCCTATCACCCAGCTAGTAGGTCTATCTTAATAAAAGCCAGTATGTGAGAAATAAATTATGTCCACAATGATCCTGGAGGTAAGAGATCTTGTCCACTGGCTACTTCTACTGGGAAATTTCTGTTTGATTTACTCTACTGCTTAATGAGCACAGAGCCATATGAATGTTTCCAGAGCTCTTTAAAAATAATTCTAGTAGCTCTTTGGTTAAGAATTACTTATGAAATAGCTTCAGTAGGAATGGGATGATGGTAGATGTTTGGAGGCCACAGAATATGGGAGAGAGATGATTTTCAGGTAGCATTGAGGCATTTCTTTGGACAGTGAACCCTCATCCACTCCATGCTTTTATATTGGTATATAGCTGCTCAAGGTTCCTCAACAGAGCAAAACTCATTGTCCAATTTCTCATTCCCTTCAACCGTCGTCCTTTCTGAGCTGAGACCTGTATTGGATTTGCAATCCACCATGAAATAATTTGTGTTGTTTAAATCCACTAAATTTTGCAGCACCATATTATGGAAGGATAGAACACTAACATACACACTGAGGTTCTCATAGCTAGGAGACTATGAAAATTGAGTACCTTTTCATATGTGTAAGAACACTTGGGCTCTTTCATGAAGTGTCTGTTTGAGGCCTTTGACTATTTTACTATTGGGTTGTCCATCTTTTTTTGTATTAGTTTTTAGTGCTTCTTTTTATATTCTGTAAAAGTTCTTTATGTGTGGTAAGGCTTCTCCGCATGTATGTGTTGTCCTTTGAAGCTTGCCTTTGTAATCTCTGAATTGCATCTTTTTGTGAGGAAAATTTTAACATTGATATAGTCTATTATGTCCAATTTTTATTTTAAAAAGCTTATAATTTTGCATTTTATTCAAGAAATCTTTCCCTTTGAGGCATAAGGTTGTTCTACTATGTATCTTTTAAAAATTTTATTGTTGTAACTTTCACATATAGATCTGTAGTCCATTTTGAATTGAGTTTTATGTATGGTGAAAAAAAAATATTCATTTCCCCATATGATTTTTCAGTTAACTTAGAGCAATTTAGGGAAATGACCATTTTCTACCCCTTTTGTCATAAATCAGGATACCATATATATATATATATCCCATATACCATATATATGGTATCCTGATTTATGACAAAAGGGGTATACATCATTGCTTTGTATATATAAAACTTATATACATATGTGGGTTTATTGTTCAAATCACTACTCCATTCCTTTGGTTAGTTTACCTCCCTTTGCTCTAACACCATATCAGTTCCATTACTAGTAACTTTATAACAGATCTTTGATACCTGGAAGTAAAAGTCCCCAGATTTTTCTTTTTCAAAATTGCCTTGTATATTCTTGGTCTTTTGCATTTTCATATAAAATTTAAAAATTAGATTTCAATTTGCACATATGTCCATGTCCATGCACATGCTACTGGGAGTCTGAGGAGAGTTGCTATCTTTACAATACTGCGTCTTTTAATCTATGGATATGTTTTCCCATGTACTGAAGAAGAGTTTTAACTTTTCCCTATTACATACTATAGTTTTATGGTAACAGCATTTGATACTTTTATATTATGGAAAAGTTGTAATTTTTTGTAAGTGGTGCCTTATCAAAATTTCATTTTCTATTTGATAGTGCTGGGCTATAGAAAAGCAATGGATTTTAAAAATATTAACCTTGCATATGGTTAGAGTAAAGGCATTATATTAGGTTTTCTTGATTTTTCTCAGAGATTGATAGTTTTTATGGAACATATTATATAATAATATTGTTTAATATTTTAGATGCTAATGTAAATGATAACATTTTTGTAAAGGAAATATTTTAAGTTTGTTTTCATTGCTGGTATGTAGAAACATCATTGCTTTGTATATATAAAACTTACATCTTTATCAATCCATCTTGAGTTGAATTTTGTATATGCTATAAAGTTGGAAGAAAAGGCCAACTTCTCACTATATATGTTTAAAGTAACCTACCACCTATCTTAATGTCTGTAACTTACTTACATCTGCCATCTTTTTGGCTATGTAAAGTATCATTTTCATAGGATCCAAGGTGGAGAAATCAAGGGGAGCAGTCTATCTATTATACTTCTTTTTCTTCCCTTATTGTACCAGTTAGAACTTCAAGTCCAATGTTGAAAAGAGGAGATGCATGCATATTTATCTTGTTACCACTATATGGGAAAAAAACTTTAAATATTTCAAGTATGATATCTGCCAGAAATATTTTACTGATAATCTTTATTAGATTAACAAAGTTCCTTTTTATTCGTGGTTTGCTAAGATTTTTTAAAATATAAAAGGATATTGAGTTTTTCCAAATATTTTTGCTACATTAAGACATTTATCTGATATTTTCCTCCTTTTCGGTAATGTGGTAAATTATTCTGATTTTCTAATGCTAAACTACCCTTACATTCCTAGAGTAGCCTCACTTAGTTTTGATGTATTATATTGCTGTACTTAATTTATCAACATTTTGTTCCCTAAATTTAGAACTGTCAGTTCTTTTTGATGGAAGCTTTCAGTCTAAAAAATATCCTTTTCTTTTTGCTTCTACCTTGGGCAATTTAAGAAATGTAGAGAATATTAAAAATAATCTTCTAAAGTTTATATACATTGATGCAACCTCATAACAGTTCTTTTTGCTGCTTCTATCTAATTTTTTTGTGTGTCTTAATAAAATAGGAACATTTCAGGAGGTTGAAATAAGACAGAGACTTATAGAAACACACATTGCCCACAGAGTAACTCATTCTTTTATTTCCTGCATTTCTGCCAGTCATGATGTATGCTAAGTACATAGGATGGGGCTGGGTCCACTTTATAGTGAGCCATACCTGGTACACTGTCTGTTCTTAATACATATGCAATGACATTGAAAATGAAACCGCCAGATGGTGCCACTGTGGACAATAGCTTTTCTATTTCAACAGTAAAGAATATTTTCTTTCTGAGTACTACCTGGAAAATGTTCTTGGGATTGCAGTTACTGCACATACCAGGAATTATTTGCTGTATCCTATACCTGAGTCATCAAATACTTAAATAAACAGGGCTCAAAGCAGACAAAATCACCAGAGCTGAACTCTGGGGGTTCAGAGTGGTGCCTCCCTGCATAAGACTGTGAGTCTTTTTAGGCCTTTTCTTTTAAGCATAAAATTGTTATTTCTCTGTGCTCTGCAAATTAAAGCCTTTTTAAACAGAGAAGCGATAACATACAAGACAAATAGGTAATTTTAATAAAAGTCAGAAATTTAGATTTGATGTTATTTAGCTTGATTTTTCATCTCCCAACATCAGTTCACTGGTAAAATGTGAATGGTGTCTCTAAGGGGTTTAATTATTAGAGTTTTTATATAAGTTTGAGACCTAATCACTACAAATCAGCATCTAAGATAAAAGGCAGCAGTCTCCTGGATTTCATACTATTTAAGATATATTTACCCCCTGTCAATTATCCACATGTCTATCAACAAAAGTACTCATCTCAGAGGTAAGTCAGCTGAAGTTGGGCACTGTAAAATATTTGATTGCATGAAGTGACAGACACATTGGAATGATGACAAGTAGTCAACCCTGTAAAATATTCAGGATCACGGTGTCACATATGAGCAATTCCACTTACTAAGCATATACAGTTCTTTGTGTGTTACCATGAAAAACAATACTTCCGGCCTCATGTTTCCATGGTGACTTGAGAGCAATTCTCAAGTTTAAGAGTTACCTCTTTTAATCAATGATAATTTTCATTTAGATGATATTCCCAGTTACCCTGAATTATATGATCATTATATTAATTTACTTCCTGCCTCAGCTCAAGGTGAAATTTATTTGCCTAGGGCAAGTGAGATTTTATTGGAAGGATAGGAGTGGGTTAGAGAAGGATATAGAAGCTGAAGGACAGTGATACAAAGCTGTAGAAAAAGAGAACAAAAAAAGGTAGATTTGAATATTAAAATTATTAATTTTTTAAAAATATGCAATGAAAAAGAATCCTTAATAAAGACATTTTGCTTGCTTGCTCTTAATCCTCACAGTCTGTGCACACGAACACAACTGTCCTTTTGGGCACTGTTTTTTACATGTTAAAATACAGTATAAATTTCCTATTCTAAGCATCAGTTAACATTTTAGTGATTCTATCTCAGTCAATAAATAAAGCACTTTAAAGAAAATTTCTACTGATCCAATTAAGGCTAATCTTGTTGTGAGTCTGAAACACTAGCTAAATACCACAAAGACTACTTCTGGCTAATGAAAATTAAAAGAATCAGAACAGATTCAAGCAAGTGGGTAAAAAAGCTGTTATTATTTTAAGCAAAATTAAAACAGATGGGAGAGACTGACACACATGTATTCAAATACGTGCCTGCCTCACATTTAATCTTTTATGAATGGCTGATCCCAGATGGTGATGGGATTCAGCAGCCCAATTTCAGACACAGAATCTATTTTCCTTTTGCTCCAATGTACTATGTCAATTACAACTTTTCTATTTAGTGGGCAATGCAAATATCATTAAAATGAAAAAAAATCATGAAAACAGGTTCTCTGATATTGTGAAAATGAGGTACTTGAAATACATCAAACCAAGTCCAAACATTTTCTCACACTCTCCATCATTTAATTCATTTTGAGTTTTGTACTACTATTCCACATTCACACAAATGGCAGGGTGACAAAACAACAAGTCTAAAGAGGGGAACATAGCAAGCACATTATACTGACAAGTGACAGTGTCTCATTAGCTACTGAACCCAGAATGGGCCATGCCCTCCCCTGAACTCTCATAACTCATCACCTGTGCCTCTTCTGAGACATTGTGTTTTATCTTGGTCAATAACAGAAATACAGAATCCCAGCAGAACAAGTATTATATTTTTTCTGATATATATATATATATAAAATTCTGACTCATATTACTGGATAGTAATAGCTTCCAGATACAATAGGTTCTTCATCTTTTTTTAGACATGGCAAACAGCAGTGTCCAGGAGATAGGGTGCATCAATTAAGATATATCAATGCATATATGATAATAGCTGTCCCTTGTACCTGTTATAGACACTTTACTTATATTCCTTATTTTTCTAGCTTTACTAAGGTAAAATTGACAAAATTATATATATTTAAGGTGTACAATATGATGCTTTGAAATATGTATACACTGTGAAATGATTATCACAAACTAGTTACCATCCACCATCTTACCTTTTGTGTGTGTGTGTGTTGAGAACACTTGAGATCTATTCTCTTAGCGAATTTCAAGTATACAATAATAGTATTAATCACCATACTATACACTGAGTCTTCAGAACTTAACCTGCATAACTGAAACGTCATATCCTTTGCACAACATCTTCCATTCCCCAATGCCCCTCTCCCCTCCAGGGACCATTCTACTTCCTGTCTTTATGAGGTCAACCTTTTTAGACTTCATATGTGAGCGAGTTCATGCAACATTTGTCTTTCTTTGTCTGGCTTATTGAACTTAGCATAATGTCTTCCCGATTCATTTATGTTTTTACAGATGGCAAGGTTTCCTTCTTTTTAAAAGTTGAATAAAATTCTGTTGTATACAACATGTGTATGTGTGTATCTCAAATTTTATCTATCTATCCATCCATCAACAGACAGTTAGTTTCCACAGCTTGACTATTGTGCATATGCTATATTGAATATAAAAGTGCAGATATCTCTTTGAGATATTGATTTTATTTCTTTTGGACGCATACCTAGAAGTGGAATTGCTAGACTAGATGGTAGTTTCATTTTAATTCTTTGAGGATTTACTTACATTCTTCCATTTACTACTCAGAATAACCTCACCTCCATTTGACAGATTAGGCAAGATACGGAGACTCATGGACGTGAAATAAGATGTTGATAGAGCTTGTGGGGAGGTAATGGCAGAGCTGGTATTTCAGTTCAGGCCTGGAAGTCCTGAACTTTCCATTGTACTACTTGGCTCCTCCTCTAGCCAAGTTCTCACAAGCTTAGGCAGAGTTGTCATGTGGGGAGGTATAAGGGAATGGACTGTGCTCTGCAGGAGGTGGTTGAGCATAAACTCCACACACTGGGCAGACATATGTAGCCTCTGAACTGCTATGGGTGGGCAGCAATAGAAGTAGTGTCTTTTCTGGACATCTGCAACCCAACAGCTTTTGAGGTGTAAACAGTAATAGAAAATACCATGACAGAGAGCAAGACAAGGAGAGGAAGGAGATCATAGGTGTTCTATGCTTGCTAGAAGTGCACAGGGAACATGGGAACCATGCCAAAGCTCTTCAGAGGAAACTGAAACAGAGCTGGGCTCCTAAATAATAAGGACAGGGCCAGATAAATAATGTGGGGATAGTTACATAATCCTATTATTAACCTCTGTAGAACTAGGAGATATGGCTGATATTTTGAGCAATATGTGTATTGTACATATTTTATTTCCCAATCTTCAAAAGTAATAGCATACCTCACATATTTCTGTGTCAGTTACAGCTTCTAGCACATTCCCCTATTATCTAGATTTCTGAAAGTAGCCATCCTAAAGATAGGTAATATAAGAGAAGTCCCATTTTGGAAGTTGTCCTACTGGTCTAGCAGGTCAGTTTCCATGGAGTCTAGGAAAGATAGCAGCAGTGGCGAGGGTTTCTCTGCCCTGTCTAGAGAACGGGACTCCTGGACAGGGCGCTAAAGATATTCTCATTGGTGTGGTACGGGTCTTGACTAAGGATCAGAAGTCACTAGAGCTTGTGCTCTTGACACTCAATCCTTTTGATTTTCATCCTACACTCAACAAGAAAACTTCTGATCTTAATACAGTTTGTAAAACTGGATCTCTTCCTGGAAGGGAACATATCTGCTGTAGATAAACATGAATTCCTTGGTCCTCTTTGCAGTCAGACTCTTCACAGTAAATTCATGAAGGATGGTCTTTCTTAGAGTTAAGTGGATAATAAGGAAAATTAATAAAGTTTATAAACTTGTAAAAGCTGAAAGGTAGACCCTGATCTGAACTTTGCTAACTGCTAGCACCCAATACGGCCTTAAATTGGCCAAGACACAGGAAATACTGAACCATTAAATATCATTCTATTTATTTATTTATTTATTTATCTATTTATTTATTTATTTATGGTACTAGGGATTAAATCCAGGGATGCTTGACCATTGGACCACATCCCCAGCCCGTGCTTCGTATTTTATTTAGAGACAGGGTCTCACTGAGTTGTGTAGGACCTCGCTAAATTGCTGAGGCTGGCTTTGAACTCATGATCTTCCTGCTTCAGCCTCCGAGACACTGGGATTACAGGCATATGCCACTGCACCTGGCTATTAAATATTGTCTTAACTCTAACAGTCCCTTCATAAAAGATATATACTTTAAGAAAGAATGATGCCAAAAACACACAGCTTATCTGAAATGATTTCTTTGGGTTATTTCTTACTAGTTTACTTCAGATCAATCTGAGGAATTTAGGACCCAAAAAAGATTGCTATAAATTTTTTAAAAATATCTTTATGAAATGTAAACAATATATTCTGTAGGAAATATAGCATGTGTTTTGAAAAGAACAAATTTTTCCTAGAAAAAAAAATGCTGTGAAAATATACTAAATTGCCTTCCCAGTGACGAAGTGAACTTTATTTAACAAAACTACTTTTCCAGTGCTAAATGGCTCACAGAATTTAAGTCCCGTGATATTACCACTTACGTTGTGGGGATCTGCTCATATGAAAAAATAAATCTCTGTTATTGCTGAGGGATTTGTTTTTTCTAAATATTCCTTCAGCTGTTATAGATGGCCCGGCCTCAATCCTTCTCTGGAATCTTAGAATGGCTCTTTGTTCTTGGGGAGCATCATGACTCCATGACCTGGAAGCACAGGTGTGTATGTAAGCTCGTACTCTGAGTAAAAAATGCCCAGGCTTTTACATTTTCTGTAACTGAATGAGGGTCAAGAAGAGAAGGGATTATTACAGGAACCTGGTCTCGACTTCACAAGCGAGGAGTTCTTAGCAGCTGCTAGGGATAAGGCATCTTTGGAGAAACAGTCTTGCTGTGAAGTCACTTTCCTTGCTCTAGCTGGAAAGGGTCATCCCTGGCAGCTGTGATCACAAGAACAGCCATGCCAAGCTGACAGCAGCTGTTACAAAGATGCTGAGTAGAGATTCCAGGAGGAGGCTGCGTCCAAGTAAGGGCGCTTTTATAAAAATACAAGCAGAGTCCAGGGATTAGCACGGCAGAGTTCAAATGTCCAGGATGGCCTGGACAGCTGTAGCTGGGGTGGGTCTGCCCATCGCTGAGTGGGTAATGCCACAGGGTGGTTCTGGTCTTCTGACAAAATTCTCACTGTCTTGGTTGATACGAAATTCAAGTGCTCTGGGGTAGCTTTGTTTTTCGTAAGTCTGGAATTTTCTAGTCTTTCTGACAGTATAGCACAATAAAAGTATCAAGTTAGATTTCAGACAGACAGAGCTCTATATCACAGGAGCTTTATGATCCAGAGAAAGTTACTTCATTTCTTTGTACCACAGATGCTATTTTGCAATGCTGTTGTTAAGAATTAACTAAGGAGTTGGAGAATATCATGCTAAGTGAAATAAGCCAATCCCACAAAACCAAAGGCCAAATGTTTTCTCTAATATGTAGATACTAATTCACAATAAGGCAGGGGCCACTAAAGAAGAACAGCATTGCCTTAGATTAGGTAAAGGGAAGTGATGGGAGGGAAGAGGAGGGAATGTGGGGATAGGAAAGATAGAAGAATAAAACAGACATTATAATGTATGTATATATGTGTCTGCATGACCAATATGATTCTGCAACATGCACACTCAGAAAAATGAGAAATTATATCCCATCTATGTGTGATATATCAAAGGGCACAAATACATTCTACTGTCATTTAAAATTGATTAAAACAAATTTTAAAATATTTTTTTGAAATTTACAATAGAAAAAAAATTAATTGAGGTGATGACCCCACCAGCCCAACATGCTCACAATACAAGTGCATTACTGTGACTTTATTAAAAACAATAAGCATGGTTGTTAAAAAATCTTCCCCATGAGAAAAGGCTTTGAAAGACAATTAGAGTTTTCATGTGTTTGAGGGATTAATTCTTTTAAGGGATGAGGGTCTGAAGACCTTATTTTGTTGATCAGATTTCTATGAGCTTTGGTGCCATAAATTTCAGAACCTACTCTGGGTTCCAGCAAGTCCTCTGGATGGGCAGGTCCATGGGACAATGTGATAGATGAGCCTGGATCAGGGCGGAGAGTAAGGTTGGAAATAAAGATGGAAAAGCTTCTCCCCAGAGGAAAAGAGTTTTGAAAAGCAGCTGTCATCTACATTCTGGAGGAGAAATTTGAGTGGGCCAGGCTGGACAAGTGAGCTTCCTGCACTAATTTTGGGTTCAGATGGTCTTTCTAAAGAGCTAGTATAGTTTAAATACCGAACAACTTAGAATTCAAGATATTGGTTAAAGATAATTCTTAGGTAACACACATGAAAAACTGAATTAGTGGATTATTCAAAGACGATGTTTAATCCAAGGCTGCTTTGTCACCTCGGTTGTCCTAATGTTTCTTGCCTGCAGTATATATACTGTTTATATATTTAGAAAATACAAATTGATTTTAACATCAAAACATAAAATAAACAAAAAGCTAATTTTCTGCAGGAAAAAATATTATACATTCAAAGCTATGTGGTTACATCTTTGTGTGTGTGTGTGTGGGGGGGGTACCTGGGATTGAACCCAGGGGCACTCAACCCTAAGCCACAGTCCTAGCCCTATTTCGTATTTTATTTAGAGACAGGGTCTCACTGAGTTGCTTGGTGCCTCACCATTGCTGAGGCTGGCTTTGATCTCGTGATCTTCCTGCCTGAGCCTCTGGAGCCCCTGGGATTACAGACCTGAGCTACCATGCCCAGCTTGTAGTTACATCTTACATTAACTCTTTCAGAAAACAAACACTTTGTGTTCACAGTGAATACCATTCACTGGGATGTAGATGTTAAAGATGCAGAATTAAGTTAATGGCTCACTGTGTGATGTAGGCATGGCTCTAGGTGCTAACCATGCATTAATTTATTTTGAATCTTCTCAACAACCACATGAGATAGGTACCATCATTATGCATATTGTACAGATGAGGACACTAAGGTACAGAGAGGCCAACCAAGGTCACAATGCTAGTCTAGTCAAAGGAAGAAGTGGAATTTGATCTGGCTCTGGGTCCTACACACTGCACCCTTTGCTAGACTGCTTTTCAGAAAAACTGAGTGGGAATGTTGCTTTTCTCAGAGTACTCAGTCTAATGGCAGAGATGAAACATTCTTAGCTACCAATTTGGGTTTCCAGGAGCATTTCCATGCGGATTTTCATTAAAGCAATGTAGCCGAGGGCTAAATTACTTCATTTACCAAGCTGTTTATTTTCTCCTAAAGTAGTTTAGTTTTCTATAGAAAAATGTATTCTTTGAATAAACTTAATTCTGAAATAATCATTTATTCACATGCAATTATAAGTAATAGTATAAAGATATCCTGGGTACACTTAACTCCATTTCCCCCAGTGGGGATATCTTATACAACTATAGTAGCACAGACAGGATATTGAAACACAATACTGACACCTTGATAATGTCAGGTTATAGAACATTTCATTACCATATGGATCCCGCATGTTGCCCTTCTATAGCCACACCAATTTGCTTTCCAAACCTCCCACTTTATTCATTAGTGACAAATCTAAGTGAATTATTTTCCTTTCCATAACTTGCAATTTCATTGACACTGCATAAGTGGAATAATACAGTATGTTAACCTTTGGATTGACTTTTTTCACTCACAGGAGATTCTTGTAGGTTGTTGTATGTATCATTTGTTCCTTTTTATTGCTGAATAGTATTCCATGATGTGAATGTATTACAGCATAACCTTTCACCCACTGAAGGACTTCTGGGTTATTTCAAGCTTTTGGCTGTTACAAATAAAGCTGCTATAAATATATGCATGGGTTTTAGGTTTTGATGTCTCTAAATTAAATGCTCAGGGGTGCCACTGCTGTGTCATATGGAAGTTGCAGGTTTAGTTTTTAAGAAATTGCCAAACTGCTTTGCATAGTGGCTGTACAATTTTATATTGCCACTAGTAGTGCATGAGTGATCTATATTCTCACCACCATTTGATGGTGTCACTAATTTTTAATTGTGAGACCTCACTGAAATTTTAATTTGAATTTCTCTAATGGCTAATGATATTGAATATCTTTTCAAGTACCTATTTTCATCTGAATATTGTTAGTGAAATGTACATTCATGTATTTTACTCATTTTCTAATGGACTATTTTTTTACCTGTTGAATTCTGAGAATTTTTAATAGATTTTAGATACTAGTCCTTAGACAGATATGTGGATTGAAAATATTTTTTCCCAGCCTGCAACTTGTCCTCTGATCCTCTTAACAGAGTCTTTCACAAAGTTTTTAATTCTGATGAAATCCAACTTTACAGTTTTTAAAAAACTGCTGTCAAGAGCCTGTGCCTAGCTATAGATCCTGAAGATTTATCTAGGTTTTTTTTGTTGTTGTTTTGTGGATTTTGGGTGCTGGGGATTGAAACCAGGGCCTTGTGAATGCAACACAAGCACTCTACCAGCTGAGCTATATCCCCAGCCCAGATTTGTCTAGGTTTTATGCTTTATCTAAGTATGTGAATCCATTGTGAGTTAATTTTTGTATACAATGTCAGACTTAGGTCAAAAGTTTTTAATTGACCCACAAATCTTCAACTACTTCTAGCCCATGTATTATAAACTATATTTTCTACATTGATTTATTTTTGTCTTTGTTAAAAATCAATTGGGCAGGGGCTGGGGATGTGGCTCTAGCGGTAGCGTGCTCGCCTGGCATGCGTGCGGCCCGGGTTCGATCCTCAGCACCACATACAAACAAAGATGTTGTGTCCGCCGATAACTAAAAAATAAATATTAAAATTCTCAAAAAAAAAAAAGTCTCAAATTGGAAATTAAAAAAAAAAAATCAATTGGGCATATTTGGACCCAAAAATCAATTAAGTCTTTATTTGGTTTTATTCTGTTCTTTGATTTGTATGTCTGTCTTACCAATACCTCAAAGTTGTGATCACTATAGCTATATAATAATTCTTGATTAGGTAGATTGATTTTTCCCACATATTTCAAAATTGTGTCAGCTTTCTAGTTATTTTGACATCCCATATAAGTTTAAGAAAAATCTATAATAAAAAATTCTATCTATAAAATTCTCTTTATAAAAAAGAAAAATCTTGCTGGGAATTTCATATGAATTTCCTTAAACCTACAGATTAATTTGGGAAAGATTAACAACTTTATTGTGTTGAGTCCTGTCATCCATGAACATAGTATACCTCCCCCTTCCCTTTTTTAAAGGATTTTCATTGATTTCTAAGGTCGGCATTTTGTGTTTTTCAGCACACAAGCCCCATATTTCATGTTCTATTGAGTAGCTGCAAATAGCATTTTATTTTAAATTTTAGTGTCTACATGTTCATTCCTAATATTTAAAATTACAATTGATTTTTGTATGTTTATCTTGTATTCTGTGATCTTGCTGAATTCACTTAAGAATTCTAAAAGATTTTTGTTGATTTTGGGGGTATTTTCTAGGAGATAATCATATCTTCTGCAAATAGGGAGAGTTCATTTCTTCTTTTTTATCTCTATGGCTTTTTATTTCCTTTTTTTGCCTTATTTTTCTGAATAGAATTTTCAGCAAAATGTTGAAAAAGAGTGATGAAAGCAGAAATAACTTGCTTTTCATGATTTGGGGAAGAAAACATTCAGTCTTAGACAATTAAGTATGATGATCGCTGTTCTTCATCAAGTTGAGAAAGTCCCCCCAACCTTAGATGATTGGTTCCTCATTTTTAACATAAGAATTTAGTTCTATAAATTTCTTTTCAGCACTAATTTAGCTGAGTCCCCAAATTTTTATTTGTTGAACTTTTGTTTTCATTTAGTGTAATGTGTTTCTTGGATTTCCCTTTAGACTTTCTCTTTGACCCATGAATTAGTTACAAATCTGTTGTTTAAAATTTCCAGGTGTTGGAGATTTTTCTGGTATTTATCTGTGACTGATTTCTAATTTTATTTCATTGTGGTCAGAGAACACATTTTATGTGATTTCAATTCCTTTATATTTTTTGATCTTTGTTTTATGATTCAGTGAATGGGCACTTGAAAAAAATATGTATTTTTCTGTTGTTGGGTGCAGTGTTTTGTAAATATTGACGAGAACTTCTTGGTTGATGGTTTATTGAGTGTTCTACATGCTGATGTTCTCCTGTCTAGGTGTTCCATCCACTGTTGTGAGAGAGAAGTTACAGTCTCTAACTGTAATTGTGGATTTTTCTATTTACCCTTTTAATTTTTGCTTCACACATATGGAAGCTGTTTTTTGGTATAAACACATTTAGGACACCCTTCTTGAGGGGGTTCCAAACCTTCCTGGGATGCTTTCTTGACATCCTCCTCCTAAGGATCCATCCCCAACAGGGATGTCTTCTTGTCCTGGTTAGAGCTACCTAACAGGTTTGTGACTGAGTAGGAGGAAAGAAGGGAAAGGCAGGCAGTCAGGCAGATAGTGAGGGAAGGAAGGAGTGCTGGGGGGTGAGGCAAGAAAGGTCAGTCTATTTGTTTTTTGTTTTTTGGGTTTTTTTTTTAATTAGGTTAACTTTAAACTGTCTTCTCCCTTCAAAGAAATCTCAAAAAAATTTTTGAGAAAACTCAAAAATCCCAAATAGGGGTATGATTGTCCTATATCACTGAGTCCTTAGATGCTTTCATATCAGGAGCAGTAATGCCTATTCCCTGAATACCTCAGTGCTCACTATCCATCTAGAAGAAATTACAGAGGTGTGTGTGTGTGTGTGTGTGTGTGTGTGTGTGTGTGTGAGAGAGAGAGAGAGAGAGAGAGAGAGAGACTAATGAGTGTCTTTTTACTAATTGAACATGTTAGTATAACTTTTTAGATCTTGAAGAAGAAAAACATGAAGGTGATGTTGCAATAAAATGAGTTGGTATTGAGAAATAATCAAATCTGAAGAAAAGAACCATTTGCCAGAAATGCAGATTTCATTTCCTCTCCCACCTGTCATTTTCTGTGAAATATCTTCCTAACACATAAGAGTCATCGTGATACTTATAAACTAGTATTTAAATTTTATTATTAAAAAGCTAGTATTTAAAGTTTATTTCTAAATCAAACTTTGCCATTCATCAGTGTATTCAACGATTTCTGGTGCCGAATATGTTCTTGACATTATTAGAATCTTAATGTCTCATAAAGTTGACATTTAAATTCACATATATTTAAAGGACAGCAGTTTATTTTTCTTTAGAGCTGGGTGTTAATCTTTCCTAAGATAATGACTGTAAGTGTGTGTCTTTGTTTGAGCCAGTGAGTCATGGGTATAATCAAACAATAACTCTATTCTCCTTTTCCCTAAACCAGGTACAATCTTATTTATGAGGCTCCTTTGTTTTCCTGCCACCTCAGATAAAATCTCCAACAAAGAATACAAAGCTCTCAGAACATTTTAGTGACAAACACAACTTCACATTGTTAATTAACACACCCATTCCAGTGTAATGACCACAAACCCTAAGTACTGTTTAACATCAGTGCTTCTCTTTACCTTCCCACAAGGAGGGAAAAGAGAAGGGGGAAAGGGCCAAGGCCTTTCTGTTCCTAGTCTAGATTTCTTTCTCCTCCAATTCCCTCAATGCCTGCCTCTGCTTCTGCCTCTGCCTCTGCCTCTGTCTCTTCCAGGACCAAAGGGAACAGATAAGAAGAGGACACACAGGCAGCTGGCACAATGGTCTTACTAATGAGCACCCTTGGCAGTGATATCCTGCCTTAGTCAGATGTTTATAATTGTTTCTGTCTCTCAGATGCTGACGTAGGTGCTCCAGCAACCCCCATCATAGATGCCTCTTGCCTGCAGTTCCCCCTACCCCTCTGCTGGTAGCGGACACTCCTCCTGCCATCTTAGGAATCCCGGGCCTTCCCACTGTGACAGGCAGCCCTCTTGAGCAGGATCCAGGAGAACCCCAGGCCAGCTCTTATCCTTAGATTACATTTGAGCATTAGGAAACATATACTTTGACCCATCATTGTTCAGGGTGGAGTGATTTTTCAAACATAGCATTCTTTTTATTTAATTGCCTGGCAAGCAAGCTCTGGTCAGAGTCAGGCAGTATTTAGATTTATCACATGCTCATCCTCTGTGCCTGACAAAATGCAGGGGACACATATCAGATATTGGAGCAATCTCCTTGAAACTTCTTCACTGGGACCTGGAGTGAAGAGAAAGCACCCTTTCTCTCCCATTATGCAGTTGGTGGAAATCAGAGTAGAGCTAACTTCAAAAAAATATTCTGGGGGGGGGGCCGGGATTTGGGGTTGTGGCTCAGTGGTAGAGCATTCACCTAGCATGTGTGAGGCATTGGGTTCAACCCTCAGCACCACATAAAAATAAATAAATAAAATAAAGGTATTGTGTCCAACTGCAACTAAATATATATATTCATTGTCTGTGATTTTAAGCTTCTTGCTCTTTCCAACTTTAAAAATGGGGAAGGGGCCATGGGTGAAACACTAGTATTTCACTTTGCAATGCAAAGGCAATGGCATTGTCCTGGGCCCTCATTTGAAGGTAAAACTGAAATTGTTTATTTTAATACATCCTGGTGAATGGTTCTTTCATGAATTGCCAAATTTGTTCATGGTAAAGACAAAACACTTTTTTTTCCACTGCCACATGAAAAAGAAATAAGCAGGACATTTGTCATATTACCTATGTCACCATTCCAAATATAGATCCACATTCAACTTGTAGCTCAAAATTTATGAACTTACATTCATAGCTGTAAGAAGGCTCAGAGGCAAACAAAATATCTATGCCCATCCCCACCCCCTCCCTTAATGAGAGTTTCTCACAAGATTTTGTGTTTCTTTCCAACCGAAATCAATAGAAGAAAAAACAAGACCAGCATTGTCGAGGTTCCCAGAGAACATTGCCCATTAGAAGTCTGCCTGTCAGAAGTTCATGTACAGCCCCAAGCCCATCTCTAAGTAGCACCTCTGGGGACAGAAAAAAAGACATCAAAGATTTGTTTAGGGCTGGGATTCAAACTTGGTGTTTTTTTTAGCTTCTTGTCCTCAGATGATCACTTAGTAGCTTTCCTTTTTAAAAAATCTTTTTCTGTATCTTGTTTTCTTAGTATTGAGAAAGTCTAATTAGACATTGCCAATGTAGGTACACCGTTATACAGACAAATATATTTATCCAGAGCCAGGTGTTAATGGTTTCCTAAAATCTGTGATAAACACAAGAAATAACCTAAAACACTAAGTAGTTCATTTGAAAGCAGCATAATTTTAGTGTTTAATTGCCCCAAACATAAGTGTCTTCAGAGAATTCCAGAAACTCTTAGAATATAGATGCAGGAATATTTGTCACCCCCCACTTACTCTCACAGTTGAAGTTCAAGTTTGCAGAAGGTCCAGGGAAAGGAGCCAAATTCCAAGTGATTTGGCCTGGCAAAATCCTAGACTGAATTTAATCAGAGTCCTCAAGTTTCCAAACAATCTAAATTTCTGTAGGCAATTTATGTAATTATACTGGCACACACATTTTTCCATTTCAGTAACAAAGCCACAAATATTGTTAGGTTCACATATAAATCTCTAGTATTGTAAAAGAAAAATCATATGCCAACAAAAACTCAAAAATTCCAAATAGGGGTATGATTCCCTGATTTTTCTTTTCAGAGTCAGACAGAATGTATTCCAGATACAGGGTTGGAGCTCTCCTTTGCCAGGTCCCTTCCTCCACTCCACACACATTTTATTCAGACATAAGATGCTCTTGTAGCCAAGGCCCTTCTACCATGATTTGACATTTTGAGTCCAATTGAATATGATTGATTGCAGTTCTCTGTACACATTCATGGGCAGATTTTTGGTGCACACACAGGATGTACATCTTTTATCAAAACCAGCTGAGAACACTGGCCTTAAGGAGGTAGACTTGGCAGAACTATGAACTTTGGCTAGTCTGTCAAGGTTAAGCGGTCTATACCACTTTCTAGAAGATTTTTTTTTTTTTTAAATCCTGTTCCTGGATCCAATTCAATGTAAGTTTTGTTAGTTTGTATAAGGAAAGTAGAGTTAAAAATAACTAAAATAATGTCTGTTCCTTGTTGATTACAGTAAAATACATGGAACACAAAGTATGGCTTGTAAATTCTAAGCTTATGATCATCATAGACGGAAGTCACAAACCACGAATATCAAGCAAACATAGCCTAAGTTAAATGTCACATTAAAATATTCATTAAATTTAATGACTCACGTTTAATATGATATATATTGCACAAATTTAAAAAATCATCTGGTTCTAAGGGCCGCCATCCTACTTGATCTTATTCCAACTCCCAAAGGATAAAGCCTTTAGTCTGATAGAGAAATACTCATTTACTTTATTCCTTTTCCAGCCCAGAAGCATAGTCCAGAATGTGAAATACCAGTGAAGCCAAAATTAAAGACAGGCAGTCAGTGTAGATAGGTGATTGGGTCAGAGGGACAGAAGGGAGGCCACTTTGGGTCGGGGAAGTTGGAGACTGACCCTGAGGAATTGAAATGTTAATGTTTTCAGAGTCCTTCCTCCACCCTTGTCAAGATAACCTGTCCCTTCCCCAACCTGTTGCTAAGGAAATTCCTGTGGTCCCAGGAATTGTGCCTCCCACAGGGAGTTATAAAAGTTGTTAATTAATATCTCCTGGGCTGCTTCCTGCCTGGATCACTCCATTTGGCCCTGCCCCTGCCCATCTGCTTCTCATCTTTTGGCCATTCCACTGAGACATCTCCTAGGCCTAGTCATGTACACAGGAAGGAGAGAGATAAGAGAGAAGAAGTCAGAAGAACAAGTCTAGGATGTATAGAGGCAGAACATTCTCACTTCTTGGGATACCAGGATACCAGCTATGACTCCCTTGTCCCTCCTGGGAGAAGTCTGTGTTACTCCTTTTTAAATAAATCCTGCTTTGATGCTTGCCTTGGTGTGCTTCTCTAATGTTCAGACTTCAACATGAGAAAAAGCAGGACTCCTCACCAATAACCTGTGCATCACCAAGAGGTCTCCCTGCACAATTTTTGCTCAGAGGCTCAAATAAGCTAACCAGAGATTCCAGGTCTTTTCATGACCAAGTTTTTAGTACCTCACATGGAATCAGGTCCAATTTGTGAAAATGATGACCCCTTGGAAGGTGGAGTGTTTTTGTTGTGAGATGAGGGAGAAGATTTGGCATGGCAGTGTAAAAAGTCTTAGAAATTCTCCTCTAGTGCAATTGGTTTGTTTTCCTAACATGTAGTATCTAAGGATAGGGGAATTTAAGGACTATGAAGGCACTGGGTTCCTACAGAAAAAAGGAATATACGTTAGAAAAGCACACTCCCCAGACCCACTTCTTCATTCAATACCTGTAACAAGGACAGGTCCTATTCCCTCTCCCCTCCTTCTAGAACCTTCATCCTGTCCCATTTACTCCCCAAATCCATTCAGTTGGGTGAGCTAGCAGAGAGCATAAGACACCTGCAAAGAAATGGCTTTGTGATTCCAGTCCCAGGGGAGGGAGCACCCAAGACTGTTTCCCGGATTGAGTTTTGTTTTGATGGAGAGGGTGTGTGTATAAGAATGTTTACAGCCCCTCAGGAACTTTGCTTAGTTCAAACTGCACCCAAGAGGAATTTTAGGATGCATTCCAAAATGGTGATACATAAAACTTTCCACCCAACTATAATCATTCAGGAAAATTTCCATCCCATTTTGTGTTATAAATGAACCACAGAGGTTCTTTCCTAAAAGCAAACAAGGGTGACACCTTTATCACTTTATATTGATAATCCAGTCCTGTTCAACCAACAGGGCAAATTAAGATCAATTAATACCTCCCCTACCTATTTCTGAATATTTTGTGTCATGAATAACCATGTCTTTGCAAATTATGCAGGGCAAGTGTTGATCAAAGCAAAGGGTTAAATCAGACAGAACCTGGGAAGCCTTTTTGTGGACAGAAAACATTTTTGTCAAAGAAATAATGAAATTTTTTTCTGAAAAAGTGGAAACAATACGTGCAATATGAAGAAGGTACATTACAGTTCTATAAAATAGCACACATTATTAAGAGTGTAATAACAAACTTTGTAATAAAGTTCATATTCCAATTATGGCATATGGTTTTCATAGAGAAAACCAATTAAAGTCAGCTGTGTTTTAAGTAGATTTTGGAAGGCAGGCTCATAATGGGTAATTACAGTAGTAAGCCTTCACTCTGCCGCTGATTACCATCTCCCCACCACACACCATGTGAGAAGCCTTTCTTATAGGAGACCTAAACACAAACGCATGTTTGCTTATAGGTCCACATCAACTTCCACTACAAAGATGGTGTTGGGAGGCAGAAGAGTGATATTGCCTTATATCTTAACCAGATCCTGCCAAGTGTTTGCTCAGTGTTTAAAAGCCCTGGGTGGTGTTGGGGCTTTATCCTGTAATGGAAAACAGCATGGTATGGTGAATAAACACTTCCTCTGAAATCCAAATCTCAGAGATCCCGATTCCTGGTGCTGTTCTTCCACTGACTAGAGCTATGACTCTGGGAAATCAGTTAATGCCTTTGTGACTTGTTTTTGCTCATCTGTAAAATGAGGTACTGCTTTTGGCCACTTGGGATTCTACATTAAAATCAATGTTATAGGAGGCTTCCAACATCTTCCTGTGAGAAATAGATGCTAAATACCCGCATAGGTTGACACTCCTCCCTTTAAAAGGTGGAGTCTCCTTTACCTCTCTGTATTTTATGTCTGCTTCATGGATGGATGCAGCAGAAGAGACCTTGGGTGACTTTCATTGATAGATCATAGACAGCACTCCTCCCTCCTCTGACCCTGGGCAGATACCTTTAGATTCTGAGCCACCATGTAAGATATCCAGCTACTTTAGAACTGCTGTTCTAGAGTAAAAAACTATTCCAGATGGGGTGGGGTTGGGGGTGGGGGAGATGGAGAAAGCACAGCCCAAGGAATGTCAGCTGTTTGAATTTCCCAGCCCAGGTGACTGACATAAGTGAAGAAGCCTCTGAGACTGTGCCACCCTAGCCACTGTGGGCTGCAATCCCCTAGACACCTTTAACTAAAACTACTCAGCTAAGTCATCTCAAAGTCCTGGCCCCAGCAGTGAGAGATAACACATGATTATTGCTATTTTAAGTCACTAACTATTGGGGTGACTTGATGAAGCCACAGTAACTAAAGAGGAACTATGATGGAATAAGAATTAGAAGAACAGAGAATAAAATCATGGCATTTGCAGGTAAATGGATGGATTTGGAGAATATAATGCTAAGTGAAGTTAGCCAATACCAAAAAAACAAATGCCGAATGTTTTCTCTGATTTAAGGAGGCTGATTTATAATGCGGTTGGAGAGTGGGGTGGGGGGAATATGGAAGGATTAGATGAACTCTAGATAGGGCAAAGGGGAGGGAGAGGTAGGGAGGGGGCATGGGGGTTACGAAAGTCGATGGGATGAAATGGACATCATTACCCTAAGTACATGTATGAAGACATGAATGGTGTGACTCTGCTTTGAGTACAACCAGAGATATGAAAAATTATGCTCTATATGTGTAATATGAATTGTAATGCATTCTGCTGTCATGCATCACAAAATTTTAAATAAAAAAACATAAGAAAAAATAACTAGGAGAACAAAAAAAAATTTTTTTTTAAATAAACATTTAAAAGTGTCATCTACCCTAAGGTCAAACAAAGAAATCTTTAGCATTCACAAGAACCTCAGGAAGACAATTTAGAACTCTTTTTTGACCCAGTTATCCTACTCCTCAGTTTATACCCAAATGACTTAAAATCAGCATATTACAGTGACACAGCCTCATTAATGTTTATAGCAACTCAATTCACAATAGCTAAACCATAGAATCAATCTAGGTGCCCTTCAACAGATGAAGAAAAATGTGGTATATATACACAATAGAATATTACTCAGCCTTAAAGAAGAATTAAATTATGGCATTTGCTGGTAAATGAATGGGACTGGAGGATATCATGCTAAGCAAAATAAGCCAATACCAAAGAACAAAGGCAGAATGTTTTCTCTGATATTCAGATACACAATAAGGGAGGGAGGGTTAGAGAAGAATAGAGGTACTTTGGATTAGACAAAGGGGAATGAAGGGAGGAGAAAAGGTTGGTGGTAGGAAGGACAGTAGAATGAATGGGACATTATTACCCTACGTGCATATATGATTACATGACTGGTATAATTCCACACCATGTACAACCAGAAGAATGAAAAGCTATACTCCATTTATGTACAATGTGTCAAAATGCATTCAACTGTCATATAAAACTAATTAGAACAAATTTAAAAGAATGATGAAGGTAAAAACAACACTGAAGTATCACCTTTTCTGTTTCCAAACTGGGAGAATTTTATGAGAATTTTTCCAAGTTCATAGTTAAAAGAAATGTAGTAACACTGATCCTAAGCAGAACCAACTAAGATGGTAAAGCACAGAGCCAGGGCATCCTCCAGTCATTCCATGTAGGTGCTAATGCCACGGCCTGTGGTCTTTCTACCTCAGCCTTTCTCAAAAGACTGTGCAACTGATGAAGTCCATGTGTTCCCCAAACACAGCTCTGAATGCCGTGGAAAAGTAGGGGTTCTTTAGAAAGGGGGAAAGGGAACACTTTGGAGGGCAATCAGGAAAGATGAGTTCGGGACACCTGTGAAACCTGGTGAAGCCAAACAAAGAGTGATGCTCAGGAGATGGCAATTGGTGGCCTATAGGTGGGATGCAGCCACAAACCCACTCGTTCCTATTTTTATTATATTTTTTTCCTGGTTCATCCAGTGTTTTCAAAACAGAAAATCTCATATAAAAATATTAGATTTCTAGCTTCTCTTGAAACTCTGGAGACCTGGTCTTAAACAGCTGGGCCTGACTGGCTGTTTTTCCCTTTAGACAGAACACATGCTCTGTTTACTGTAGTCCTCCTTACTCCCTATCATTTTATATATGAGATCACTTTATCCCTCTACTTCACATTTCCAGTCCCTGTGAACATTTGAGTTTGGGTCTCATGACCTAAACCAACAGAGGAGCTTCAGATTCCAAATATCTGAGTCTTGGTCACTACAGGTATATGGCTTGGAAATTCCAGTAAATTCTGCTGTTGTGCCCTTGACAATTTCCTTCCCTAAACTACAAATATGAGACTGAGCATGACAAACCTACGTGTCTAAGGTTATATAAGTCATCCTACATTACTGTCATCAAATATTGGAGTGCTAGTTCTACTCCAGAAATATGTATTAAACTTATTTGATACATCCTAATTAATTAAAATACAACTATGCCCATACACATTCCCACCCCTAATTAATACAGAAGAGTCAATTGTCAGTCAGCTGTGAGATTAAAAAGGACAGAAAAGGAACAAAGAGAGCCACAGAGAGTAAAGTGTAACTTTTTAAAAATTTATCAGAGAATATCCTCAAGGTGATTTCTAATAGTGACTTATTGAGTCAGTGAAAGCATCTACTGAGAGTTTGAAATCAGAATTGTGTTAGAAAAGCAAAACAAGACAAAACAACTCACCAATTCCAGACACTGTCTGTGGCCATAGGCAGCAGCATAATGTATACTATTGTAGCCTTCCTTGTCCCGGATAGATGGATTTGCATCATTTTGAAGCAGAAACTCTAGACATCTGTAAGTATAAATATGAGGGATTATTTTAGAAAACATCTCTGGACCAAACAAGATAATTACTGAGAATCCCCCCTGTTTTTCATGTTCCACAAAGCATTTTATAAATTTAAGTGTTTCTTTAAGAACTGTGTTGCAATAAACCTTTCTGCGCTGAAAGGTAGTGTGAGTGAGTGAGTGTGTGTGTGTGTGTGTGTGTGTGCGCACACACACACACATTTTCCATAGCTATCTTTATTTCCACTTAAAATTGCCATTCTAGAACTCAGGAAAAGCTTTAGAAGCAAAAGGGTAATTTATTTTTTTTATTCTTCTCATCTTCAGGTATAGAATGTCTGTTGTCAAGATCTCCAAATAATAAGACTTAGATCTCTGTATTCAAAAAATGAAGTCTCAAATACAAAGAAGTGGTCAGGCCTTTGCAACTCAGCAAACCCAACAGAGAGGGGATTATTTGTTACATTGCCATTGGAAACTAAGATCAAAAGACGAGAAAACAAAAGTTTAAAATAGAGTAAGAAAAACAACCCAAGGATAGTCTGAATAATAAAAAGATTAAAGGAGTGGATAAGCTTTTAAAATATATAAATGACTAATTCAGTAACTACATATGAAGAAAGAAGCTTAAATTATACCACTAGGAATATAGACTGGAACAAAATAATATTGAAAGGCTTTTTTGATACAGTTGTAATTTTCCTGAAAAAGTTACAATCTTTGAAATAGGCTAGAGGAAGGAGCTTGGTTGTACTTTTATTGAAGAGCCTGCAACACCAGACAAAAATACTCAGGGACATAAAGCATTCTGTTCAGGGCTAATTGCAAATGGTCTGATCTTGATGGCACAGAGGGAATAAGTAGCCAGAGAGTGACACTCCATAATTTCAGTATTATATCTACAACAATGGGACACACATTCTTATGAGGCCACACTGATTCAATTTTACACTCACATCAAGCTTTTAAAATTTTAAACATAAGCTTATACCTTAAAAAAGACTTTCCAATGAAAAATTTCTATAGTTGACTCAAAATTTTACATGACATTTACCTATCTTTTGGTATAAGGCAAAAGGAGTAAACGAATCATATACAGAAGTTTTAATTAAACAGGTTGTTACAATTTTTTAGAAAAATTGATAGAAAATACTTTTTTAAAACAAAATACTATCTGTCACATTTTTCCATGAAATGTTCCATGCTAAATCAAACTTTTATTAGAGTCCTGCTATCATGCTGTCTTGGGTCATTTATACCTTATACGGAAGTTCTTTTGATTTTGGTAATTAATGCCCATGGATAGGATCCCAGGTGTGACTCATTGTATACCAAATTTGGATCTTTAAATAAAATCATTCAATAGCAATAGCATCCTAGTGAATACACAAATCCCAACTTTTCAATAGACTATATGCTAAAAATCAGTGATCGGTTGTATTTGTAATTTGGAAAACATTTGAAATTGCTACCAAAGAATTATTTAATCCAGGAGTTAGCTGAACTACACTACAATAACAATAGTGCTATAGAGTTTGTATATTCTCCATATAGTTTCCAAGGGAAAAAATGAATTCTATGTTTTAACTGGAGACGCTTATCTTTGTTCCTCCCAGGCCCCTGACTAGCAATTTTGACACTTAAGATGTACAAGTGACAGCAACCCTGTGGATTGGGGCGATATTTGGCCAAGGGGAACAGCCTCCGTTTGCACACAGAAGCTCTCAGGTCTGCTGGTTCACTATCCTTTGACTACCTCTCTAGCTTCCCTCCCCTTCCACTGCTGTAAGAGGGCTGGACTGGCCCAGGGCAAACTTTCAGTTTGCTGGAGAAGGGAGCATTTGCTAAGGTGACTTACAATTTTATAACTTTTAATGTTAACATTTAGAATTTTAGAGTATCAGAGCAAAACCTGGTCATTCTGCTGTACTCACAGCTGTGCTCCTATCCCCAGAAATGGTCAAAAGCGATGTCCTGTAACCTGCCCCAGAGCCACACTCGCTAACTATACCCTTCCATGATGCTCTGAACATGGGGTGGGGGTGGGCGGTGAAAGGGCGGAACCCAGTGGGAGATGGGAAGATCACAGGGTAGACGCAAGTCACAAAGAAACTGCTTTCTTTGGCAATTGGAGCAGAGAATAAATGAGTTAGGGACCATGAGCCTACGACTCAGAGAAAACTGGATCCATTGGGTCCCCTGGGGGTGTGGCACAAAGTGTGGGCACCTGCTCATTTGTTTGTTCATTTATTAAACAGTTTCGGTACACCAACTATGTGCCAGGCAATTCTTGTGACTAAAATCTCAGAGGATGAAGTTCCTATATATCAACGCTCTGCGGAGATGACAGGTGATCCAACTGCTGTCACAGCAACAGCTAAGTCTCTGTCAGAAGCCAGAGTGGGGTAGGTAGGATGAGGTGGGTCAGGGGAAGCTGTTTACATGGAGCAGGAGGCTGATTTTAAGTCAATGTGCTGGAAAGAAGGAAGGAGTGAGGGGAAGACTGGTACACTCCACACCACCAGAAGACCTTTAGAGAACCCACTGCAGGTTATCCCCAGGTCATAAACGCAGAACCTAAGGCCTACGGCTGTGAAGGGGGCCTTACTATGTCCCTGAGGCATATGAGACATGGCAGAGTCAGAAATGATATTTAGATCTAAAGCTGCTGACCAATCATAGTGACAGACAGGGCAAAGGTTACACTTTTAGGAAGTTCCCTGTGTGAAAATAGCACCAGTGAAGGATGTATAATAAGAACAGTTTCTTCTTCATAAAAGGCATGCCTGCATTCCTTCCTCAAGATTCTAAATAGAACCCAACACAGAAAGGCAAGCAGTGTAGCAACCCAGAGAAGCAGGCAAAGCAGGAGAGGCGGCATCTTGTTCGTTAGCTAAGAAGTAACTTACAGTGCGGCTTCCTTCTCCTTCAGCTCCCTGGCTCTTTCAAGTTCTTCTGAATTTTCATGGGCATTTCCCAAGACAGTCTTACTTCTCAGCATAAGGGATAGAAAAAAAATTGCAATTAACTTTAGTATAATTATATCTCAGTGATTTTGACCCCAACCCCCCAAAATAAGCACCATCCATTTTCACTGATGATATATACAGCTCTCTCCAAGGCCATTCAGCTAATCTGTTTTTTCCCAAGAAATGCACTTGAGCACATGCCTTTTCTAGAACTTCTACCCACGTGTGAGAGATTAGGACAACTGAGTTGCCCACCTTTCAGTAAACACCTTAAAACTCCCCAAGAAAAAAGGAAGCAATTTAGCTCAAACCTGTCTAACTCCTACCACACTCCTTGCCACCTCCTAGCCAGATCAGCATCTCACTTATCCAGGAGTACAGTCCCAATTGCCCTTCATCTGTCAGAATGATTATTTTCCAGGATTCCTTTTCCAGCCCTTAACAGATGGAAAACACCAATGTCCCATCTCCTCCAGCATTCTTACTTTGTTCTAAGCAAATAGCATGGAGCCTTGCATACAGCAGTTACTCAATAAATGTTTGTTGAATTAATAACCTGCATAGCTATGGGACCCTAAGGAACATATCTGACCTTACCATCATTATATAATAAATATAATCATCATATAAATCATTATATAATAAATAACATTTATATAATACTTATATTAAATAAATATAAAAATGAAGAGCATTCTTATGCTTGTGTGTTTTTCAAACTAATGATCATAACCCACTACTAAATACTGAAATAAATTTAGTGGGGTGCTCTCAGCAATTCTTAATTATGAAATGGAATAGAAATATCAGAATGCATCACAAATAATAAATGTAAATATGGTTCTATAAATTTTTATTTCTGTTTTATATGCACATACATATGTGAATGCTTGCATTAGTTCGCGATGTAAGAAGTATTTCTTACTGTGAGTCACCATTCAAAATGTTTAACTGGGCTGGGAGAGTAGCTCAGTGGTAAAGTACATGCTTAGCATGTGTGAGGTTCCAGGTTCAAACTCCAGCACCAAAAAAGTAAATTAAATAAAATGTTTAAAACTCATCGCTCTACAAAAGCAGTGGTTAGTACCAGAATTAATTGTGCAGAACAGGATAGCAAATAATCTAATAGTTCTCCACACATGGTCATCAAAAAGCATTCCTTTGAAGGAGGCCCGACCTTAAGTCTTTTTTTTTTTTAATATTTATCTTTTTAGTTTTAGGTGGACACAATAACTTTATTTTATTTTTATATGGTGTTGAGGATCGAACCCAGTGCCTCACGCATGCCAGGCAGGCACGCTACCACTTGAGCCACATCCCCAGTCCCCGAACTTAAGTCTTTAAGGCAATTTCATAAACTGTGGGGCCATCCCCTTCTTTCCTCCTTGAACTGAGTCACTGATGTCTGACTTCTATTCCTAGCCACCTAGAATCCAAACACATCCAGGGCAACCAATTTCATCTCTACTAGCTGCTAAAAAGGAGTTCATGCCCAGACTTGGAACAAAAGTGCTTGTTTTAATTATACTGAGGCTGTATTTGAAGGCTATGAGAATGATGCATAGGTGAAATTTTTTTTCATATGACACATATATTAGCAAATGTAAATTTGTGGAAAATGAAGCTTTTAAGTGATCACGAGGAAAATGATGGTATATGTCAAATAAATTAGAAGACTTTGAATGGACTGAAAACCTGGGCTTGACAGCTCTACTTGGCATTCTACCCAAAGAACAGAGAAGAGAGGAAATTGTTCAGTGACATGTAATAATCAAACATAAAGACAGAGAGTGGGAAAACCTGGGTTAGTGATGAAGCCATTCTAACTCCTTTGAGTCTGAATGAAAGTCTTTCTTTGCAGTTTCCAGGAGACAATATGAAGACTTAGCAGAGCCTCTCCATCCCTAGTCCCACCCCCAGAGGAAGCATGAGCAAGGCTATTTTTACTTTCTGTCCATGTCTGATGCAGCAGCATAGTGCAGAGCGGTCCGGCCCCAGTCATCTGTTTCATTAACATTGGCTCCTGTGGTCACTAATGTCTCAATACAGTGGAAATGACAATTTGCAGCTGCATAGTGCAAAGGGGTCCTGTAAAACAAACAGGGATTTATTACTTCATTCAGCCTGGAAAACAGACCCATCATCAACACAAGCACTGGTGGCAGTATTCCTGTGGGTGTGGAAAGCTCTTTGGCTCTCAATGTAGAGGTTAAAGGATATGCCTTCCTATGACTGTATAAATTGAAATAGAGGCTACAAAGACTGGTGGCTTAAGACAAGGTCAGTCATGTTGGGTCCATTCTTTCTTTATATTCCTATAGCCTCCCCTGGTTCAGGTCTACCCTATTTCTTTTTTGGGGACCATTGCAAGATCATCTCATTAAGACCCATTAAGACCATTCCCATTAAGACCATTTTGAGCTTTAATTAAGCCCACACCTAATTTCTAGTTGGTATGAACAAAGAACTGGATTTTCTACATACAACAATTCCTACATACAACTATTCTGTTTTAAAACCCTCAAGCCTCCCCACCGACAAGAGCTTGCTTCCTCAACCTGGAATTGAGACCTTTTCAAGTTGGTCTCAATTTCTCTTATAGAGTATCTCCCTCCCCTAGATATACCCACTGGCATATCCAAACTGAATGATCTCAGGTTTTCCAGATCTTGTCTACACTTCCCTCCACCCTTGTCCATCTTGGTTTCTTCATGGGAGGGCCCCTTCCTGAACCTCGTCTACCCATCAAAATCCCACTTATCCTGCATGTTCCAGATGTTAGTGGTCTTTCTTTAGTTTGTGATTGCTTAGCTACTGTCAGAGTTTCTTGAGCTCTCATCACATATTGTCTTGATTGGGGGGGTGGCGGGGGTGTACCAAGGATTGAACTCAGGGGCACTTGGCCACTGAGCCACATCCCCAGCCCTATTTTGTATTTTATTTAGAGACCCTGTCTCTAAATAAGTTCAAGAATTATTAATCAATTTTAAAGAAAAACTATTTTATATTTTATGGTAAACGTCTGGCCTCTTTTTTAAATTTTTTTTTTTAGTTGCAGATGGACATAATATCTTTATTTTTATGTGGTGCTGAGGATAGAACCCAGTGCCTCACACGTGCTAGACAAGCTCTCTACCACTGAGCCACAACCCTAGCCCAACTAAGGGCTCTTTTTTCAGTTGATTTTTTCCTCTTTGGTCCAAAAGAAGGAAATTATAAGTTATATATATTAAGTTGTTTTTGTTTTAATTAGCCATACTGAAAATTATTAGGCTTCAACCATATGGCAAGGCCCAAAGATATAGAGAAAATGACATCCAGTCCTTGTCCTCAGGACTCACAGTCAGGTGGAGAGAAAGACAAGGGAACTGAGTCCATCAGTACAATGTGATGTGAGCTGCAGCTGTGGAGTCTGTGGGGTGTTAGTGGAGCAGTCAGAGAGCCACTCCCGTTGGAGTTGCAAGAAGATGTCACTTGACATGAATCTGGAAGGATGAGTAGGAGCTGTCTTAGGTAGGTTGGTCTTAGAAGAAATTTGAGGCAACCCCCAAAAGCTAGGATGCCAGTGGAAAAGAGGGGTAGAGAGATGTTAGGGGAAAATATATATATACTGTCAAGTGTTGCTGAATGACCAGGCATGTTCTGAAAACTATCATTGGGTGATTTTTGTTACTGTGTGAACACAAACCTTGATGGTCTGACCTACTACAAATCCAGGCTATATGGAACCACCATCATGTATGTGGTCTGCTACTGACTGAAATGTCATTACGTGATGCATGACTTGTGTATGTGTGCATGGGTGTGCACACACATGCATGTGATGTGTGTGTATAAAAAAAAAGGATTCATGTACCAGGTAGCCTCATAGCACAGTTTAGCTATATAAAGGACCACAGAGGTAGGAAAACTTCTGTGACCCACTGGTGGGGTATATATGTCTGATTTTGTAAATACGTCTAAAAATTTATCCCAAGATGAAATGTCCAATACATACTTAAAAATGCTCTAGACCTTATGACCGGATTCTGAGTTCAGAAGGCTAAAGTGTTTTACTCCGCTACAAACAGAATTTTCTAAATTATATCCATGTAGGAGATTTTTTTCTTTTTAATAAAAGAAGAAAACTGGCCCTTCTAAGCTGAAGCTGAGAGAGCAGTTGCTTTCCTCACATCTTATGTTTGGTTTGCTGGCATTTCCCTCCAACATGGGATTTCCTTCTGCAGATGAAATGCCCCCAGCCAGCTTCTTGTTGACATTTCAATGCCCCAGGATTTCTCAATTTTTCAATGATCCCCAGTCCTTTTATGGGGGCACTTGAGGCAGAGTGCCCTGAGTACATACCTCCCACTCTTGTCCTTTTTATGGAAATCTGCTCCGCTGCTCTGCAAGAGTTTTATGCACTCTACATTACTAGAAAGACAGGGAAAACATCATTAACACGGTAAAGGTTAGTTACTGGGTTATCTTCAGAAAGAGCTATTTTCAGCAGGGTGTAGCATAAGATAAGATGGTAGCACCAGGTTTAAATTCTGCTACCAAGAAATAAGAGGAACGTGTAACAGTAATTCTATATTGTAACGATCTAAAGTTCCTTTTTCAAAGCTAATAAATCAATAATTTAAAGAGCTTGGTAGAACATTTTCAATTCCATCACTAAGGAATTTAATGATTCTTTTAATGAATCATGTAATCATGATTAAACCCTCCAGTGATGGTTTTATCATTTATCCTAAAATTCTTTTTCAAAACCATCAAGAGACCATGAGACAATCACTTCAACCTATAATAACTTCATGTCACCTTTAAACAATGAGTTGGAATGGCTGAGCATTACCTTTTATTACAGCAAAATGAATCCCCCATGATAACCACTTTCAACTAGATAATCTTTAACGAAAAATAGAACAGTTGCATTTCCCTGTCTTTGTAATCCCGCTAAACAAATGTGTAGAACCTAGGCTGAAAGTGATGTAATGAAGCATAATTGTCTTCCAAAACTTCTCTGGCATTCACAGAAGCAATAAATCATATTTAATAGAGAGAAAAGGACCCATTGAAGTGGATTTTTCTATTAAACAGCAGAAGCTAAATTTTAATTCTAATAGGGATTTCAGACATGAATTCAGAATGGTATGTTACCACTTTCTAGACAGGTCTGATATATTTTTAAATGTAGGCATAGAAAGAGATAATCATAATTGTTCTAAACTGGGGTGCTAAGAAGTGGTCTGGATTTATTGTTTTATTGTATCTGAAAGAAGAAAAATGATCTCCTTAATGATAAGCCTAAGGAGGGCTCTCCCCACTCCACCTCCAACCTTTATAGCCATTCTTCTCAGAGAACTAGCTGTTTCAGTCATAAACTAGAAGAATTTCTTATGATAAGTAAGTGTTGGTGTAGCGTGCCAGTTGATATAAAGCATCTAATGAAAGATGGCAAAGGATCAAAGACAGAGGCAGATACAAGGTGTGTGGCTCATGAAGCTCATTTGGTTTTGGGGGGTGGGGTGAGGAAGGCACATTTTTACCCATGTAAATCAGGGCCCTAAAGCTACACAGTTAAGCCACCTCTGATAAATAGGTAACACAAATGGAGAAGCACTGCTGTTCCTTAAGGAGTAGGAATCTGATGAAGAACCAACACCTCATCCTCACAAGGCCATCTAAGAGGTACCATGTTTGGACAATGCGTGGCCATACATCAACAATGTTTTTAATCAGAGCGTTAATCTAATCACTGATATGAAAATGAGAGTAGCTAATGGAAAATTCTCTTTACAGCTCAGGGGAAAAAAAGGCAAAGATTAAATCATTTCTTGCTCCCCCGCCCCCTTTTTTTTTGTGGTGCTGGGGATTGAACCCAGGGTCTTGTGCATGCAAGGCAAGTACTCTACCAATGGAGCTATATACCCAACCCTCTTTCTTTCTCTTGAACTTTGTATTTATTTAGTCATCATAAAGACTTAAAAATCTGATTTGAAGTAAAGACAAAAATGCCTATAAAGGAGCATAAATTAATTCAATCTTAGGTTCTCTTAGTCACTACCCACCTACCAGCAACAACAACAGAAAATTTAGGAACAAATTTCAAATTAATTTATTTTGGTGGAGGGGACTCAAGTAGATAAATATTCTATAGCCTGAATATAGTTAGAGAAAGTGTGGGGAGGAAGCAGAGAAGAGATCCAGAGAGAAGAAAACAACAAAAGCCCTTCTTTGCTATATGAGATAGGCTAACAATATTTCTTTGGAAGAGCAAAATGTAAGCAGGTAATCTGGAAAAGCAACTAGTGATATTTGGTATTTGGTAGAAATGATTCTTACCCAATTTACTACGGAAATTGCTTCTGGTTCACAGACAACTTGAGTCAATTAAGATGTATTATGCAATTAAGTCATGGAATAACAAAAATTGCTAAGTACTTACCCTCCTGCAGCAGCAGCATGAAGGCACGTTCTTCCAAATTTATCTGGGGTGTCTATTTCAAAGCCTGCAGACAGCACGTGCTCATTACTAAACAAGGATACTATGCTATACTTTTGTCCTAGTTAAACCACAAGAAACATTGCAGAGACAGAAAAATCAGTTAGTAGGAAAACCAGAAAGCAAGCAATTGTAGTCAGAAAGAGGTTGTCATGGAAACGAATGGTAACTGCTCAAGCTTGGCAATTTTATAGGAAGAACCGTGAAGTCAAGAAGGATTTATTTTCACATCAGCCCTGGGTGAACCACAGCCCCAGTTTTCAATCCCAGGATAGAAATTTATGAAACCAATTTGAGATAAGTAGGGCAATAGACAGGCAGACAGAACACATGGAGAAAACATGGAAGGCAAAGGAGTAATCCTAACATGTAGGAATAGATATTTTCTTAAGTGTATTCCAACCTTTCTGTTGGTTTAAGATTTGGGAAACAGGCTTTCATGCAGAGATTATTTTTAAACATGCCAGAAGCAGAGAAAGCAAAATCAACTAAAGGTAAACTACTTAAAGGGGAAAATTGCCTTTGGAATATCTGATGCATGAATTAATGAACAATCTTCGCCTTGCAGACCTCTACCATTTTTGAAAGCCAAGGAACTTCTTAATATATGGAGATTGGTAAAAGTGATGAAAAGCATAATTTGCAAAGCTCCACAGTAGAAATAATTTCTTGATTCCAAACAGTCTCATGATAAAAAAAAAATAAATATGAGATGTGGGTGGAGGGAAATTGGCCTTAGCGATTTTATACTGCCCATCAAGAAAGGAGGTAACATGATATTTTCTCCCACTAAAATGTAGGGGATTTGACCATTTTCCTTTGCTGAAAATATTGAATGTTAAGCTACCATTTTAAGTCTCAAAGATGTTTTCTTTTCCTATAGCTTAAATGTCCTGGCCATGCCTGCCTCTTTCTCGTTTCAGATTTCAAGCATTAACTTGAAAATCAAATGAGACTTTCAATCGGGGGCAGGAATATTGACATTAAACAGGTTCAACTCCAAGCATATCTGGGAGCTGTCACATGCAGTTAGAACCACCTCATCCTGCCAAGTCAGCTGTTTACATGAAGCACAGGTAGCCACTCACTCAGTCCAGACACCTGACGCCACGCGATTCATGTACGGGACACACTAAGCCTCATCTCTGGCAATGGATTTACTTACCGGATGATAACAACTTTCTGCAGCAGTCAGAGTGAGCATTTAGGGCAGCTAAATGTAAGGGGAACATGCTATGGATTCCACACCTGAGGAGGAAAAAAGAACAACAACAGAGCAGCTCATGACAACAGATCTTAAGATACACGCAGATCACCCTTCTAGAAATTCTCTGACACAGGAGCTCTTGGCTGAGATAATTTTGTAATTCTTTGATTCAATAAATAATGATGCAATCATTTTCTTTTTTTAATATTTATTTTTTAGTTGTATACAATACCTTTATCTTGTTTGTTTTTTATGTGGTGCTGAGGATCGAACCCAGGGCCTCGCACATGCTAGGTGAGTGCTCTACCGCTGAGCCACAACCCCAGCCCGATGCAATCATTTTCTACCTTAAAATAATAAAATCCTGGATCTGAATGAGAATTAAAAGCCTCTAATCATAGAAATATATATTTTTAAGAAAATCTGTTTCACATAAACAAATATTTTTAAAAATTAATTTCCTTCCTGTTTTGTTCAGTTTAGTGGCTTAAGTCTCATTCATCCATTCACTCATGCATCTCCAGGACACTTTCTAAGTATCAGATACTATGCTAAGAGCTCGAAATAACAGTGCTGGGCAAGATACACTCTCAATGTTGAAAAACACTTGTTTTATTCTTTGATTTGATAAAACAAATACTTATTATTGGCCCATGAGGTGATGAGCACTTTAAGAGTTAATAATAAAATTATTATTGAAAATAAAATTTTCTACAGGAATAAAATCTAATGTTTACCTTTTTCCAGTTAAATTCTATCTTTCTAATAAGACTTTTTTTTTTTATGTTACACATTAACCCACACCACTACACAAAAACACAGCTAGGAGTGACAAACATTACTTTGGGTATATTTTATAAGCCTATCATATTTTTCCCAAAAGAATAGCAGAAGGAGTCTAGAAAATAACTCATTAGATTGACCCCCACCATAACAGTCCTCGGGATGATCCTTTAAGGGACAGGCAGCCTTCTGATGGCAGCACTTTCTGATTTCCGAATTAAATCCTCTTCTTCCTCTTCCCTACCACCTCTCCTTGAACAAGGACCCAAAGCCACATGCTGAATCACAGTTCATTACAGAATCACAAGGTGGCTCCTGTGTGCTCATAGCAATTATCATGTTGGTGACCATTTCCCACAACATCTCATTTTAATCAAATAATACATTTCAGATTTTAAAAACCCTCTACATAACATGAGCAACTATGGGACTATGGCTATCTACACCCTGCAGCATTAATTACCTAAGTTTCTTCTCTGAAACAAGGTGGCCCTTTTCAGATTTCATGCTTCATAAAGAAACAGTATGATTTGAATTTGTTAAGCTTTGGTTACATAGATTTTATTTGCCATCCCAGAAGTTATTATGTGGTGTGCAAATGTGTAAAGTATATACATATCCACAGATATTTCATGGTATTCAGTGTTCTGCAAAATGTGAGTCTGTCAGCAATTAACTACCACTCCCTCTTTCCATGCTAACTTCTATTTATTAGTGTTTTTGTTCCATTTTCCCTCTGTTAGTTTTTCTTTCCCTATATGGAGATTTCCAGCTCAGTGTATATAATAGCTGGCATTCATCAAGAAATGCAATTTGCCAGTCTTCCGGGCAGTGTCATGTGGAGGAGAATTGCTTATAATTGCCTCTCTCATCATTTACAAAAAAAAAAAAAAAAAATTCTGAAAAGCAATTGCATCAGCGATGACCTTGGTGCTCCTGAAAAGGAAAAGGGAGTTGGGGGATGGGGGGGAAAGATTTTCCTTATATATTGTTATTTATATTGTTCCCTCTTTATTTAACAGACACATATTATTTTTTTTAAAAAAAATGTATAACATGTTTTAAAGCACCTAAGTGGAATTTTAAGCTAGTATAATTTTACCTAGCCATTTTATTTGTTTTGGGGAATAAAATGTTAAAAATTTGTGATTCAATATCTCTGGACTTTTAGAAAAGGAAAATGAATAGGAGAGCTTCAAGTTCCTGAAAGAACATACTTGAAATCAAGGACTGGATTTAAGATTTCTTTGAACCTACCTCATTCTTGAAATACATACACACATTAACACACACGCACAAGACATCACATATACATTTTTATAAAATATATCTTTACATAAAAGAACACAAGCAAAAGAGAAAATAGCATCAAAGTCTGTAAGAAGCCAATTGAGAAAAACAAAAAGTGACAAGTTTAACAGCAGCAACACTGCAATATATCCCATAAAGTTCATTACCAATACTTGTCATTAATCTTGCCACCTTACCCTGTCTTTGGGTAATTCATTATACCCTACATTAGCTAATTATTCCATTGTTTTCAATTTACTTACAAAAGAGATATAGAATTACTCTAATTTAAAATTTCCAGCACAAATTCTGCTTAGTACACATTTTTTATTCTACTGTTAATAAAGTCACTACCTCAGTGTAGGTTTTGAAAATGTAGTTGTGTAGACTCAAGTACTATTGGCATTTGAACTTGAATATGATACTATGGTTCAAATAGTGAAACTAAATATCAAGTCATAATTGGAAAAAAAGAGAAAAGCAGAATTTAGAATCTCAGAATCTTGTCAGAAATTATCCATACATTTCAAAATAAAACTACTTCTTTGTTGTCATGAAATAAGACTGCTTATCAAGGAAGGATTATAAAACCTTTAGTAAGAAAATTAGGACTTGGCTGTCTTAGTCAAATAAAAAGCATCGCTCCTATTTCATCAGGTATACATCAAGGCCCATCAAGAAAAAAGGTGCCAAAGAACCCTAAAGTTAACATGCATGAGTTACAGGAAAGAGACCAATTCCAGTTAAATTGCTACATTTATTTGACAAGTCATAAAATTAATGGAACCCATTTGTATTTAGCTATTTCTAATTTGGCTGTTAGCTGGCATCTCCTACCCAGTTATTTCAGAATAAATGAGGTCTGAAAGACTGTCCTTGTGGAGAGCTATCAGAGGTGAAAAAAAGGCATTTGTGCCACTAGAATATGGGTTCTTTTATGGCTTCTCCTTCCTAACCCTCTCTTTTCTAGAGTCTTTCCTCTTGGCTGTGTGGAAGAGAACACTGTAATTGAGGTGTTGGGGTCAGAAACTTTGGGTTTGAGTTCCACTTTTGCTACTTGCTAACTCTTTGATTTTTGGCAAGTATATAATGATTCCCTCATCAGGAAAATAAAGACAATTACAGCGTCTGAATTATAGAACAATTGGAAGGACTCGTTGGGATAATGTACTCCAAGTGCTAGAGCATCTGGCATGTGGTAAGCCTTTACCATCCATGTTAATATTATCACTACCCTTGTGATTATTATTTCAAGGGGTAATCATCAGTCTGAGTGTTAAAGGTGCAATCAGGTTGTGCTTTCTTAAGATCAGGTGTATGACTCCTTAGAAGCCAAGAATGAATGTGATTAGTCAGCATTTCTATTATTTTTCCATCTTTCTAAATATCTTACAACATTTATCTCACAAATCTTCTAGGGAAGAAGGATTGGTTTAGTTTTGCTCACTGAATGGGTAAGACAAAAACATATCCTAAATTTAGAATAGGATGATTTTTATGATTTTTACTTGAATTGTCAGCCTAAATCTAAAAATCAAGCTTCTTATGAATTTTATCTATGCCAGTCTAGATATTTCTTATGTTCTACTAAGTGACAGGCATTTGTGTTTCTCTGCCAACAACGGGATCTGTCTGATCATTGCTATTTGTAATCTATAGGCATTTTCATTGATTCCTTTAGAATAAATCCAAATACTCTAACATGGCCGGAAAGACCCTTTCTGGATCTGGCCGTTGTCCAACCTATGAGTATTCTAGAATCTCAGTGAATGTCTTTCCTTTCCCCACAAGAACTAGGCTCTGTCCTGACCCTACTCAGCATCTGTTCTGAGTCAAACTGCAGGAAGTACTCTGACTTAAAGTTCAGAGAATTGAAAAGAAAAACCAAAAATATTTCAATCAAGAGCTGAAAATAAGTTTTTTTTCTTTTAATAGCCCACCTGGGGATGCTGTGACAGTTAAGTGTACCCCCTTGGAGTGGTGCCTGGCACAGGTAAAGCACTAATGAGCATTTTCTACTACAGTATTGTCAAACTGTGCAATCAACACGAATGCTAGTGTTTTCTGTTTGCATATATATATATATTTTTTTAATATATATTTTTTATTTTTAGTTGTAGCTGCACACAATACCTTTATTTTTATGTAATGCTAAGGATCAAAGCCAGGGCCTTGCACTAGCTTTGCTAGGCAAATGCTCTACCACTGAGCCCCAGCCCCTGTTTGCATATATTTTATAATTTTAAAGAATTGCTGATATATCGGTGTCAAAAGCCAAAGGAATTTACATTTATTATACTTATACATATTCAAGTAACATCATAAAAAAAATAAGCCTAAATTGAGGACCTAAAATACTCTATCAAAGCTTAATTATTGCTAGTCATCCTTCAGTCTTGGTTAAACATTGCTTCTTCCTGGAAGCCCACCCTAGTCTTGCCAGGCAGGATATGATGTCCCAGATATGTTTTCCGGGTCCCAGAGGCACTGGCAATTGCTTTGATGTCACACTCTTAGCATAACTGTGATTGTTTGTTTAAATCCCCCAGCCCATGGATTATAAATTCCTTCAGGGTAGGGACCTCTTCAACCCAGAACCTGGCACCACGAGTGACACTTAACAGGCTCTCCACGAATAATTGATGAATGTGTGCCAGAGCCAGTTATCTGCATAACTATAGCATCACAAATCCGCTGCAGTGGAGGCAGGAAAAGACCTGGGAGCACCCGTGGTGAGGTGGAAGGCAAATTAAAATCCTAGAGACCAGAGCCCCACACTTAACAGAGGCGAAGAAGAAAACCAAAGGGCTCTGAGGCCACATAAAGTCCCATGAGCACTGAGTCATGCTGCAGAAAGTGCCCTGACTTCAAGTTCAGAGAAGCAGAGAAGAAAACAAACAAACAAAAGAACATTCTAACTGAGGGCTGAAAATGACATTCAACTTAGTCCACAAGAAAATAATGATGATAAAACTTCTACAAAAAACTTTTAATATACATTTGGCCATATTGATTCTGAATGGAGATGGGGCATTTTAATAAATTTGATTAGTTAATTTATTTATAGAAGGAAAAGCCTGTTTTCCTCCTCTTTATTAAGTTATGCTACATAAATCAAAAAGGACCCAGAGATTTTCTGAGGGGCTTTTAGCAAATTAACCTCCTCCAATTACTTTCACTTTTTTTTTTTAAGTTGTCAATGGATCTTTGTTTTATTTATTTATATGCAGTACTAAGAATCAAACCCAATGCCTCACATATTTTAGGCAAGTGCTCTACCAGTGAGCCACAACCCCAATCCCTCCCCTTCATTTTAATATTCCTTCTAAGGTGGATTTCCTTCTCTTGCACATAGAAGCACAAACACAGACACACGTACACACTCACTGAACCAATGTCGCACAGCATATTCTAAGATATCTCCAGACATACTGTGACAAAAGAAAGCAGACATGGCTTATTAAGGTTGGGACAAGGTTTTCTTTGTCTCTGTCCCTTGGACACAGCACAGCCAAAAGAAGGAAAGGCCACTTGAACAAAAATGTCATTTCCAAGGCACTTAACTATATGGTGTGTTTGCACAAATTGAAAGCAAAATAATTACAAGGAAATAAACTTTGTATTTATTGAATACATTTTTGGGGGGGGAATTTTAATTAAATATCAGTCCCAGTTTATGTTTATCTATAAAATGGATGCAAATGGATGGCAAAAACTTTCCCAATAACCTAAAGTTGAAGGAAACATACTACTGAAAATATTGGCACATGACAGGTAAAGCTGGTTGTAGGTATTTTACTTCTGCTTAATTAACACTGAGCAGTTCTGATCTCTGGCTTTGGATTGGGCCCTGGCTGAGAACTTCAGAAACTGGGAAGGGCCTCCTAAATCCACACTCTTGCCACAAAACTCAGCTGGCCTCTTTTAGGGACTACTATAATAGTCAAGCCAAGAAGGGCCTTGGCTTACAGTGGGTTCCTATCTCTTCTAGAAGAGACATCCTGCTGCTGATACTATTTGTTCAGCATTTCCCTCCTCTGCAGGCCCTTAGCCTCCTCCTTAGCCCAAGACCTCATCGTTTCCTCCTGGGACATTTGCTAGAGTCTGCAAATGTCTGCCAATGATCTCTGTCTGGACAGCCTCCAGAACGTCTGGATGCCTAATCACAATGATCTTTCTTATACACAAATGGGATCATCAGACACAGCTAGCCCCACCCACTTACAATTCCTTAGCAGCTTCCGATGCCTCAGAATGGAATCCAGTTCCTTGGCAGGACATGCAAGATCCCTTGAGATGAGGCTCTTCTTGCCTTTCTACCTCATTTCTTCCTACCTCCCCACACATCAGAGCACCCACTTTAGAAATTTGCTTTTACCACATTCATATACTTGTGTCTTTATCAAGGCTGTTTCTTATTCAGGGAAGGTCCTTCCTTGCTTTTTCCTCTCTTTCTACCCTACCATTCTGTCCACCTGAAAAACTCGTATGCATCCTTCCTTTTGCTGAAATGTCAACTCTTGTGGGGGACCCAGATAGTGTTTCTCAAACTCTGTGAACCACAGCCAGGTCAAAACCTCCATTATAACAAACCTTATAGTACTGTAGTCATCTGCTTTTGTTCTATCTCTGCCACTAGACTGGGGAGCCCAGAAGGTCATTAGAACCCAGTTCAACTTAATGTTGAACTGATGAAGGTAAAGCACTATATAGCACCAGAGTGTACCATATAATTCTCCATATAATTCACTTTAAGCCTAGGACACCAGGTCCTCTGTGAACCTGATTTAAAACTCAAGTTGTGATCCCATCACAACTTCCCTGGACCATTTAAATTCTGGTTCATTTTCAAGCAAGATTTTCAATTCTGTTGCACAACATTTGACAAATAAACAGAATTCCTAATATATGCTGCCCTCATGTTCTTCTAAAAATTCAGTCATTGTTTATTATCCACAGTCTATGTGACGAAGGCTAAACTCTACATTTGGGCATTTAAAGTCCTCTTTAATTTGGTTCTATCACATATTATTAAGTAATAAAATAATAGTTAACATTTATTGGTAGCTTACTATGGGCCACATACCGGTCAAAGAGCTTTTCAAATGGATTATCTTTTTAATAACCCTAATAGATATATTTATATATCTCATATAGATCTTACCATATACCAGAAAGCTTAATTAGTAATTAAATCATTTAATCTTCATAACAAACCTATAGATAGGTACTATTATTACTCCTATTTTTCAAATGAGGAAGCCGAAGCACAGAGGGATTGTACAATGGGCTCAAAAGTGAGACAGTCTCCCTGGACTGGAGCCCAGGGAGAGCCCAGCAAACCTGGACAGAGCACAGCATTGTCACATACCTCTACTCTGGAGGCAACCACTTTTCCTCCTCGGGTGCTCCTGTTTTCCCTCTTGTGTGGGCTGGCTGCCGCCTTCTACTACACTCAGATGACCCTCATCCTCCAGAGCCTATTAAGACTCGTCTGCTCCTTGAAGCCTTTTCAGAAACCTTTGCCAGTCTTGTGTTTTCCCCCTCCTCTCTATGTTCTGTTTTTTTTTTTTTTTTTTTATTTATTTATTTTAGTTTTCGGCAGACACAACATCTTTGTTTGTATGTGGTGCTGAGGATCGAACCCGGGCCGCACGCATGCCAGGCGCGCGGGCTACCGCTTGAGCCACATCCCCAGCCCTCCTCTCTATGTTCTACAGCATATGTACCAAACATTTTGCCACTCAAGTCCTTTTCCATTCATGACCTTGTAATATAGACTATTTTGTATAGTTATTTGTCCTAAGTGAATTTTGGTCCCCAACAAAATTATGAGTACCTTATAGACACAATCTGGTAACTTCTTCTGAAATACGCCCCCCCAGGACCTGGCACTGTGACAGAACTATGTGGTGGCTTTCTATATTTATATTGAACTATATGTACAATGAAGTAGGTCCCTCCTTTCCTATGTGATAGATGAACTCAATTGTACTCCATAATCATCACAAAAAAACTAAGCAAAAATCCTGAAGAAATTTCAAATTTGTCCAATTTTTTTTTCCTGTTAGGTTAACATTGAGCATTGGAAAAAACAGAAGAAAATTTGAAAGCAGAGTTAGGAATCGAGATCAAGATTCCTTAGTTGAAACCACTGGAAAGGGCCTCGTTCTGATGTAGCTGAAAAATAAAATGATTCTTCCCTGCGACTGTCATTAAAGTCACTTAATTTATTTCAAATTTAATTTGTGGTTAGTCTAATAGTACAGATCCACCTTAATCTGACAAATAGGGACACTCCACAAGCAGCAGCACCCCTTTGGCAGCATGCCTGTGTGTGACAATGACACCACTGTATTTTGCAGTAACCTACTTGGCAGTGTCAGCTCCACTGGTTATTAAGGTGTTGATCAAAAGCTCATGACCGTATCTTGCAGCCACATGGAGAGGAGTGTTGCCATCCTTATCCACACAGTCAATTTCACCTCCTGAAAGAGAGATTTTAATTCAGCATAACACAAGGAATCAGGCGGATTCAGTTACTTCATTCTTGCTAATCACTCATGTCAGCCAGATGTTGAATTTCTTTTCTACTCCACTGTGCATATCTGCTTTCAAGTACAAGAATATTTTTTAAGAACACAAGTCACTATCTGAAGTGGCAGTAGCACTATTTCTGCAGAGAGAGAAGTCTACTAGAAATGCTTTGTAAAAATATCTGTCCAGGGTTGGGGCTGTAACTCAGTGGTAGAGTGCTTGCCTTGCATGTGGAAGGCACTGGGTTCCATCCTCAGCACCACAGAAAACTAAAATAAAGGTATTGTGTCCATCTACAACTAAAAAAAAAAAAAAAAATTATAAATCTGTCCATATTGTTTTATTTAAAGATCTTACAAGATTTCTGCTCTAAATAAACAATAAAATCAAATTCCATAAAATGTAACTCTGAAGATATTTAATTTCAATTAAAAAATTAAAGACCTATGGAAATTTCATGTTAAAGCATAAGAACTAAAAAGAACACAGAGATAAAGAAAAAATTCCCATGTGGTTTGATTATTTAACTTAAAATATGAGTAAGTAAAAGTAAAAACATAACTACAAACTGAAAATGTCTATATATTGTAGCTATCAAGTTAATTATAATTCTTTTAATATAATTTTTCATCCTATTTTATTTTTGTCTCCTTTTCTCCCAACTTTTAATTATTTCACATTTATTTTTTGTTATTGTTGTTGTAGTTGGACACAATACCTATTTTTTATTAATTTATTTTCATGTGGTGCTGAGGATTGAACTCAGGGTCTCACACGTGCTAGGCGAGCACTCTATAGCTGAGCCACAACCCCAGCCCCTTAATTTCACATTTCTTTCTCTCCCATTTTCATGTGTGTATATGTGAGTATGAATAAATATAATTGATCAATTATTTGAGGAACCATTTCAAAATAAGTTAGACATCATGATATTTCTCCCTAAGAATGTTTTTCCTAAGAGCAAGCACATTCTCACACATAAACACATTCTCTATTATATTCAAGAAATTTAACACTGGTATAATTCTATGTAATGTACAGTGTATATTCTAATTTCTTCAGTTGTCCCCCAAGTATACTTTATAGTTGTTTGGTTGTTGTTTAAATATGAGAACCAATCAAGGACTCTGCAGTTGGTTGTATCTTTAATTTCTATTAATCTAAAATAATCCTCCTGCCTTTTGTTTTCTTAAAACAAATAAACGGTGATATATAAATTTATATATATAATTTATATGACATATAACTATATATTATTTGTTTATTTATCTATTTATTTATCTATCTATTTATTTATTTATGTTGCCAGGAATTGACTCAGGAGCACTCAACCACTGAGCCACATCCCTAGCCCTATTTTGTGTTTTATTTAGGGACAGGGTCTCACTGAGTTGCTTAGCACCCCATTTTTGCTGAGGCTGACTTTGAACTCCCCATCCTCCTGCCTCAGGCTCCCCAGCCACTAGGATTACAGGCATGTGCCACGACACCTGGCAAAATTTATAATCTATAAATATTATGAATAAATGGTGATTTTTGGAGACCAAATCAGGTTGTGTAGGACGTTCTGCCTTCTGGAGTTGCCTGGGGGTTTTCTCATTATTAGATTTGGGCTAAATATTTTAGCAAGAATGCCATTGAGCTGATGAGTACCTGCCACCACATCTCAGCACACACCAAGGTTGAGTTATTCTATTGCTGGGTGATACCAAGTTTGATTATTAACAATGGGCACAGAGTTTCAGGATGGAAAGGAGGAAAAGTTCTGTAAATGGTTGGTGCTGATGACTGAACAACAATGTGAATGCACTTAATGCAACTGAACTGTTAATTCTTAAAAATGATAAATTATAGATTATGTATATTGTACTTCAATTATTTTTTTTTTGATTATTTGATTAAGATGGTGCCAGGCCTGGGGATGTAGCTCAGTGGTAGAGCACCTGCCTAGCAAGTGTGGCCTTGGGTAACATCCCCAGCATTGCAAAAAAAAAAAAAAAAGAAGGAAAGAAAGAAAGGAAGAAAGAAAGACAAACAAAAAGGTGCCTTCCAGCCTACCCCAGTACAGACAGGTCTTTCCCCTTTGTAATTTATAAGCAATTCATGTGGTGATACTTTGAGACTGTGCAAATATCCAATTCCAAACAGACTTTCCCACCATGACTTTAGCTTATACAAGGAGTACTTTGTTCAGAATTGACCTGAATTCTTTACTCTCTGTAGCTATTTTATCATTTTGGTATATAGTTAGATTCATTTAATTCTTTTTATTTTGAAAAAAAATTACTAGGTTTGATTTATTTTACTAATATGTAAAACATTTACACATTTCAAAAGTCAAAATTGTATTTTTAGAAAGCCTCTCACTCTCATTCCTATTTCTTCCATTTCATCCCCAACCACTTCCTATAGTAACCGTTTTGTTAGTCTTGGTTTATGTGTCTGTGTTTCTCCTTTCACTTACTATATCCTGGAATTCACTCCTAGAGATCATTTCTTAGAGCTAGTCCTTCTTTTCTATAGAGCTTCATCATTTTCTATTGCATGGATGTATTAGTTTTTGCTATAATCAGGAAGATTATAGCAGGTAATAACATTAGTGTACACTGGTTCATATTGGTCAGATGCATCTTTAGCGCAAATTCATAGAAGGGACATTTCGTGACTAAAGGACAAATGAATATGTGTCTTTGACAGAGTTTGCCACATTTCTTTCTGTGCAATTCTGCACTCCAACCAGCTTGCCACAGCCTTGTCAAGTTTTTGGATATCTGCCATTTGTCGAGTGGAACCTCGGTGGAGCTTTTATTTGCATTTCTTTTATTACAATGGAAATTGGACATCTTTCCATGTATTGAAGAGCCATTTATTTTTTTCTATAAAATTTTTTTTGTGACTTTTGCCCATGTTTAAAAATATGTTTGTGTGGCCTTTTATTCCTTGATTTTTTTCCATAGCTCTTAAACATTTAGGAAATTACCAATTTGTCAGTAATACATGTCACAAGTAGTTTTTCCCAGGTTTTCATTTTTTTGTTTGTTTTATTTATGGTGTTTTTATCCTGTAGAAATATTTTTTTGCTAATATATAAGTCTTTTATTATTTGGGTATTAAGTTGTTAGAAGGGCTTTCTCTACATTCTGGTAACGAAGAAACTAGTACATGTTTTCTATACTGGAAAGGTTTCATTTGTTAGTTGAAACATCTGATTCATTTGGAGTTTATTTTGGTAATGGTGTTTTAGTTGACTGACTAAATAAATGTTCTCTAAATGCCAGAAAGAATCAAAGTCCAAGAAAAGGACCTGAACAATTCAAAGAAACAGAAAATAGATTAGCTGTTGCCAGGGACTGGAGGAGGGAGGAATGGAATGGGGAGTGACTGCTAATGGGCATGAGGTTTCCATTTGGGGTAAGGAAATGTTCTAGAATTAGATAGTGGTGACGGTTGTGCAACCTTGAAAAAATTCTAAAAATCCACTGAATTGTATGTTTTAAAAGGTCAACTTTTATGATATGTAAATTATATTTCAATTAAAAATGGAAATATCTGAAGAAACTACAGAAAAAAAAGATGAGGAAATAAAGGAGGCATAAGCACATCAAGGGACGAGGGTCACAATGTATGCTTGCCCTTATCTGAGCTAATATGCACTTGTCCTTTAATAAAGGAAAACACCCAGTATATTGGGGCAAAGAAGTAAATTATTCTGATGTTCTATTTATTGACCATTCTGTATAGGAAAAAATTTCTGCATCATTATGAAAATCTGTTAAGTTATTGAATTATCACAGCATGCTCTTAGATATCAAGTATTTTAGAGTAGGAGTTATCAGAAAATTGTGTTTCACAAAATAATCTACAAATTTCTATTAATTTTGACCATGTTTCCACTATTAATTACATTGACCTAAATAAGCAATATTAAACTAAAATATACTGTTATAAGGTATGCTAATACTATAATGTTCAGTGTGTATATCTAAACTGTGCATATATACTTATATTTTCCAGAATGAGAAATCTAAAATCCTAAGAAATGTAAAGATTATGTAAATGGCTTTGTTCAATCTAGAAAGATATGATACATTTGTTTTAAGTAACATTTCTGATTGAGATATTAATTTTCTTGTCAGACAAACTTCAGAAAATTCAGCAAAATACAAAAAGGAAGAGAGAAGTCATATAAATTTCATGATTATTCTAGATAGACAATATTAATATTCTGGAATATTTGTGTGTGTGTGTGTATGTGTGTGTGTGTGTGTGTGTGCATGTGTAAAATTTTCCCATGAGATCATAGTCTGGAAAATTTTATATCTTACTTTCTCCCTTAATGTTACATCACAACACTTTCCAGATTGTTTTTTTTTCAATTAATATAACTGTAACTGGCTCTAGAATATTAGTGTTTAGAAAATTTACTTAGCAAATGCCCAATTACTAGGCAATGAAGCTATTCCCAAATTCTTGCTATTAAGAAAAACAGAAATGAACATCTCTACAAAAAAGTTCAGATTATTTCTCTGCAACATTTTTTAGAAGAAGAACCACTGGATCACAAAAGTATGAATATTTTTTTAAGGCTCTTGATAGATAATAATATCTGAGTAGCCTTTTATTCTCATAAATTCTACTTTGGGGCGTTATGACCAACAACCTCCCAAAATTTGTTTTCAGTGAAAAATATTTATTTTCTGAAAAATATTTGTTTTACATTGGTAAAACACAGAATTAATGAAAGAGAATCTTTGCCACTAAGTGAAAATTACAAAAAATGTGTGGGCCTTGTGGAGGGAGCAAATGCTTTAAAAAGTGCCATCAGCACACAGGGAAGATCACACGCTTCCCTCTATCACCAAGACTTCTATGTGTAAGAATTCACTTGAAAGTCAATCTAGGGCACACATGGGGTGTGCAATTCAATAGCTGTTTGCAAAAGAGGTAATTCTTTCTTGACCTTGACTGTGACAGAAAGATACAAATGGCAACTTGAACCTAAAATTCTGATCTTTTTTGAAGCCTTTGCTTCTGTGGTACAATGGTTATTATCAAAACAACTTGTTCAAATAAATCGATAGTGACAGTTTCTATAAAAGTAATAATTACCTATGTGTAACTTTGTATACATTCTTCAATAAACAGAAAAATCCAAAAGCTTTACCAAGTTGCAATAAAAATTCTGGAGTTGGAGTTGGAGAACATGATGGTGGGGATCATGGGAGATTTCTTTAACGATTTCAGTTTATACTGAGCGTGTACTAATTTTATAATTGTGAAAAATAATAAAGTTAGCATTGTGAACTTCTACGGACTAAAGTGATAGCTCACTATGATCCAATTTTAGAAGAATCGAATTTAGATCAATTCATTTTTATGACTTGATGGTGGCTTTGGGGATAGGTGGCCATTTGGGCTGTATGAAATCTCAGAGCAATCTAGGGTGCAGGGATCTGTGTGAGGACTGTCCACAGCGATCGGAGAGGTTCAAACGTGGAACAGATCTGGGAAGATGGGGAGAGGATCCCTGAATTCAGAGAAGCCTTTGCCCTGAAAAACACTGTCACTACACATCCTTCCCAGCCAAAAGCCATCAAACCATTCTTAAGATGTATTGGAGTCTCCAGTTTACCAGCTTCAAGTATAAAAAAATTGAGTACAGAAAGAAAACAGTGAAAAATATCAGGAAGTGTAGAATAGAGGGTCTGAGCTGATAGTCTCTTTTTATTGTGGCTAATATCATTTTAAAAGTCAATTAAAAGCCATAGAAATATAGATAATTATCATCCCCATACACTTTTTTAAAAATATTTTTTTAGTTGTCGATAGACCTTTATTTTATTTATTTTTATGTAGTGCTGAGAATTGAACCCAGGGCCTCACACATGCTAGACAAGTGCTCTACCACTGAGCTACAATCCCAGCCCATCATAAGCTTTTGTTTTATTTAAAATACATTCCAGGAAAGCATAATAGCAGAAAAATAAAAGACAGCATATTTGTTATCTGAAAATGTTTTCTATTAAAGTAAAATCTAGATAGGTAAATTTCTATTTTATAATCACTCCATAAATCTTTCCAAGTCCACTTTATTTTTTTTATTTACATAGTACTTTATTATATTTTTATTTATAATGAATACAAGTGGCAAAAATATGTTTAGGAGGAAATATAGTTGACCTACTGATAAGTAGACAGCTTATTTTTTGGGGGAGCAAGTTTTTAGACAAGCTAGACAAACGATCCCTGCTAGCTCCAAGCTTTCAGCATGCCTCAGAAGTCAGGCAGTGTGTCCTACAAGGTGATTGAAGAGCTCAGCCAGCCTGGTAAGGCAGTGGTTCTCAAACTCTGGTACATTATGACCACCTGGAGAACTTTGTAAGGAACCCCAATGCCAGTGCTGCTCTCCAGTCCAATTAAATTAGAAAGCCTAGGAGGGGGAGCCAGGCATTAATATTTCTTAAAAGATCCAAGTGATTCCACTGTGCTACAAAATTTGAAATCACTCTGTTAAGGGAAGGTGAGTTTAAGAGAGTTTTCCAGCCAGGCATGATAGCAATCGCACCTGTAATTGCAGTGACTTGGGAGGCCAAGACAGGAGGGTCATAAGTTCTGAGGCTAGCCTCAGCAACTTAGTGAGACCATGTCTCAAAATAAAAAATACCAAGGACTGAGGATGTGGCTCAGTAGTAAAGTGCCCCTGGGTTCAATCCCCAGTATGGGGGAAAAAGAAAAATGAAGAAAGGAAAGAAGGGAGGAAAGGAAAAAGAATTTTTAAAAAAATCCAGCTCTACATGCTATATAGATAGTTTTGTATTTTCTTTTTTTTTTTTTGAGTGTTTTTTTTTATTGGTTATTCAAAACATTACAAAGATTGCAGAATCACATCGGTTACACATCCACATTTTTACATAATACCATAATAGTAACTGTTGTATTCTGCTACCTTTCCTATCCTCTACTATCCCCGCTCCCCTCCCCTCCCATCTTCTCTCTCTACCCCATCTACTGTAATTCATTTCTCTCCTTATTTTTTTCCCATTCCCCTCACAAACTCTTATATGTAATTTTGTATAACAATGAGGGTCTCCTTCCATTTCCATGCAATTTCCCTTTTCTCTCCCTTTCCCTCCCACTTCATGACTCTGCTTAATGTTAATCTTTTCCTCCTGCTCTTCCTCCCTGCTCTGTTCTTGGTTGCTCTCATTATATCAAAGAAGACATTTGGCATTTGTTTTTTAGGGATTGGCTAGCTTCACTTAGCATAATCTGCTCTAATGCCATCCATTTCCCTGCAAATTCCATGATTTTGTCATTTCTTAGTGCTGCGTAGTACTCCATTGTGTATAAATGCCACATTTTTTTTTATCCATTCATCTATTGAGGGGCATCGGGGTTGGTTCCACAGTCTAGCTATTGTGAATTGTGCTGCTATGAACATCGATGTGGCAGTATCCCTGTAGTACACTCTTTTGAGGTCTTCAGGGAATAGTCCGAGAAGGGCAATAGCTGGGTCAAATGGTGGTTCCATTCCCAGCTTTCCCAGGAATCTCCATACTGCTTTCCATATTGGCCTCACCATTTTGCAGTCCCACCAGCAATGTACAAGAGTACCCTTTTCCCCACATCCTCGCCAGCACTTTAAAATCTTTAAGACTTGCTTGGAATGCAAATTAAGTATCTTTACTATTCAACAGAGGGTTACAAGTTAAATGTTGGTAATTGATCATTGATAATTACTGAGGAAAATAAACATCTGCAAGTTTAAAAGTATGCAGAGCATGTCAGAAGGGATAATTAATCAGTATTATGTAAGCACCCATCTGAAATTAGTATTTCACTGCACAAACAAGAATGGTCATTTTATTAAGTTGCCTCAAATGGATTGTGAGCCAAAAGGTCAAAAATCTTACTGTGAGTCATCCTAACCTAGTATTTGACTCTTCCTGCACAAACTCTTATTTATTTTTAAAGCTTTGTGAAGAAAACATCATTTTTGAACTTTTTATAACTTGCTGGACAGCATCTAAGACAGCTGCCCAGTGCCAATGGCTGGATCAAATGCCTCCTGGTCGTCTTTCAGTTCTGTTCCCTCTTTGCTGTGATAATGCAGTGTCAGAGAACAAACTGTGATTTGACAACAGAGGTAAAAAGAGTTATTTTTAAAATGATTATCTTATAAAAGCTGAATGATTCTGGAAAAACAAAGTTAATAGAATTAATAACCTTGATTGGAGAGAGCAGCATGGGAATCAGAGCTGCCATGTACCATGTCAAAACACCAAAGCAACTTAACAAAACAGACAAATAAATACAAAGGACATTCCTCAGTGTATACGCAGGTGGCTCAGAAAGCCTTTGGCCCTGTGGTAATGCACCCCCAGCTCTTGGAGGACAGAGGGTCTCCTGTGTGTTTGTGTTGTGACCCACTCTGGAGGACTGACAACAGGCCCTGAAGTGTGAGCCTCTGGGGAGGAAGGGTCTCAGCTGTAGCTCAGAATTTTTCCCAGAAGGAAGCAAATAAACAGGAGGGAAAAAAAAAAAAAAAAAACTTCCTATTCTCCCTAAGGGCATTAAAAAAAAAAAAAAAATGTCCAAAATGTCAAATGGAAGAAATCACAGTTCTCACATGTATAATGAAGGCAAAGAAATGTCAGCTGAGAGAAGGGAATACCAAATTCCCTTCACAGGGACAACCCTATTCCAAAGATACATGCCTCTAAGAGTAAATAGTTTTTTAAAAAAAAAAAATTTTAACATCATTGCTCTTCCAGAGAATGTGTGTACAAGGGCAGTGGTTAAGAGTTCCACCTGCGATGTTAGATTACCTGTGTTCTGATCCTTTTCCTCAACATAATGGTCTTGCCTCCCAATACCAATGTCAACCTCTCTTCCTCAATTTCTCCATTTTAAAAGGGAGCTAATAAGAGCACCTCTTTCTCATAGGGTGGTTGAAAGGGTTTATATGGGATTTACATAAGTGCCTGACACAAGCTAATGTTAGCTTTATCATTATATATCATGGGCTATATATGGTAGCTACTATTTCTTCATTGATTCAGGACTTTGGGCCCCATCTGATCCACAAGCAATAAGTCAGGCCAGCCAAGAATGAGACAAGCTCTAAAACAAAGACCTCCTGAACACAGAGGGTAAGAGATGGGGTTTCTTTCAGGTCTTGCTCCAACTCTAAAGTCTGGCAAGAATGCTCAAGAAGTACATGGAAGACCTTGAGCCCCTATGCTGGCTCATGAAGAGGTCAAAGCAGCCAGCAGTCCTCTAGGACTAATGTAAGCATATTAGCATGACGGAGGAGGGCTCTGGGGATGACCAGGGGGCGGGGCAAAGGATAGACCTCTAGGAAAGTGGCATTTAAAAGGTGAAAAACTGTTCTCTCTCCAACATTGTCTTTGTGGTTTGAGGCTGCTTTAATGAGAAACAAAGATTTTTTAGACCACAAAGCTAAGGCCCATTGATTAAATTCACATTATATTTTTTAAAAGGGTTTGTTTTTAAGGGGATAGGCATCATTTCTGTAAAACAGTCTAGAAATACAGTGGGATAAGAAAAAGTGTTCAAAAGAGGGAGACTAGGGTCACCTCTCCCCGATATTTATATCCAGTTCCCTTCAAAAAAAATGGATGTCGAAGGCATGGCACATATTTCAGATTATAAATAATGGATGTTGTATAGTAATTTCCATTTTACCTTCCTTGGCTCACTGGAAACTTGTTAGGATTTCTCTTCTCCTACAGTTTCACTGAAGTGCTTATAAATTTCCTCTGCTTTGCTGTAGATATTTTGCTTCCTAAGCATAATTTCACTGGCTGGCCTTTTATCCACATGCCAGAGGACTTTCGGTTTTATGACATAAGCACCTAAGACATAACTCAATGCACTAACCATTCTAGGGCATGTCATCCAAAATTCTTACAAGATGAGAAAAATACAGATCTAAGAAAACTGACTTACATTAGAGTTTTGAGAAGTGAAAATATGGGTCAGCTAAAAAAAAGTTTAGGAACTATCAAACTGACCTAGAATGTCAGCTTAAGAGATGAACTCAACCTGCTTTTCTTTTCTTTTCTTTAACTGTCTTTAAGATTTGCTGAGGTAACATAAGTTGTATTATCAAAGTCAACCCATTCATGCTGGCCGTGACCTACAACAGTAACATGAAATATGATAGTATGTGACACTCCCTGGTACTTTGGCTTCAGAGACAGCCCATGATGATTCAAGTATACCTTTGTTGTAAGCCTGGAAAAGTACAATATTATGTGACTTTCCAAGGTCTCTGTCAAGCCTGGGATTTTATGATCCTTTATATCACATACTTACCTGCCTTTCTTCTGAGTCCCCTCCTTTTTCCTACCTCTGCCCAAGTAACTTAATGAACTTTAGCTTAGGGAGCTACAGTGAATTCTAAAATCTAAAAATAATTTGCTGCTAGAAAATGTAAGCTACTTGCCATTATTTGTTTCAGAGTAAAAAGTACATAATCATAGGGTTTTTTTTAAAATACTTATTTTTTAGTTTTAGGTGAACACATACCTGTACTTTACTTATTTATTTATTTTTTAATGTGGTGCTGAGGATTGAACCCAGGGCCTCCCACATGCTAGGCGAGCGCTCTATTGCTGAGCCACAACCCCAGCCCCATAATTGTAGTTTTGTATACCATTACCAACTTCAAAGCTCACATGCCTGGCTGGGAATTGACTGTGAAACTATGGCTTTATGTTCTGTTAAGGAGAATGTTGATGCTATGTCTGATAATGAGCTTTTAGCAAAGTCTGTCAAGGACTTTTGTAAACCTATGCTTACTAAAACTCCAAAATAAAGCACCAACTTTCACATTTAGATGACTGACAGTCAAACTCAGACCAAGAAGCTGTTCAAATAATGACACCATGGAAGCATCTCTCTTACCATTCTGAATGAGGGTTTGTGACCGGGTGAACCTTCCGTGGACAGCTGTCATGTGCAGTGGACTTTTGCCATCTTTACTCTAAAAACAGGAGAGAGGGAGAAACAAGGAAGGTGTTTATGTGCTGGTGACATCAATCTCAAACAACCCTCTGGATATTGTTGACAATGCCCAAAAACATCAATTTCAATTTTTTAAAAAGTCTGATCAATAATTACAAAGACTGATAATTTTGAAAGAAAACGAAAAAACATGAATGGCCTCTCAAGTTACTGTATAACATCACATTTTAAAGAGGTTTGGAGAGGCAATCATCCAAAATATTTTTTCCTCCTCTCTTGTGATCCACTGACAAAGGAAGTTTCCTTCAAGGTGTTTTCTTCAACTTTTAAAAAGACGAATGATGTATGAACTTGTGTGGTTCCTATTTGACCTGTGGTTGATAAAACTGCTATTAATCACTGCAACTGCCAAAACCAACAGGGAACCCTCCACCTTCCCCTACATTCCAGTTCCATAGAAAAACAACACTTTTGACTATTCCAAAAGAGAATCCCTGGCTTTGGATAACTCAATAGAAATCACAGAATTAAGCCATGCAACTCTTTAGGAAATTGCCACTTTAATGATCGGGTGGAAATATGTGCTGAGTTTATATATTTGCTTCTTATGATAGGAATTATGGAACTTCACAACACATATTAAGCTAAAACATTAAAAACGTACAGAATCTATATATTGATCATTTTCTTACCAAAGTCCAAAGTTCTACATACTAAATTAAGAAATAAAAATTTCTTCTGAAAAAGAACCCCAAAGAAAATACCACTGTTATTTCAGACCAAAAGCATATAGAGAGAATGGACAAACTGTTCCCAACTTACAATGGTTCCCCTAAATGATTTTTTGACTTAATGATGATACAAAAGCAATTCACATTCATTAGAAACTGCACTTCAAATTCTGAATTTTGTTCTTTTCCTGGACTAACAATATGTGGCAGCAACAGCGAACAGGAGTTTTCAGTCATGACAGCATGAGTGTAAACAGTGGGCACTCAACAGTGTACTATGTTGCCAGGCCGTGATGTTCTGTAGGTTAGATGTGTTCAATGTATTTTCAACTTATGATGGATCTATCAGGGACTTAACCTTATCATAAGTTGAGGAGAATCTGCATTCTCGTTCAAGTATTTTTAAAAAAATTCATGTCACTGTTATTTTTCTAAATTTTAGTAGAAATATTTCTCTAAGCCTAAGGTTAAGTTATGAAGTTTCAAAATGCATGATCATTTTTGTGACAAAACTTAAATAGCTATGCTTTAAAATGACTTCATTTAAAAAACTCCACATTGAAAAACAAACATTTAAATAAGTATTTTCTTAGGGTAAACCAAAGCCCACCCACATCTGAATCACCAAAGTTCTTGTTAGAAATATGGATTCTAGGCCAGTGCAGTGGCACATACCTGTAATCCCAGAAGCTCCAGAGGCTCCAGAGGCTGAGGCAGGAGGATTGTGAGTTCAAAGTCAGCCTCAGTAAAAGCGAAGTGCTAAGCAACTCAGCAATATAAATATCTCAGAAAATATCTTCGTATATATATAAATACAAAATAGGCCCGGGGATGTTACTCAATGGTTGAGTGCCCGAGTTCAATCCCTGGTACCCCCACCACCACCATCACCAAAAAAGGATTTAGGGCTTATGCCCTAATCCACACTTTTCAAATTGGAATTGCGGCCATGTCTAACTCTACATGGTGACTAAAGTTAAGAGCCACTATTTTAGACTGTGAACTTAAATAGCTTATAAACCCACAATGTTTTGACAGAAGAATTTTAATTTTATCCTCTGATCCTATTCCTGAGGAAAGAGGAAAGGAGTCACACAAAGTCTGTGCCAAAGAAAGAGTTAATCAGAGTGGTCATTGCATCTTGACAGAAGAAAATAAAGTACTGTCACATAGATGGTAGAGGAAAGTCATAATAGAATCCATTTGACATGATTATAACCTGAATAAGCAAATACTGAGAATGGAGGATGGAAGTAAGCTTGATGCTTTATTGAAAATAATATTTTTAGAGGAAAAGGAGAAGCAATTGAGAGCATGATGATATGTCATCATCGCTATCCACGAGACTCCTATTTACCATTCAAATAACTGAAAAGACTGGGAACTACTTTGGAATAAGGATTTAAAACATACTCTTCCAATAAAAAAAGTGATGACAGTCCAAGAATGTTAAGGAAAGAGAGGAGAGAAATTCCAGAGTTGATGTTAACTTGTCCCTAGGTGGTGCTATTTCTTTAAATTTTGCTCCAGAATTTTCTCTTAAATTTAATATGAAAACATAGGTAATTATCATTTAATTAAATATATATAAAGTTATAATACTTCAGTGTTTAGAAAATATATTCATGAATATATAAGAACTTTCCCATGCCTGGAAAAGAGTGTAAAAGCCTTACCAAGGAGGACCGGCTTGGTAGCTAGTGAAATTTCAGACAAAGTCAAAGCAGAAGTAACCTGTCTCTGTGGTGCATAGTTTGCAAAGCTGGTGCCATTTCAGGGATAGCAAACACCACGCCCTTCTTCTCCCAAAAAGTGCGTGTGCCTCTGATAAAGGGACAAATACTGCTAAAGGCACAAATACTACTAAAGGCACAAACACTGCTAATTCCCCCCATAGGGATACAGGTGACAGAGGTGGGGAAGATGGGGACCAGAACTATGAAGAGTATCTTGGCAGCCATTTAGGGGCAGCTTTGTTCATGAGTGGATACAGAGGGAGCTCATTATTTCAAAAAGTCATTGAAAAGCAATGGAACTCAAAAGGATCATTCCTTTTATTTAGCCTCTAGAAGTCGGAACTCAGAATATTCAGGTTGAAACTAGGGATCCTACTAGATTTCATTATTTGCCTAAGAAATTTTTTGTGTAGAAGACTTGGCTGTTATTCTTGAATCAAGAACTTCAGACAAGGGTAAACACTGCCTGCATTCTCATCAGAGAGCTTATACTCAAGTCCTTCATTTATTCATAGGCTTTCCTTTGATAATTTTTTTTCTTAATTTCTGGTCCAATTTTCTAGAAACATTTTTTTTTCTAGAAACATAGATTTGAGGCTTAGAAACTTTTATTTTGAGAATTCACTTAATTTAAACAAGAAGCTCTTTTGTTGATTCAGGTATGGCTATGCACTAAAACAAAGGAAAACCAATGAGCATTGAGAGCATTTTAGAACAAACAGTAGTACCTTTTCAGGGCAGAACTCAATCTCATCCAAGGAAGACCAATCCTTGAACTAAATGAAGTGTTTCAATCTTCTGGACCATTCTTTCTCTCAGAAATGCACTAATTTTTTTTTCTCTTCTATTCCTAAACCTTATTTCCTTATCCTCCAACATCCCCCAAACCATCCCTAAACTTCTAGGCATTGTACTCCCCAGGGACCAGAAAGCACAACAGTCTCTTTTTTTTTTGTTGTTGTTTTTGTTTTGTTTTGTTTTAAGAGAGAGAGAGACAGAGAGAGAGGGAGAGAGAATTTTAATGTTTAGTTTTCGGTGGACACAACATCTTTGTTTGTATGTGGTGCTGAGGATCGAACCCGGGCCGCACGCATGCCAGGCAAGCACGCTACCGCTTGAGCCACATCCCCAGCCCCAAGCACAACATTCTCTAAGCCATGGAGCTGCCAAAAGTTGCACAACTCAGTGGCCCTGCGGGATGGCAATGAAGCCTCCTATGGGATTACACTGAGGCCAACCTGGGGTGCAGGAGTGTCAAACACAGTTGGAAATCCCACAGGAGCTCCTAACTCAGTAAAAGAGTCATCTAAAGGCTGGTTTGAAAAAGCTACACACAAACCAGTTTATTTTTAATGGTTCTAAATGCCAGAGATGGTACATGGTTGGCTCAAACATTCATTCCCCTCCCTTCCTTACTTCCTCTCCAGAGTTCCAAGTGCCGCATCCTATCACTGTTTACTCTTGCTATTCCTCTTTGCACCTTCAACTTGTCTACTACAACCCATTCTATAATTGGGTCCTGGTAGATATAAAGAAGGAAATGAGCTCACTTTAGCAGACATTTAATACTAGGGCTAAATGATCCAAGGGCCCAGAGACAGAAAGAAAGTGAGACTACAGGTAGGCTAAATATTAGTGAATGGGACGTAGCAAACCTGGCTATAGCAATTTCTAAACCTGTCTTCCTAAGTCTTATCCAGCGTGGCTATGTGTATAGTGCCTTCTTTAACCCTCACTTTGAATGCATGCAAAAGTACCCTTAAGATGCAACAGAAATTACAATGTGGTCTGTAACGAATAAGAAAAATGACGTGCTCTTCCTATTAGCAAATTACAAGTGAACCTTTAGTAGATGATTTTATGGAATGTCATGTCTTTATTATTTAAACTAATATTGCAAAGTCAAAGGTAGGGCCATGGTCAATCTATGTAAAATGAAGGACTGTAAAATGTGTGCAGATCACGTATCCCTCCTCCTCTTCCCATCAATCTTGTAACTGCTCATGAAGACATCACTTTTAGTGTTTTGTAAGAATAGAGGAAAACAAAGTGAACATGTGGGTGGGTATTGGCTGCATTTCAATATGCTATTTCCCTCAAACTTTGGGAAATCTAAACAAATACAAATTGTCTTGCATCTACAAACATTTTCAAAACCCAAGGAGCAATGTGGTACAGAGAGATAACAACTTTAATTAGAAAGCTACCTCCAGAGTCAGACAGGATGGCTCTACGGAAATGTTAGATGATCCGTGCATCCAGAGTGCATCTGGAATCACTAAGGAGGATTCAAAGGGCATTAGGAAATCAGAGCATGTAGACAGAATAGATGAAAGGAGATTGAGGAAGGCTAGATTTTATTCAAAACATCTCTTATGCTGATTAGATAATAATCTCAAGTCTCATATTTTAAAATCCCATTTCTTATATTCTGTTTAAGATCAATAGTCCATAGCAAAAAAACTTGAATATTAAAATTAAGAAAATATACTTTTCAGGTCCATTTGTGGGAAAGAAGAGAAGACTACCAAAATCACTGTACATATACAGTTGAAGTCCCTTATCCAATCTGAATGGACCACCAGTCCCTTAGCTGAAAGGTGTAGGCCAGTGTGCCAGAAAGTAGCCTTCTAGCTTTAAACACTGGGCACACGGAGAATATGGGGCCATGTTTTTCAGAGGAAATGGTGAGCCATGAGTTCATTAAGTGGAGGGTGGTAAAGATATTACTTTATTTAATTTTAACAATTTCCTTCCTTTAAAGGATCCACAGGAAAACCCTCATACACCAGGGTGGCAAGAAGATGTCAACAGCCCTGGACATTGATGGTCAGCTTGAGTGCTTTTTGCCCCTTGCAACCATGTTCTGTGATCCCACCCAAAGACTCTCTCCCCACCTTGTGCTGCAGCTCCTCTGTCTCTTCAGCACCCAAGGACCTTCGTCTACCTCTTCTTGGGAACTTGGATGGGATCCACTAACAGGAGGTGGAACTCTAAAGCTCTCTTCATCTGTTCCGTTTTCCCTTTCCTGCCCACCTTGCACCTTTAGGAAGATCCTATGCTCCCTTCATTTCTTTCTTTCTTCTCTTATTCTTCTTCTTCTTTTTTTAAAATTAAATTATTTATTTATTCTAATTTGTTATACATAATGGTAGAATGCAATTCATTTCATATTACACATATAGAGCACAATTTTTCAAGTCACTGATTGTATACAAAGTATTTTCTTATTCTTCTTTTTTCATCCCTTTCTTTGGCTCTTCCCTCTCCTCCTGATCCTAAGTAATGGGCTCCTGAAGTCCTCCCTTCCCTCTCTAACTCATGCTATCATATGCTCTCATTCTTTCCTCCCAGTTTCAACTATCACCTTTATGTGAACAAGACAACCTAAATTTTTCTTATATTCTCTACTGCTTTCCCATTCTGGAGGATCATATTTTCCATTACTAGGTACTCAGACTGGCTGTACCAAAGACTCAAAATCATCTCTTCAAAAACTAAACTCAACAGGTTTTCCTCCAATACCAGCTTTCTCCTGAATTCCACTTTAATGAATATTAACAATGGTATTCATTTATTAAATGCTTAATGTGTGACAGCCATTAGACTATGTGATTTAGGTGTGATAACTCCAATTAATTCTCACAACAGCTCCATGAAGAAGATACTATTGTTTCCTGAATTTTGCAGATAAAAACAACTGAGACATGCAGAGAGGTTGCTTATGATTAAATAGTTATTCAAAATCAAGGCTGGGACTGAAATCTAGGCAGTCTATCTTCAGAACTGAGAGCTTATCTACTTTGCTCTATTAACTCTCACTAGGTTCATTAGGTTCACTACACATAGATTTTCTTTTTTTCCAAAATAAGAATAGTTAACTTTTTATTTTGGATATAAAAATAAAAATAAATAAATAAATAAATAAAATAATATGTGTCCATTGCATCACAACCAGAAGATAAAAAAACAGTATACAAAAAAGAAACTAAAATTCCAAATCATAATTTCATCACCCTACAGTGACAAAATTTTTATAAAATTTTTTCTACATAATTTTTAATCACTCTGTAGTGATAACTGATGCTAGCATATTGGTATATAATCTAAATATTTTCTTTTTCTATCTTTCTATGCATATATACAAACAAATAATTTTTTAAAACTAAAAAATGGGATCATAGTTACTGATTGCATTATATTTTTTTCTGTGATAACACTGAGTCTCATTATTCTTTTTGATATTTTCCAATCTTACAGGCAAATATTTATTTCTGTTGTCTTAATTTTTCTAATTACTAAATATTTTTCATCAGTTTAATGGATATTATTTTCTCTCTCTTGTTAACTGCCTTTGCCTAAATTTTCTAGTAGATTATCAGACATTTTCTTGTTGGTTTGTATGTGCTCTTTATAAATTAAGCATATTAACTTGTGCCTAGCATGTTAATTGCAGAAAACTTTCCCTGGTTGTTCCTCTTGATTTTGTTAGTTTTGTTGTTGTTGTTTTGTTTTGCCATATAAAAACTTCAAATCATTATGGAGTAATATATATGTATATATTTTTTTCCTTTACATTTTCTACCCTTGGTGTTCTATGGTCAGATTACTGTTTCTAATGCTCCCTTCTGATCACATGATTCATGGTCCCACATAGCATATGGAAGCCCAAATTCCTCAGCTGATAGATGAGCCATCTTCCTTGGTTGTGTTACATTTCTGGTTATTTATTTCTGGTTCCTCTCTTTCATCCAACTTAAACTCTATATTCAATTACGCCAAATTTCTCTTCTGAATATTTGCCCCATATGTATGCAATACTAGAAATTAGGAGAAAAAGTGTAAAAAGATTTTAATGATAAACAGACAAAGTCATTAAAATAGATCAGTATGATATTTTTTAAATTAAACCTTAGAAATTATAATTTTTCAAAATCAGAAACGGAATGTACTAGGACTTTGCTTTAGGATTCCTGTTTGCTCAGGAGAAGGGAAGCTGAAATTGAGGATGGTCTCCTGGTGCAGGAAGGATATTCTGCTGCAATGCAAGGGCATTTGAGTGTAACTAGATGATAGATGGTGCATGCACAGGCTTGCTTTGGGTGGCCATCACAGCGAGCTAACTAGTTTCCTGAGGTGTACCCTGAGCTTTTCCTACACACAATTCCTATCTCCTGTGCTTTTGCTGTTCTCTATATTAATACCTCTCTCAAATTATCCCTGTGCCCCTCCTCTCAACTGATAATCTTCTCAGCTCAAAATCAACCCCCATTTTTATCCTCAGATGAGAAGCAGGCCATCTCTTCTACTCCATAATGCTTTATTACTCTCTCAGGGTACTCTATATTGCAAATTCCTTGCTGGCAGAAACCATATATCCTCTTGGAGTATTCCTTCATTTCCAAACAAAGGGCACTAGGTAACCCTTAATAAACTTGCTAAATAAAGGAATGACCATTAGGACCAAGTCATTGCTACATCACTGAAGCCACTGCCAGTATCTGTAGCTTGCTCTAGGAAAGTATTTGAGGGACATTCTGGAAACAGGCCTATAATCATTAGTCCTCCCTTTGAATTCTCAGCAGCTGTGCCCTAATCTCTGCATTAGATCTGGGCTGAGTCAACATCCTTGTGACCCAGTATTTTCCCTAGAGCATTAACTAAGCCACCAAGGGCACATGGTTAGAGCCTCAGTGCCTTCCATCTGGTCCCACCACACCTGTAGAAGCAAAATAGCTATTTCTGAAGCATTCCAGTCCAGGAAAATGCCATGTGCCTCGAGATGCTCAAGGCTGCAATCCATTTATACATGGTATAATTTACAGCAGTTAGTTTTGCTCAAATAGAGCTCGATGCAAAGATATTTAACACAGAGAAAGACTAAGTGTTGTACCTGAATGTTAACATCTGCCCCATTGTTTACTAACAATTCCAGGCACAAAGCACCATGAGTGGAGGCAGCAGCAAAATGCAAAGGGGTGAAGCCGTTGTTGTTTGGTTGGTTCACATTAGCACCATAGTCAATCAGCTCGTTAACTACAGCGTCCTGTCCATTGTAGCAGGCGATGTGAAGTGCTGTATTTCCATAGACATTGATTTCATCAATCTGCAAAAGAGTCCAACACAGGGCAATTAAAATCACTGGAGCCAATTTGCTCCATTTTCCACAAAAAGCCTAATGGCTGTGACTACAGAAAGGAAATATCCATCCATCAACATAATTACTCAGAGCTTACTCTCACCACAGCAGGTTATCCTGGGAATGCTTGTCACCCTGAGGTAAAGATCGGGGAAAAAGTGAATGTGACAAAAAGTGACCCAGAAGGAAGAGTTAGAGGTGTCATCCTGTGGAAAAGCATTTTCTATCTAGGAAAAGGACACAGGATGAAAAGCAGAGCTGCTTTCAAAATGCCATAAGATGTGAATCCAGGAGCCAGAAGAGAGCCCCAAACTCAAGGCCAGGGCAAAGTGAGCATAAAGAGGAAGGGCAGGAGCGGGCTGGAGAGGTGGCTCTGGAATCCATACACACAGGTCAGCTCAGAGCCCACTCTGGCTTTGCTCTGGTGCCTGACACATCACCAGGCTGAATTCTAATAGCAGAACAGTGGATCTTCCCTGAGGCGTGTCTAGTTCATGGCTCCCTATTGCTTTTTAAGACCTGCTCCAGGTACTGAGTATCATCATTTTGGTCTCAGTTTAGCAACTTGGTTTTCCTTTCCTCCCTGGGAAGGATGCACCAAAGCCTCACCCTTGCTTTGATTCTGCGTGTTGAAGGCACATGGCACAGGCCAACTTGCCTAGTTTTATGTCTGAGACATGTCTGATGTTTGTTCCTACCATCCATTCATGATTTTCTGCTGTAAGACATAATTTCAAATTCTAGATTCTGAAGGTAGGATGATGTTTTAGTCGTCTTTTTTGCTGATGTAACCAAAAGATCCGACAAGAACAATTAAAGAGGTAAGTTTATCTTTGGGGTTCACAGTTTCAGAGGTCTCAGTTCGTAGATGAAGGACTCCATTCCTCAGGGCCTGAGGTGAGGCAGAACACCATGGCATAAGGGTGTGGTGGAAACAAACATCTGGGAACATGACATTAGGAAACAGAGAGAGCGCCACTTTCCAGGGACAAAATATATACCTAAAAGGCATGTCCCACATGACCCACTTCCTCCAGCTACACCTTTCCTGCCTACAGTTACCATCCAGTTAATCCCTACCAGGGGATTAACACACTGACTAGGTTAAGACTCTCATAACCCAATCATTTCACCTCTAAACTTCCCTGCATTGTCTCACACATGAGATGAGGAACCCTCGTCGGTGTCTTATACAAGTGACTGGTTAATATATATTACACAGAATATAAATGTTTATATATTTCCCTACCTAGGTTGCTATAGAAAGTTAGACTGCATCTGGTTTTCTTCTGCTTAGTCTATAACCCCCATTGCCCTTTATTAGTTATCAATGTAGACTCAGAAAGAAAGAATGCTAGAAAATAAATTCCTCCTCCTTGAATTAAAATGCAAACAGTCTTTAATGGCAGACAACAGAACCGCCCTCCCACAGACCATGCAGGGATGCATGAATTGTCGCTCACCTCTACCCCCAGATTCAGGAGATGTTTGACAACATTGATCTGTCCGTTGGAGGCCGCAGCATGCAGTGGGGTGTAGCCCTTCTTATCCTTACAGGTCACTTCAGCACCGTGGTTAATGAGCAATGCCACAACATCCAGGTGGCCTTGACAAAAGCAGCAGAGACCATCATTAACCTTCACAGGACATTTGATGGCTCATTTCAACCAAAGGATCATTTCATTTCACCATTAGCTTTTTTGCCACCAGTATTTTGCTGAGCTATTTATGAAAAGCTGCCATATGGCAAATATTCAACAAATATTTACTGAGCAACTTCTATGTGGCAGACATTATGTAAATGCTGTGGGAAGAAAAGAAGATGATTCATATGCAAGACTTCAGAAGATGTGGTAGCAGTAATGCCTGTCATCATGTCAACAAAGAAGGACCAGCCCCAGCTAATAGTTCCATATGAATTCTACAGTCTTTTAAAACTTGTGCTAAAATGAAAGCAATGATTTTTTTTAAAACAATTGCCATTTCTCCCTGAAAAGTTTAACAGTAATAATCTGGTGTGGAAAAAACTGAAAAAAGAAAAAAAATTAATTAATCTGAACATCCCCACATTATTGCTAAATCATAGGAGTCTGCTGTTGTTTAGTTGGTTTTTAACCCATAAAAATTGCAATTTCATATGGCTTGACATCAAAGTACTCTCATGAATGGCTAAATATAAAACTCTTCTAATTTCAACTCCAATGTGTATTTTTTTCAAGAATATTTTACTCTGTCCTCTAATTCACTGTGTATAGTATGATTCGCTTTGATTTCATGACTGAAGCTTGTTTGAAGCTTCAGGGTCATTGCTCGAACCATGGCTGATAGCTGAAGGGTTAAGCTATAGAGACAGAGAGACAGACAGACTGTTTGGTATTGGCTTGTTTTATTAAAATTCGACTTTTTCTTCTCCCGGGACTTATACACAGAGAAAGGTATATTCCATTACTAGTGGTGCTATCTCAAGCTATTTGTCTTGGTTTTGTCTCATTATCCCCTAAAGATGGTCATCTACAGGGTTTGTTGTTTTTTTTGTCTTGCTATCTGTATTCTGATGACACATCAATATTTTTAGTTGTAGACTGACACAATACCTTTATTTTGTTTATTTAGTTTTGTGTGGTGCTGGGGATCAAACCCAGGGCCTCATACATGCTAGGCAAGCGCTCTACCACTGAGATACAACCCCAGCCCCATGACTGTAATTCTTTAAGGTGGTTTATCCAAAAATTTTAACTCTATATCGTCAAAGAATGAACTTGAAACCCCAGAATCTCTGAGCCCTTTCTAGCTCTAGCTTATAGTCTATCCTGCCTAAACACCTGTCCCCTGGCAAGTGTTCCCTGCCTCCAATGCAGGAGGAACCAAGTTAACATCTAGTCTGCTTCAGCTAACTCAAAAGTCTGTGCCATTTTAAGAAAATGCTGATGTTACCAACGTTTTAAGGTTTGGGGTTTTTTGAAGCCCTAGGAGTCATTCAGAGCCATTGATAGCCATATAATTTATTTCATCCCTGCCCCAACCTACATTTTTTCCCCTTACATTTAATTTTTTAAATGATGATAAAAGGCTTGCACACTTGTTTAAAAGGATTCAGTAAGGCAGAAAGGTGTTAAACGGAAAGCAAAATCACCCACATTCACTAATTCCTAGAGATAATCAGCTAATATTTCAGTATGTAACATTTTCCAGATTTGTTTTTATTGCATAGATTATTTTTTAAATGAGGATGCTATTATTCATACCACTTATGATCTGTTTTCCTTGCAGAATCTCTATGTTAATAAACATGCTTGGGAATCAATACCATAGTTAACACAGTGTCCCACTGAGAACTTCCAGAATTTACCAAAACTATCTCCCATGGATAGGCATTCAGGTTGTTTACAACCTGGTGCTGATACAATTCTATCTTCTTTTCTAACTTAAGATGTTCTCTCAATGGAAGGATCTTAGTTCTTTATTTCCTATAAATCCACACTGAGAATCAACTCTGTGAGGTATATCATATGTCAGAGAGTTTATGGAACAAAAGCAAAAAAAGGACAAGCATAGACGTGTAACCTCTTCCTTCACGTTCTCCAGTAGCGTGGAGCAGGCAGAAATGAGGATTGTACTCCCAGCTCAGTCCACAGCACTTGCACCCACTACAACCCAGGCTTTTCCTCTCTTCCTTCCTCCCAAAACATTTATAAATAAAAAGACAAACAGCACTTGTGTCTTTGCTTTGCTAGCCAGTCCTCTTTCTTAAGCACCTTATTTTGCTGTCATACCAAGTTAAAATAAGCACAATGCGTGCAGACTTCCAATCCGGACTGAAGCACATTCAGAAAGGTCCAGACCATGATCCAAACTCCTCCTCTTTACAAGGTAAATAAATCTCTGACAAAGCAAGTGCCCAACTAGAGCACTCTGTGTGTGCCAGTAAAATGAGCCAAATCATTTAATTGGAGCCCAAACTTGAAGTCAGACTTGCCTGAGAGAAAACTTTCGTGATCAACAAGAGACCTGTAGCTTATTTAGTTAGGTTATGTGCATTTTGCTTTCTATGCATGGGATTCTTACCCATATATGCTGCCCAGTGCAGGGCACGCCGGTCCTTCTTGTCAAATGCATTGATGTTTGCCCCTTTGGCCAAGAGTAAGTTGACCATCTGAAAGACAACCAAAATGAAATCAAGCACATACTCTGTAATGGTGAGGGTTCCTTGCTGCCTGCAGGTGATCTAAGCTTGATCTAATGTTGATTAACATCAACCCTAAATGCAAGTCAGGAATCTGGAGTTCAACAAACCAGAAAGATGATGTCACAGAAGACCCCGTGGCAGGTGTCAAATTAAAAGACCAAAGACTTTTTCAATTCATATGGTCTCTAAATTTAAGAATGGATATAACTGCCTAAGTTTGGTATACAAATATTATTCTTACATTATATAAAAGTCTTAGCAATAAGTTTAGGGTCTGTATGGAGCATCCCAGTTCCTAAAGATGAGAACACCCACCTCCACATGTCCATTCAGAGCCGCATGGTGCAAAGCTGTGCGCCCCCCGCGGTCAGAGACATTGACACTGCTCAGCAGGGGAATGATCACTTCTGCACACTTGACAGCTTTATTGGCTGCTGCCACATGCAGGGGAGTCTGCCAGTTCTTGTCCCTTGCATTGACATCAGCAGAGTGCTTAATCAGTACTTGCACTGCTTCCTACAACAAAAGCAGAGTTTGCAAGGGTCACTGACAAATGCTCAGTCAACACTTTCCATAAATGCTTCACCAGATGCAGGGACAGGGAAGACTCCCTGTTTTCCCAGGCTGGCTCCAGACAAGGAAAGTAGTATATGATAAAGACCAAAGAGAGACACAGATCAAGATAGACTTGCTTTACCTTTCTCTGACAGGCCAAGAGTCCTAACACATCTCTAAAATCAAATAAAGCTTCCAAGGTTTATTTAAAAGGTATTTCTTTAAAAGGTATTCTTGGGCCAAAAGAGAGTACTCCTATATAGGTGAGCATAGCTGGGTAAAATATCCACAGGACAAAGGTCCCCAAAAGATCAGCTAAAGTTAGAGGTGTTTGTCAACAAGCTTCAAAACTCCCAAAGTTAAAAGGCTTCAAACATTCTTGCATCAGTTTGTAAATCTTTGGTTCTTTCTGCCAACATCTTAACCCTCAGTTTTTTATGATCAATAAACAGTGAAGTGAAGTCATATGTCTGTTGCCATTTCAGCTTGAAAAGCTCTGAAATGGTTCCATCTTTTCCCAAACTTGTCCATGTTTTAGTGAGTAACTTCTTTTACCAACACTGAAGTCTTTAAACTTACTGAGCCTCTTGTTTTTTATTTTTCTTCTGTGGGCCCAATCAGCTCAATAGCCTCTTGATCTATGACTCTTAACCTTGGCTATATGATGGAATCACCTGGGAGCTCTTAAAAACACAGATGCTTGATTCCACCCTGAGATTTTAATGGGCCCCAGCATTTCTGTAAAGCTCTCCTTCTCTCCAGTCAAGTGAATGATATAATTCCTTTTGAGAAGGAAATGATTATTGGTTGCTTCTCTCTAATACTAGAGACTTCCCTGGGACCAGGTAATGGGCTCCTTCATGGACACCTTGTCAATGTGGCATTAATAAACCAGTGAAATTCATCCATACTACTCTTCCATCATGGACCAAGAACTCACCCTTGGCCACCTCATTCCCCAAAGGATTGACTTTCCAGTCTTTATCATTTAGCCATAGAAAAGTGCCCCACTTTTTAAATGATTTGAACTCAGCAAAATTAACACTCTTATCAGGAACATAAAATGAGGGAATTAAAAGGGATGTTTCATGAATCAGTAGTAACATATTGAGACAAATGGCTAACCTGGACAGCAGAATGAGAGCAAATAAATAAATAACTGTGCAAAATTAGACAATACAGTTTAAATGAACAGTGTGAAAACTGGTGTATACTCTATTTAAATGATATAAATAAAACCAATAAACTGATGGGGCCCACACAAATGATTTAAGATTACCAAAAATTTTTAAAAAGATATATGCCACTCATCCTCAGAAAGACTGGTAAAGTACTACTAAATATTCCTGAGCCCATTTTAGAGTGAAACATGTATATATACATTATTAACGTTCAAATGCTACATGTGAAATGCTGCTATAGCTATAAAAGGTAGGAAGAAACATTAGCTGGGTTCTAGCCTACAAACTAAATTGAGTGAATAAAAATAAAAGATAAATCACAAGATATGCCACAATATGAGATTAATAGAATAAGAATAGAATAAGAAAATTAATTGAATAGAATAAGAAAAAAATAAAAATTTATCAATTTTATTCTCATAAAGTATAGGTTTATTTAGATGCATGCATGATTGCAATGTGGGAAGAAAATGCCGTAACTTCTATCTAGATTTATTTTCTTTAAAAAGGAAATCATATTAGCTGATATTTAGCTTTGGTCAGTATAGCAGAGGGCCGACCTCGCTTACAGTAGTAGGACACTCCCTCTGGAGAAGAAGAGGGCTTCCACAGTGTGGGTGGGAGCTATGAATTCACTTTGATACAATAGCCTATTAAATCAATTTATAGATTCTAACATGTACCTTCATACCAAGAGAACCCTAAAATGGACAGACCCATGCAAAGAACCCAAGAATTAAAGATAATATTAGTAATATGCAAGCTTTAACAATGTAGAAGGCACAGAACTCAAGCTTCTTACTCCTATGGAAAGTTTTCTTTCACTGACAATTACAAGGTAAAAACAATGACAAATTTAATCAGATCTGACAAGAATTTGGCCAAAATAGAGAAAAATCATTAGGAGACTATTATCTAAATAGTTATGTAGGACTATGTATGATAAATGAAAAGTCTCACCTCAAGGATATGGTGCCTTGACATATTAGCTAGTTCATACATATAATTTATAAATAAATGAGATATGTGTTTTGAGGATGCATACCAAAATTTTGCAGACATACAACCCAAGAGTTTGGAGATAACCATCTCAAAGCAATACTCCAAAAGTGGTATAGTATCCTTTTCACATATTCCCAGCAAAATAACAATACACGCTGTCACTTGAATATCTTTGCCTGCATTGTTATTTTACTGTACTTATATAGATTCATTCTTTGTGTTGAATATTATGTAAATTTGGGATAGACTAACAAAACATACAGGATCATTTCAAAAATTTATACTATTTGGAGATAAAACCAAAGTATTCATGAGAAATTTGCATTTTAAGGGTAACAAAATGTGATTACTTTTAAAGTAATTTAGAGTGAGTGAGTGTGACATTGTTTAGGAAAAGCCCTACTTTTAAATGAAAGCTTATGAATAATTTGCAATTCACTCAAAGCAACATGCTAAGCAAAGATAGCATATATTAGCATACCGGTTATAGTTTCCATAGAAGTACATGCTTTTAAAGTTTGTGGGGGAAAAGTCTTTATTCTTAAGTAGTAAATACCTGCAAAAATATTGTTTAAATATTTTACTCAGATAAATTTGGTATGTTTTGCAAACAGTTTTATCGGGACACAGACTTGTTTATTTGCTCACATACGATTATTTGCACCACGATCCTGACTGACCTCTGGGCTGCACGTCAACAATCAGTAAAGGAAAAGGTTCAAGTTCATTATCAGAAGGGGAAGAATGGAAAAAGAGAAGGGGCAGGATCTTTAATCTGTATGTCATCATCAAAGCCCTAAATCCTTGCTTGCTTCTGGCCCTTGACAGAAAAAGTTTGCAGACCCCTTGGTCTAGCCTCTTGTTTGAATTACTGCAAATTGAAAATAACTGGTTGAAATTAAATTTTATTATATAACAGAAAAATATTTTTTGAAGCCAAATTACCTCCTAAGGAAGGCAGATACTGTTGAAAGAGCCAGTGGGCACTGTGTTGAGCAAGGCCCTTCTTGTGCAGTGAAGGGTCAATGGGGAATTTGAGAAGAGGGTGTACAGAGCTGTGTGGCTCTGCATGAGTAACAGCATCTGGAGTGCTGCAAGAAGGAAGAAATGAGGACAGAAAGCGAGGAGGGAGGATGTGGGCCCAGCACACCCGAGGTGCACATCAGTGACCTGACAGGGAAGAGGGGATGGCTGACACATAAACCAAGCTAATGCAGGAGGAGCGGGCTTGTGGAACCAGAGAGTCAGCAGCTGAAATCTCTGAAAATTCTTTTAAACCACTGGGAGAATGTTAGAGTTCGCACAAGATAGAGTGACGAGCTCGTAGACAATCATATCTATTTAGGAGGCACCACGATTCTGACTGACATCTGGGCTGCACGGCAACAATCAGTAAAGGAAAAGGTTCAAGTTCATTATCAGAGGGGGAAGAATGGAAAAAGAGAAGGGGCAGGATCTCTAATCTGTATTGTGGGAACTTCAGGCAATTCCCATGTGAGTAGGCATTTCATCACATTTGCCTTTCACACCAAGCCCTTTACACAGCTCAAGGATACCTAGAAGAGCCAAAACTTTTATTTCTCTACTTTTGTAAACTGTTTCAACTTTGATATTCTCCATTTTTATTTCTATATCTGTTTATGTAATGAGTTGCATAGTTTTCATCTACCTAATAAGAACTCCATTGAAAAAAATACTTAGCATGTGAAGGGAGACTTTTACTTAATTTCCCCAAATTTATTTTTTAAGTGAAAATATAGTCTTTTAAATGATTATAGAACTAGATTCACAGACACATAAAATATTAGAAATGGAGAAGGTATGTGACCATCTGGGCTGACCCCTTCATTCAGAGGCAGCTTCATTTTACAGGCAGGATGACTACCTGTATATTTTATACATGTGCTATCTTCATTTTACAGGCAGGATGATGACCTGTCAGCCTGGCTGACTTGGCTCTCAAGCATGTTCTGCTAGGCCAGAACTTACTCAATGGACAGTCTTGGCCAAGAATCCTGGCATAAATACATTTAGATGTTTGTTTTCCATAGTTATTTACACTTTTAAGATTTGAAATTTTAGTTTACCAAAGTGGCTTAATATATTTAATAGGATTTTGATATAATAGTTGAGCCACACCAAAGTTATGATTAAAAAAGACAACTTCTGCTTTAAGAAGTGCATTCCTCTTTCAAAAAATTGAATCTTGGAAGTTCTTTAACTTGGTTTTACAAGGGAATAGTGTTATGGCTATGAAGGAAATTAAAACTCTTTTAAATCAAAGGAGTCTCTCTTCTATGGTATCACACATGGGCCAAAAATTAATATCCAGGAATTTTCTCTAACAGAAATTACAAAGAAAATGGAAAAAAAAAAAAAAAACCTAACATGGCAGAAGGTAAGTTGAATACTTTCTGAATCAAGAAAAGATACTTCAACTGTGGCTTTTCCAATGATATCTGGTGCAGCACTAGTTTTTTGTTTTTTGTTTTTTAAATTTCTATTATTTCAAATGCATCAAGAGTCAATACTTTTATAAAATACATAGAAAGCAATGAGTAGAATAATAATATGAAAAAATACAGATACAAAAATTATTAACTTGATTGTCTTGTTATTAAATTTAACAAGAACAAAATTATTACATTGTTCTAAAAGTTTCTGAATGTATACTCTTAACGCAACACGCAACACGTAAGACAAAAGCTGTGGGCACCAGTGTGTAGGCCACACTGCAAATAGTGCTCCTTTAAAGACTTTGAATCTTTTTTAACAAGTGAATGCCAGTGAGCAAAAGGCACTTGTCCTGAATGGAGGAGTTAGCCCTGCTAATGTTGAGTCTTAAGACTATAGGTGTTGTTTGACACCCACAGCAAGCTGCCTTATACTACCAAACTGCAGAAATCTTAGAGGGAGGAACACTCATGAATGTCATGTGGGACGAAACTGGAGATGGCATTAGAAGCCACTGATTTCCATTTTTTACAGGTTCCAACCTCATAATAAAAAGTAGACACATGCATTGTGGCACATGGAGAAGAAATAGACACACATTTTTAAAACTCTCGCCCTCCATATTGTTTTTTTTACTCTCAAATGTGCATTACCTTTATGTTGGTCATATTTCTCATGGAAAAGTCATGGCTATGATTATACATAGTTCTTGAAGGCATAAACAATGTCAAATTTTATAAATTATAAGTTGCTTAGATCAGAGGCTGATCTAAATACAGACAACTTTCTGTATTCTCCACAAAGCTTGGCAGGTGCCTTACACATATATTATATATTTTTTTAAAAAAAATTGAATGAAATAAATACATTGCTGTAGTCATCAGAAAACTCTGTACATACTAATCTGCAAGTATTAACAGGACATTTACTGTGGTGTGGACTGACATCTCCAAGACTGTACTCAAGTCTTAAAGTCCTCTACTATATCCTGTAGTCACTGGGGGCTTTTATTCCTACTGATTATAGCAATTTCATATTCTGTAGGAATTATATAAATTGGTACCTAATTTATTCAATTAATAGGCTTGTTCTTCTAGAAGTATCCATCATCACTCTACACTCCTCCTTTATTATTATTATTATAATTATTATTAGAGCACAATTATTCTAAGAACTAGTAGCACAAAGGCAGTTACTGGAGACTTGGAGACGTGGGAGAATTCTAAGGGCACTATTCATGAAGAATTGACTCTCAACATTAGTAAAGGCAGACACTAAAGTATTGCCAGTCTTCAGTTTCAGGTCTCAAAGTGTGGTATGTAGAACAGAGGCATCAGATTCTTTAAGGTACCGATTTAGGGCCCAATCATAGCCTCCATCAGGACCATCACAGAAGAACTCCCAGAACAGGGTCTTTCAACAAGCACCCCTGATGGATTAAATGCACACTAAATATGAGTACACTTCTACATTCTAATTAATATATCCAAGTCTAATATATTCTAGATGTAAATATCTTTTTAAAACCATAAAATGATTTGAAGAAAGCAATCACATTCTAATCTTCCATATAATATTTCCAATTCTCCAGTCTATTAGCATTTTGTTCATAGTAATGACAATGTTTTTAAAGGAAAGAATGAAATATAAGTTTTAAAACATTAAGCTATACTAAAATGTTTATAATGCTGCAATGCTGGAAAAGATCTTTATTATATTTGAAATTTTTGACTGCACAAAAGCCAAAAATAGATGCATTTTATTGGTTGGAACAGTATTCAGAGGATGCTTATATAATGTGAGGGAAGCAGTAAGACATGGTGGTTAAATTATAGAAATCATATGGAGGTTCATCAAAAGACTAGGCACGGACCCACCATATGATCCAGCTGTACCACTTCCCAGTATTTATCCAAAAGCATGAATGTCATCAAACTGCAATGATATATGCATACCCATGTTCATAGCAGCATAATTCACAATAGTCAAACTATGGAACCAGCCCAGATGTCTGTGAGTGGATAAATGGATTTAAAAGTGTGGCAGAGATACACAATGGGGTTTTCTTTAATCATAAAGAAAAATGAAGTTATATTATTTGCAGGGAAATGGATGGAACTCAAGAACATTATATTGAGCAAAATAAGCCAGACTCAGAAAGTCAAGGGTGATATGTTTTCTCTCACATGTGGAAGATAGAGAGGAAAAAAGGAAGAGAAAGGTGGGGTAGTATCTCATGAAATTCAAAGGGAGAATAGTACAGTAGAGGAAAAGGACCAGGGGAATACAGTAGGGAAAGAAAAGGGGAGCTACTGGGAAATTATATTATTATATTTTATGCATGCACAAATATATAACAACAAATCCCACCATTATTAATTATAATGCATCAAAAAAATATAGGGTGGAGGAAAGAGAACTGCTTGGTTAAGCAAGCAGGTTCCACTCTCCTCTGCTTGCTGGCTGTGACAACTTAGGCTCTTTACTTAACTTCTCTGAGATGGTATTTCCTAATTAGCATTACCAAGAGTAATACCTCAAAGGGTGGCTCAGAGGTTAAAATGGAATGATGCATAGAAAGTCCTTGCATGCTGTCTAGTACATAGCAAGTGCTTAATAAATGCTTTCAGTGATAACACTTGCATGGACATAATGTCCTCAAGCCTACACACCAAAAATAGGACACAACTATTTTTAACTTTTCTAACCAAAAGATAATCTCTACCATAGGGAAGTGAAACATTCAGCAAGTCTCCTCTTTGCTACTCCTGGCTTTTTACAGAAAGGGTACATGTAAAAGGCCTGCTGCATTCACATGCAGGCCACGGTGGGCTTGGCTGACAGCCCCAAGCATGGTGTCCTCAGAGGCCACACTTTGTATTATCCTGAAGGTCCCCACAGCACAGTTAACAGTGCCTTCCACCCAGTGGGCCTCAACAAACATGTGTTAAGCTTCCGTAAGCATGTGTTAGGCTCTCTGGGTTTGAAGACATATAATTCCTTTCTCTACAGCTGCTTTTATCTAGGGGGAAAAAAAAAACAAAGAAGCAATAAGAATAAGCTAAGCTGGAGAAACAATATAAAAGAGCTCATATGAATACCTCAGAATATTCTCTTTGGCAGCCCCAAATCTTGCTCATCTATGTTAAGCTAGTCGTTGCAAAATAGGCCTCCCTAATATTTTGGTAATAGGCTCTTCATTTCTTCACAGTTTTGGGAAGGGTCAGAGAAAAAGGAAGATGGAGCCAGTGGAACCCTTTGGGAGAAGATGAGACTGCTCCAAATTGGCTCCAAATTGTTTACAACCTGGGAATGCCAGACTTGGGAAGCAAAGAGGCTTTGGGGGTGGTGTAACATTTAGAAGCTTTTCAATGAAGAAATGGTTTCCAATACATACTCATGCAAGCCATCTCAGTGCTTGTCAATCTGAGCAATAGGCAGATGTGCCAGCTCTCATGCTGAAACCAGATGTCCCCTTTAGCAAGTGCTGACAGCCAAATGACAAAATACCCATCCAAACCTCCGCTGTCCTTTCCCCTCATGCCTACTGCACTTCACTCAATTATTAGTTATTGAGTGAGGCATAAAATAATGACAAGAGGACCAAATTTAAAAGAAGAAGGGAGTCTAAACTAGAATTTCACAGCACAGTGATGAACTTGGAGTTCAGCAATTCACTGCATAATCAACTCGAACAGTTACAGAGACTCCAGTTTTCATAAGAAAGTCTTCAACGAGCATAACATATATTATTGTGAAGACATTTTCTTCCATGACCTTGTATATGATCATGACAATTCAGGGTTTATCTGTATTCAGTTCCTTCCTGTCAAGATACACCTACAAGGGATTCCCCCCACCCTTGCCCCAAACAAAACTGCAGAAGGAGCTGGTTACTTGGATAAGCAATTGATGCCTTAGACTTGCAAGTCAATCTAGCATTGGGTTGACTGGGTTCAAACACACTAAACATTTGTGAAGAAAGTGGGCTGATGGTTGACAAAAAATGGATGCTTTGAGGATTGAACTTTTACAGCTTGTTGAGCTAATAAAGGTAGAGACTTGCTGAATGTTTCACTTCCCTATGGTAGAGATTATAGGAAGGTCACATGGTACTGAAACATCTGGTTTTAGGTTTTTGTTTGTTTGTTTGTTTTGGTACTGGGGATTGAACTCTGGGACACTCAACCACTGAGCCACTTCCCCAGCCCTATTTTGTATTTTATTTAGAGACAGGGTCTCACTGAGTTGCTTAGTGCCTCACTTTTGCTGGGGCAGGCTTTCAACTTGCGATCCTCCTGCCTCAGCCTCCCAAGCTTCTGGGATTACAGGCGTGAGCCACCATGCTCGGCCTGAAACCATCTACTTTTTATCCTTCTCTCCCACATGCTTCCTAAGAGTGGGATCATCTAGATCTCATTTTCTTTGTTGCTCCATCATTCTCTTTGTCACTAAATCAATCTTTTTGAGAGAGAATAAGTCTGAGTCCCTCTCTCATTCTCTCTCTCACTATCTGTATCTCTCTCTCACTAGCTGTATTTCCCCCCACCCGCCCCGCCCGCCCTGAAGACACTTAAAAGAAATTCACCAAAGATCAAGTGGCCTTACTATTGAGGCCAGGAAATACTCCCCTAAGAAGGAACTGTCCTCCTGAAGCTGGTTCTACCAACACCAACAGCCCCACTACAACTATTTTCTCAGATAAAACAGAAAGGCAATGTGGGACCATAAGAAGGTTCTGAATTCCCCAGCATCTGAACAAGGTAATTTGGGATTATTACGTCCCTCATTCCATGTGGGCTGATCAGAAAGCAAATACAACCAACCTCTCTTTAAAAACTATGCAAACCACATAGCATAGCAAGGAAGATTATGAACATGAAACTGTCGCCTACCAGGTATGTTTTGAAATTTCCCAATAGGTGCCAAAGAGGAAAAGCTGACATGGATGCCAGCCATAGACACCTGCTACTTCAGCGTATTCATCGCCCTGCTCCTAGGTGTATCTGGAACATTTCCTTCCCCAGTACTGGAGGAGGATCTTCACTTGGCAAATTTGCCCACAAAGGCTGGTTTGATGCCCAGTGCCTCTGAGGTGAGAATCCTGTGTCCCTGGGTGGTAGGCACCTGGCCAGGCTGCCAGGCTGACATTCTCTAACGCTCCTTGCAGAACCCCAGAGTGGTCTTCTCTTCCCATCCTTTATTCTCCCCCTGAAACAGCTGATGTACTTGCCATGTTTTCCACAATCATCCTCCCTGTCTCTAGATCCACATAAAAAATGAAAATCTGTTAGCCACCTTCACCCCGATTTCTAGCATTCAACAATGAATTATTTCTTGGGTCTCAGTGTCATTCTATTTCTAGGATGCACCAGGCTTGGACTACATCAAGATATAAAACACAGATCCCCGTCCTCATGGAACTTACATGCCAGTGACATGTTTGCCTGACTCAGTGACCTGAAAAGAACCAACTAACTGCTGTGATCATTCTCCACTGCTCAGAGAACACCAGGCTTTCTGCCCTCTGGCCCACTATCAAACTTGCCTTCCCCTACACTCTGGACTCCAGTTACATCTACCTGAGTCACCAGTCATACACTCACTCCTCCTTTCCTCTGGCATGTTTATCCCCTTAGCTCAGCCCCTCCCACCTTCTCCTGGACTGCCAAGCCCTGCTCATCCTTTAAGAACCAGCTCCATTGACATCTTCTTGAAAGGCTTCCTGTACTCAAGCAAGCCATCAGTCACTTCCTCCTCCAATTCAATTCGGATATTGTACTGATCTGCTTCCTGTTTTGCTTCCACCTCCAGACTGAGAGCTCACTGAAGTCAAGGTTCATGCTGTGCAGCTTGGACCACCTCAAGCAATTTCCCTTGTACATGACTGACATGCAGAAGGTGCTCAAGTAAACATCGATTCATTTTTGGTAACCTTCTTTCATTTAGAGTCAAAAGCTTTTTGCTCACCACTGAGGATCCCTAATTCAGTGGAAAGAATTCTTCTTTTCGTAGAAGTAGTAGATATTAGATTAAATAAGGTAGTCACTCACTTCACTTCTGGAAGCAACAGCCCGGTGCAGCGGAGTCAGCCACATGTTGTCCTTGGCATTCACACGAGCTCCTGGAACCAAACGGCACAAGTTAGAGGAATAATGGAGTCAAAGAACCTTTTGCCAGTGTTACTCAAATGCTCTATCTTGCTCCTGTTTGTCTGACATAACCACCAGATTTTCTTTTCTTTTTCTTTTTTTTTTTTTTTTTTTTTTTTGGCATCCATCATGTCCTGACAATATTTTGTCTGGGATGAGAGGACCTGTAAAAATGTTTTATCTAAAAATTCCAATGTTTTCTCTAGGACTAGCCAGATATTTTGATAGGAAAAAGCCAACTTCCACAAAGCTTTTGCACAGACACAACATGAAGCCTATGTAGATTGCTCACAGCCCCCTCCTGCTATGGAGTGGGCAGAGAGGCTCAAGCATGAGTCGGAAGGAACCAGCTCACACTCAGATACTCCTCACACCCAATAAATTTTATGAAGCCATGTCATCATCATGGAGCAGAGGCTCCCCCTGAATGGATTCAGGGGAAGCAGGAGACTTTCTTCCAGGAGACTCTCACAGTTCTCCGTGACAGCAAGCCCACCAAGTCTATGTCTGAACAGCAAAAATACCCACAACAAACTTCCTTTTTTGTGGTTCGAGGTTTTGATCAGTCTTTTGGTCAGAGATGAAACGTTCTATTAAAGAGCTTACAGAAGGGGAGGATGAGAAAACTATGCAAAATGTCTCCGTAGATGCAACATGAAGAGCCCATTTTAGCTGTAGGACAGCAAACAAAGAAGCTCAGGAGGTCAAAGAGTGGAGGCATGAACCAAAGAAACTACACAGTAAGGCAGGGGAGGGGAAGAAAAGAGGGGGTACCTCAAGGGACAAGAGCCGAGAAAGTAAGTCAAGTAGAAGCAGAGGTTGACTAATCTCCTCGAGGCCAATGCCAGCTGGCAGCTGAAATACAGAACTTTGAAAAGGCAGCAAGAGACTTTCATGGGTAAAAGTGAGCTTGATGTTTAGTTTAAGGCATGAACCAAAGGAAATAACAAATCATAGAACTTACACTGTCTTAACTGAAGAACAAATACCATTAACAGCAATTAACCACAGAAAACAAGAACACAATGTCTAAAGCAAAGAGAGAGAAAATACCTCTCCCTCCAGCCTCCATTCTGATTTCATTGGTTTGAGATGGCATCAAGCACAAATATTTTTTAAATGCTTCCTAGGATCCAAGATTATTGTAACATCCTGTCAAGGTTAAGAGCCACTGATGAATTGTTGCTTAGTATATATCAAGGTTAAAAATCATTTGAAAGCTAATCTCATTAGTACCAGCTTGCCTAAAAGGTTTCAACCTCCCTCACTTCGATAAGGAGCACAGTAAAATCACTGTGAGTGGGCAAAGGCTGCACGCATCTCTGGCCCCAGTTGCAGGATGCTCTGAGCTAAATGCTCTGGAGTAAATTGAATGTGGTGTTGGAAGATCCGTGGTCAGAAGACCCAGATTCAAGTTCTGATTTTAACACCTACTGGACCCAGTGATTTAGAGCTCCTAATCTGTAAATGACTCTAACAATAACAATAATACTAACACTTCTCTATTCATTGCATTGGGTACCTGGAAGAATCAGATGAACATGAAGATGCTTTGTAAATTGCAAAACACTTAAAAAAATATTAGCAGTTCTTATTTCCAAATCACCTCTAATGCTTATCTACACTTCTAGATCTACAACTCAGACTTTCACAGGGAATAAAAAGTATGGCCATTGCCCTACCAAAATGAGAAGCCCTACACAGAGATTTAAGAACACAAAGAATCGTCACCTAGAACTTGTACAAGCAAGTATCATTTTAAGAGAAAGAGAGACTCAAGTGTCAGAGGATGCTAAAGAAAAAAAAAAGATATTGTTAAAACAGAAAAATGGTGGATCTTAAAATCAAGGTCTCACTACCTAAAACAAATTTTATAGGGAGGGGAAAGGAGGGTTCATGAACTGAAATTGATTCCTGTGCATATATGAGTTTGTCAGGATGAACCCAACTGCTGTGCATAACTATAAAGCTCTAACTTAAAATTTTTAAATATAATTTTTAAAAATAGATTTTTCAATTAAGAATACAAACAACAATAAGTGTTAGCAAGGATGTGGGGGGGAAAAGTATACTCATACATTGCTGGTGGGACTGCAAATTGGTACAACCAATCTGGAAAGCAGTATGGAAATTCCTTAGAAAACTTGATATGGAACCACCATTTGACCCAGCTATCCCACTCCTCAGTCTATACCCAAAGGACTTAAAATCAACATACTATAGTAACACAGCCACATCAATGTTTATAGCAGCTAAATTCACAATAGTTAAACTGTGGAACCAACTTGGATATTCTTCATTAGATGAATGGATTAAAAAATTGTGGTATATATGCACAATGGAATATTACTCAGCATTAAAAGAGAATAAAATTATGGCATTTGCAGGTAAATGGCTGGAGTTGAAGAAAATCATGCTAAGTGAAATAAGCCAATCCCCAAAAAAAGCAAAGGTCAAATGTCCTCTCTTGATAAGTGAATGCTGATCCATAATGGGGTGGGAGAGTGGATGGGAAAAATGGAGGAACTTTGATTGGGCAAAGGGGAGGGAGGAAAGGGGAGGAGGCATGGCAGCAGGAAACATGGTGGAATGAGATGGACATCATTACCCTAGGTACCTGTATGACTGCACATATGGTGTGATGCTACATCTTGTATAACTAGAAGAATGAAAAGTTGTGCTACAATTGTGTACAATGAATCAAAATGCATTCTGCTGTCATATATACCTAATTTAAATAAATAAGTAAATAAATTTTTTAAAATTCATATTTTATCTTCTGAGTTCCAACAGAGTGCCAGATTGTTGTTACTAAGCCTACCTTTCTGATTTAGAAACAAACATAATTAGAAAGAAAGAGAGGGAGGGAAGGAGGAAAGAAAGGAAGGAAGGGAGGAAGGAAGGAAGGAAGGAGGGAAGGAAAGAAGGAAGGAAGGAAAGGGGAAAGAAAAAAAAGAAAAGAAAGAAAAACAGCATTTATCCTTACAGGTTCTAGTATTTCCTCTTCCAAACTTCTAGAAGTTAGTCAACACTTCTAAAACTACCCACCTTTTTGTCATGTCTTTTCTTGGGTCATAGAAATGTCTAACCACATTGTGTTCAAGTTGTGTATCTCTCTTGTGAGCCAAATGCACATTTGTTACTTATTTTTAGGCTGTTTCTTTGGTACTCATGTCACAACAAACATCATTCAGATTTCATGCAGTCTTGGAGGACTGGCTTCAAGTCCATTATTCATAGTCTCTGAAGGAGTAAATTTTGTTTTTTGTTTTTTGGTTTTTTTTTGTAAATTCAAAAGCTAATGCAAGAAGAAACCCAATTGGCAAGACACATACTGGAAAGATACTTTTCAAAATTCACCAGAGAGAAGCAAATGAAAGCAGCATTAACATACCATTTCATATCCAACAAATTGGTACAAGATAAATGTAACAATGCCTAGAGGTAACAAGGATATAGAGTAACAAGAAGACTCAACATAAAACCAGTAACAGGGTGAATTGGTATAAGCTCCTTTGGGGGAATGATGAGGTGGCATCACCTAGTAAAACTTATGTTGAGCATACCCCCTCCCACCTGGAAATTCCACCCCAATCATATCCTTACACATGTAAGAATGTTCACTGCAGCATGATTACACAATAAGAAGTTGTAATTCTAAATATTGATCAAGGGGGAAATGCATAAGTACATTGTGGTGATTTGTACAATGGAATCCTACATGGTCATGGAAATGAACAGCCTGAAGTTCTGTATATACACAGATTTACTTAAAATTGTTACACTGAACAAATGAATTGAGTTGCAGAACAAAACCTTATGGCATAATTCCAGTTATATAAGGTGTTTAGATTTACAAAAACAATTCTATATGTTATTTATGGATACATAGATATGAAATAAAAACTAAAATATGGTTGAGAGAACAGATGCAAATTCTGGACAGTGGTTGCATCTAGGGAGGAAGAGTGGAAAAAGGGATGGAGTTAGGGTGACCAGATGGCTATAACTGGGCCTTCAATGTTTTAAATGTCCTTTTTAGAAAAGACACAATGCAAATATGACAAAATGTTAAGATTTACTAAAGCTTGGTAGAAAGTATGTGGATATTCATTATATCATTCTCCATATCTTTCTATATGCTTCAAATATTTTCTAACAAAGTATTTTTTAAAGAAAACTAGGGCATTTGAGGTTTTGTGTTTACTAAAAATGGGAGGGGTGGTAAAACTCAGTTGCATTTTCTTAGATTATTTTTGTTCTGGGTTAGCAGCCCTTTACAGAAAACAACACTCTCCACCCTTTCCATATAAAGTGGCCCAGCCATACAGTATATACTGCCAAGATTTTCCTAAGATTTGCTCCAGGTGAGGAAAAAGCAAGTGCTGCCTCTGTATCTGTAGATGACCTTGGTTTTATGGTCTGATTTGAAAGGAAAATTTCAAATTTTAATGATATGTAATACCTGTTGGTCTTATGTTACTTTTTTCTCATGTTCTTCTCCCTCCACAATCATTATAGCTCATCCCAGTTGTTGCACGATAAGGCAGGATGAGCATACCGAGAAGGAGACCACTGTAACCCTTTATCCCCAAGGTGGGAGAGCTCCAGAATCTGGGGAACCTTTTGCAGTCTCAGTGCCATTTGGTTATCACTACATTGTGGAGCTAAGCATCTCACCTCAGAAGCTCTCTCAACAGCCAGACAACCAGATATCAAAGGCAGCAGGGCACGTGCCCTACAAGTATTTTACACTCAGACTGGTGGTTCTGCTTTTGCCACTGCAAGTCTGAACCTTACCTTCCATCTCTTTCTTCTTCCCCCACCCTTTCTTTTCCCTTCCCTCTTTCTCCTCTCCCTTCCCTCCTCCTTCTCCTCCTTTTTCTGTTTCTCCTCCTCTTCCTCCTCTCCCTCACTCCCCCCCCACTCTCTCTTCCTCTCTCGCTCACATACAACCCATTTCTGACTTTTGCATGTGTGTGTTAGGTGACTCTATAACATCTTCCTAAAGGAAATAACTATAGACGAATGTTGAAACTAATCTTCAAGGGTGTTTTATTAAAGGTTGGTCACAAAAGTGAAATACTGAAAACAATTTTGGTATTAAACAAAGAAGAGTTAGTTTAAAAGTCTAGCCATAGAATGTACCCGTGGTGGTTTGGAGGAGTGCTCAATAAGGTGAGACATGATTAGAAACTATTGTTGATGTGATAAAAGTAAGTATTAAAATATTATAGATAGAACAAACCTATATTTTGTAAAAACACTAAATAGTCTATAAGGATTTAACCCAAAAGTCCTAAGATAATTGCCTGACACGGGGCACATGATACAAATATATATATATAGTATATATTTGGTAACTATTTGTTATATTTGGTAACTATTATGGGAGAAGAGTCAGGGACTAAGGAACAGCTATAAGCATAGGACAGACCTAAATGAATAGTTAGCATCTGAAGGATACTTTCTGATTAAAAGAGACACCCAGCAATGTCTCTTCAACAGAACTGATGTTTTGAAACGAGGAAAATTTACCTATCACAATGACAATGTGATGACCTATATTTGAATTCACATTTGGGTTATATAATACATGAATGTTTTTTTAACGAATCATTACAAATATAGGTAAAATCCTCTCGAGTATCACCCCCCAGTGCTGAATACCCCCCTCCTCCCTGAGGTTAACCACTGCTCTGAGTTCAATATGTTAAGTTTCCAGTTGCTTTTATGTCTTCAGACGCAAATATGTGTATCCACAGAAAATTCTGAGAATGAAGCTGGGTGGTCAGTACAATAGTTTTTGAATATTTAAAATGCTACATGATGATTTTTTAAAATATGTCACAATATGTATTTTTCATATAAATTGTATTATATTGCATCAACACTCTGAATTTTCTTGCTCCACTTAACTAGAGCCTTTTTATATTTATCCAGGTTGATACTTATGGAATCAGTTAATTCCTTTTAACTGCAACGTGTATTACAATGTAAACATGCCATGTATTTTTAGACAATTCCTTTGCTGATGGTACCTTAATTATTTCTAATACTCCACTATCTAAGCGATGTTTAAATAACAAATATCCATAAAATTACTTCTGCAAATGTGCAAGTATTTGTCTAGGAAAGATCACTTAAAATGGACTTATGTGTCATAGGTGGTGCACATTTCTGGTTTTAATAGGTATTCTCAACTTTCCAATGTGTGCCCATCTAGGCACTCACAATGTATAAGATGACTCAGTTTCCCACGTCTTCATCTACACTTGATATTGATTCGTTGATTCACTCAAGTGAATCTGAATCAATAATATTGTGGTATGCACTTGAAAATTTGTTAAGAGGGTAGATAGTTCTCATAATATGTTACCATCCACAAACAAATAAAAATAAAACAAAGGAACACAAGGAGACTTCTGGAGATGGTAGATACATCCATTATTTTGATCAGGGCCAATGGTTTCATGAGCGTACACTTAGGTTCAAACTCATTAAATTGTACACTTTAAATATATGTAGTTAATTGTAGATCAATATTTCAATAATGTTGTTTTTAAAATAAATGAATATTGCAAATCTTATAGGGAGAAAATGGTGTCCCCCTTTATGGTTTTTGTGTTTAATAAGATTGGGCATCTTCTAGTATGTTGGTCTACTGCCCACTTGTAATTTGCTTTCTGAGAATTACTTGTTCATATTTTTGCCCATTTTTCTATTGTTTAAGACATATTTATACACTGGCATTGTTACTACAATTATTATTATCTATGTGTTCTAAAACATTGTAGCTTTATACAGATCCAAATGTAGCTTTCAATATGAAAATTCTTTCAAGGAGAAAAATGACCCCAAGCACACACACAGGGGTGGAAGGACGTCTGCGTCATGTAGGTTCCTAAAGCCTCAGAGTCTCTTGAGAAACTGAAAGACACGCAATTAGGAATCTAGGGAAAATGGCTGGGTTCAGTCATTGTGCAGGTCCTGCATTCCACCTCTCCCCTCCTGCAAAAGGCTGAACAGGCAGCTGCCAGGAAACCTCCTCCCCCACGGCCCACCTCGAGAGAATTTACTATGACAAAAGCCAAGTTATCCGAACAGGGATTGGATGCATATTTCATCAGCGTCATCCTGCTGCTGGCTTCCCCATCCTCTTTCTCTAAACACTTTGCAGAGTCTTATTTACCTCTCAGAGGGAGGCGTCAGATGGTTTGGGCTCTGAATTGAATATTTATAACTGATTTTTCGAAAGCAAGCTCCATGTTATTTACCTGTCTGTCAGGCACCATTGTGCACGGAAGGACACAGTCTGCATGTCTAATGATTTAAAGGCAAACGCTTTTTACCCAAGGACATTTTAAAGCTTAAACGTGAAAATAAGCACTAGGCTATACTGACACTTCAGGAACAAAGGCTCAGCTAAAAACGATCAGTCTAAATACAAATTTAGCATGTTTTCCATCTTTTCCCTGTTACTTCTTAATTTTACTTCCAAGAGATCAGGAGTAAAGGGAACTCTGGGCATCTTTTCCAGAGACAGCATTTCTGTTCCATTAGCCTTGTCATTAGGAAGAGTGGAACAAAGAAAAAAGAAGTGGCGTGAAAAATGTGGGCTGAGTGACTGAAAATTCTTACAGGTGAAAGACAATAGCCAAAGCTTAAGGCTGGTTTATGCAAAGTCTGGCTTCTAATTTTTGAAATAAACACACATGAAAGAAATATCATATGAAACATGATTATATTATAATGAGATTAGGTCGCTGTTGATTTTCTTTTTAACATAGAGATGAAATCTTATTACAGCACGAGAGCACTGTCTTTCCAAGCAATTGCCTTGGAGAAGTATATGATAATTCCATGTATCTGGCAATTGCTCAAAATATTTTTTAAAAACTCCCCGTGGAGTTTCTGTTAGAGCCAGTTTACACACCCACAAGAAACAGTCCATTGCTTTTTAATTGCATGACATTTGTAAGCCAAAATCAGCATTGTTGATTTTCACCAGATTAAAAAAATATATCAAATCCATCCTCAAACAATGTGTATTTGTTATGCATAAGGGAATCGAAAAAATGATGTGCCACTAGCTCTGGAGGCAAGCTGCATCACAAGTGGTAAGCAGATTTTGAAAAATCATAGGAAATAATTCTGCAAGACTACCATTCATTTGGTGGCATAAATTCTAATAAATTAACTGTTTTATTTACTAGGCACACCTGACAATCTCCCATATTACAGGATGCACACTTCCCAGAACTCTGGAACCCTTATCCAACCTTGGTTTTCTCTACAGTATATCTCTACTGTTGTCATTTTTCTGTGTGCTCCTCTTCCTATATCTCAACCTGGGTCTCTTAACTCTCATCACTGATGGGTTCTTATGGATCTCATTGACCTTCTCTCTGCCTTATTCCTAACTCAATCAGATCCAAACAGAAGCCAGAGTAAGAGGGGGACTGACAGTGATAAGAAGGTGCAATCTGCAAGGCTTCCATTCATCCTCAAGACCTTGGGCTCTCAGGCTACATCCATCTGGTTAAAAGCAGAAAAAATTCAGTAGAAATTCAATGGGTTTAGGTTTCATTTGCTCTGTAAGTTTATACAACAGCAGAGAATATAGCTGAAACAGGCTGTTCTGGCAAGGCCAAATTATTTGTCCAACATGGGAATCATTAGCACCTCATTCATTATTAAATTGGAAAATAGTTCGGTTGGATTCCCTAAAGGGTCAGCTGCCAGATGTAAGCTCAAAAGTTGAAATCATTATACTCTCACAATGATATTTCTTTACGAATATAAAATTTAAATTGAATAAAGGACTGCTTAGGGAAAGTAAAAACAATGTGAATCCTAAAAGTTGACCTCAGATTTTTTGAATTGCTGAAGGACTTCCCCAATGCTTGCCCATACCCTAAGTCTTCCTAATTTGATGGGGAAGAGAAAGAAAAATTCCAAAGTGAGTGGAACCAAAATTATACCAGAGACATTAAGAGCTCTGTAATTCTAAGACCAAATAGGTGTGTAAATCAAGATACATGCTACAGCTTCTCCAGGATCTATTGAATAAGCCACACAGAGGAGAAGAGATTCCATACCTACATGAAGGTGGTGTGAACCCAAGTTTCTCAACAGTCACCAGCCCCAGATGGTCCATTTCATGCTGCAGAAATAAAACCTTCCTTTTCAGATATAGAAACAACCTCAGAGTCTAAGACAAAGTTTTGAATTTGAATTTGCACATTCATGAAACAAACATTCCTCTGAGATGGTGAGAGAACTCTTTTCTTTCTCTCTTGCTTCCTTCCTTCCTTCCTTTCTTTCTCTCACTGGGAATTGAACCCAGGGGCATTAACGACCAAGCCACATCCCAAGCTCTTCTTTGTTTTTTGTTTTGAAACAGGGGCTCACTAAATTTCTTAGGGCCTCACTAAGTTACTAAGGCTGGCTTTGAACTTGTGATCCTCCTGCCTCAGTCTCCCTGGGATGCTGGGATTACAGGCATGTGCCACCACACCCGACTGAGAAAGCTCTTAACACAGGTTGAACATCCCTATCCAAAAGCTGAGACCAAGAGGCTGGGGTTGTAGTTCAGCAGTAGAGCGCTTGCTTAGCACATGCGAGGCCCTGGGTTTGTTCCTCAGCACCACATAAAAATAAATAAATAAAATAAAGGCATTGTGTCCAACTATACCTAAAAAAAAAAATATTTTTAAAAAATGCTGAGACCAAAAGCCTTTCAAATTTTGGAATTTTTTTCATATTTTGGAATATTTGCATATATAAAGAGATATCTTGGGAAGGGGGAATCCAAGTTTAAACATCAAATCTATTTGTTTCACATATACCTTGTACACACAGCCTGAAGGTAATTTTACACAATATTTTTATTGCACCTGCACTAAACTATCACATGAAGTTAGGTATGGAATTTTCCACTTATAGCATCATATTGGCACTCAAAAGTGTCTTGGGTTTTGGATTTTAGACTTTCAGATAAGGATGTTCAACTGATATATTTGAATGGTAGTACAGCAGGTTGGGACTGTTAGGTGTTTTATCACAACATTCTTCAAAGTCTAACCCCAGTTCCACATGACTGTCAGGAGCACTGGGCACATGACTTGCTTCCTGGGGAAACACCTCCAGAATGTGAACACAACAAAACTAAGGATAACATGAATCTTTCTGGTGTATCACAGCACAATTCTTTCCCACGATGTTCTCCTCTTCCGCTTGAATACATGTTGCAGCACCTAGCTTGGTACAATTTACTTTAAAATTCAACAACTTTCCTTTACTATCGTAAACAAGGGCAAAGCCTTATTATAGGCCTTTTGCCTAGTCCATGGGCAGAGGCATTTCCTCTAGATTTTAATCTCCCCAAACAGAAACAAGGAAGAAGAAAGATAGCCTCTCTGCACATAATCTACAATGATGCATGTGCATGCGCTCAGATTCATCCCAGGGATTTGTCTAGCAAACACTCAAGGGAGAAAGCACAGAATGATTCTGGAAACCTGTTTGGTGAGATGTACTGAGCAAACAGGTTTCCAGAAATAAAAGCATTAGCATTTTAAAATCTGATGAAGCATTTAAATACATAGAAAAATAAAGAGAATAATATCACAAAGAATAGTATGCACACAAACTAGATTTAATATGTTTGACATATTTGCTTCCAGGTTTTAAAAAATAAAACATTTTATGGGGAATTGTAGTAGTCCCTTTTATGCCCTTCCCTGAAGGCATCCTCACTCAGCCTGCCTACTCACACGCAGACATATTCAGAAACTGACATGGTTCCTTACCTTCCACATTTTTATACTTTTATCACATGGTCACAGTTCTATAGCCATAAGCTTGCATGGTATTATTTTGCAGTACAATTTAAACATATGTATGCATTTACATTTAGAAAATTTATATACTCAGCATAAGTACTTATAGGACTTACAAGGTGCAAATATACAGAATATATTTATAGTGAATACAAACCACATGTAGTATGTAGTATACATGTTTATATAGACTCTAAACCAGTTTTCTTCTCTCTCTCTCTCTCTCTCTCTCTCTCTCTCTCTCTCTCTCTCTCGGTGTGGTGGTGGTACTAGGGATTGAACCCAGGGCCTTGTGCATGCAAAGCAAGCACTCAACCAACTGAGCTATGTCCGCAGCCTTGTTTTCATTTTTTATAATTAAAATACCAATCAGAAGATATCCAAATGTACTGCATTTGTCCACAATGCTGTACCTGACTAGATAGCCAGGATTTGAACGTTCAAAGTAATATAAATATTTTACTAGAGAAGTCATTTTTCTATCTTGTTGTTGTTTGTTTTGAAAAGTCATTTTTCAAACATGAGTTTTTTTTGCATTGTCTTTCTTTCACAGATTAAATTGCTGATCAAATAAACTTCCATGAATATAATAAAGAAAGTTTTGTCTGGGCTTACTGCAGTAGTCAGTCTAGTAAATGGGTCAATTAAACTTTTATCTAGAGTTGACGTTTGAATACAGGTGTTATTTACCTGACAGAATCAGGAGTTCAATGATCTCTGCATCTCCCAGAAATGCGGCCACATGAAGAGGGGTTCGTTTCTCAGAATCCTGAAATAAACAATGTCAAAGTTATACAACAGGTCACTGGCAGCGGGAGGTGCCTTCTGTAGATGGTAAAACATGTGGTTCCCTCTGACATTAAGGCTTGTGGAATGAGCTTGAAGGCCAAACACAAACTGAGGTGAGTCTGGTTATAATTTTCTCTTAGCACACACCATGGTCACATGTACAAAGGATTCCATTTTTTTGTGTCTGTGCATGACATTTGCCTAATTATGGCCCAGATCAGGTCCAGGATGGACCATTATGTACTAGATGATGAGCCTCAATTTATTTTCAGATGTTTTAGTCTAGTAAAAAAATATTTTTTTTTCCAAACCTGCCTTAGCAACAAAGTACAAAACTTTCAAAGATTTACTTTCCTTCTGAGGGAACGTAGTGGAATTATTCATAAGGCCATGAAACTTAAGTACAGTCACTTTCTCCTTTCTGTCCTTATCCACTGTTGCCTAGACTCCTGCCCCTTTGCTTAGTGCTGATGGGATGCCTACTTTCAGCCAAAACCAAATTCTGGGGTCAGAGGGGTGACCACAACAGGCCTGGTCCCTGCTTTCATGAAATGTGCATTCCAGTGGGAAGGCTGACAATAGTCACATAAATAAACAACCTATGAGATCATTTCAGATGTGGTGCTAAAGACTGCGATTTCAAACAAAATGGGATTTGGAGATTATAGAGATGGGAGTAAAAGCGGTAAGGCCTTTCTAAGGATGTTGATATTTAAGCTGAGAGCTGGAGGCAGATTTAGTTTCTGTTTTACAGATGAGAAAAGTGTGACTCAGATAGATTGATAAATTCCTCAAGACCCCAAAGGTCCGACCTTTGCCTAGAAGACCCCAGTTTCTGTCCTTGAACAGGCACTTAACACGTTGTGCTGAGAAATACAATACAAAGACAGGGTGAGAGCATGATGACATGCAGAGAAAAAAATACAGCTTCCCCACCTGCAATTAGAGATAATACTATCTACCTTTGAGGGCTGATAAGAGGAGTCCAGATAATGTGAGCAAATAAAGCCCAGGTAAGCAGAGGCAGGTGCTTGGCTAGTGCGCCATCCGTGGGCACTCTTGTCATCAGCATAGATATGTGTGTGATCTCTTTCCTCCAAGACTGAAACTTTCTGAAGGGAAAGAACGCCTCTTGTTCCCCTTTATTCTCACAGTAGCATCAGAGCTGGTGCTTAGCATAAACTGGCTGAACTGAACTAGTTTACATGCCTGGCTTCTTCCACAAACTTCCATCAACTACTCCATGACAATGGTGACCAAAACCTGGATACTACATCTTTATGGTTTCTCCTAAAACCAGCATGTGTTCTAGTTTCCAGATTCTTGGATTCACTATTGATTTTAATCACCATTTCCATTGTCACTTAATTATACAATCAACTTACCAACCCTTGACTAGCCCAAGGATATTATTTTATGCTTCTGACCATTGAAGCCCTCCGCTCTTCATGGCTCACTAATATCTAAAGCAGATGGCAGACAGGGGATGTGACAAGAATTGATCATCCAATCTGGCCATTTGTTGGAGGTTCTGGAAAATGGTTTTATGAAGAGATGCACTAACATTAAGTGGATAAAAAGATGAATTTGAATTAGATGGAAACTTATGTTGTCTATGAATGGCTGTAGAAAATTGCTATGGGCAAGGGGAAATAAAGCAATCACATAGCTGGGCATGGTGACACATGCTTGAAATCACAGAGGCTTGGAAGGCTGAGACAGGAGGATCACAAGTTCAAAGCCAGCCTCAGCAAAAGTGAGATACTAAGCAACTCAGTGAGACCCTGTCCCTAAATAAGATACAAAATAGGGTTGGGGATGTGACTCAGTGCTCAAGTGCCCCTGAGTTCAATCTCTAGTATTGCCCCCTCCAAAAAAGCAATCATGGGGCTGGGGTTGTGGCTCAGTGGTAGAGCGCTTGCCTTACATGTGGAAGGCAATGGATTTGATCCTCACATATAAATAAAAATAAAAGTATTGTGTCCACTACCAATTTAAAAAAATAAACTAAAAAAAGGCAATCTTATGAGTATAAAATAATGATATGGACTTGAGAGTTCAGTCAGATACATGATCATGGTAAACCTATAACACTGCATTACCCTGTCTTTGAAAATAAAGATTGAAAGTGCATTTGCTTATTTGAGAATCAAATATACTCATTTATGCAATGAACTATACAAATGAGACCAGGATCAGACAAATATTTTCTATTCCTTTTTATTCTATTGGTATACTTAAGAAATTTCCATTTTAACTCCACATTCCCTTTGAATCTTCATTATATCTACTTAAAATTTACTTCTGGGGCTTGGGATAAAAGTTATATAATTATATGTTCTTCTGTGAATTGAATTAGATCCAGAGTTTGGTTCAACAAATTCAACCTTGCCCAAGTGATTAAAACAATGACTATTCCAACCCAAATTATGACTTCATTTGACCTGAAGCAAAGTCAATGCTCTGAAAACTTGGCCTTAAATGAAAAGTCAAGAAAATTCCAACACCTCTCCCTGCCTTGCAAATTTGGTTGGTCTGTCATTATATGACTGGCTTTACTGACTCTAGCTTTACTGATATGAAACAACTTGTTCAAGCTAAATTTTCTATAATATAAAAAGGGTGTGCTCTGTGAGATCATATTGCAAAAATTCTTATATGAGGGCTGAGGATGTGGCTCAAGTGGTAATGCGCTCGCCTGGCATACGAGGGGCACTGGGTTCGATCCTCATCAATCCTCAGCACCACATACAAATAAAATAAAGATGTTGTGTCCACCAAAAACTAAAAAATAAATATTAAAATATTTTTAAAAATCTTATGAATCCCAGTGTTACTGTCAAGATGCAAAGATTCCCTGCAGCTTCCAGGACAACTATGGTCATTGCCACTCCCCTTCAGTAACATGGACAGGTAATTTCAGAGAAGAACTGTATTCAGGCAGCAGTTGTTTAGCTCACAGAAGCAGCAGAATATAAAAAATCACATGTGCTATTAAGACCTTAACCAAAATAACAGTGTATTTCCACTACTAACCAAGGGTTGCTAACACCTGTTCTATAGCAAGGAACTGAGCTGTGTACAAGGATCACAAATTGAGGGGTGGATGATGGAGCCACAGTAATCACCACATTCAATAAGCTGAAATTGGCCAGAAGGTTGCATTACATACTCTAACTACAAGGCCTCCCTACTTTGCCATAGTTAAACTAATAGAGCAGGAGATACAATGATAGAAGAAGGTGGTTTGGAAGAAAAGGAAATACTGGTAATAATATATCAGTAAAAATGGGTTCAAGGTCAAAGATAACCCTAGGGTGTCTAGAAGGAAAAACAAACTTATCTGGAAATTATTGAGTGCTTTTATTTTATTTCTTCTATAATGCCTTCTCATCTATTCTGCCTCTTGATCTCATAACATTCCTATCAGGCGAGACAGACCCTTTACAACAGTGTTCTTCAACCTTATCACCATTTAATGGGAAAAAAAATGTGAGCCCTGCGTAGGTTGTACAATTTGCCCAACAGAGCAAATTGATGTCAAAGAATTAGGTGTCCTAGCACCCAAATGGAAACTTTTTTCTTGATAAGAATGAAAGTAAAAACACTATCTTACAGGTTGCCTTAACAGTCTAAAAGCCTTTTCATTATAATCCCAAAGAAATGCTAGAAAAAAAAAATGTGACAAATATACAGTAGACATTCTTTAAAAGAGCTTATAAGAAATTAAATAGAAAGGGCCAGAAAGGGAGAGTAAACTGGGAACCAAAGCTGGAGGCAGAAGTCAATACACCAGGGGTGTGGGACTTAACAATCTACCACGGGACAGGGGACAGGAGACAGGCAGAGAATCAGAACTGAGCCCTTCACACAAGGAAAGACCCTTGCAGTGAAACGGCAAACTTGAAAACAGCCAAACATTTACATGAGCTGATGACAAAGAGACGCCTTGTCCTGGGCTCTTAGTGGGGGAACAAAGATGTTTCCACTGAACATCTGCAATCCCAGAGTTCACCCTCTGTGTTTTGGGGTTCTGAATTTACAATACTTGCATAGTACAGGAACTTTCAAGTTGAAAATAGGCATAAAAGTGGGATTTAAGACACACTAAAACAAAACATAGCTGGAGAGATGTGCTCTCTATCCAGGAAACCCAGGACGCCCAGAGATTAGATCTCCATCAAAGTCGAACTCACATGCTAAGCCACAAGACCCTGGTGAACACAATTCACCACAGTAAGAGTCAGCAGACATCACCAGCAAGAACTTGAGGTGATGATAGAATCAGATAGAGATCAGGCATCCTGTTTAAAACAACTTAAGACATTACAGACAAAACCTAAGGGGAAAAAACACTGTTTCTGAAAAACAACAAATTTGGAAACCAGGTGTGATGGCATGCACCTGTAATCCAGCTACTTGAGAGTCTAAGGTGAGAGGATCATTTGGGCCCAGGAGTTCAAGACCAGCCTGGGCAACACAATGAGATAGTGAGACTCCCGTTCCCCAATCCCTAAAAACTGGGTTGAGGGAGACATGAAGGAAGTATTATGGGAAGCAGTCCCAACACATGATGTTAGAAATAATCTAAAACTTTGGTCTAAAAGGGATGAAAGCTGGAAGAGTAGAAAAAGAAGGAGGGAAAGAAGGAAAACTAAGGATGGTGATTTTGTGTTATACATTATAATGATTTATTCAGCCATATTTTCTAGACATAAACATTTATTTTAAAACTTTTAGGGGCTAGGGATAGAACTCACATGCACAAGGCCCTGGGTTCAGCCCCCAGCACCAAAAAAAAAAAAAACAACCACTTTTATATGCCTGACATTGTTTAGATGTTAGGAATACAAAGCTTAAAAGATCCAGTCTTCCCACCCTGAAGAAACTCATAATACAGTCTCTGAATTTTGGACTTTTAAACAAAAATAACAACAGGGTAGTGGCAATAATGATATTCATAATATCAAGTGATTTATGAAAATCATCAAATGCAATGAGACTAATGTCTTAGTGAATTTCCCCCCAAGCTCAGCTAATTATGTATTAGGCTAGACAGAAAGTCTCAACAGACAAGGAAAAAAAATTTCTTTTGAAATGAGAAATAAACGAAACTTGCTCAGGACCCCCTTGCTCGGTCCCTGGTGACTCCTGCTTATCTGGGAACTTTGGAAGCCCTGGGCCGGACTTCCAGGTCCATCACCCAGCCAAACATAAGCCTTACTGGCTGCCTTAGGGGTCATTTCTGGTTCAAAATTAAAGTCAAAGACCAGACCAGGCCTAGAGCACTTCTAGGCACAGTGCCCAGCTAAGCACATTCACCATTTGTCTCTATCTTTTGTCCAACTGGACTTTCTGTGGTGACCAAAAGATAGTGAGTGGCACATAGATTTTCACAACACCCATAGATACAAGGGGGGGAATATCTTGAAAACAAGCACATTAAGAGTAGCACACACCAGAACTGGCTCCTCGACATAGCTTCAAAAGCTTGTCCAAGTATCACAAAAGGAAGGTCTTTTTTTCCATCACACATTAGCTCTGACTCCAAACAGCCGTTTGCACACAGATTCAGACTCATGAGAAGAGAGAAGACCCAGGCTCTTCTAGAAGGAAGGAAAATAAACCCTCCCTTTCTATGAATAGCCAAAGACACACACACACAACCAGCTGGGGCTGAGCTAAATTTGCAGTATGTCGTAGAAAGATCAGGCAGAGGAAGTTTCTGAGTCGTCTGTTTACCAAAGAAGAAACAGATGAAAGAAAACAAGGAACTTGAAGTATGTGCATGCAAAGTGAGTTTGACATGGGCAGAGAGGCCTTCTGGCAGCTAAAAATACTATGTAGACAGGAAGTTGAGAGGGCACCCCCAAGCCTCAGTTTTGAAGATTAAGAATTGATTATCACATGCTTCGGAAATTATCAGCTAAAAGTGCATGATCCACTTTGCATTTGAAATATCTTACAACAAAACAAACATCCCTTCCTACATATGAATATCTTACATACTAAGGCAGACAGATGGAACAATATTAGGAAAACAAGTCCATGAAATATAAAAGTTAAATTCCAATCATCGATCCAAACTTCCACTAAAATCAAAGAATCTGGGAAATAAAGGTCAGCTTAGACCTAAGGAACTTCATGATACTGAACAGAGACAACCAGAGGCAAGTCATGTCAGAAGAAACTCTGAACACAAAATAGGTACCTTGGAGATACTTGAAATCGCATGAGTAAAAGAGCCAAAGACAGATTTAAATCCAACAATGTGCAAAACGGGAAGGAGGCTGAGTCTTAAGGTGAGGAACTGGAAGCCTGGAAGGGGGAAAGGAAAGCAAAGAAGAGAGAACAAATGTCATGTCTCTCAAAAAAAATTTTGTGTTTACTTGCAATTTTTTAACTCTTCATAAATATGGAGAAGTATTTATGTAACAGACCTACATGTGCCCATTGGCAAACGCAAACATGTTAACATTTTTCTATGGCTGCCTCAGAACCCTGCTTTAAAAAATGCCTTCAGGGATAAAATGCCATGGTTCAGAAATGCAAAGAGGGAAAGAGTGTGTGTGTGAGGGGGTTGTTGTTTTCAATTCTTCACTATCACAAATAGTGTGGCAGTACACAGCTTCGAACACGTCTCTCTGTGTGCAGTTTCCAAGAAAAGGAAATTCTGGATCCGAGGGTATATACCCATTCAATGTTATTAGGTATCGACAAATAACTTTCAAAAGTAGTTTTTAGTAATTGACACATTGACCAGCCAAATATTAGTTCCTATTTCCAACACTTTTGCCAGTATTTGATGGTGTGGTCCCTGTTCCTCTTGAACAATACAATGTATCTGACGTTGTATGTTCTGCCTCCTTTGATTGCAAACTACCTATACCTAACTTTATGCTTTGTTAAATTCAGTAATTAGGTTTTTCTCTTGTGATACACGGAGTTTTTTGTATTGTTTAATTCAACTTTCAACAAAAATTCAAGTTATGCTTCACCTAGACACAACAGAGATGGATCGATGTCTTCTGTAAGTCTCCAGAAGAGAAAATTTAAAGTTGTAATCCTCATTCATCCTTCATGTGCGCATCACCTCAGGCAGCTGGATCTTCCTGGGCTAAAGTCTTCTACACCTCAAAGGTGACAGCACACCTCTGCTCCCACAGGTTCCCATTATGGCACAATTGTATTTAACCATCACTTGATTAGAATTTTAATCCATCCATCTGAATGTAACATGGATGAATGAGAAACAGCAGCACATCTTTCTGCCTAAAAAAATGTTTAAGTTACAGGTTCAAGCCTCAAAGCTGTATCTCACTCTTGAAACTATTGCTGCAAGCTCAGTCCTTAACCCGATGCCAATCCAATAATGAGGACACGGTTATGAGAAAAGAGAAAAAGAATGTTTATTGTTTGCTAGCAAAGGAGAAACACAGGGGACTCCTGTCCCAAAGGCTATGATTCTGCGCATAAGCAGGAAGAGGAAGGTTTTAAGGAGATGATTCAAAGGCTACATTCCTCCTGTTATCTGTTGGGAGTTGTAATTCATTGGCTAATTTGGGAGATAGTCATTTCTGATATCTTCTGGTACCATATCCAAAGTCTGGCTTACTTCATTCCTATGGTGGGAGTGTACTTAGGGACAGATCACTCTGCCTACTATGGGAAGAAAGGTAATCCTGTTTCCCTGAGACTAGAGAGGGGGAGAGATTAGAAAGGAACAGGGAGAGAGGAAGAGAAAGAAACATGTCCATTTTAAAAATAAATTACAGTGGCAGAGCAGCGAGGGCTACCTTCAAAGCACAGAGTGGACCACTGTTACAAAAATATATAAGATAAAATAAGAGAAATGATAATGCCAGAGATATCTTACTTGCCTTACATAACTTAATATTGGATGTTTTGTTACATTAAATTTTTAAAATAAAATTATGTATAGTAATCAAGATTATATCACATTTTATTGTTCAAATTTTATCCTTAAAATAGTACTATGAGGTAAATATGATTTGTCCCCATTTTACTGAGGGGAGCCTGAGACTTTGAGATGACAAGGAACTTTTCCAGAGCTAGTGAATTGTAAAACTCAAATTCAAGAGCAGATATGATTCCATCAATCAAATTTTTCCTGAGTCTCCAAATGGCTACAGTCAGAACTCTTGTCCTAATACTGTAGACCCAAGGTCAAAGCTCGTATGTGAAAAGTATCAGCAAGAAAAAATAAAGTACTAACACTACCTGACTTTAAGACTTATTTTATAAAACTACAGTGATCAAGACAATATGGTATTGGTACAAAGAGAACTCACAGTGAAAGGATGGTCCTGTCAACAAAGGTGCTGAAGTAATTAGATGCAAAAAAAGTGAACGCAACCTGTAACGGGGGTTTAGTTGATGCTTCGACTATATCCCTTGTCACTCTGAAACTTACATGTTTTTTTTTTCTTTTTTCCTGACCTTCTTTTCCCTGATCTTTTCCTTCCTGATCTCTTCTCCCTAATCTTATTTTCTCTGAATCCCCTTTTTTAAAACCCCATTCCCCATAATGGGCAGAATCACAGGCTCTGGAACAGGAGTCCCCTCTGTTTCTCCTTTGCTAGCAAGCAATAAAACATTTTCCTTTTTCTCAAGACCTTGTCTTCATCATTAGATTGGCGTTGAGGACAAGGACCGAACTTTCAGTTACAAATCTATACCTTGAACTCTAGACAAATATGAAATAAAAATGGATCCTAGAATGAAAAGCAAAACTTAAAATTATAGCAGCAGAATAGAATAGACTTTATGATTGCTGTATGTATATAGGTGACTATATGACCAATGTGATTCTGCAGTCTGTACAATCAGAAAAATGAGAAATTATACCCCAATTGATTCAAATGTATGAATTGCCAAGATCATTGTAATGTCATGTGTAGCTAATAATAAAAAAATCTTAAAATTATAAAATATTTAAAGGAAAAACAGACCCCTAGATCTGACACCAACTACAATCTATAAAAGAATAAATTGATAAATAACATTTCATCAAAATTAATAACTTCTTTGAAACACATTGTTAAGAGAATGAAGACAAGCTGCAGATGGAGAAAATATTATAATATTTGAATATACTGGATAAAGGACTTCCAAGTAGGATGTAAAAAGACACGAAAAACTCAACAATATGAAAGCAAACAATCCAACCAAAATTAAACAAGATGTGAACAGAAATTTCACCAAAGAGGATATACTGCTAACAAGCACATGAAACAATATTCAACATCATTAGACATTAGAAAAGGCAAATTAAAGCCATATTACATACTTGCTAAAATTAGAAGGGCTAATGACACCAAGTGTTGGTGAAGTGGTAGAGAAACTGGACCGTTCGTATGCTGCTGCTGGAAATGAAGAATGGCACAACCACTTTGGAAAACAACTTGGCAATTTCTTAAAAAGTTAAATATACATCTACCATATGATCTAGGTATTTTATTCCTGGGTCTTTACCCAAGAAAAACAAAAGCCTATGTCCTTACAGAGACTTGTGCAAGCATAATCATAGCAGCTTTATTTCCAACCCCAAATTGGCAGTAATCCAAAATTCCATCAATAACAGCTAAATGGACGAATGGCAGTATTGCTATATAATGGAACACTGATGAGCAATTAAAAGGAATGAACTATTGATATATGTCACAACATAGATGAAGCGAAAGAGTTGTGCCAAATGAAAGAAGCCAGGAAAAAAGAATAGACACTGCAAAATCCATTTACATAAAATTCTAAGAAATGCAAACTAAAGTACAAGGACACAAAGATCAGTGGCTGCCTAAGGAGGCTGAGGGAGAGATTGGGGAGGGTTAGATGAAGGGATGACCAAGGGTAAAAGGAAGCTTCTGAGGCAATGGATACACTGATGGCTTCATGGGTGTACACAGGTCAAAACTTCACAAACTATACATTTTAAATATGCGTAGCTTATTGTGTATCAATGTATATCCATAAAGCTGTTTTAAAAATACATAAGCAAGCAAATAAAACATTTTCTCACTCTTATGCCACATAAAAAGGGCATATTTGTTTATTTTTATGATTTATTGGTATATTATAATTATGCATAACAGTGGGATTCATTTGGCAGATCTATACATGCTCAAAACATAATTTGATTGATCCTATTCCCTAGTACTTTCCTGTTTCCTTTCCTTCTCCTTCCCCCCAAGAAAGGCATATTTAAAAGTTAAAAAGTACACCAAAACAACAGGATACACTCAGCTAATGGAGAGAGAAGAAATGCCAAAGTCCAATCAACCAATAATGAGCTCATTTAGAGTCAACTCATGACATATCCTGCTCATATACAGACATAAAAGTAAAGTCCTTGGGAAAGGATGGCCTGGTGGGTTAAAGTGTACGGATTTTAAAATATGCACAAATAAGGTTTCTCTTCAAAATCCCTTAGAACTATTTGTTTTGATAACCTAATTCTCTGAAAAATGTGTATTGAGTAAGAAGGATGTAGAAACTAAATCTAGAAAATTAAGTACAAGTGGAAAGATGAATGGTCTATGCCTGACCTGTGGGCACACTGCAGTATGTCAGGCAGAGGACGCTTGAGATTTCACTGCGCCCAGAAACCCACAAGTGAGAGAAGCCCTTTCAGAGCAGTCTCCACCTGGAAAAGCTGCTGGAGTACCAGCTACCTGTGAGGCCCTGATATCATTTGGCCAGGAACATCGCTTGAGAGCCAGTGGAAACTGAACGTGGAAAGGGGTTCCAGTCATTAAGTCCCACAGAGTGGAATACTGGCCAAGACACTCTGCTTTGTTACCAATGAAACAGTGATATTAAGTACATCCACCCACTGCAGGGACAATCATCAGTAGCTTCTGGTGACAACCAAAGCAGATCTTCAAACCAAGGCCATTCCCCCATAGACTGAAAGCTAATAAAGTTCACAACTGCTCTGTTGCAGCACCCCGAGCATGTTGAATAGAGGAGTCTTTAAATGTAATACATTTGTGAAATCATTTTCCACAAAGGAACACTAATTCTTGTACACGTGGTGACCATGTCTTTCTGCTAAGTGTAGTAAGGGAGCCCATGGATAGGAACTGCTCTTGGTTGCAATATACTCACCAGCAAGGCAAGGAGTCTAGTTTCAGTTAGGGCCCTGCCACAGGCTCACTGTCTCTTTTAATTTCTTCACTAACTAATTTATTCAACAAACATAAATGTCTAACATGAAAGGTAAATAATTAAGAAAATTGCATAATCAGTTGGAAACTCATGAAAAGTTAAAGAGTGATAACTGCTAGTTTTTCATACATATAAGGGGGCTGGCAAAGGTATATTTGTTGCCAGTTAAGTGATCACATGGTATTAGAATGAAAATCTCAAGAAGTCTAGAATCATAAAATATTTGAAGTAGAAATATTTGAACTGGAGACATCCAAACTCTCATGTTTTGTCCAAGGTCGCACAACTTTTAATGGCAATGGTGCCCCCCTTCATTCATAAAATTGGCAAAATTGTTAACCTGGGGCCCACCATGTGCCGCTTAACTGAGGATACATCCAGTATTCAAGAGACGGTGCTCTGCTTCCATGGAGTTTGAAAGAAGTGAGCTCTCTTGACTGCAGATAGAAGGCTTCCTCTGCAGAAGACTCATATTCAACACACCCATCAGCAAAGAGAAGACACACACAGTGCTAGAAAACACCAACTGGAGAAAGAAATGATGTGCCTTTCTTCAAAGGAGGCAACACTCAAAGGTGTCAGCTCTGGACACAACAATAAATCTTAGTTATTGGGCCTCTCCCCCTCTCTGAATTAAAAGCAAAAGTTTCAAACAAAGTTTCTGTAGCCCATAGAAAAACTGTTTTAACTGAAATGAATAGTAGCCCTTTACAAATATTTTTTTTTCAGCATCCATGTAAATATTTTAGAATCAGAGTGGATGTACAATACTGATCATAAAAATCACCAATGCAGTTATCTGGACCCAAGACATCAGATCAGCCCAACACACTAACATGTGAACTGTGAGTGCCTCTGGGTGAGTAATTTTATGGGTGTTCTATACTTTCTTTTTTGTGTTTCAAGTTTCGTAGTCTAGAAACAAGAAAATCAAATTCCTTTTGTAAATAAGAAGAGTTTCCTCTTTAAAAACAACAACAAAACGAGTCTATTCACAGCAAAGCACCAGATATTATGTCCTATCCAAAGCTTTCACTATCTTAGAGTAGGCTTTAAATAATTGATGTGAATGTGTTTCTCTGCAAATGACAAAGAATTACATTTGTGATTAAAAAGGTAAAACTATAATTTGTCTGATGCACCCTAAAGTTGCCAAAGCACCATTCTAAATACATCGGCTGATCCTACAGAAAATACAGGAAGGCTGATCATGTAGAAATTGTTATTCCCATTTTACTGGATAGGAATCAAGGATGACTCAGAGAGTTAAGTGATGCTCCCAAAGTGACACACCAATATTTGGTGACCCTGGATTTCCTGACGACATTCTCTGTGTTCTCTCAACAATACTACATGGGATGTTAGTTAACCAGTAAGGATTTCTCTCCAGGGAAGAACCTGTTTCCATTGTCCTCATAGCACTGTGGAAGTCTTGGATCCTACCTACTCTGATCTTTTCTAGCAAGTAATCTGTAGGATAAGCAGGAGTGCGGTGCACACATGTGCACCCACCCCCCCACTTCCATTTAGGGAGAATGAAGACTCTGGAGTCAGAACAAGCTGACTTGGAAATCCCACCTCTGCCACTTACGAGCTCTATGCCTTTGGGCAAATAAATCAACTTGCCTGAGACTCATTTCCCTTTTCTATAAAATGAAAATAGGATCATCATTACTGACTAGATGTCTGATAAATATTAGCCTTTCTATTATTGTGATTACTATTGACATCTTTGTGGCTTATCTTGATGTTTTTTAGTTCCTATAGTAACTATAGAAGAAAACAAGGATGCAGAACAGCTTCTGGAGGAATAATTTTGTTAAGAAATCATATTTTTACAAGTAGAAGGAATGATGCTGCCCAAAGCCAGCCCATTGCTGGGCTTTGCCTGCCTTTCTTTTCTGCTGAAGTGGTCAACCATCATATCCTGTATCCTGACCATTGTTAACTATCTGACCTCAAACTGCAGGTAACTGAAGCCTCTTTCCTCTTTCAGACTCTGTCTAGACTTGGTCCACGCATTCTTCAACCTTCATTTCCTGAGACCCACAGAAGAACCACCTCAAACATCAATATATTCTAAACCCTGCTCAGAATATATCCCTACTGCCCTGAAGGCCTCCTTTCTCATTCCATCAGTAGCTCAGCAGATCCAGCTCTGGTTAACACCTGGACAGATGGGAGCTGTCTTGGGGGTTCAATGCTGTGCCCCTTTTCTTCTCCCCTAAGCTAAAACCAGTGAATCGTCATCCCCAAACATCCTCACCAAATCCTTCTGACCCTTGAGAAGAGTATTTTGCAGCCCAAGAAAATTCTGCTGTCCAAAAAAGCCCCCGTTTGGTCACTTAGAAGTCAACCCACTACAGTCTGGTAAAAGGTCCTCAGGCAAATAAACAGGTTCTTTGTATGGCTATTTGCATATTTTCTGTATCACCAAGCAAGGAAGCATTCACCTATTCTCTTTCTAAATTGAGTCAGTGGACTAAAAAGCCAAAGATACTACAATGCTTCCCACACAATGCTTTCCACTTAGTAAGGTAGGTGCAAAATGGCAGGCGTCCAAACCCCTTATTTATATATTGATACGAGTGGTCCCAGAACCCAGGGGTGGTTACCTCAGAGCACTGCTCAGACAAAGGATATGGGGGATGCACCTCTCTAGCTCCAGGACACTCTCCAACAAACCTTCACCTGCCATCAGAGAAATGGCCACTTGAGATACATGTGCCCTTCTTAAAACTGGACTTTAGGGTATATTTTTCCCTAACCCAACTTTAAGTCCTTGTATTTCAAGACTGACTGGCATGTCTTCATGTGAGCTAAGAGTTCCCTAGGGATTCTCACTTGACAGTCTGGCTCCAGAGAACACAAAGAAGGCCAGAATGGGGTCTTTCTCTACAAAAATCTCAAATGCCCTGTTCTCAACACCAGAGAGCATATGGGAATATGGCATTCCATGGATGGATTAAACATTAATATATATTTGGATGGTTTTCTTGTTGGCAAGTAATACCTTTTTTTTTTCTATTGAGCTTATGTATTCATGGAAATGAATGATTTTTAACTTAAATGTATCTTGCTTTCCATGCCATATGCATTTCTAAAAGTGGTCTACATATTAAATGGGTAAGACTGTTTTTTCCATTGAATCATAAAATAATTACTGGAAAACAAAACAGGACACAGGTTCAATCAGTGGGGGTCCAGCACCTCCTGGCTGCTCTAGATTTAAAGTCTACCACACCTCTCTGGGCAATCTGACCTCCAGATGGACAGATCTAGGCATATCTCCCTAGCACATCAGCCTTCTATTTCCTTTGGCTAAGGACTGTTATAGTTTGGATCTGGAATATCTCCCAAAGGCTCATGTGTTGAAGACTTGGTACCAGCTGGTGGTGCTATTGGGGAGTGGTAGAAGCCTCAGGAGGTAGGGCTTAGTTGGAGGAAGCAGGTCTCTGGGGACATGTCTTTGAAGGGTGTGTCTTGTCCTTGTCCCTTCCCACCCCTGCAACTCTCTATGTCCTGGCTGCCTTGAGGTGAGAAGTTTTGTTCTGCCATACCCTCTCCACCATAATGCTCTGCCTCACCACAGGCCCAGAAACAACAGAGCCAACTGATCATAGACCAAAACATCCGAAACTGTGAGCCAAAACAAACTTTACTTCACTTGAGTTGATTAATCTCAGGTATTTTTGTCATAGCAATGGAAAGCTGACTAATACAGGGAAATTTGTCAGCTTACACCAAGCCATAGTCTCATGGCATAGAAAAGTGATTCTTCCATCACTCCCCTCTTCACCCAGCCCCACAGTCATTGGTGTGCTTTATGTTTAATCCTGAAATCCCCCAGAAGGCTTCATTACCTATAGTAATCCACTGGCCTAAATGCCTTAACCTACAGTATGTTCTGGCATGTGGCATTTGCCTATATGCCTAAATCAGTATTAATCTCAGATCATTCGCCAATTTCAACCCCAAGATGATCTGCTTAGATTTTAAGCACAGTGTTATAACACAGACTTCTCTTCCCATCTTAAAACTGACAAGATGTCTGGGCTTTATTCCTTGAATGCTCTGGACAAAGCCAGCCAAACTCTATGACCCCTGGTCTATTTCTTAAGCAACATTTCTAAGAATCTGTATTTCCATTTGCTGTGAACCTGATGGATTCCTTCTACATATTCCCTGCCAAAGCCAAGACTGCTGGCAGTGATCAAGTCCCTCTTGAGAAGAAGCAGGGCCCATTGATAAGACATAAGAACAATATTTTACCTTAAAGCTGCAAAACAGGGAGCCCTTGTTTTGTGATTTGGGGTCACTTGGAGGAGTCTTTTCACACTCAGCTCAAGACCTTTCTTCTGAAACCTCTTCCAACTGTCCACTGAACTGCCCTTGCTCCACACTAGGGGTTTTTGAGAAGTTATCATTACATCTGACTACTGGCCCTGGCTACTTCTGCATCCCACCCCGACCCCTGCCACTAACTGTACTGTGGATGCGGGGCAGGCTTAGTCTTCAACTCTGGCATAGAGTTAGTTTTCAGTAGGTCTTGGAGCACTATATCTGGCATACAGTTAGTTTTCAGTATGTCTTGGAGGAAAAAAGGAGTAATGACTTGATTTGTCTTAGGTTTATGGAAACTATACCCCAGGAAGAAAAGGATCTGAGGGTGACCTGCAGGCATCTGGGGTGAGACAAAGAACTGGTTGTCTACAAGGGTCTGAATGGACTGGGTACCACATTATTGGGGGTGGGGCTCTTGTCCACCTCTAAACTTGACTGAAGAGACCAACCAACCTCTTCAGTCCATCACAAGAGGGCGGGTTTTAGAGTTTATCCCTTCAACCTTCCTATCAATTTTGTTGCCCTCAACTGGATGCATGATTTAAATCTTTCTTATCGTATGGATAGGAAAGGCAGGTTTGCTCAGAAGGTGGTAACCAGAAGCTATGAGGGTCAGCTAGTGTTCCTTATCCGTGATGCTCACCTACCCGCCGCCCTCCAGTGAAGTCTGCCTGTTGTGGAGTGCTTGTTTCTGTGCAACCTCACATATAACACCTAGAGATTGACTTCATGTGACATTGGGAGCATCTGAAAATTCCAGTTCCTGGGAGCCCAATGGCTTGTCAAATGAGGAAACCAACAGAGTTAGGTTTTTTATTTAGAGCTGTATAAACATGTATACAGTTGTCTCTGACTAGCCCCCACATGCACACAAAATGATTAGAGGCTCTCATTAAAATGAAACTACTGATATGGAATATTTCCAGGCAGGAGAAATCTGGATGTTGGAACAGAGACTTGAAAAGTAGAGAAAGCAGGTTGGTAATGCCCATTAACCGGGCAATGTGGGCCAGGAGCTAGGTAGGGGGGTGAAGATGAGGGAGAACATCAATACTGTTTTTGAAAAGAAGAGTGCTGAAGAGATTGCAGTGAGGAAGAGATTTGGTCCAAGTGCTTCACAATATATAAGAAGAAAAGGAAACAATGTCCCAACGTTTCTCAGTCCCTCAAGAATTTCCCAGAAGGATGGACTTCACAGGGAGGCCGAGGTATGCTGGGAGAACCACACCTCAGATCATCCGTATCGCTGGGCTAGGACCAGGATTCATGGGAAACTCCATTCAGAGCGTGAGAGGCTATTTATTTCCAACAAGACTGAATGTGGACTTTCTCTGCTCCTCAGGTTACTGGAAGCCTGGCCTCAGACACTACCAGCTGTGTGTGGGCAGCAGGACCCCTTAGTAGCTGCTGCTCTGCAGCTCTTGACCCCTCTCCTGAAGCAGCACAAGGTCAAGGGTGTGGGGAAGGGCAGGCTGAAGAGGCAGGGGAGCACAGCTGTTGTGCTGGTGTTCCCAGGCAGCACTGAGGGCTGGATACCGGAAGCCCTTTCCCACTGAGGCCCCCTCTGTTCTCTGGGGGCCGCTGTACCGTGGGGTCAGGCAGGTCATGTGCTTCCACCAGCTGAAGAGCAGCCCTCTGCCCTCAGCCCTTCCCCCACAGAACCGCCTCTTCAGTGAGGAAAAAAGAAAGGCCTTGCACCACACTGAGCCCTGAGTGTGCGTGGGGAGGAGGCCCTCCTCCTCCAGCTGGGACACCACAGCCCATTTTCTACTTTTGGATTCCCACACCTCCCATTATGCCCCACCCCTGTCATGGGACCCCTCTTGGGCCCCGCACACTTGCTTTTCTGCCACCATGCCTTTGTAAGGTCAGGCCTTCCTCCTCATTTTCTACACTCCTAAAATGTCTTGTTTATTTTAGAGGCCCAGCCCTCAAGCCTCCCTCCTCCAGACCTTCCTCCAAATCCTCGAGACTTTGCACTCAGTTTATTCTGCCTTGGCTTTTAGCCAACTCTGAAGATGGTAACAGACCCTAGTGGGTTCTGGAGGTCAAAAGCTCATATTCAAACCCTGTCTCTGACACCAAGAGCCCTATGACCTCGGGTGAGCTACTGGACCCTTCTCTAAGCCACTGGTTTTTTGTCTGGAAAATGAGGATGATAATATTATTTCCCTCCTGGGGATGTGTGAGGTGAAATGATGCTTATAAAGCACTTGGCCCAGTTCCTACTGTATGGTTAGCATTCAACAAATGTTGCCTATTATGATTAATCCATGATTTCACTCTTTTCCTAACATGCCCCCTCTGGCTGGCTAATGGGAAGAGTGAGAAGGAATGGAGTGGAGACAGAGGTGGGGAAGGATGAGGAGACATCCCGCCCAGTCTCACCTAAATTCCAGGGTAATCAAGATGGTACCATTCAAATAGGAGGCAGAAAAATGTGTCCAAGGGCCAAGTAAACATCCGCTGCATTAGATCCCATGACTGAAATTCATAGGATCAGAAAACAAAACGGAATTGTGCCAGACACTAAGGGAAGTGTCACCTGACACAGGTGCTGACTGGACAAGCCTTTCATCTTTAATGAACAACATCTAACCACAGCCATAGCCCCTTGCAATTACTGGGGTGACAAACAGGTAGAGTGAGCACTGACCACTGTGCATGAGTCACATGAGGTGTATCTGGTTTCCTGACAGTGAGCAGCATGAGGAAGAGGGATGGGGAATCAGGAGGCCAAAGTCATGAGGCATTTTGAACACTAGAGATGCTCAGAAAACGCTACTCTGCACATAGAAGACAATGAACACACTGGTCTCAACTGCTGAAGATTTCCTGAGAGCAAACACTATTAAAATAAAGTTTATGCCAGGCGTGGTGATGCACACCTGTTATCCCAGTGGCTCGGGAGGCTAAGGCAGGAGGATTGCTAGTTCAAAGCCAGCCTCAGCAATAGTGAGGCGCTAAGGAGATCAGCAAGACCCTGTCTCTAAATAAAATACAAAAGAGGGCTGGGGATATGGCACAGTGGTCAAGTGCCCCTGAGTTCAATCCCTGGTACCAAAAAAATAAAATAAAATTTGTGTGAGCATTACGGATGAGATGCATTGGGAACCATTTACCTGGAAAGCTAAGCAATAAAAGCAGTGTTTCATAGTAACCATGAGCATGTATTTACATGCAGCTTTTAAATTTGGACCTCTTTTAGATAACACACTTTAAAATGACACAGCAATGATATAAATGGTTTGACTCATTTTATGAAACGAACAGAAGGATTTTCTAATAATTTTCATAATAAAACTGGGTAAGAGGAGAGAAAGAAAAATCATATTCTTCTTGCCCTTAAGTTCATACTTTAATAGAGCAAACAAATATAAATTTTTAAGTTCAAAAATCATGTTTTAATCTATACCAGGTTTCAAAAATTGAACCTCAAATCTGTTTACAGGTCTCTTTGGCAGGCACATAGGTTTTTTAAATTTAAATTGGAATATCTCTATTGGGGCCTGAACACACCAGTACAACACAGTCTCCTCCACTTCCTGACACATTCTTGATACTCTGGAACTACTTCCTGGACTTCCAAAGCTGGCATGTAAGATCTGTATTTTTCTAAGTATGCTTATGACTTTGGCCAAATGCAATGCAATTTGGACCCAATACATTGCTCTCCCAAGACAAGCTCTAAGGAATGCCATAAATTGTTTGGGCAGCTCTGAGAATCAGACATTGTGATAAGTTCTAGGCATAAAAGATGAATGAGTAAGAATCCCTGTTCTAAAAGGGCTTGAGATACAGTGTTAGTGTGGTTTGTGTTATTACAACAAAATACCTGAGGCTGGGAAATTTATAAAGAAGAGATTTATTTGGTTCATGATTCTGGTGGCTGAAAAGTCCAAATAGCATTATGCCAACATCTGGTCACATTACAACATGATGGAGAAGCAGAAAGGCAGCCAAGCACTACAGAAGTAGACAAGCACACGGGATGGCCTCCCTTTAAAACAACAATTTGTAATAACTAATCCAATCACATGAGACCTAATCCACTCCTGTGAGACAGCATTAGTCCATTCATGAGGTTTCAACCCCATGACCTACTTCACCTCCCACTTGGCCCCACCTCTTAAAGGTTCTACCACCTGGACACCACCACAAGTGGGGATCAAGCTTCCAGCACATGAAACACTAGGGGACACAGCAGATACTGAAATAACAAAGGCACCAAATGAAAGTGAGGAATATTGAAAACAGGATTATACATAGACTATATCTAGAGAATTGAGGTTTGCAGAGTCCAGACCAAAATTAAATTCTTTAGAAAAAAACATCCCTAGAACAGAGAAAAATCATTAACATTGATTGAGTTCTTAACATGTGCAGGAGTCTGCTCTAAGAATTTTCTATGGATTATTCTCAGAATGAGTAGGAACTATGATATCCCCATTACACACACGAGAAAATGGAGGCACAGAGAGGTTAACTACCTAGTCCAAGGTCACACTATAGCTGGTGGACAGCATAAAGCCCCAGATGGAACCCAGGCAGTCTGACCACCAAGGCTCATGCTCTTAGCCACTATTCACTGCATCCTATGAATAACCCACTACGAGGCTGTATGGTCTCCTTGCAAATATCCTTTAGGAACCCCAGTTTTTCTCCTTCTAGTTCAAGGTTTATCAAGGCGATTCTTATATAATATTTTGTGTTCTGAGGGAAACTACTTTCATTCAAAAATTTAAAAAGCATAACATGGTTCAATAACAGGTCCAGTTTTCAAGCTAATGAAAATTAGTAAACTTGACATTTTGGTATATAAATCAGTCTCGCCAAATTTTCCTGAGAAAAACAGTTTCCCTTAGCAAAGGGTATGCATATTTTCATTTGAAAAGCATTAGCTACGAGGCATAATAGTGACACTATGACATAGGCCTTAAAGCAGTGTCTGCTCCATTAGCAAAAGAAAAAAATTAAAAATACATAAATTGATTTAACTAGTCATTCGTAACTTTCATGTATATAGTACTATGTTATCATATTTAATATTCAATAAAATACACACAAAATATGCATTTCAAAATATGTCCAAGGGATTGAAGTAGACATTACATTATCCCAATGGATCATCTTGCACACTTCCTTGGATGCCTGTACTTCCCTTCTTGAAATCTACCTTTGTAGATCAACGATCTACCTTAGGGCTGGACCATCTAACTCAGGAGTCTTCCAATCATCAAAGATTTACCCAAAATTTACATCAAGAATAATTTCTACACTTAAAGGAAAAACTGCATTGTTTTGTCATGGATAAAGCCCATCAGAATGCACCTGAGAGAAGGGTCTTGGGAAATCTGTGTTCAGGTAAGTTTTTGAATAATTTAAGAATTGTTATATGTCCTAGTTTACACACATCCTCTAATTAATCAACAAGCATGTTTGGTTGCTTCACCTCTCAGGGATGAGCAAGTAAGAGAGATTGGGAAAAATACTTGCTAACCACAAGACTTGCTCACAGCCAAAGTGAGAAGGTAATCCTTGTCATCTGGCTTAATGCAGAATATCCAGCTCTTCCTCTTTACCACTGTCTTCATCCCTAAGAGATCAGCTCCGAGGCAACATGCTGAGTGCAGCAATCTCCTCTTATTCAGCACTCTGTTAAACAACATAAGAATTTGGCTACCTGTCCTACATAAAAGATCTGTGCAAAGATGATCCATCTTTGGAGTCCTGAGCTGCCATGTCAAGAGTTCAACCACCCTGTGGCTGTCCTGCAGAGAGGAAAACCCAGCCACATGGAGAGACCATGTGCAGGTGCTCAGGGTGACCGACGTGGGAGTGAAAACACCTTCAGATGAGTCTAGCTCCCCCTCTGTCAAGTTACCAGCTGACAGTCTTTCCAGCTGAGTGCAGACATCCTGAAACAGTGAAAAGCTATCTCATTAAGCCCTGTCTGAATTCCTAACCCACACAATCCATGAACATAATGGAGTAGCTGTTTTATGCCACTAAATTTTGAGGTGGTTTGTTACACAGCAATAGTAATAGTCTCTGAGATTCTGAAGTGCTCTCTGATTTATTACAGAAAGACAACATTATACTTAGTGTTCAATGGCCTTATTTATTTTCTAACTCAATACAACCAGGCAGTCATTGATATACAATACATATAGGGAACTTTCTAACAAGAATATTTATTAAACCCTATTACCATTTCCTTTGTGTACCAGCAAATAGCCAATTACTATATTTGCAGATTAATGGTGGCAATGGTCACTTCACTGTTCTCTGAAAAGCAACTCTTTACTTCTATCTCAGAAATGAATAGGCTCATGATGTTACTGAATTATCCTTTCTCCTCCCTCTCTATTGCTCAGGCCAGGAACCAGGAGTTCTTCTTAGCAGCACCATCTTTCTTGTCCTTCACATTTAATCCATCATTACCTCCTAAGTGATCTGATGTCATGATATATCTCAAAGCAACCTGCATCTCTCCACCTCTAGTAGTTAAAAGAAACAACCATGGGTGGGGCCCCCTAGGGCTCATGCATAGGGGCACCTCATACGCTGCCACTCTACCCCAGGCACATTCTTTCTGCCCTCACCCCTGCTATTGTCTCCCCACTGGTCTCATGACTTTTACTCTTCCCCTCTTCATCTTTTCTTCATACAACACCCAGAGTGACTTTCTAAAATATTCTGAACCTTTGCACTTAGGTGAAACCCAACTCCTCACTCAGCTCGGGTAGCTAGACCCTTTTCTCCTTTCTGACCTCCTTTCCTTCCACTTTCTCTCTCATTCTCTCTTCTCCAACCACACTGGCTTTCCTTCATTCCCCAGAATTTTCCACTCTTTTCCCCGACCCTTTGGAACCTTTATTCATGTCTTTATCCAGCCTGAAACATTCTCTCAATCTTCTTATGACCCCGGTTTCTCGTGGCCAGTCTCAGTTTAAATGTCACTGCTATACCCAAGAGGTCTTTCCTGGCCACCTTGAGTTCAGTATCATAGCATGCTGTTGGCTTCCTTCAGTTGCCCCTATTTATAAGACCCTATCAATGTATCTCCTTTTCCTGTTTTCTACCTATTATACTGCAAGCCGCTGAATGCAGGGACCAGGCCTGTGCTCACCAATGCAACCCCAGCACCTAGCATGGTGCCTGGTACATAGCAGGTTCAATCACTATGTGCAGCAGGGCTGTGGTATCCTTCAAACACCCACAAGCACATCTGTTTTCCTTGCAATTTGACCATGGGCTAGTGATTCTCGAAGTGATTCCCCAACCAGCAGCAGCAGCAGTATTTCATAAACACTTATTAGAAAGTCTTAGACCTCCCAGATCTTGGGGGGTTAGCCAGTGGTCTGTATTTTAATAAGCACTCCAGGATTCTGTGGCATACCCAAGTTCAAGAACCACTACCGGAGACTGATCCAGATACTTGTTCTATAGCAGCATGTCCCAAAGTGTAGTCCATTGGTTCTGAGGGGAGGGATTGAAAAGAAAAAGAAAAGAGAAAAACAGAGAGGGGGAAAGAGGAGAACAGGAGGAGGAGGAGAGGGGGATGAAGAAGGAGGAGAGGGAGGAAGAGGAGGTTCGCAAAAGCCAAAGGTCACTGAGAAAAACTGTGTTCAAGAAAGCTAATTAATTTTCTTATTATCAAGAATTCTCAGTGCCTTTCATATGGCCGTGTGCACTGTAAAGCACTAAAACAGAAGGAATCCTGTAGTAGATATGCTTCCCAATGCTTTTGGCCACTGAACCTCCACTCCCCCTTCTAAACACCTGTCAGACTTGCTCACTTCAGAAAATGCAGTCCTAACGTTCCCTTCTGTGGAGCAGGTCTTCCTCAGACCACTCCAACTCCCTGGAACTACAGCAATCGGTACATCTGATTCACTAGCAGCAGACAGACTTGGAAATAAATGCTTAATATTAAGCACATCTTCTATAGAGATTTCTTTTTTACTGATTTAAAATATATAAGAAATATACATTATTGATTTTAAATATATATATTTTTAATAAATTATGAATATAGAGATACAGTAAAGTAAGTAAAAAAGAAATCTGATCTTTGTGAAAACCTGAAATGTTTATGAAGACAAATATGGAAGGGTTAAAAACTGGTGGCAGTTTCAGGTTGAACTGGAAAGGGAAGCAGAGTTCAGTGTCTCCTGTCCTATAGGAACAAGCCAGCAGTGAGGTTCACTATTTAAACTGTGGAAGTTCCTCTAATGAGCATCAAAGAACCAGCTTCGTGTCTGAGGCTCTGGGAGAGTCTTGATTTTCTTCCCCAGTGTAATGGGGTGAGTGGAGATTCCCCGATGATGGATTGGCAAACTGTGCAGGTGACTGAAAAATTATTGGTCCCTGCTGACAAATCGTAACCTTGAGAAGGCTGAGGCAGCTTGGAAATAAGTTAAAATATTCATGCCAAACATCCAGTGTTTACTTAATCAGGGCTAATGATTAGCTTCTTAATGAAATTTTACAAGCTCAGTTGAACACAGAAAACATTTGCTTCCCTAAAAGCAAATAGGTCTGTTTGTATTGTAATCAGACATCTGGAGCACAGAAGAGCCCCAGCCCGCAGAAGCACAGAGCCAGATCTGTCCAGGGACTTCTGACCTTTCCGTGAAGATGAGGGTGGTCTAGGAGTGGTGGGAAAGGCACGCAGTTGGGAAAACACGGCAGCTCACAGATAGAGGCAGGCTGATTCCACAGTGTCTGTTTGGGGTGGGAGGTCCCGGGGGTGCCAACTAATGGAAACTACTTTTACAACTTAGGCAGGCTGTTCTTACTTAGGTGAGATGCTAAAATTCAATAAAATAAAACAAAAATCAATAGGACAGGAAAGGAAGGATGAATAGGCGGAAAGCAGGATAGGGCAGTAAAACTATCTATATGACACTGTAAGGGTGGGTACACGTCATTATACATTTGTAAAAACCCAAAGCTTGTGCAACACCAAGAGAGAATCCCAAGGTAAACTATGGACTGGGTAATAATGATATATCAGTGAAGGTTCACTGGCTGCAACAAATGTACCACTGTGGGGGAAAGAAGTTGGTAGCTGGGGAGGCTGTGCATGCAGGAAGGCAAGCAGCATATGAAAAAACCCTTCTTTACTTTCTGAATTTGGCTGTGACCTAAAACTGCTCTAGAAATTCTAGTCCTTTTTTAAAAAATCAATAAAATGAAGTCTCTAGAGATGTTTTTAGTCATATTTAATATAAGACTGAGGAAACATCAATTGCCCAAATAAGAAATTACTCTTATTTATCTCTACCACTACTAATATTATTATTATTAGCAGGCTGAAGAAGTGGCTGATAGGGGTGATGGGTGGGTGGGCTTTTCAGCTCTGATCCCCGGCCCCACACCTACCCATGCGTCTCCTGATGCTATCTCTGAGGGCAGTGATCCGTTGCTCTAGGAGTCCTGGACATACAGTGACAGAACAGTTCTACTCCTATGGCAGCATTGATGCCGATTTTGTTGTATTGGTTTGTCTATTTCATACCTGCCTGATTACGTGGTCCAGGAGGGCAAGAGACCTGTCCTATTCATCTTATAGTGGCCCCTGACACAAGCCTGCAACATAGTGGATAATGAACACCTACTGATGGAGTAGATGTGAAATAAGCCACAGTTAATTTAACTGCCCCATATGTTTTTAAAACTTTTTAAAAATACTTTAATGAGGTTCAAGGAAGTATGCTAATCAAATTTATTAATTTGTATAAAAAAAACAGATTTTAAATTGTTACATGGATTGTTATGGGGATAACTCAAGTCTGACTTTAGTCACAAGATATTCATAGTCCAGCCCCAAGATCGATTTCTATAAGCAAAATGAGAAACAGATCATGTGATCTTTCTAGAAAAGTTTCACATTTAGCCTGAGACTGCTAAGTGGTCACTCCAAATTACATGTGGTAAACTCCTCCTTAATGTTTTCAGTTATACCTGCAATCATATCTACAAAATACGCAAAATCCTATCTAAATAAAACTTTGTCCTCTAGCAAGAAGCTCAGAAAATGGATATTTAAATGTGTCCTAAGAATAACCCAGGCATTGTAATTATTCTGTACCTATATTTGAAATCAAGTAATTATGTTATGGAAAAAATAAACTTCCCAGACATTTGGAATCTTGTCAAAAGCCAATCTCTAAAAACCTCTTTACAATACCTCAACGTATTTGTTCTTTAGTTTCCCCTGCTTGAGAGAAAAGCCATCAGATTTTCTAATATGAGAGAACTATATAGCAACATACATTATTTATTTCTGAGGGAATTCTATTTTTAAGTACAAAAAGCAAAATCACAGTTCGTTGAAAACAAATAATTTTATAACCAAACATATTCAGTAGTGCTGAGTAAAATTCCCTAAAAATGCAACTTACAATGATTTTATTTTTACAAAGAGTACATTCCTTATGAATATTCTTATATGGTCCCACTCTCTAATCCATTTTGAGGTGTACAATTTGGTAAGTTCTCAGATTTTTAAATTGTGGTAAAACACACATAACATAAAATTTTCTATCTTAGTCATTTTTCTAGTGCATTTTTAGAACCAGTACAATCTTTACTACAGGTCGGACTCAGAAGCACTAGACAAAAGAAAGTGATACAGGTGTGATTAAAAAACTCTGATCAAAAATAAACTTACAGTGGTAAAATCCTGGAGGGAATATTGTAGGAATATGAAACATATGAATGAATGCTCATGTGTCCACAAAAATAAATCTTGAACACATAATATTGAGTGAGAAAATCCAAGTTACAGAGGACACCAACTATTTGCCTGTGTGATGTTTTTAGAGATACATGACACTATCTATTGTTTTGGTAAATATGTACATAAATGTACACAAATATAAAAAGGTATAAAATCAAAAAGGTTTAAATCAAACTAGAGTGTATAAAGACAAGGATAGAGAAAAAGACATATAAAACTTCAGGACAGTGGCCTTCCCTGGAGAGAGGTCAGGGGTTGGAGGTCATAGGTCAGAAACCTGAAGGAGGCTTCAGCCCTGTCACCCATTCCTGGCCTGGGTGGGCCCTGTTGTAGTTCCCAGGGGGATCAACAGTGAGCCAAGCCAGGACCCAGCTCTCGTGGATCTGATGTGCCAGTGGAAGAAGACAAAAGACCAAACAGTAAGCTCACTGTATGTGTCAGGTAGGGACAAATGCTACAGGAAGAAGAGGTCAGAGGCTGATAGACCCTGCTATTTCACATGGGAACATCATGGGTACTGTCCCTGATAAGGTGGCATTTTGGCAAAGATGTGAATGACACAGGACATGAGTATATGTTTATATGGGGGATCCTCTAAATCCATGAAAGTTTATTATGATCTTTTCAAAGTAAATGTGGTAATGTGTTAATATTTCTTCAGTTTTAGTGGTGGGCTCATAGTTGTTTTCTGAATGTCTGAAATTTTCCATAGTTTAAAAAAATTTTTTTTCTTAAAAAATTCCCACTCCCATCAATTACTGAAAGAGAAGGAGGCGGCTGGGGTTGTGCCTCAGTGGTAGAGCACTTGCCTCGCATCTGTGAGACCCTGGGTTTGATCGTCAGCACTACATGAAAATAAATAAATAAATAAAATAAAAGTACTGTGTCCATCTACAACTAAAAAAAAAAATTAAAAAAAAAAAAGAGTAGGAGGCAGGATGTCAGACATCTCTTGATTCCTTCCAAATAGAATGTCCTGAGCTTGTAACTGCAAATCTCATTTGTTAAAGTCCTGTACATAGGAGGGCCTCCTGAGAAACAGCCAGTAATGGACCACACTGCCCCATCATTAGGTCTGTGCAGACATGCCTGCTTATACGGCTCTTTCTTTCCTTTTTTAATTCCTCCTTCCTTCCTTTCTCCCTTCCCTCTCCCCCCAACCAGTCTGCCTTTCTCTCTTTCTTTCTTCCCAAATAAAACACATGCTTGTTCAAACTCTGAGTGTCCCCAGTTGAAAGGAATGAGGTCAGAAGATGAAGTCAACCTAGTAGGGGAAAAGGCATGTACACAAAGCAATGAGGATACAAGATATAAATCATTCTGATGCACTGATGACAAAAGACAGGGTCCCTGTGAGCTGGGGGGGAAAGCACACAATGTCTGTACCCTTCAGCTTGAGAGCTGCTATTTATTACATGCTACAATGTCACCCTTCTCCCTCCCTGCCCCAAAGAAAGAAATATGGTATCTTAGTAATGTTCTGTTCCCACATGCTTGGCAAAGCAGAGAAAAAGGTCACAGCTATCCAGTTCCCTCAAATCCTTTTCTGAGATAACATAAATTAATGAAGACAGTATGTAGGGAAATATATGGAGTGTTAGTCCCAGTGCTAAAAATATTTTGCACTATTATCTAATAAATATTTTGTAAATGAATGAATATATATATGACATTACCTCATGACAATGTTACTTAAATGATCTATTTTTCTATACGTAGAGCAACTCCTAAGTCACAAAAGGCTTTCATATACCACAGCAGAGACTGCCGGTTTGCTCCAACATTTCTGTTCATCATAGAAACCCCCAATTTTTAGCTGAGCACATGATATGGTTCTGGAAAATACATAAGCAATCATGTGCTTATTGAAGTGTCCTTAAAGAGAAGGAGCCTACCCTTCTGCCTGCCTCCTTCCTGCTAGCTGGAATTTGGATGTGATGGCTGGAGCTCAAATGTTCCTTTTGTTAGTAGGATAGAAGCCACATATCAAGATGGCAGCACAAAAAGAAACAGATGGGTCATGACACCAGGGAGTGCCACACTAGTCCTAGACAGCTATGTATCCTTGATTTAAAAAAAAAAATCAAAGCTGGAATAACTGATCTAAAATATGCCTTATACCTTTTAAGTACGTTCTTTAAGAATAATCTGGGCATATGGTTATCTCTGAACAATTCAGCTTAAAAACATAAGAATTATCCCTTTTCCACAACTTAATTTTTTTTCTGATTACCAAGTGTATTCTCATTGTATACAAAATTAGAAAATACAAGTTGTCTGGAAAATCTGATTTTCACCCCAATCAAAACTAATCATTCTTTCCTCCATAATTTATGATATAAAATGTGGCTCCTATACTGAAGCTAAAGATGTTAGATTTTATGATATTGTCACCTAGAATCTCATCCATGCCCATTTACAGCCTCCAACATCAATCAATGGGCCCCCCTAAAATTTCCCCAAAAGGAGAAAACATGGTTGTGTTGGTCAGTTTTCCATCATTGGGACAAATGCCTAAGAAAAACAACTTAAGAAAAGGAGAGATTATTTTGGCTCATGATTTCAGAAATTTCAGTCCATGGTTGGCTAGCTCCATTGCTACAGGCCTGTGGTGAGGCAGAATATCATGGTGGAGATGGCATGGTAGAGAAAAGCTTTCACCTTACGGTGGTTGGGAAATAGAGTGGGAGGAAGGGCCCCAGTAACTGACTTCTTCCAACTAGGCCCCACTACTGTTTCCACTACCTCCCAATAATCCAATTCGTTATGAGTTTCTTAATGAACTAATCCATTAATAAGGTCAGAGCCCTCATGATTCCAATCACTTCCCCAAACCTCCATCTCTGAACATTGCTGCAACAGAGATGGAGCCCCCTCAACACATGAGACTTTGGGCATATTCCAGATCTAAACCATAAAAATGATGATAAAATAAAAGAACTCTACTGAGATGACAGCTCCTACCAACACCACTTCCTCAAACCCCAGCTCATACCAGGAGACAAGTCCTTACATGATTAAGATGGGAACACAACTATGATTATCACTACGGGTCACAAGTGCTAGGCCACTGAAATATGATCTATGTTTACTCAAACTGACAGATACAATGAGTGCACTTATACTAAATGTGAGCAACTGTGGAAGCTGGTTTTTTGGTTTGTGCGGCATGTGTGTGTTTATATAAGTTTGTTTTTATTATTTATAAGCATAATACATGATCAGGATAAAAAAATGTAATGGTACAAAAAGGAATAAAGAAAAAGTAAAAGTCTCATTATTCAGATTCAACTATGATTAATCTTTTGGAGAACATTCCTCTAGATCTCTTCTACACTTACATAAACCCATGACATATGTTGTTTAAAAACTTTTTGACTAAAAAATACATCTTGAAGATCTTACCTTTCAGTGAATATATATAATAAGTAAAAATTAATACAAATCACTTCCTAAAGATAGCATAACTGCCAATGGATGTATACTATAAAGTAACCTACTGGTTATTTCTAATTTCTTGTTATTAGAAGCCACAAGCAACAACATCTTTTTGCATGTGTAATTGGCCAATGATCTCCCTCAGTGTAAACTCCCCAGTATGGTGCTGCTGTGCCAAAGGGCGTGTACAGGTAGATGCTAATGCATGCTATCCAAATGCCCTCCAGAGCCGGGTACCAACTACACTCTCCCTAAAAAGCCAGCAGTGATTGAGACCAGATTTTCATCTTTGCTGATCTGATGGATAAAGAATGATACTGAATGGTTGTGAATATCTACTTGAATTCTTAGATTTCAGGTGAGGTTAAGATTGAACAATTTTTCACATAACTTTTAGCTATCTGCATTTTTCTTTTGGTAAGTGGCCTCAGCATGTCTTTTGCCCATTCTGCTATTTGGGTGTTTATCTCTTTATAGAAAAAAAATTGCAAGCATTCTTTATTTGTTAGGAACATTATCACTTTTCACATATCCTGTACTTATTTTGAGTTTATCTTTTTTTTTTTTAAATTAATTTTTATTGTAGGTTGTTCAAAACATTACATAGTTCTTGATATATCATATTTCACACTTTGATTCAAGTGGGATATGCGCTCCCATTTTTACCCCATATACAGATTGCAGAATCACATCATTTGCACAACAATTGATTTACATATTGCCATTCTGGTGTCTGTTGTATTCTGCTGCCTTTCCTATCCTCTACTATCCCCCCCCCTCCCCTCTTCTCTCTCTACCCCCTCTACTGTAATTCATTTCTCCCCCTTATATTTTTCCTCCTTTCCCCTCACTTCCTCTTGTATGTAATTTTGTATACCCCTGAGGGTCTCCTTCCATTTACATGCAATTTCCCTTCTCTCTCCCTTTCCCTCCCACCTCTCATCCCTGTTTAATGTTAATCTTCTTCTCATGCTCTTTGTCCCTACTCTGTTCTTAGCTACTCTCCTTATATCAAAGAAGACATTTGGCATTTGTTTTTAAGGGATTGGCTAGCTTCACTTAGCATAATCTGCTCTAATGCCATCCATTTCCCTCCAAATTCTATGATTTTGTCATTTCTTAATGCAGAGTAATACTCCATTGTGTATAAATGCCACATTTTTTTTATCCATTCGTCTATTGAAGGGCATCTAGGTTGGTTCCACAGTCTTGCTATTGTGAATTGTGCTGCTATGAACATGGATGTAGCAGTGTCCCTATAGTGTGCTCTTTTTAGGTCTTTAGGGAATAGACCGAGTAGGGGAATAGCTGGATCAAATGGTGGTTCCATTCCGAGCTTTCCAAGAAATCTCCATACTGCTTTCCAAATTGGCCGCACCAATTTGCAGTCCCACCAGCAATGTACAAGAGTACCCTTTTCCCCACATCCTCGCCAGCACTTGTTGCTGTTTGACTTCCTAATGGCTGCCAATCTTACTGGAGTGAGATGGTATCTTAGGGTGGTTTTGATTTGCATTTCTCTGACTGCTAGAGATGGTGAGCATTTTTTCATATACTTGTTGATTGATTGTATGTCCTCCTCTGAGAAATTTCTGTTCAGGTCCTTGGCCCATTTGTTGATTGGGTTATTCATTATCTCATTGTCTAATTTTTTTAGTTCTTTGTATATTCTGGATATTAGGGCTCTGTCTGAAGTGTGAGGAGTAAAGATTTGTTCCCAGGACGTAGGCTCCCTATTTACCTCTCTTATTGTTTCTTTTGCTGAGAAAAAACTTTTTAGTTTGAGTAAGTCCCATTTGTTGATTCTAGTTATTAACTGTTGTGCTATGGGTGTCCTATTGAGGAATTTGGAGCCCGACCCCACAGTATGTAGATCATAGCCAACTTTTTCTTCTATCAGACGCCATGTCTCTGATTTGATATCAAGTTCCTTGATCCACTTTGAGTTAACTTTTGTGCATGGCGAGAGGAAGGGATTCAGTTTCATTTTGTTGCAAATGGATTTCCAGTTTTCCCAACACCATTTGTTGAAGATGCTATCCTTCTTCCATTGCATGCTTTTAGCCCCTTTATCGAATATAAGATAGTTGTAGTTTTGTGGATTGGTTTCTGTGTCCTCTATTCTGTACCATTGGTCCACCCGCCTGTTTTGGTACCAGTACCATGCTGTTTTTGTTACTATTGCTCTGTAGTATAGTTTGAAGTCTGGTATAGCTATACCGCCTGATTCACACTTCCTGCTTAGCATTGTTTTTGCTATTCTGGGTCTTTTATTTTTCCATATGAATTTCATGATTGCTTTCTCTATTTCTACAAGAAATGCCGTTGGGATTTTGATTGGCATTGCATTAAACCTATAGAGAACTTTTGGTAATATCGCCATTTTGATGATGTTACTTCTACCTACCCATGAACAGGGTATATTTTTCCATCTTCTAAGATCTTCTTCTATTTCTCTCTTTAGGGTTCTGTAGTTTTCATTGTATAAGTCTTTCACCTCTTTTGTTAGGTTGATTCCCAAGTATTTTATTTTTTTTGAGGATATTGTGAATGGGGTGGTTGTCCTCATTTCCATTTCAGAGGATTTGTCGCTGATATACAGGAATGCCTTTGATTTATGCGTGTTGATTTTATAGCCTGCCACTTTGCTGAATTCATTTATTAGCTCTAATAGTTTCTTTGTAGACTCTTTTGGGTCTGCTAGGTATAGAATCATGTCATCTGCAAATAGTGATAATTTGAGTTCTTCTTTTCCTATTTTTATGCCTTTAATTTCTTTCGTCTGTCTAATTGCTCTGGCCAGTGATTCGAGAACTATGTTGAACAGAAGTGGTGAGAGAGGGCATCCCTGTCTTGTTCCAGATTTTAGAGGGAATGCCTTCAGTTTTTCTCCATTCAGAATGATGCTAGCCTGAGGCTTGGCATAGATTGCTTTTACAATATTGAGGTATGTTCCTGTTATCCCTAGTTTTTCTAGAGTTTTGAACATAAAGGAATGCTGTACTTTGTCGAATGCTTTTTCCGCATCTATCGAGATGATCATATGGTTCTTATTTTTAAGCCTATTGATGTGGTGAATAACATTTATTGATTTCCGTATATTGAACCAGCCTTGCATCCCAGGGATAAATCCTACCTGATCATGGTGCACAATTTTTTTGATATGTTTTTGTATCCGGTTCGCCAGAAGTTTATTGAGGATTTTTGCATCTAGGTTCATTAGAGATATTGGTCTGTAGTTTTCTTTCTTTGAAGTGTCTTTGTCTGGTTTAGGAATCAGGGTGATGTTGGCCTCATAGAATGAATTTGGTAGTTCTCCCTCTTTTTCTATTTCCTGAAATAGCTTGAAAAGTATTGGTATTAGTTCCTCTTTAAAGGTTTTGTAAAACTCTGCTGTATACCCATCCGGTCCTGGGCTTTTCTTAGTTGGTAGTCTTTTGATGGTATCTTCTATTTCCTCAATTGATATTGGTCTGTTTAGGTTGTCAATATCCTCCTGACTCAATCTGGGCAAATCATATGACTTAAGAAATTTATCGATGCCTTCACTATCTTCTATTTTATTGGAGTATAAGGATTCAAAATAGTTTCTGATAATCTTCTGTATTTCTGAAGTGTCTGTTGTGATATTGCCTTTTTCATCCCGTATGCTGGTAATTTGAGTTCTCTCTCTTCTTCTCTTCGTTAGCGTGGCTAAGGGTCTGTCGATTTTATTTATTTTTTCAAAGAACCAACTTTTAGTTTTGTCAATTTTTTCAATTGTTTCTTTCGTTTCGATTTCATTAATTTCAGCTCTGATTTTAATTATTTCTTGTCTTCTACTTCTTTTGCTGTTGTTTTGCTCTTCTTTTTCTAGGATTTTGAGTTGAAGTATTAGATCATTTATTTGTTGGTTTTTTCTTTTTCTAAGGAATGAACTCCAAGCAATAAATTTTCCCCTTAGAACTGCTTTCAATGTGTCCCATAGATTCCGATATGTTGTGTCTGTGTTTTCATTTATCTCTAAGAATTTTTTAATTTCCTCCTTGATGTCTTCCATAACCCATTGATCATTCAGTAACCTATTGTTCATTCTCCAAGTGATGCATGATTTTTCCTTACTTCTTTTATCATTAATTTTCAATTTCATTCCATTATGGTCAGATAAGATGCATGGTATTATCTCTACTCCTTTATATTGTCTAAGAGTTGCCCTGTGACATAATATATGATCTATTTTTGAGAAGGATCCATGTGCTGCTGAGAAAAAAGTGTAACTGCTTGATGTTGGGTGGTATATTCTATATATGTCAATTAAGTCTAGGTTATTAATTGTGTTATTGAGCTCTACAGTTTCCTTATTCAACTTTTGTTTGGAAGATCTGTCCAGTGGTGAGAGAGGTGTGTTGAAGTCTCCCATGATTATTGTATGGTGGTCTATTAGACTCTTGAACTTGAGAAGAGTTTGTTTGATGAACATAGCTGCACCATTGTTTGGGGCATATATATTTATGATTGTTATGTCTTGTTGGTGTATGGTTCCCTTAAGAAGTATGTAGTGTCCCTCTTCATTCCTTTTGATTAACTTTGGCTTGACATCTATTTTATTTGATATGAGTATGGACACTCCTGCTTGTTTCCGAAGTCCATATGAGTGATATGATTTTTCCCGACCTTTCACCTTCAGTCTATGTATGTCTTTTCCTATCAAATGCGTCTCCTGAAGGCAGCATATTGTTGGGTCTTGTTTTGTGATCCATTCTACTAGCCTGTGTCTCTTAATTGGTGAGTTTAAGCCATTAACATTTAGGGTTATTATTGAGATATGGGTTGTTCTTCCAGCCATATTTGTTTATTTATGTTACTAAACATGGTTTGTTTTCCTCTTTGATTATTCCCCCCCCTTTACTGTACTACCTCCCGCTGTTGGTTTTCATTGATATTTTCCATTTCCTCTTCCTGTAATATTTTGCCAAGGATGTTTTGAAGAGATGGTTTTCTAGCTGCAAATTCTTTTAACTTTTGTTTATCATGGAAGGTTTTAATTTCATCTTCCATCCTGAAGCTTAATTTCGCGGGATACACAATTCTTGGTTGGAACCCCTTTTCTTTCAGTGTTTGAAATATGTTATTCCAGGATCTTCTAGCTTTGAGAGTCTGTGTTGAAAGATCAGCTGTTATCCTGATTGGTTTACCCCTAAATGTAATCTGCTTCCTTTCTCTTGTAGCTTTTAAAATTCTCTCCTTATTCTGTATGTTGGGCATCTTCATTATAATGTGTCTAGGTGTGGATCTCTTATGATTTTGCACATTCGGCGTCCTGTAGGCTTCTAGGATTTGGGATTCTGTCTCATTCTTCAAGTCTGGGAAGTTTTCTCGTATTATTTCGTTGAATAGATTGCTCATTCCTTTGGTATGGACCTCAGTACCTTCCTGTATCCCAATGACTCTTAAGTTTGGTCTCTTTATGTTATCCCATATTTCTTGAATGTTCTGCTCATGGTTTCTTAACAGCTTTGCTGAGCTGTCTATGTTCTTCTCCAGTTGAAATACTTTGTCTTCATTGTCTGATGTTCTATCTTCTAAGTGTTCTACTCTGCTGGTAGTATTCTCAATTGAGTTTTTAAGTTGGTTTATTGTTTCCTGCATTTCCAGGATTTCTGTTTGTTTGTTTTTTATAACCTCTATCTCCCTGTATAATTGATCTTTTGCTTCTTGGATTTGTTTATGTAATTGATTGTCAAAGTGGTCGAAGTGGTCTTTCATTGACTGATTTTGCTGTCTAATGTCTTCCTTGAGACTCCAGATCATCTGAAGCATGTATATCCTGAATTCTTTATCTGACATTCCATCTGCTGCAGAAATTACCTCTTCTAAAGTTGAGTTGACCTGCATTGCCTGTGGTCCTTTCTTTCCTTGTCTTTTCATATTGATCGCGTTTCTTTCTGCTTGGTGAAACTGTTGTGTTATTGATTCTTCCCCCTATATATTTATATTGCTCTTGTATAGCTGCAAAGTCTCCCTCGCAGGCTTTGGCGGTGGTTCTTCCCCTCCTCCAATTGAGGCAATGTGCCTACCACGCCGGGAGGCCGCTGTGCCTGTACTTTCGATGGGCCTGTTCTTTCGGTGGTCACAGGTCCGCCTACCTTGCAGGCGTGAGCAGTGGCTTTGCCCCTCCGCTGGCCACTAGGCCTGTTCTGTCTGTTGGTTGCAGGTCTGTCTACCTAAAAGGCGCTGGTGGCGGCTCTGCCCCTCCCCCAACTGGGGCGATGTATCTGGCGGGCCACTGGGCCTGTTTTGTCAGTGGTCACGGTTCCGCCTACCTCGCACGTGCGTGGAGCAGCTGTGTCCCTCCGAGAGTTGCTGGGCCTAACCTGCCAATGGGTGTCAAGTGCGCCTACCTTGCAGGCCCGGGGGTAGCTCTGCCGCTCCGCGGGTTGCTGGGCCTGATATGCTGGTGAGACGCAGGTTTGCCTACCTTGCAGGCGCCTGGCGGCTCTGCCCCTCCCCCAACCGGGGCGGGGCGATGTGTCTGGTCGTCCTCTGAGCCTGTTCTGTTGGTGGTCAGGGTACTGCCTACCTAGCAGGCTCGTGGGGCAGCTGTGCCCCTCCGCAGTTTGTTGGGCCTGACCTGCTGGTGTGTGGCAAGTGCGCCTTCCTTGCAGGCCCGGGGGTGGCTCTGCCGCTCCGCGGTTGCTGGGTCTGATCAGCTGGTGATTCGCAGGTCTGCGTAACTTGCAGGCGCCCGACGGCTCTGCCCCTCCCCCAACCTGAGCGATGTGTCTGGCAGTCCACTGGGCCTGTTTTGTCGGTGGTCACAGTTCTGCCTACCTTGCACACGCGTGGAGTAGCTGTTTCATTAGTGCCTGGGCACACTCTCCTTGTTTGCCTCCCTCAGGCCCTTAGTTTGTAGAGCTTGGGGCTGAGCACCCCCAGCAAACTTGCTTACCTTCTGGTAGCCACGCCCCCGTATCTGATGCAAGAGACCTCAGTTGTCAGCACCGGTGGGAGCTGTAGCCGTGAGTCCCATGCCAAGGCGAGTCGGTGCAAGAGACCTCAGTTGTCAGCACTGGTGGGAGCGGTAGCTGGGAGTCCCGCGCCGCGCGGTTCCCGCCGACTCCTGTGCCAGCACCGCCGCGGCTCCCACCGGCTCCCGCGCCGCTGCTGCGGCCCCCGCCGGTTCCGGCCGGCTCCCGTGCCGCTGCCCCGGCTGCCGCCGGCTCCCTCGCCGCAGCCCCAGCTCCCGCCGGCTCCCTCGCCGCAGCCGCCGCTGCCGTCGTCTCCCTCGCCGCAGCCGTCGGCTCCCTCGCCGAAGCCGCGGCTCCCGCCGGCTCCGTGCCGCCCTCGGTCTGGCTATTGCGCTTACAGGAGAGCTGGGAGGGGCCCTTAAGTTTTCCCCGCTGATCTATAGCTGAAAGAGCTGTGATCAGTCAAAAAAAAAAAAAAAAAACAGAGATGATGATGTCAGCTCTCCAAGATGGTGGCCGCTGGCTTCCTCTGTGGTCTGGCCGATGTGGAGAACCGAATTGGATGGCTTCCTTCCCCGTCTCAAGCCCAGAATTCAGCTCTGAGTACAGTATTTGCACAGCTGGCGGGAGCCTGCAGAATCCGTAGCACTGTATCTTTGCATTGTTGTCTTACCATCGTTTCCCAGCGAGCGCCGCAGACTCTGGCCGCAGGGCGATTTGCTGCATACGCAGCGTGACCCTCCGTGCAGACAAATCTCTCGGTTTGAGCTCCAGTAGCAGGTCCTTATGCAATGGAAATCCTTCCTCTAGGTTTCGGAGCACCCCAATTTTGCTGGAAATTCCTAACAAGCTAGCTTTTATCCATTCTACCTTGTCTTTTTCCTGCTCAGTGACGCAGTACACGGGAGTGCTGCACTCCTTTCGCAGCCATCCTTGAGTTTATCTTTTAACCTTATTTATGGTGACTTAATATATAATGGTCTATAGTTTTACATATTAAAAGACAACCACCTCTACCGTTATGGTTTTACCTTTGCTATTATGCCTAGAAAGTGCTTCTCCATACCAACAATACAAAAATATTTCCCCCTTGTTTTATGCCACTACTTTCATCTTTTTTATTTTCCGTATCTAAAATTTATCTTGACAAAATGAATTAGATAAGTATTCTGCTTTATATTTTTATATCTGGCTAGCTAGTTGTCTCAACTCTATTTATTAAATAATCTATCTCATCCCCAGTTATTTAAAATGCGTGCCTTTCTCTCATACCAATATCCATACACATTTGGTTCTAATTCTGGATTCTCTAGTCTATTCCACCAGTTTGCTTGTCTATTCCTGTGCCAGTGACATACTGTCTGGATTACTATAGTTTTGCAATTTATTTTAATATATTTTGTGATGCTTTTACCCATTGATTTTTTTTTTAACCCAAGAATTTCCAGGCTTAGTCTCACATGGTTGTTCCTCTAGATAAAGTTTAGAATTACTTCTTCAAATTTTCCAACCCAATTCCTACTACCCACTTCAAGTGCTCCAAATTTAAAAATTAATTTTAAACAATTTCCATCTTAGTTATTTTTTTTTCATCTAATAATGTGCCTCATATATTCACATTTGCATCCTCCACCCAAATTTAGTATCTAATGGGAAGAAAGAGCTGAACCCTTTATGTTCACATCTCAAGCTATTTACAAAGCACATCTTTTAGTTGCTAGATTTTTTCTCACCTGCTGTAAAAGTGTCTAGCAGTTGCAAAATAATATTAACACACTACTGCCATTATACTTGGAGTGTTTCCAGAGCTCTAAAACACCCGTCTCTATTATGGGGAGGCTGTAAATCATATACCATGTAAGACTTCTCCCTCTCAGAGGCTGGCTCCCCAGCCTCCACACCCAGTGCTGGAGAAATCAGGCCTCTCACTGCTGAGCACCCTCCACAGGATAACAAGGACTGGTGATAATCAGACCTGCCTTCACACATTTTAAGTGGCCATGAATCACCATCTCTACAAACCTGATTGGTGCCATCAAGAGTTCATGAATCATCCTTTACAGGACACAGGTCATGGCTTTGAAGTCACAACCCCATATTCTGGGCAAGGGTCCAACCAGGGAGCGGCAGAGGGATATGACAGTATTGTCAGTGCCCCTTCCAGAACTGTGAAGGAACTACCAGTTCCCTACGCTCCCCTCTCACCCCCCACCACCCTTGACTACCCAGCCAGAAATGCTGTCAACACTTAGCAAACACAAGCCATTGCTCTCCCCAGGACACAGCACCTCGGCAATAGTGCTCCAGATGCAGGTGACCAGAGAAACCTCAAATGCTCAATGTTTGCTGTTCTCATCCACAGTTAGCAAAACAGTGGTCTACAAGCTGGATTTGGCCCACAGATATGTTTTCTTTGGCCCTAACACTGTTGGAACCTTTTTTTTTTTGGTAACCAACATTTAACAATTTAGAGATTTCCTGTATTTTCTTTTAAAAACTGAAGTCTAGGCACAGGGCACCTGCATTCCTGCTTGGCACTTGAAGGGAGCCGAGTGACTCCACTGACAAGGCACTTTTGGCATTCTTAGGACCCTGAGATCTGGTTTTTCACCCCTGCCTGCAGCTCTTGCGTTCCCAGAATTATGGATTCAGGTCTAATTTAGAGGATAGTCAAGTCTCTGAGAGGGCAAAACATCTCAGGTCTTCACTCCCATATCAAATTCTTTATTAAAAGAGAAGAAAATCAAGTAGGAGGAAAAATACACAAAAACCAAGAAGCATCGAAATCTAGGCTGCGGTTTATTTTTCTAATGTTTGAGGAAATTTGACATAGAATCAAGCTGAGAAATATTTTGAGAAGAGAGTAGGTTGCTCATGCCAAGTTCTTTGGGTGGAGCCATATTGAGCCCTCATGAATGGATTTTTAAAACATATTCTGTTTTTAAAAGAAATAGTAAAACACCCAACATATACATACAAAGACACACACACACACACACACCACAAATAAATTACAAGTTTATTATTGTCAATATGTCTCATTCTTTAAAAAGCCACCTCTTTTTTATATTATATATACATTTTTAGTTGTAGATAGACACAATACCTTTATTTTATTTATTTTTATGAGGTGCTAAGGATTGAACTCAGTGTCTCACACATGCTAGGAAAGCACTCTACCACTGAGCTATAACTCCAGCCCAAAAGCCCCTCCTTATACAATGCCAGTGTCCTTTTTCTCACTTGGATCTTGAGAGTAGCAGGCCAGCATCACCTAAATTAGTTCCTCGAATCAAGAACTGCAGATGTGATGATTTTTCTCCCTTTTGTTTACTAGAAGTTTTTTGCTGAGACAAGCTTAGCTTTTGTCTCAAGACTTATTTCATTATTTTCATATATTATCTCCTTCTATCTTGGAATTAGAGAGGGTAAAGAAATTGCATCAATATACTTGGGTCAAATCCTGTTAGTGCAAGCAATAAACATTTAACTGCTTGACAAAATTATTTTGTTGAATAAAATAGATGGGTTAAATCAATTTGGGGACGACTCAACTGTAAAAAGACATTTTTGAAACTATTGAAATAAAATTGAGCATGTGGCGGGTACTAAATGATGTTGAGCAATTACTGTTAATTTTATTTGGTATAATAATAAGCATGAGTGCATGTGCGCTTCTGTAAATGATATTTTTAAAAAAGAAGCAAACATCAGGGGTTGCTGTCATATAAGATTCATAAATCTTGGAACTACAGTCTTTTTACAGTTGGAACAGACTAAATATACCTCAGTCCAGGCACGGGAAGGAGGTTTCAACTTACATGCCAACCCCAATTTAGTAGTGCTATCCCCAGAAGAAATTTTGATCCTGAAGACTCAAAGGAACAAAGACCATGAATGATGCAAGACAGGAGAATGGGGCTGTCTCTGCTACTGTTGGTCACCTGTAGAACCTCCAGTCTAGAGGAGGTTCAAGAAGCATACCTGTGGAGTCAACTCATTCCTTCTTTTTTTGGTGGGGGGAGGGTACTGGGAATTGAACTCAGAGGGGCACTTGACCACTGAGCCACATCCCCAGCCCTATTTTGTATTTTATTTAGAGACAGGGTCTCACTGAGTTGCTTAGCACCTCAATTTCCCTGAGGCTGGCTTTGAACTCACTATCCTCCTGCCTCAGCCTCCCAAGCTGCTGGTATTACAGGTGTGTGCCACCACGCCTAGCTCCTTCCTTCTTTACACAGCTATTATTTATCTTTTGACCTGAAATCTTATTTTCTGTAGCTTACAACCACATGACATATGACAGGTATATAGTTCCAGTTTAACTTATCAGCATAAAGTGAACTATTTAGGACACTTCTCCTGGCCTTTCCAAGTCTAAAACATCACCAATTTCTATAACTACTCCTCATATGGCAGAGTTCCTTTCCCATCTTGACCACTCACCATGGACAGGTGCCAATTTTTCTCTGTCCCTGTTAGTGTGTGGCATGGTAAGTCAGTCCTCTTAACATTGTGTTGTCAGAACATAATCCCAAGAATATTTTATTGAGTTCAAATATTGATTTTTCTGGGTCCCTGCATCCTAAAACTTTGAAATTCAGATGATATTCTCCACCTCAAGTTCAATTTGGTTAGCTGGATGGAGACTTCTAGAAATTTTCTAATTTCCAGCCCACATAGTAGGTCAATTTAAATGGATTTCTCAGAGTGTGCAATGGTCATCCCATGTTTCCAGGCTGTGGTACACCAGTAGCCAAAGAATCCACACAAAGAACCAGAGTGCTCCTCCTGATCCTCCTCTGTCTCCTCAAATCAATCTGTAGGCTTTTAATCCTTCAAGAATTCCCATCTTGGGGCTGGGGTTGTAGCTCAGTGGTAGAGTGCTCGCCTAGCATGTGCGAGGCCCTGGGTTCGATCCTCAGCACCACACAAAAATAAGTAAATAAAATAAAGGCATTGTGTCCAACTACACATAAAAAATAAATATTAAAAAAAAAAAAAAGAATTTCCATCTTACAACTTACACCAGAGGAACACTAAGCCAGATGCTTACTCTGTTCCACAATTAGTCCTTGAGGGGAGAAATAAAATGTAGGTCACCACAAGTTGACTCAACATAAGCAATAAAGTGGGATTAAGTCATTCACTCAATGTATAACAAAGACTAGGCTGGGCAATTGAGCAAATGAGAATAAATGAGATCATGATCATGTCATCAAGCATATTCGTTTCTCAGATGCAAAATATAGAAATAAATAACTAAAGGAGTGGAAAGTGATCAATGAAGTATGAAGAACTGTGGGAGTTGAGAGAAGAGGTAGATCTCTTTGGCTGGGTTGGGGAGGTAGCAGAGAAGTCAGCAGACAGAAATTGAAAATTAGGACACCTTCGCAGAAGGAGCAGTAGGTATGAAAGGGCAGGTGAAATTAGGACACAGAGAAGTAAGAAATGCACAAGAGAATAAAATGAATCTCAAAGGGTTGAGTAATTTGGTTTCATTGAAGCTTAGGTTCATGAATACCATTAGTGAGAAAGAAAGTGGGGGAAAACACAGAGGGCCAATTGAATGAAACTGATTTCTATTACCAGGATCAGCTAATCAAAGAGTGAATTACACCAAAGAACACATGCCCATCAAAACACACGGAGAGGTGGGACGGAAAAAAGAAAGGTGAAAAATTCAGACTCTGGGATAGAAATGAACAGCGAGGAGCTGGGGTACACTCAATGGTGAAGCACATACTTAACATGCATGTGGCCCTGGGTTCCATTTCCAGCACCAAAAAGAAAGAAGAGAATAGCAAGTGGGGAGTAAAGGAAGAAAAGCGAAAGGTGAGAAGCAAACACTGTCTTCCTAGGAACAGGAGGCTCTTCCACCGTATATTTCCTTTCCTTGACATTCAGGTGTATCAGTTCTCAGCCTCTCCTCCTCCCTCCTGGATTGCACTCCAGGCTTAGAGATCAGATCTTCAGGCGTCTCCCATCTCTCTAGGTCCTCTGCCAGCAATCACTTCCCTTGCGCCACCCACTCTACCCCAACCCCGGGGGAAAATGTTCAATCGGACTGATCCCCAAGGAACACTGGCAAAGAAGAGCATTGGGCCTAAGGAAGGCAGGCTTCCTTCAGCCATGCAGCTGCTCATGTATCATTTACTCCTCCTTCTTCCCACCTTTTCCTCCTGCCATACATTTAGTGGCATACAGATATACAGCAAATTCCTACTGTCCTTCAGGCCTCAGTTTACACAACACTCTGTCAGATCCTCATGATCAACCTACCCCCTCGCCTGACAAAGTGCCCTGGATTTTCACTGACAAAAATGTACCATAGATGCTGGGTGCAGTGGCGCATGCCTGTAATCCCAATGGCTCAGGAGGCTGAGGCAGGAGGATCGCAAGTTCAAAGCCAGCCTCAGCAAAAGCAAGGCGCGAGTCTGTCTCTAAATAAAATATAAAATAGGGCTGGGGAGGAGGCTCGGTGGTTGAGTGCCACCAAGTTCATTCCCAGTTTAAAAAAAAAAAAAAAAAAAGTGCCACAGAGTGATTTCTCATTTCCTGATTTCTCGGCTGTGCTATAAACTCCATGAGAGAAAGCACTATCAGACTGCTCTGTCTCTAGCACTTAGCATGGTCTCAACTTGGTAACTGTAGAATGGATAAGTCAACCCCATAGATAAGTAAGAGGCATCGTTTGAATTCCCTAGGATTATGTACGACCAAATATTGGTGGGGCACAGTTACATAATTTCAGCCATGTAGTCAGGTGTGGCCATATCACAGAGCTCTGGTGAATGGGGTCTGAGCAGAAGTGAAACATGCCACTTCCAAGCTGACCCATAAAAATCTTTCCACACTTCTCCTCACTTTTGTCCCTTCTGGCTCACTAAACTGGAGATGACCCCAACAGTGAACTTGGACTCTTACCTGGGCCCCCATGTAGAATAGTGGTCACCCCTCTAATCTGTTCCTAAGAGAACTAAACTCCCCATGTCATACACCCATCAGACATTCAGGAGTCTACATGTTAGAGCAGCTAACCTATCCAACTAATTCAGCAACACAGCTGGGTTAGAATTTAAGTTAATCTCTCCTAAACCTTTATCAGCCAGCAACTGTTCGTCACTTGCCCAAGGAGAAATAAAGGCCATTCAGGAGCCAGCACAACCTTTCTTGGTGTGTGACTGAACAAAAGTTCTGTTTGCTCATGATCATCAGGAAAAGGTAGTAACCTTGTCTTGGGCTTGCCTAAGCTTGGCCCACAGCCACCAAACAGGCTGGGCGGACTCCCGTGATGTCAGAAGACTGGACAGTGAACTCACTTGCCTGGCCTCCTCTCAAAAGTACAGGTCACACCTCGCAGGCTCTGGATCAGTGCCCAATTGTCTTCTCCAGTAGTCTGTCCCTGGCTCTATCTGTGCTTACCTTGCAAAAATGTCACAAAACATCCTCCCCTCCACCCCACTCCACCCCCTCCAAGCTGGGGAGAAACCCCTACAAGCCTTTTCAAAAAGTCACACCAACCTGCACCACCATGAAACAATGGCTGTGGCCACAGAACAAGACCTGCCTTCTGAATAAAGCATTCAGCAACCAGATAGAAATGCAACCTTCAACACCCTCTCTCTCTCCCTGGCAAAGCTCTGCTTACACTAAAGAGGCACTTGACCCTTTCTGTCATTTCCACTGAACACTAGAGACTTTAAAGAGAACTCTTCTCCGAGGTGGACTTGAGTATTTCAATAATTGAATTACATTAAGAGAATTAGTAGCATGTACCACACATAATTGCTTGTTTAACCTACCTCTAGGAAACTATTAAAAGAGTAAATTACTAACACTTTTTACCTTTCTTCATCACAGGTTGGCTTGTTTGTTTGAAAACCTTCCAGATGATCCACTGATTCTTAATCTTTTGGGGATCTCTTAAGAATCTGATAAAATACCTTGACCCTTTTCATAGAGAAATACACAAGGTGCACAAATGCACACACCTATTGTATACACTTTCAGAGGGAACACAGGATGCCTAGGCCAATCATTCCTCCCAGGTTTGTGAACCCTGTAGGGCAGAAACCAGTAAACGTTTTCTGTGGAGCTAGAAAGTAAAAAAAAATTTTTTTTTTGCAGGTTATGTATAGTCTGTCACAAAAACTCAGCTCAGTTGCTACCATGCAAAAACAAGGCACATGCCAACAGAACCTTATTTATGGACACTGAAATTTGAATTTCATATCATTTTTATGGGTCACAAAATATTACTCTTCTCTTGTCTTTTTTTTTTTAACTATTTAAAAAATGGAAACCTCATAGCTGGTGGCCTATATAAATGCATCCAGGTGAAGGAACACAGGTTGCCAAGCCCTGCTACGTGGACTCATCACCTTGGAAGAGAATATTACATGTTTAGTTGTACTGATGTCTCATTGAAGTTTATTTTCTTACATTATGAATGCATACAGCAAGCCACAAGAATGCAAGCCACAAGAGCATCAACGCTGTCACTAGTAGAAATTGAGGGCATTGCACAGATGATATTAGGATTAGGGTATATAACGCAAAATACTGACTATGCTCATCACTTTTGGGGGCAAGGTGCAATACTGAAGATTGGGCACTCAACCACTGAGCCACATCCCCAGTTCTTTGTTTATATTTTATTTAGAGACAGGGTCTCACTATGTTGCTTAGCACCTCAATTTCCTGAGGCTGGCTTTGAACTCACTATCCTCCTGCCTCAGTCTTCCAAGTCACTGGTATTACAGGCGTGTGCCACCATGTCCAGCTTCACTTTTTATGGGCATTATCAGGATCTGCTATATCTTGTTTTAAAGTGTTAATAAAGAAGTATATATGTTATATCAGAAATTTAATTTTTAATATTTTGATAACCATATCTCAGTATATTTCCTTCCTGAAATCTGTATTTTATTGGGTGGGCTTATAAAACAGTATTCTAAGAAAGCGTCCAGAGTTTTCACCATTTACTAAAGGACTTCGCAGTACAGAACAGGAGAAGAGCCTTGCCTGCCCAGGTGAAGCAGGCCTAAGCAACAAAACCCCAGCATCTCTTACCAGTGCGTTCACGTCTTCAGTTTTGTGTATGAGCATCCGTATCTCCTCTGGATCACCACTGAAGATTGCTTGGACGAGAGGCGGCTGTAAACACAAGGGAACAGGAATTAGAACTACAATTAATACACTGTATTGCATTCAGAGGCAGACCGTGAGAAGAAGATTTGCTCCAAGTTCATTAGACAATTATAATCAGCAGACAAAAATAAATAAGGTTCAGATCTACCCTCACTTGGAAGTCTAGTTGGAGAGATATTTACATAAAGAAATAACTATAATACAACCTGAAAGCTGTGACAGATAGCCACTCTTAACTCAGGGCTATGAACTAAAGTAAGTGTAACATGAAAATCACCTGTAGTTGAAATTGTCTTTGATAGGCCCTAACATTTCCAAATATATGATTTTGTGTTTCTAGTCCCCGTTATGGACTGAATTGTGCCCCCCCCACACACACACACAAATTCATATGTTGAAACCTTAATCCCCTCAGTGTAACTATATTTGGAGATAAGGCCTTTGGAAGACAATTAATGTGGTCATAAGGGTGGCGTCCTAATCCGATGGGACTGATGTCCTTATGAGAGGAGGAGAAGACACAGAGCTCCCAAGCTCTCTCTTAGCCTGCATACACAGGAATAGCCACAGAGGATACTGCAAGAAGGAATAAGGGCCTTGCCATCAACCAACCCTGCTAGCCCTTGATCTTGGACTTTCAGCATCCAGAACTGTAAGAAAATAGATGTGTGTTATTTAAGCCACCCAGTCTGTGAGCTGTTTCCCAAACAGACTAAGAGTCCTATCACTCTTCCACTTCTTAGTAGAAAATGTTCCTCAGAAGCCTTCAAACAATTCCATTCATCAAGGGTGTTAGTGGCCATGCTTCAGATCACCTGAGCTTTTTTTTTTTTTTTTTTTTTTGACAATTTTGTAAAACCCTTTAAATCTTTCCCAAATGCTTCCCATAGCTTTAGCCAACACGTACTGACTATTTTAAAAATGATTTACTCTACCATTTAAGTAGTATAGTGAGGGGTTAGAATGTCAGAGGGGCCATTACTGAGCTCTTATTAAACCCACCCATATAAAGAAGACCCCAATACATAGTAGAAGGATCCATCAAGTGTGATGGAAACACAGCTGAAAGAGCAACTAGCTTGGTGGGGTCAGGGGTGGGTAAGGACAAAACCAAATTCAGAAAAGCTTTGTGGAAGGCAACTTCATGAATGAGTTTGCACACAGGGGAGAAGGGGCTTCCAGGAGTGTGAGCAGATATGAAAAGGGGTGGACATAAAAAGAACCTGACACGTCAAAAACAGTCATCAACCTGGTGACTAGAGTGTGGGATGAAAGCAGAAAGTGGCCTTGGGAGGTATGGATGATAGGTTTACCCCACATGGTGAAAAATCCTATTCAGAGCCAGCTCTACCACTTCCAACCACACGCTGAGCCCAATTCCCATGGGTAATCTGGGACTGAGCCTGATTATTGCTGCCCAATTTCTCCATGGGTTTGTAATCAGGATCAAATGAGGTAATGTATGGGAAAACCTTCTGTAACCAAAGAATAAATGCTTTTGTTAAGAGATGTTTAATGATGCCAATATGGAATATTTGACCATTTCTTCTCAAACTTCAAAATCCTTGGCAATCACATACACATATGCCCACATACAAGCACATACATACATAAATTGCACATTTACCTACAACTTGGAAATATTTTAGTCCCAGTAGACAAGCAGATGATGGCAGTTTCCCAAAATTTGTCTTTCCATTAAGAATCAACCAAGATACTTACTATCTGGAGATTCTGATTTAATATATCTGGGGGATGGAGGGGACTAGATTTTTAATAAGTCACCATCTAATTTTTAGTAACTATTGCCAAACACTGACTTTGGGTAAAATATCATCATCTACCTTGACCTCTCCCCATGCTATTTGGGAGTCTGAGTCCTCATTATCCCCATAAACTTTCTTTTCTCTTTTTTAACCCTCCTGCTGCCTTTCTTACAGGTTTTGATGGTGTTTGTTGATAGTTTAGGGAACCAATATAAGCATTAACAGTAGCTATAGTAAGATTCCTTAAGGAAACACTACATGAAACATGTCACACTGCAGACGAATATTTCAACATGCCAGAAGTTTGTCCACAGGTTTCCCCTGTGTCATGAAAGCTACCAGAAAATGGACAGATGTATCCCTCCCACCCCCAAATGCTCTGTCAGGTCTACTATGTTTCCAAGGTATAGATATATTTTTCTCCAATTGCCAACAACTAAGTAGTAAGAAAGATGTCTTGAAAAGAATACTGGTTTTCTTCTGGTTCAGTTTAGCTGGTTGCTCTGTCCCAAAATAAGGAGGTCCTTCCACATTCTTGCTGACTACCTGCTGACCCAGCCTCCAGCTGAATCTCAATTATCTATTTCATAATTCTCTGCCATGCTCACAGTTAAATGCTCATATGTGCATTTCTGCCTTTTTGAACCTTAAAGAGAAAAATTGTAAAAACCAAACACCAACAACCATAGATGACACAGAAAAGCCAGGTGTGACAGGATTTCGGCGTTAAATCAACAGTGCTCACTCAACCCTTGAGAAAATAAGATTCTAAGGTGCAAACCTACCCCAGTCATTAATGCACCAGTCAGTCACTTTAAAGGAACACAGCAAAGTAAGCAAAGCCTATCCCTCAGGAGTGTAAGGAATGCAGACAGATATTCTGCTGCATTCACTAGGTCTTCATGCCTCTCAAGAAAGGCAAGCCTTTCAAGCTATGCCTGGAATGTCCCCAAGGAGAGGCACTCTGACACAGCTGCCAGAGAAGGTCACCAGAACAGTCCTTAAGAAGGGAGAGGTCTGTGGTGGAGTTTCCCAAATACCCCTGGGCACTGCTAAAAGCAGCTCTGTATCGTATTGTCAGTGTGCAAAATTCCCAGCATCCATTGGGAAGAGGCTGAGCTGTGGTAGTAACTTCTCCAGTGCTGCAGGCATATATATGCACTCAGATCCCGACAGCTGCACGTGTGTACACTGTACGCATACAGAGCTACACTTAGGCATATATGCAGAGAGATATGCTGATTTCCATTCAAACACTGCCTGCTCTCCAGGGCTCAAAGCCTTCTAGATGGACATCTATAGTCCAGCTGTACTATGTGACCATAGCAACATCTGCCTTTGCAAAAGTGAATACAAGCATCACACAACAGGATTCCAAACCAGAACTCCAAAATTCACACTTTGCTTAAATGAAAGCTGTATGTTTGCATGGATGTAATTCTTGAACTAAATTACTCTGGCTCATGAACAAACAGAAGTTTTTTAATATATTATGAGCTTTTCTCTTGATTTTCCCTGCTCTACACCCCAAATAAAACAGGCCCAGAGAACATTTTGGTGTTCTTTTTTGATGAAATTTTAATTCAATTCTGCTGTTTCATTTTTTCCCAGGTAAACACTAAATCTTAGAATAAATATTTGGAACATAATGCGTCTAAATAGTGTCTCATTAAATAATTTTAAGAAAGGGGAAATATTCTAATTACAATATTTTTATTCATAAGTTATTGAGGGCATATACTGTGCTGCCCTTCAATCTGATATCCATTATAGCTTTTATGTTAACCTTGATGAGGCTTAAAAGTAAAGCTTTACTTGCACATGAGCAGGGTGTTAATCCTTGGTATATAAAGCTATAATAGCCCCTCCCTGAAACTTATCCACAATTTCACTTTTGATGGGTTTCAGTTAATGGTACTCAACCACAGTCCAAAAATATTAAGTGAAGATTCTGGAAGTAAGTAATCTCATAACTTTTAAATTGTGTGCCATTGTGCATAACATCATGAAATCTTATGCCTGCCCCACCTGGGATATGAATCAACCTTTCGTCCAGTGTAGCCATTATGTATATACTACCTGCCCATAAATCATTTAGTGGCTGTCTTGATTTATCAAAGTGACTGTCAGAGAATCACAGAGCTCATGTTTAAGTATTTCTTACTTATTAATGGCCTTAGAGCATAATAATGACTCAGGTAATTTCATTAATTAATAATCTATAAATTAAACTTCACCATAAGTATGGATGTATAGAAAAAAACTTTATATAGAGAGAATTACTATCTGTGGTGTCAGACACCCCATGGAAGTCTTGGAATGTATCCCTCACCGAGTAGAGGGCTGTATTTTTTTAACAGTTTCCCACATTTCAGTTCTAGCATCTACATATAAGGATGCAGAATAGAGTACAAAGTTCAATAAACACTAAATCATAACAAGGATCACCTGAAAACAAATATTTTATTTTTTATTCTCATTCTTCAAAAATAAACTTGGAAAATATTTGCGTTCCAAAAATAAGACATTAAATCAAATGTGGCAAGGGAAAAAAAGGAAAATGTGAAGAGAGTTGGCAATTATTTTAGCTTCAATTACCAGAATTTTTTAGAAGACTTAGCAGCTATTAGCTTGGGATAATTACCGTATGCTGTGAATACTGATATGGTCTCTTGAGTAAATTCAGAAGGCAGAAGGATATTTCCTGAGCCTAGTTTCAAATGGCACAAGTGATATTTATTAGGATGGGACTAGTCCTTGTCTTTCCATATCACCAATAACCAGCACCCTCCCATCTCCCCCAGGAGTGTGGACAATGACTTCTAGAGGTGACTGACCACCAGGCTGATGAACACCTGACCTTCCAAGGATAGAAGTGAAGAACAAACAGAGAGGTCCTGGAATTTGACAGCCACTATACATTTTGTAGCTAACCTCGCTAACACCAGGAAGTGAAATCTTATCATCAGAACACCACTGTCTCTACCTGAATCCCTTTTATCTCATTCACTGCAATATTTTTTATTCTCATTCTCCAACAATAAACTTGGAAAATACTTACTTTCCAAAAATAAGACATTAAATCAAACGTGTACTAGTGAAACATTTAACTCTCAAACTTTGAAGTAGAGTTACAATTCCACTAGGGGGAGCAAGATGGTCATTTGTTACCTGGAGTTAAATGTTCAGGTTGTGTGATTAAGGCAAGTGAGGTAGTTGAAGGATCCACTTTATTTAAAGGATAAAAGAACTCAAGCTTCCAAGAAAGTAATAAGAAACATACATACACACCATGTGTATACAAAGAACAAATGAACAATAAAACAACCCAACTTTCCTATTGATCCCTGAGTGTCCAGGGCTTTAGGAAATAAGAACAAAGCTATCTACCCCGCACCCAGGTACTAAAGTTATCACTTCATCATTGCAAAACATTAAATAGCAAAACAATTCAATTACTCCCTCGATTCAACTGAAAATATGTTACTAATGGCATCAGACATGTCATTCGTTTAAGAATAAAACCACTGTGTGTTTTACAGAGTGAACTCCACTGGTTTAGATTATCCACTGCACCCTGCAATGAGGCTGTCTTTCCAACCCCCATCCCTACAAGGATTTCATAATAGATCACCAATCCGATTTTTGCTAAAATCGCTGTACAATACACTTCAATTTTTCTTTGTTAGAGCTGTATGTTCTTTACTAGCAATTAGTCTTTGAAAGATAAGCAATGCGTGAGGTCGTCACTGAGCATCAAGAACTACAGACTATGGTAATAAGTCCAGGAAGCATTCAGGAGATGCTCTATCGTTGCATTACAAATTCCTGCTTGTCTTTTTCTGATTAGGTAATTAAAAATTCCAAATCTGAAAGAAAACACCCTGCATTCTAATCAGGACTGGATGCTGGGAATCGATCAATAGCCAAAAGGTTTTTAAAAAATGATATTCTAAACATCTGCCCATATTTGAGCATTCTAAGATGGGAGCGATGTGGGAACATGCTATTAGTTAGTAGCTAATAGCTGATGCAGCACTATGCGGCCATATGAAGCCATTAGCTTACATGAACAAGCTGAAACACTTCATTAGGTAACAACTGGTTTTTGCATGAGGCAGCGCTTGCATTTTTCCAAAAGGGTAATAAAAATTTGTTCGAGTCACTAGATTTAATGGACAAAACTTGCTAACTCTATTCATGTGGGTCCTGCTGTGTGATCTGCTACAACTGCCATTAGGTACTTCCTAAGTATAGATTACTTTTTACTTGGGAAGAAGTTCACTCCATCACAGAAAGATAATGATGATCATAAAGTCAAAATCTGTTTAAGTATCATCAGAACTATATAAAATATACTAAGCCCTCGTAAACTTTTTTTTAATTAAGGAGTGAGGCAGGACTGTATGTTTGAAAATGTGTCTTATAGACAATGCTAAAGAAAGAGTAAATGTTTCTAATATTTCCAATTATTAATAAAAACAGAAAAAGCATAAATTCCAAGTGATGATATATATCCTCTAAGTAGCTACTTGTTAACTCTAAAACACGATGAAAAATGAAATGCATTTCATCAAAAAATGGAGAAAATTAATTTTTTTACCTAACCTTTTCCAAAAATGAGAATTACACACAGGCACTGAAAATGAAATGGCTATTTAAGGGCCAATTTCCCAGTTTGTGGAACATTCATATCCTTTGTTGCTCAGTCCTTATCTGAGATGTTCCTTGGCTATTTCTCTGCTCTATAATGTTGCTCATTAGCATCTTCACCTGGGGACAGCTACCATGAGATAAAATGAAGCCCAGGTATGTCAACTTTGCTACTAGTCACTCACAGGAAGTTAGTAAAAAGGAAACCAAGAAACAATAGTATCAGTTAAATTCAAATCTGGAGGTACTATTGATTTGTACTGACCTGTGATCTCTCTTTTTACCTAAGAACAGAGATCAGTGTTATGATTTCTAACTGACCTGGGATTCAATCCTAGCCATAGTTGCCTATCTACAAAACAAAGTTAAGATAGCCATTTTATGTGTTTAAGAAGTTGCACAACATATGCCATGTCCATGTCCCCATGTACGAGACCCGATGTCTAGAGTGCATTCAGTGGAAACAGTGGTTACTGCTGACTTTGAAGTAACGATCTCACAAGCCTTCACAGACAAGTGTTGATGTCCATCCTACAAAGAGAATAAATAAAGGATCTTGGAAGATTTTCTTAAAAATTACAAAACAAATAAATCATATTAGGATTATAATCCACTCAATACCATCTCTAAGGCAGAGGGGACCATCATACAAGAAGATTTTACAGGAAGGGGAACAAAAATCAAATGGATCCTTGTTTGGTCTTTGTCACACTGGGCAACGTCAAAGTCACACAGCTTCTCTGTACCAAATGTCAAACTGTGAAAGCAAATAATAACAACTCACTGTACATCATCTCTCTCTGGCTTATCAAAATGTGCCACACATTCATGCCTAGTTGATGGGATTTGAGACTGTAATTTTACTACTTAAGGTTATAAATGGTATAAACCTGTACAGTTATACCTTTCTTCGGTGATCTCCCGATGCTCACAAAGGAAACAAATTCCTTGTTTGGAGCTTTGAGGGGGTTGAATGATTTGCCTATTAGTGGCAAAGTTGAGACCAAGAACTTAGTTTTCCTAATTTTCCCAGTTCAGTACCTCAGCTCAATGCCATCTTTATAATAATATAATATAACATAATATCAGGAATTCAGCTTCAGTTTCAACATGCTTCCCTAGGGAGAAACACTGAAACCTGATGGCCCACAAGCATAAAAGTTACTATACACAGGACATACAGTCTCTCTCCACACTAAACAGTAGCTATATTTTTATTTTTCTCTATATGTTTCTCTCAAGAAAATAGCTAATTTTTTAGACAGTCTTACCCAAAGTCGGGAAACAAAGGGCTATGATCTTTCAAAGGGGGAGGGGGTGCCTCGGGTTGGGTTTGCATTATCAGAAAGATGGAAATGGTAGGCATTAAGCTAAACTTTGAAGAATTAGACTGTGGTGTAAATTTTTCACGTTGGGAAATAAATAGAACATGAGGTTAGAAAAGTAAGTAGCTGGCTTGGGGGAACACCATGCCAGCATAAGGCATTTTAACTTAATCTTCTGGACAAACAGGAACTAGGATCTTGAGCAAGAGAAAGGAATGGAGTTTTCTGCAAACATTCAGTCAGGCTATGGGGAGCACTGAGCCTTGGAGGAGGCTGGAGTTTGAGATGCAGTTAGAAGGCAGTGGCCACAATCCAAGGAAGGGCCTTTCTGATCTTCCTTTGTCACAGGCTCCCCAAGTCTACTTACAGGGACAGAGTGGAAACTACCGATACTGTTTTTTGGGTCTTTGATGCTGGCTCTCTTCCTAGATGCAAATTTGGCTCACTTTCCTTCACTCTTTATATATAGCCCAAAACTCCTGCCCCGGAGACACTAATGTTTCCAGGTGAAGTCGAGGTTATTTCCTCTAGTTCTGGAACACTTCCATTCCCCACCCACACACACAGAACCTCTGCAGATGGAAGCTCTGTTTAGCCAGAACTGTCACTTGATCACAGAATTTAAATCATCACATTTCAAACATAGGCCATACCCATAAAGAAAAACGCAAAGCAAAACAAGGCAGGCGCGCTTTGCCAAGATGCCATGTTTTCATCGGCATCTGCCGCCAACTCCTCACATCCTTTTCTCACTCCATCTCGTTTCAAATGGCTTGAGATCAACTCTAAACTTTAGCTGAGTTAATTAAATAGTGTTGGGGAGTTAACTTTTAAAGAAAGCCAATTTAAGCAAAAGCATGACAGATCTGAGAGGTTAGTTCATACAGAATATTTAAATCAACATAACTTAGGTGGAAAAAAAAGAACAACAATATGTCCTTCTACAACTGTTTCCTGTTTTGAAAAACTGTTAAATAGGGTTTTTACCCCCATCTTCATTTTGGTTACATTCTTTGTACAACTGTATCATATAGCACGATAAATTCATGTCGTTTCAAATATGAAAGATTATTTAATAATATGAATCAACAAGAAGATGATTTAATAATATGAATCAATAAAAGTATTTCTTGTGGAGAAAAAAAAAATCATATGGCCAGAAGATGATTTTCAGGATCGCAAGTGTATTCAGTATAATTTCTTTGCTGTTTGGATACAGAAAGTCATTTTCAGTTTTAGGATATAATACATGACTTTTTATTCTTACTTAATATGTGTATCCCTTGTCCCAAAAAGGACAACAATGCAAAGTGTTCCTTTAAAATATACAGCAGTATACCTATAATCCCAATAATCTGGGAGGCTGAGGAAGGAGGATCACAACTTCAAGGCCAGTCTCAGCAGTTTATCAAGGCCCTAAGCAGCTTAGTGAGACCCTGTCTCCAAAAAAAAAAAAAAGGTGGGGAGGTGGATCAGCGATTAAACCTTCCTGGGTTCAATCTCGAGTACCAAAAATAAATACATTAAAAATATAGCAGAAAATGGCCCATCACTGTAGCAAAATAAGTGGCAACTAACTGCTGTATTTAAGAGGCTCGGTACTACTATGAGAGATGAATGGGCCAGCTTAGTCATTAAGTCATTCATGATTCAGGAAAACTCCAAATTGAATTAGTCTAAAATTTGTTATAGCCTGGATTCTTTCAAAATACTAGCAAGTCACTTTCTACATAACCAAGACTTTACAAAGTCATGACAATTTCCCTTAACTCCTGCTTCTCTCTGTGTGTGTATGTGTAAGCGTGTACGCGTGCGTGCGTGCGTGCATGCATGTGTGTCTTTGAATTCCATGTGCATTTTTTGGAAAGGGAGAGAGCAGTTTAACTCACCCATGTCTGCACAGGTAGGGGACTAAGGACATATGCAAACTGAGGCTCCTCCCTCACCTTGACTGTCCTGACCACTTGCAAGTCTATGGCAGCGAGTTGACCAGGATCTGGATTGGTATCTACCTGAGATGAGTGAAGGGTCCCCTGCTGTCCACAAAACCAGGAAAATCAAAAGGAATGCAAATCTCTTTAGAGATTGTCCTCTGTGCACTCTTCCAGGAAGCATCTTTCATTTTCCCACCCAAAATCATAGCAAGGTGACAGATGCCAAAGGGAAATGATAAGACAGCAGGAAGAGAGAGGAGCCTAAGAGACTGAAAAACATTTGATAATATAAAATGGAAAATCTTACCCCAAAAGGCCAGTCATATCATATTTCCTTGCAGAGCCACCAACCAAGTTTATATTTCCTTTATTTTTCTACATGCTGCCAACCCAACAAGAGATGAAAGATACTTTTTCTAAAAATTATTCTGGCACATTTCAGATGACCACGTTCAGCTCAGTTCAACAGAGTCATTACACATAAGAAATTTACTAAGTATAAGAAATTTATCGCTGAGATGTCATAGTCAATCTTTCCCTTGATAGAGTGACCAAGATATAACAGGAAGTGTACAAGTAGACACAGTTTGAACATAAAGCAATATACCACACGAGAAGTACCTGAAAAAGGGAGAGAAATTGTCTCCGGCCTCCTGAACCATGCAATCTTTGAAATGAAAACGGGAGAGAGTAAACATGCACAGGGAACAGCTTTGTTTGAATGGAGCATGAGAAACAGGAGGCAGGCTAAGAAGTAGACAAGGATCAGATCATAGAAGGCCTTGAGTGACAAGCTAATAAACTCAGACTCTCTTCTGTAGGACTGAGGGATATTTTTTGAGCATAGGAGTGACTTGAGAGTTGTGCTTTAGAACCATCACTTTGGAAATGCATTGTATGATGAACTAGAGGGGAAAACTGGTGGCAAAACAAGTAAGGATACTACAGCAGCAGTCTAAGCAAATGGCTCTGGGGATGGGGTATCCTTTGAATGTGCAAGGATTCAAAGGATAGGGTGACCAACAGGCAGATCTGAAAGGTAAATGAACTATCTCCACCTTTCCAGTAGCAAGGCCTAGCCCACTTGGTATGACTGCACACAAGCAGGAAGCCTTTCGTAGAGGACCTCTGCAGGAAGCAGGTCTCTCTCAAGCAGCCTGCCCCAACCATCAGCAAGGGAGCCCCGGAAGTCCTGCAGCATGGGCTGTCTTTACTGTTCCACGGTGCAAGCTTACTGTGTTCTGTTCAGCTCTAGACCGGAAGTTCCTGGGGCTCTGAAGTCAGTTAGCATCCTCCCTCTGTACAACCTGCTACTTCTCTCCCCACCCCACCACAGAAACCACAGCCCTGGGGCTTTCAGTTTCGGTGCCACATTCTCAGTCTAGGTTTGGGTAAGAAGAAAAGTTTATCCTCATGTCAGAAGAAAGGAAAAACACAACTCCGTGTCCTGAGCTGGAGGAACAGCACAAAACCAGGGTACCTAACCCAAGTATATTGTTATCTCTTTTTCTTACTATTTGATTCACCAACTAAAATTTAGTCAGAGGACAAAACTCATTTTTTTCTCAATCATGCAGTTTCTTTGTTTTTTTTTTTTCCATTTAAGAACAATTTTTATTTGTTCTTTTTAGTTATACACGAGAGTAGAATGTTTTTGACATATTAAACATACATGGAGTAGAAGAAGTTTCTCACTGTTGTGACTGTACATGGTGTGGAGTTAAACTGGTTGTGTATTCATATACGAGCATAAGAAAGTTATGTCTGATTCATTCTACTGTCTTTCCCATTCTCAGCCCCGTCCCTTCCCTCCATTACCCCCTGTCCAATCTGGTGAGCCTCCACTTCTCCCTCCCACCTAGAGTGAGCCAGCATCTTCATATCAGAGAGAACATTAGCCTTTGGTTTGGGGGATTGGCTAATTTCACTTAGCATGATAGTCTCCACTTCCATCCATTTACCGGCAAATGCCATAATTTCATTCTTCTTTATGGCTAAGTAATATTCAGTTAAAATACGTACCACAATCATGAAGTTTCAAAAATAGGAGGAAACAAGATGGAAAAGAGACTGTAAAAAACATCAAAACCCCTATGCATTTTCTCTTTGTCTATGTTTGCTAGGTTTTAATCTTAATAGTTTTCCTTAGTAGTTATATGGCAACAGTACAAATACAGGTAAGAGAAAAACTGAATAACTTTTTCCATCATCAATGTTAACAGGTCAATGTGTATCTTTTGACAGCTTTCCCTATGTTCCTGTTGTATGTAAAAAATAGATAACAGATATGTGAGATTATCATAATTGTTTCACAAAAAAAAATGGATTTTAGTATTACTATTTCCTTCTCTTGAAATTTTAAGAATAATTTCTCTATTCTTTCAATTAGCAATACTACTAATAATAAAATATTGAGGACATCCTCCAGATAGGTCAGTTATGGGATTAGCTCATTTCTTTTTATAATGTGGATACATCAAAACATATTCAATTACCCCCCTTTGGATAGGCACTCAGTTTATTTCTAGTTTGTTTCCCCAAAACAAGTCTCTACAAGTACCTTTCCTGGCCACACACTGCACAAAGAAATACTACCAGAGCTGAAGGCATTTGCTGAGTATCTAAAATATGCTATTTCTATGAAATATACAAAAGAAGTGTGTGACATAGTCCCTTCCTCCAAAAGTGCCAGATATAGCTGGGGAAATAACCCTATCACACACAGAACAATTACACTATGTTAGTTAGGACTGACTTGAGCTCCTCAGACCTGCTGCAAATGGATATCCAGTCTTCCTTCTGCCCAGTGATGGACTGCAGAGAGAGGTCCCCTTAGCCCAAAATTCCAGGAGCCTTCTTTGCCTTAGAGAAGGGGGGACAAGAAGAGCTAAGAAGCCAGAGCAGTGTTGGGGGAAGAGGCAAGACTCGAATGTGTAGGAATGGCTTAGACCTTTGAAGAAAAATAAAGCTGTATTTTGGGATAACACGTGAACCAGGGCATTAGATATATACATGTTCAGGAAGAGAGGCAGTAAGTGGTCCCTCCTCCAAGTCACTGCAATTCCAAACCATCTTCTCCTAGTCCTCTCAGCACTACCCAACCTTTCAAAAACCTGAAAGAATCCCAAGCTTAGCCTCCACAAAGCATCACACTAACCACGACTTAGAATGCACTACTTCCAACCAGCATAAGCTTGAAAGCACCTCCAAATCTCTTCCTTCCTATCTTTCCCATGCCCCACTCACCCTGAGCACACATGTGCATGCACACATACACACACACACACACACACACACACACACACACACACACTCCACCTTGTTGTGTGCCCTTCAAACAATAGCAGTCATTTAGGCTGTTCCTGTCCATCTGGAAAATAACATGAAAAACATGAGAGAAAGTAATATCAAAGTTTAACTGATGGCAGTTTTACCCCAAACTGAGTTCTTCTGACAAACAAAACCTTTGTGAAAATACTGACGCTGATAGCCACTATAGTGCTGGTTTTCCCCTCCATATTACAATCACATGTCTGTGACATACCCAAATGCATTTTAAATACAAAATATACTTATTAACATGTTTTAAATTTTGTCATATTTTTTGGTAAATATGATTTGAGGGCTCAGTGTATGTGCCAAGCATATATTATGCCTTGATACTGCACATAAGTATCTCCACGAGAAAGGTCTGCAAATGAAATATGCGTCAGTAAATTAAGGTGCTTTTTATTTCAGAGATGAGGGGGCACCACAGAGAAGTCTATGATTAGCTCTTTTTCACTGCCCCTCCCAGTCTAAGATTAGCTTTCAACATATTTTTCAAACATTAGGAAAACAAGATTCACTCCCAGGATGTTAACTTGAATGCCAAGTTTGAAGATTTCATTTTGACAATCATATTGCAGAAAATAAGGGCTTTTAATAAGAAGAGTGAATTATTGAATTTAAACAAAATTTGATTTGCTGTGTTCTTCCATTATGTGTTAGGGGAAAAAACAATAGTGCTTTGACCTCTGTTGCACTAGCCCAGTCACATAGGGCTGAGGTCTGAAACACAATATTGAAAAGGGAGGGTCCTACAGTCCACTGTAGCCCCGAAACTGAGATTGGCTCCTCACTTGGTGATTCCACATCCTTCTCCTCACACATATTCTGACATTGGCTCTAAATGCTATAAACACCACATTAGTGTCTTTGCATGTTAAATCTAGATTTGGGGATCTGCACTACACCCTGATATCAAAACTCAGAAATTGTTACTTTGTCAGTGCACAAAATAATCATGGTTCTTTTGAGATCATGGTCCCTTTGAGATCATGGTCCCATTGTTCTGAGTAAGGAAGACTTTTGGCTGCCCTTCCTGTGCCAAGGGACAGAACTAGGCTTGGCCAAAGGCAGTAAAACCAAGGTCTCATGAGAGAGAAGCAGCCTGCCGTGATGTGTCAAGGCCTGCTCTCTTTCAGGGCACTCTGAGGACATTTGGCGTTATGAGACTATATTCTGCCTCTTGAATCATGACCCATCAAGAATATCGAAACAAGGCCACCAAGGGAAGTGGAAAGAAATTACCCGAAGAGCCAGGAGACCTGAGTCTGAGCTAACCTTGATCACTAGGCATTATAAAACCGAGGGCAAGTCACCCAGGCAACAGGAACTTCTATTTCCTCAACAGAAAAGGTGGGTTCAACTCCCCAAGAAGAGGTAGAAGATTAGATTTTATGAGGGGGGAAAAATCCACCAATAGAATTAGGTGATAGTAAGTTCATTTTGCCAGAACAGCTGGACCACTGAACATGTCACTCACAGCAGGGAAAAAGGCAGGACCAACCTGCTCATGGCTGGCCAGAGTGGTGGCTCAAAGTGGGTCAGCTGTATACTGTTCTAAAAGGCCTGACTTAGTGCAGAAGAAATCCGGTTCATAGTTCTGGACTGGAATGCATATCAGAATCACCCAGGAAAACAGTTCCCAGCCCAGTGAGCCTAATGTAATAAGTCTGGGATGAAGATTTAGCCCAAGCACTTGACAAGGCTTCCCAAGTCCCTCATGTGTACTCCACTCTGCACACATGTAACACTGAAATTGTGCCTTGATAACAACATCTTAGAAATGGTACATTTTTTACCCCAAGTGCCACTTCTGAAAAACTGTCTTACAGAAATAATGAAATAGTCATACATTTTTTGTTTAATATTGTTCATAATAGCATTATTCATGACAGCAGAAAAGTAAAAGCAACCAATGTCAAAACTAGGAAATTCTTAAATAAGTTAGAACACATAAACCCAAAAAGACACATTCAATGGTCAATATAAAAAGATAGGGCATCATTAGTCAGTATAGAAGGCAAATCAAACCCACAGTGAGCTATCTCTTCACATGTACTATATGGCTAAAATAAAAGAAACAAACAACGAAAAAGAAATGTTGGTGACGATGTGAGGAAATTGGAAGATTATTGATTGGGATGAAAAAATGGTGAAGCTGCAGTGGAAATAAGTTTGATGGTTCCTCGGTAAGTTAAATATAGAGTTACTGTAAGACTCAGAAATTCCACTCCTAGGTATATACCCCGAAGAACTGAAAATGGGTGTTTAAACAGAAACTTATACACAAATGTTTATAGCACCTCTATTCACAGTAGCCAAAAGGTGGAAACAACCCAAATGGCATCAACTGATAAATGGACATATAAAATGCATTACAACTACACCATGGGGTATGATTCAGCCATGAAAGGAAATCATGTGTATTGATGGATGCTGCAACATGGATGAACCTTGAAAACATTACACTAAGAAGCCAGACACAAAAGGCTACATGTTATATGATTCCATTTATATGAAATATTCAAAGTAGGCAAATCCTCAGAGACCTAAAGCAGATCAGTGGCTGCCCAGGGATGGGAGGAGGAGGGAAGGGAGGTGACTGCTCAGTGAACACAGGATTTCCTTTGGGGATGAGGGAAGTTGTAGAACTAGGCAGTGGTAGCTGCCCAACATTGTGAATGTACTAAATGCCACCAAGCTCTACACGTGTGTTTTTGCAAAAAATAAAAATAAAAAAAAAATCAGTATATAAAGAATAATATTTTAGCTATGAAAAATTAAGAAAATTTTATGAGCTATGGAAAACATGGAAGAAAAGCATTTATGAAACTTACTTACAGTATGATCCCAGCTTCCTCATATAACAATACACACAGCACAAGCAGACTAGAAGGAAATTTATTAAAATGCAAAACAGGGTTATTAGAAGGTACATTTTCTGAGTTTTATTCTTCTTTGATTTCCCAAAATATTGTTTATGGTTAAATTATTACCAAATATAATTTTTGCAATATAAAAGGAAACAACTTTTTTTAAAAGATAGGACCATGGGACACTTCAGGAAAAGATAACAAGAACAATGAAGCATCTAAAACGGGCCACACTGTGGCTCAGGTGGTGAGGGCTAGACCGTGCTCTGGAGTGGTTAGCTGCAGCAATCTGGAGCGTGTGTTAAGCTGAGCTAAGCTGAAATTGTGGTTCCAAATCTTTTGAGTTTTCAGGAGAGACCAGAGCCTCAGACATTTCAGTGAAATGCCCCGACTTTAAAAATGTTGGCAATTCATTCAATATTTTTCAAATACCACAGGCCAAACAAAATACATCTTTAGACCGGATATAGCCCACAGACGCCAGTTGGTAAATTCTAGTTTATAGGAACAGGAATGTTTAGCCTGGAAAAGAAAAACTTTTGAAAAAAACAGAGTAGTAACTTCAAATATCAGAAAAATCATTATGGCTATGTGGTGGGAGGGGTGGTGTTGGAATCAATCAATCTAAAGAAGAGAACCCAACCTAAAGCCTGGGTATTATCAGAAAAGCAGAATTGGATACTGTTACTAGAGCAGCTGTCCAGCTGTAAAGATGTAGTGGCCTAGGGTCCCTGAAGTGTTCCAATAAAGTCTACATAACCCAGATACTTGTGTTGGGTCAGAAGTTGGACTAGGTCAAAGGCTTCCAATTATGGCTGAGTATCAGAAACTTAAAAAAAAAAAAAAAAAAACTCACAGATTCCTGAATTTCATCCCAGAACCACAGGGTGAGGTCCAGGAGTATGTGTTTTTAAAACATATCTGTCAGGCTGCCTGACAGATGGTTTAGAAACACAGCACTTAATCTCAGATGCTGTCACTACAATTTGATTGTTCTGATCCACAGTTGCACCTATCTGGCAGGTAAGGAAGGCAGGAAGAGACTGAGGAGAAACAACGTCCTGGACTTCTTCCTGCCTGGAGCGGCGGCCCTGTGCTTTCCCCAGGTCACCTCACTGTGCTTTCCACAATTGAGTGGGGTGGAAGTAAAGCCCTCCACCCCATTTCCCTGGCAGAGAAACTAAGACTTGAGGAGTTTGAGGACGACCCAAGGTCACTGCCTATCTGCCACGCCAGTTCACCCACATCCCATTGTGCTCTTCTCACTCATTCAACAAGCACCTCTCCAGAGCCTTGATAGGCCAGGCACTGCATCAGGCAGAGAGGATCAGCAACCACTAAGACAGTCCCCCCCCCCCCCAGTAGTCTGGAGAGGAAGCAAAAAGAGTCAGCAATGACATCTCAGTGGGAACTAGATGGGGTAGGGGAACTGGATGGGGTGGGGTCTCACAGGAGGGGCACCCAGTCCAAGCTTGTGTCATTAGGGAAAACTTCTGGAAGCAGCCGACATTAAGCTGAGGCCCTAAGGTGACAGGAAAAGAGGGACTTCAAGCTAACGGTGCAACATCTACACAGACCCAGAGGTCAGAGCGATCCTAGCACATTTGGAGAAATGCAAGCAGGTCAGGGTGGCTGGAGCACAGGATGTCAGGAGAGAAATGGCAAGATCAGAGGCTGGCCAGGAAGACAGACCAGAGCCCAAGACCTCTTGTGCCATGCTATGACTTTGTCATTTTTCCTTAAAGAGAAGGAAAGCAGGTAAGACTTAACCCGAGGGAGTGACACATTCAGACTCACATTTGAACAGACTAGTTGCAGAGTCAAGAATGGATTGGCAAAACACATTGGTTGATTATGTTGTCGATAATGTAACAGGGAAGCCATGTCATGGGCTGGCTCCTCCATTATCAATTCTCACAGAATCATGTGTAAGAAGCACATGAGGGAAATGTGAAAAGCCATATCATAAAGCATTGACTACTTCTCAGAATTATGTTCCTGGTATTCACGTATGAGAACGTAAATCAGGCTGTCTGATCTCGGTGTATCATTCATTGAAAGTAAGCACTGACCTACATTTTCATTCATCATGCCTTGAATAGAAATGATTGACTTCAAAAATAGGGATGGGAAATTGAAGTAGTAAATTAGAAAAGTTACTACAAGCTTATTAGTGTGGCCTCACACTAAATCAATTGAAAACTCTTCTGGCTTCACTCAGGCTACTGGCAAAGTGCTATGAGAACAAGCCTGGATTTACCCAAAACTGACCACAGAGCAAGCAACCAGAAAATCATGGCTCAGAACAAGGTGACAGGTTGAAAACTGCACTATCCACTTCCATTCAGGTCTTAATCCCTGCTCACCGGTGAGGCCAGGATGTTCTTACCAGAGTCCTGGTTTAAGTCACAGCCATGCATTCTTTTCATTCCTTTCCTCCATCCCAGTGGAAAAATGACCCTCCATCCAACAGCTGTGTCTGAGACAGCACATTAAGCGGCTTCTCTCTCAGAGGTGACTGTTATTTTTTGACTCTTCTGATTGTTCCTCATTCCAGCATCTCAGAGGCCAGCAACAGAAAAAATGGCTAGAAAATGAAAACAATCCCCTCTTCTTTCCATTTTCACTTGACATTCTACTCTTCCAACACTGGCTCGGGTAATTACCACTGATCTGAGATCAACCCTTTCCTCGTTTCTTCCTTGGCCATGGTGAGCTGTCAGGGATCTGTTGCAGTCCTTTCCTCAGGCCACCAGGGACAGGGGGCATACACCAGAGGTAGGCAGCACTAGTCAAAATTTGCTTTCTCAAAAATATTATAGAAAGAAAGAAATCAATTTTTGAGGTCCATAAAAGAGTATCAAGATTTGGACCATTTGAAGAAACTACTCAGAACATCTTGTCTTTTCCTCTCTGAAAAGCTGTGAGTATTCGCACCACAGGCAAGAAATGAATTGTTCCAGCCCGGCTAAGTCATCTACCAGGTCAACCATACGGTTGAATAATCCTAACCTTGACAATCAGCAAATCAAAGAAAAACAGAAATGAAGACGCTAACAAGTTCTAAAGAACCAGCCTCCAATAGGATCAGCTTTTTCAAAATGTATCAGATTCCTGAAAGTAGAGTTCTAAACTCCCCCACTCCTTTGTACAGCAAGGACAGAAGAAGAGATGACAAATGACAATGATATTATGTTCCTTCCTGGTACTGTGTTACTGGCCTTACAACAGTCCTGGATAGTATTGTTGAACTTTGAAAATTTGCATTCCTCAAACCAGCGACATATATTTTTCACTCTGGATACTTCAAGAGATGTTTGGGATTTGCAAAGTATTTCAGATGTCTTCTAAGTAACTCCCCAGAAGACCCTCAAGATCAAAGTGGGGCCTGAGCCTTCCACTGGTGCCCTGGTAGAGAATTCTTGGCACTGATGACAACTCCCACACACCCCAAAGTCCAGCACCAAGTGGAGGCCTGAGAAAGGACTAGATGGATGGTTTCTCCTTAGTTTACAGAAAGCCTTCGCTTATCCACACCACCTTTCCCTGTACTCCAGGAGAGGAATGGGGATTTAAAAAAAAAAAAAAAAAAAAACTTCCAGAAGGAACTGTGAGCCCTTCAACTTTTAATATCCAAAGATTAGTTCCATTTCCCAATGGGAGAGGTGAGTGGGCAAAACTAAGCCATGCCACATATCGGGCACCTTATTTTTCAAGACTAGCTTTCATTTAATGCTTTCAGATAGGTGCTAATGGTAACCTTGGAGAATAATAAGCCAAAGCCCCATGTGAGTGACCCATTTTCTCTGGGCTGTTTGCCTCTCTCAGAACGCAGTGTGATTCATCCATTAGGCTATCTGAAAAATAGGCATTTAGAATAAAGGCAAAGCAGGGATAACAGCCACTACTATCGGAGGCAGCTCTTTGTGCTGTTCAAGCGATTCATGAATGCAATTCATTTCCTTGCCTGTGGTGAACATGCTAGCTTTTCAGAGAGGAAAAGTCAAGATGTTCTGAGTAGTTTCTTCAAATGGTCCAAATCTTGATACTCTTTATGGACCTCAAGGTCCCCAACTCTGACCACATAAAAATTCTTATTTATGTGAACAGACTCCAAAAAGAGGATAAATAGGAAATCTAGAGATAACCAAAGAAAACAAGTTTTAGTTGGTGTCATGCTTCAGCCCTGCTAGGTCATCTACCAGGTCAACTTAGCTTGAAAACAAAACACCTTCTTGGATTCTCCAACTGCTCTCAAGTGGAAGAGCAAATGAACAGAGAAGTGGTGGAATGATGGAGGGGTGGGGGAGCGGGTACTGCAAAGTTGGAGACACGCATAACAAATATGTAGTTGGAGTTGCCATCTCCCTTCCTGAGTAGCAGACATCACCAAAAAGCCCAGTGCTTCAATTTCAAGTAGACATAATCTCAGAATCTTTTTCAACCCTCAAGTACAGCAGGCAACCATTACCAACCAACAAGAGTTGACCTGTTTGCAATTCCAGTGTAAGAGAGATCTGGATGATCCATCCATTATCTACAAAAATGAAAAGTTGGTTGATTGGTCTTTTATTTAACAACTCCATTTTCCTCTAAGAACTATTGATGTTTATGGAAATTGCCATGAAGAGTTAGAAAGGGTTTAGTGCTAAAACACATTGCTTCCAATTTCTATAATACGGACAGACAAGCAGCTGCCCACACACCTAGTCAGGGTTGCCTTATGAATCAGGAGAACAAGGAATTAGGGCAAGCAATTAGTCCAGGAGGAAATGTAGACATGGCTGCACAAGAACATAAGGGTTGCTGGGCAGAGTGGTACTTAGAGACCTCACTTGAGAGAGCACGGGCAAAGCAAGAAACAGCTCAAAGACTGTGGGGATCCGCTGCTGTGACCTAAGAGACTTCTCTTAACAGAAATTCCCAAGTCAAAATTTCCCATGTTGTAATCACCTCTTAGCAAAATAGAAGATTATCATTCACTCACACCTTATGGGAAATTCATGTGTTTCATTTTTTAGGTTTTTTTTTTTCCCCCTTGAGTCCTAAAGGAAGATCAGCAGCAAGCAGAAGCTGGGTGTTGTTACTAGAGATTAATGTGGTTGGGCCTCTAAAGGGCTGGTCTGGATCCAACACTGGGTGTGGAGATGTAGAATAATTCTGAAGAGCATTTATTGAGTGACTACTATATGCCAAGCACTTCTATACATCATATAGCTTCCTCCTCACCATTAGCTGTGAGTTGTTACTCACATCTGCCTTTTACAGATGAGGAAATAAATCCATGCTCAAGAACGTAAGTAACCCTCTGGTGTCACAGAGCTACAAGGAGTTAGGCCAGATCCACTCCAAGATTTCTCTGGCTCCAAAGCATGTTCTGTCCCTATCTAGTGAGCTGGACCCTCCAGAAAGTCATCCAAGACACACTCACCACACTCAGAAAATGTTCCTTAAGTCTGATGCCTGTCTTACAGCATCACCTCCTTCCAGAGATGACAAAGAAAGCAAAAACTGTCCTTTTGCAAAGACTACCCTTACAAGAAAAGGATTCCCCCCCACACACACACACACACCTGTTGGAACATCTTGCCTTGGAGAGATTAGATGGCCCAGAGCTATGGACTGGAATGGCATGTGTCAGCCTGCTCGGCTCAGATGTCATTCCTCCCTCATGGAGAGAGGCAGCTTCTAAGTTCAGCTTCAGCTCACAAACTGAAGCTGAGCACGGAGAATGGAAGGCTGAAGGACACACATCCTCCCTTAGCCTTTGATGGAGCAGTAAGTGTGCAGGGCAGAATCTGTCCTGTTGTAGGAGCAGTGGGCCTATAGCTATACCTGCCCTATAGCTACACCAGCAGGGGTGTTCACAGACACCCCCTCAAGGTGATGTAGACTCTGTGGTGTCCCTGTGTGCTGAGAGAGGGTAACAGCTGGGTAGACCCCGTGTCCCTTCTCTAAGTATATTCCTCACACGCTGTGCCATGAAGCCAGTTGCAGCTGTTCTCAAGTGCCTTGGCCCGGCACCCTCAATATTCAGAGGGACTGATCTGCCCTTTGGTAGGCCTTCCTTGTACTGAGTCATCTCCTGCTTTCTATCAGGCACATTCCTCTTACCCGAGTTATGACTTATAAAGATCCACAGGTTAAGAACAAGAGAGCCAAAGGAACACCTACCAGGAGGGACCCAATCACTGTGCCCTCCTTTCCACATTTGCGACCAACACACTAGCAAAGAGGGGTTAGTAATTAAAAGTGAACAGGAATTTCTCTCTCTCTCTCTCTCTCTCTCTCTCTCGCATCACACACACACACACACACACACACACACACACAACCACCACTCTCAAGACCAAAAGACCATAATCCTGAGGGGTAGATATTATAAATATCTCCTTTTTACAGATAATGAAAACGAAGGAAGATGTGGCCTCCCCAAGGTCATAGCTGGACATTGGTAGACTCAGAACTTAAACCTGAGATATTGCAAAAGTGCAGTTCATGGGAATGAGGAACTGGAAGAAAGGACTTCTGATGGCTTCAGAAGAGTACCAGAGATCAGGCAGTACTACAGTCAAGAGTTCAAAGACAGGTAGGTGATGGCCTGGGAGAGCATGCTGCCACCAGGCCATTATTGGCTGGAACATAGGCTGGGTTTTATGAACCAATTACTGTGTGAGCTTAGATAATAGATAATTCTCAAGGAAACCATTTTTATCATGCAGTTCTAGTTCAAGAACCCCAAATAAATATTTACTGCATCAAATATTGAAGCTCCTATAGATTCAATGACTATCTAGTGAGTCCATTACTGCCTGGACATAGGTGAATTCTTGGGGCCCCATCAAGACCAAGAGCTCCAGAAAGGCAGGGGCTAGATCATCTGTGGTCACCACTGTAACCCTATTCTTCTAGCACAGAATAGACCCTACATAAATCTCTGCTTACAATTCATTCAAAATAACCCATTCACGCACCTTCCTTTTCCACATCTATAGTGAGTGTTAACCAATAAAGTCACTAGAGGGTCTCACAGAAGAACTTCTACCTGCATAAAGATTCTAGGTTACAGAACTACAGTGCTGTCATTTCATATATGTCTCTGCTCAAAAGAATTCAGTAATACCCGTTAGGATGAAGAAGGGGTACAGACGTGCACACACACACACTGGCCATCCCACTCAGTGACTACATATCTCAGGGTTGTAGAAAGAGAAGGAAACCTGGATCCACAGCCCCATCAGTCTAGTTCCAGCAAGCTTCTCACTGTGTGAGCATCTCCCAGAGCTGAGTAGAATCCTAGTGTTTGAAGGCACAGAGTTTTCCTCTAAGTTGGCCTCAAATGCAAGCCAGCTATTTATCTGGTACTCAAAGCAATGGCAACGTGTTCTAACTCTGCAAGCAAAACTGGCTGTGTTGGCCTCAAGGAGAGAGAGTACAGAGGCTTCTAAGTTGGCAGTTCCAAAGGAATTTTCAAGTAAGTGTAACTTTGTCTCTACGAGATTTCTGCCTCATATAGGGACTTAGAGATTTGCCACCTAGTCAACTGCAAACACCTAACACAGTCTGTGTATCGCCCCAAACAAGGTTAGAATGAATAAGGAGAACTTCCCAAAGAGAGCACGATACATCTGGTCACACAGATGGTCTATAAAAGTCTCTACAATATAGACAGTATTGTTTTTGGCATGGATTAGATTTCAGTATATCTTCCTCCAACCAGTTTTCCAGTTTTTTTAACATGACCAAAATAATATCTGTGAGGTGATTATTCCAGAGAGCCCACTTGGAATTTTTCTGCTTTTTTCCTAATTGATTTCAACACATGTTACTTCAAGATCTCTATTAAATATATTAAGTACATTTAACCTTACCTAAAATAAATTCAACTAATTAGATGATATAAAGAACAGCTCATTAGCAGAACATTGGTAAATATTTTCTCTGTTTCAGCTAAGCATTGCTTATTATACACTTGAGCACAGTACAGTCTTATCATACCACAATTATCAGCCTTATGTGCTAAGCATAAGCATAAAACTGTTACTGAGCAAATAATGGAATTGGGCCTGTACACTGCTAAGCTCTTGGAGACTAGTTCATACAATCTGGCCAATTTATATGGCCAATTTAAACCAAGTGCATGTGTTCACAAACAAGGCAATTCTAACACTTTTAATGATCTAGTTTATTAGAGTTTTTAAGTAAACAAGTTAGAACTCTCCCTTTTTAGAATGATACGTATTTCAACCATAGAAACTTTAAGAGACTATATATATATATTTGTATTATTGGGAGTAAAGGATGTTTTCTTTGACCTTTTTTTTTTTTTGGATGCAAATGTGAATTTTAGCAAACAGTCTAGAAATAAGACAGACACAGCTACTAAAAGGTGCCCTCAAATGAGCTATGCCTATTTTCCAATTCTTCCTGTGATTCTGGGGGGAAATTACTATACTTATCTGAATTTTTTTTTCCTCTTTTTTTTGGCAGTAGTGGGGATTGAACCTAGGGCCTCACATTTCCTAGACAAGTGCTCTACCAGTAAGCTACATCTCCAGCCCTAACATGACGATCTGATACAAGCACTAAGATTTATGTTCAAGATGTTTATTGAGATGTTGGTTATTATAGGAAAAAAAATTGTAAGTTTTTAACTATTCAATCTCAGGAATGCAATGAAATAAAATACCCAAATAATGAAATTTTATGCACTTATCTAAAATGTCATTTCAAGCCAGGCATGGTGATGCACACCTGTAATCCCAGAGCTCACGAGACTGAGACAGGAGGATTATGAGTTCAAAGCTAGCCTCAGTGAAAGGTGAGATGATAAGCAACTCAGTGAGACCCTGTCTCTAAATAAAATACAAAATAGGGCTGGGGATATGGCTCAGTAGCTGAGTGTCCCTGAGTTCAATCCCTGGAACCAAAATAATAATAATAATAATAATAATAATTCAATGAATTTTTAAAGCTTGGAAAAATATTTATTATATAATATAATAAGTGGCAAAAAAAAAGCAGTGAAAAACTATACCCAAGTCCTAGCAGCGTCTGGCACACGGCAGACATATGAAAAAAAAATTATGTTAGATTAAGTAACATATACAATGAGATAGCAAGTCTGTATTTTAAGTAAACACACACATAAATGGCTTTAAAGCGAAGAGAAAGAGGGAAAATATCAAGTTAATAGTATTTATCGCTTAGTGATTGGATTATAGGTGAGTCTGTCTTCTTTTTCTTATCTATATATTCCACATTTTACCTCTAATATCCGTCAATGATATAAGTGGAAGAGAAAAGATATATAAAAAGGAAATGCACAAACAGACATTTAAATAAAATTGCACTCTAAGCAGGATTTTTTTTTAAAGTAATTTGAACATGGAAGCTTGATGATACCAGTAGCTATAGCAGGAACAAAGTCTCAGACCAGAAGGTCACAGATATCTCCTCCCTGATGCACGCTCCAAGTTAGGCCAAGCCAGACTGGAAGAAATGACAGTTGTACTGAAAAAGCAAAAGATGCAGTTTATGTTTCAATTTTAGTTTTGCATCAGAATTTTCTAAGGATCTCATGAAATCAGAAGGGAGATCTAGAGGAGAGGAAAGGGCTCAGGGAGAGGGAGGAAGGCGGACACTTGGGAACGAAACTGACCAAAATATACGGTCATGTTGTGTGCACATATGAATTTGTAACAACAAATACCACTATTATGTATGATTAAAATGCACCAATAAAATTTTTTAAAAGAATTTTTCTATGTCAGAAGAATGTACCAAATCTAAGCAAAAAAAGAAGAGTGCTAGTTTTATTGTACTCTTTACTGAACATTAAGCGTGAAGAAGTAAACAGCCAGCCCCAGTTTTTCAACTGAAGATTTCACTGACTTTTGACAGAAAAAAGGCTGTTTTGTGTGGCACTGATGGGACTTCAGAAACTGAAGGTTTTGGCGCAGAGGCTTAGAGGGTACCGATACCTCAGATCTACACTGAGTAAGAGTGTGAAGTAGTAAATCCATACATTTCCAATTTACCCACCCCTGAACCCACAGATTTAAAGAAAATCTCCCCCAAATAATTTATGATGGTGTCAAATGGCTTCAATGAACTGATACAAACATTCCTATTTGGATGCTACGTATTGCTAATGAGGAAAAAATGAATTCTTGGTTGACCAAGTATCTGGAAAAAAAAAAAAAAATCTGGCACTTGAAAAGATATATATTTAAGCCCTGCCACTAAGTAGCCATTTAATTAAAGTAAATGTCTCAGCATAAATCCTACTGGCACACGGGCAGGCAGTTTTAGAAATCAACCTGCAATTAAGACTTTGGGCCTAATTATGTGGCAACAAATGAATGTCTAGGAGCTGTGACATACTGAAGATCTTTAAAAGCCTTAAACTTTCCTGTCAGAATTTATGATGCTGCTTCCTCCTTGTTCTCTTCTCGTTTGTATTCAACTTCACAACCTTGATTAACAGCAGCATCTGGTGGTTCTTACCCAAGCAGCTGTGGTGTAGCGGAAAGAACCCAGAATTTGAAGTCAAACAGAGCTGAGCTGGAAGATTTGTTCTGCTCCTTGCTGATGCCTAACCCACAGTTGGAGACCACCTGCCCCTTCAGGAGATTGCAAAGACCCAGAGAGCAACTCATGTGAAGATGCTAGGTACAAAATCATCATTCAAGGTATCATCTGGTATAGTTTCCCAAAAGTACTGTCCTGATCTGAAAGTTACCTACAAGAATTGTACTTCCATTCAACAGAGAAGATGAGTTGACATTTCACTCTTAACAGTCTCTCACTTGGGGAAAGCAGCAATATTTTCTCCATGGGTTGGTCTATGCAGTAATCCAACAAATTTCTCTGGAGTCCCTAAGTGAACTACTGAATGCATGCCAAAGGACCAGCATCGCTGCAGGGAAAATCTCCCTGCACTGTCCTACCTCCCTCTGTTTCAGGAACTCTGCCCCCTTAATCCTGTGATTTAGGTGAAACTGTTTTGTGCTGTTTCCCTCAGTCGTCCTTACCACCAGGGCTGGCAAAGGACCTAGGCTGATCAGACAGAGTTCTTTTTAAGGAATTGATTTGGATCTTGGGAGGAGAGAGCAAGGGTGGCCTCTTCCACTTTCCCCTTCCATAACTGGAAGACAGTAGACTTCCATTCTGTACTAACATCATCCCACAAATAACTGTCTTTTCTGGACTTTTTTTCAGCAGAAAACATTTCCACATTCACAAGCATCAACTTGTAGGAAGTACTGCTTAAAGCTCTGAACTGACACGAGACCTAAGGCAGCCAGGGGCTGGCTTTGTAAGCAAGCACAATGACAGAAAAAGAAATAACCAAAATCACTCCTGGGGCCATTGGGATTTAAAAAAAAAAAAAGAGAGAGAGAGAGAGAGCTGCCTAAGAGCAAAAGGTTCCAGGAAGAATTACCAGCACTTTAAGAGAAACATGGAAATGGAGACATTTTGACTATTTTCTCACCACTGAAAGCCTAGTGAGCCTGGTTTTGCTGATGAATACAGATCATTTCATATGTTTTCATGATTTAATAATCTTCCACATTATTAGATTATATAAATAATCACAATTACCTCCCATCTGCTGACTTGTATGTTTTAGTCAATCAAAACCCATAGAGGAAAAGAAAATGGATCTGGGGGTGTGGTAGAGTACTTGTCCTACGTGTGTGAGGCCCAGGGTTTGATCCTCAGCACTGCGAAAGAAAGAAAGAAAGGGGGGGCAGGAAGGAAGGAAGGGAGCAAGGGAAGGAGGGAGGGAGGGAGGGAGGAAGAAAACAAAGAAAAAGAAGCAAGCTGGGCACTGTGGTGCATGCCTGTAATCCCAGCAGTTCAGGAGGCTGAGACAGGAGGATCACGAGTTCAAAGCCAACCTCCGCAAAAAGCGAGGCACTAAGCAACAGGGTCAGTGAGACCCTGTCTCTAAATAAAATACAAAAATAGAGCTGGGGATGTGGTTCAGTGGCCAAATGCCCCTGAGTTAAATCCCTGGTACAAAGAAGAAGGAGAAGGAGAAGAAGAAAGAAAGATCTAGTGTGTAAGATATGACATAAATCCCACCAGGACATCATTCAAACTACAGTCACCTTCTGAGACTCAAAAAACATTCAGTATTCACATGTGGAAGATTGAAACAATACCCATCTCTTACCCTGTACAAAAATTAACTCCAGGTGGATCAAAGACCTTAACATAGAACCTGAAACTTTGAAACTACTAGAAGAAAACACAGGGAAACCACTTTAAGATGTTGGCAAAGCCAATGACTTCCTAGTTAAGACTCTAATAGCCCGGGAAACAGAAGCAAGAATCACCAAATGGATGGCATCAAACTTAAAACCTTCTGCACAGCAAAAGAAACAACCATTGGAATGAAGAGACAACCTACGGAATGGAAATACAGAATAATGAATGCAGCTATTCATCTGATAAAGGATTAGGATTAATATTCAGAATATATAGAGGACTCAAAAATTTGACAACAAAAAAAAATCTAATAAATGGGCAAATGATCTGAATAGACACTTCACAAAAAAGTACAAATGGCCAACAAATAATATGAAAAAATATATATATCTTTAGCCATCAGGTTACTGCAAATCAAAACAACATTGAGATTTTATCATGCTGCATTTAAAACAACTATTATCAAAAACAAACAAAAACAAAACAAAGACAATAACAAATGCTGGTGAGGCTGTGGAAAAAGGGGAACCCTTATATTATATATTGTTATTAAATGTAAATTACTATAGCTACTATGGAAAACAGTATAGAAGTTCCCCAAAAAATTAAAAATAGAACTACATAGGATCCAGCTATTCTACCCCTGGATATATATGCTAAGGAAAACAAAAAACAAAAAATAAAAAACATACCTGCATGCCCATGTTTATTGTAGCATTATTTACAATAGCTAGAATATGGAATCAGCCGAGGTGCTTGTCAACAGATGAAAATATGGTGTATATATACACAATGGAATATTATTAGGCCTTAAAGAAGAATGAAATCTTGGTCATTCGCAGGAAAATGGATGGAAATGAAAGACATCATGCTAAATGAAATAAGCCACACATAGAAAGATAAGTCTTGCATGTATTCTCTCACATGTGGAAACAAACCAACCAACCCTGAGAGTAGAAGAAGAAATATAAGGAATTCAGAGGGAGACAAGAAGAGGGGAGAGAGGAGGGAAGGGGGAGAAGGGAAAGGAGGGTAGATAGGATCAAAGCTCAATATATTTATGTATTAAAAACCCATACATGTGAAAACCCATTAACTGGTACAGCTAATATGTGTCAATGATAATAATTTTTCATTCAGATTTTGACTAAAGCTAGATAGCTCCCAAAACAGGTTTGATACTGTGAACATACCAGTGTTCTTTAAAACAGAAAATGTTGGTGTCATCTTAGCCCTCCAGAATTCAAGTGACTGAACTAGAGAAAGACTAGTATTTGCTTTTATGACATAATAGATTCTCCTGCAGGGAGGCAGCACAAATAGCACACTCAATTCCATATCTGAAGGACACTCAAAATTGTTGGGTAAAACAACTGAGAAATTAAGCAACAGGAAAATGGCTGGGTAAGAGGTCCATACGAGGTTATTTTCCACTTCTGTACAATAATGGCTCTGAATCACTCACCCTCTTCATCAAGGTGCACCCTTGAGATTTTTGTTCTTTGAGGTAATAAAAGTGTGATGGGTTATTTAACAACCGTGGTATCTAGTTTTCTCCTCTGTTAAATGAACAGGTCAGACAGCATGTATTATTTTAGGTTCTTTCCAAATCCAAAGAGTCTATGGTTCAGCTCAGAATACACAACTCCCACAGAGTTTCCAAAAACATTTGAGTAATTGGTTTCAGAGGAAAGGACATTTAGCAACAAAGCCCTTCACTTCTGGGCTAAAACATTAGTTCCCTCAGCTTCCTAGTGATGAATGGAATAAGATGGGCAATGATGTAGGACTTGTATCATAAATAAGAGTTTTTGCTAATGAGAAAGAAAGAAAATTCTCAAGGGCTAGGGTTGTGGCTCAGCAGTAGAATGTTCGCCTAGCACGTACAAGGCCCTGGGTTCGATCTTCAGCACTACATAAAATAAAATAAATGTATTGTGTCCAACTACAACTAAAAAATAAATATTTAAAAAAAAAAAGAAAAGAAAAGAAAATTCTCAAGACCAGGACACATTGGCCTAGGAGGCTTTAGGAGAGGTCTTATAAAATGGCAGATCTGTTCCATCAATGGAAAGAACAAAAACATTCAAATGCAGTGAAAAATGCTTACTGAGATGATCTTTCCACACTCCTTCCCCTTCGAATCTCTGCCTTCCTTACGAGAAGCAACTACTCTGATCTTCACACACCTCCATTCTCCAGGAATGTCTGAAATAACAGTGGGACTCTTGACTGTTTCCAGCTATCTTTTTTGAGCTTAGGTATATGGTCAGTCCTCATATCCACAGGCTCCACGTCCATGAATTCAACCAACTGAGGATCCAAAATATTCAAAAAAAATATATTTTGTCTATACTGAAATGTACATATTTTTCTTATCCACTAAAAAGTACAACATAACAACTCCGCACAGAGAATTACATTGTATTAGGCATTATAAGTAACCCAGAGATGATTTAAAGTACACAGAAGGATAATTGTAGGCTATATGGAAATGCTATGCCATTTTCCATAAGGGACTTGATCATTTGCAGATTTTGGCATCTGTGGGGGTCCTGGAACCAATACCCCACAGATACTGAGGGACGACTCTACCACTCACTCTCCTTCACACACTGAACAGGACATTCTACAGCCTAAGAGAACTATTACCTGGCTTTTCCCACTACTGGGCCTTGGCTCAAGCCTTTGGCTTTACTTGAAGAACTCTTCTTTGCATTGTTCCCAAGCCAACAGCCACAGTGGAAAGTCCAGCTTTCCATGAAGCCACCCGCAACGCATCCCACAGTCCCCTCCCTGCTTCCCACACATCTATCATGGGCTGAAGGAAACTTGTTCTCCTAAAGTTTAAGAAAGAACAGTGAGAAGTTAAATATTTGATGTTCATGGGCTAGAGAGAAAACAGATGCTTAAAGCCCCTGTAGACTTCCCAGGATGCATGTAGGGAAGGTGGTGGCTAAAGTTACTTTTTAAAAACTATTTTAAGTTGACAGTTCTATAGCATTAGGTACATTCACAGTGTTTTATAAACATTTCTACTGTCCATCTCAGAACATAGTCACTTTGCTTAAACTAGTTTGTGTGAGATTTCTTTTACTTGCATCCAAAAAAAAAAAAAATCCTGACTAATAAATAAATGCATAACATAGATTCAGAAATACAAGAAATCCATAAAAGGTATGAAGACTGTTTCAAAAACAGTAAATAAAGCAAAACTATCTGGCACCGTGAAAATAAATAGGACGCTGATTTAAAGTTCCTGAGAATAATTAGGGTCGGGGAAGAGCAGGAAAAGATAATTAACCACATGGATCATCTGTGTAAATCACTGAAAAAAAATTTTTTTTCTTTACTTTTATGTTTGTAACAGGAGAAAGAATCCATGCACAAAGGAAGCTCCAATCTCATCTCCCAAGGGAAGAAGACATTCTTCAGAGGAAATTAGAATTGTGCCAAACAGACAATGCTCTTAAAGCAGGGAGAAGCCTTAAAGAATAAGGAAAGACAGTGAAGGCTGTACCCCAAAAAATTCCCTTTATTTTAATGAGCCTTAGAAAGTGGCTTTCTAAATTATCCTTAAACAGAAAAATAATGCATTAAAAGTTTAACCAAGGGGCTGGGTTTGTGGCTAAGCCATAGAGTGCACTGGGTTCAATCCTCAGCACCATATAAAAATAAATAAATAAAATAAAGATATTGTGTCCAACTACAACTAAAATATATATATAAATAAATAATTAAATATATATAATTTTTTTAAAGTTTAACCGAGGAGTACTCTAGGATCACTTTTTTTTTAAGTCAGTGGAAAAGTCTATGCAATATAAGTTATTCTGAAACTAATCCACAAAACGTATTGAACAAAGGGACACTATCTGAAAATATAGAAACAAAGATGGTAATCATGTGTCTTCCTTTTTGTTAGCAGGTCTTAATTCCCTTACATCTTTTATTGCTTTTTTCTCACCACATATTTATATTTGAAAAATATTATATTCCAATGTTCTCCATAAAATTGTTACTAATATGCCTAACTGCAATGTTATGATCCAACGAGGAGTTTGATTGGCCACTGTTGTATTCTTGATATTATGTTGATTTGCCTAGAAAATGGGTTTTCTATGTAATGGGAAAGTTTTTCTTATGTCTACCTCTTTCTTCTTCATCCAAATATTATCAGTGTGTATTTCAAAATAAGAAATATGACTTAGAAAAATGCGACAGAGAGTTATCCTAGTTGGACACTGGGAATTTGCTTGGTGGTTATACTCAGAAATAACCATTTGCCCGTGGCTAGGAGTCTCCACAGCTGGAAGATGGCTACTTCAATTAATAGCTGTGTCTGCTGATAATATTTCTGGAGGGGAAAAAAAAAGGATTATGCACAGAGCTCCCAGCTAAAGTATTTAGTTTGCCCACAGCAATTAGTCTCAGGAGGACTTTGCCTTAGAAGTTTACCAGTTAATATAAATCAGCATTAAACCTCAGACACATTGAATGGCCTTTATTAAATGAACATTCAGGAGCCCACTTTATTTGGACTCACAGACAAGGTGAGAACTGATTGTTTGCCATCCCTGTGGAATTTTGAGATATATTATGTGATGTGAAAGTTTTGTTTTGTTTTGTTTTGTTTTAACAAAAGCAATTTGGAGAACATGTTCTTCTCCTACATGAACATAATTTGCATTACTGTAAGCGTAACTGCCAGATCAGGGAAACCCTCTCCAATGTACTAACTACGTACCCTTTGAATAGTAGGCCTGACTTCAAACTCCTGCGTAGCCTCCACTCTGGGGGAAATGTATAACCTAGATTGCCTCAACCTTCCATCTCTTTCAGGGAAAAATTCCTGATGGATGCGAATGCAGTATCTTCATTCTTGGGGTCATCTTTTGCTCATTCAGAAAGTTCCTGGTAATGGGACAACGTATGTTATGTCTCCTTTTGTTGGAGATAACCTCACAAAGTCCCAGAGTTTAAGTTATAAGGAAAGCCAAAGATGAGGACCAGAAAGTAAGATGGGTCAGAAAGGTGAGCGGGCAAAGCAGAAAGACTTAGCATGCAGGGTGGAAGGCAGGGGCTGGTCCTTTCTCCTGCCTCTCAGATCAGCCTACTTTAGATATCAGAACCTCACTTTTGCCGTCTGTAAAATGAGAACATGGCACCGCCAGTTTTTGGACCACCGCCAGTCCAAGAGCTCTTCCTACCGTAAAATCTTCATATTGAGATGTCTCCATAACCGAAATGCTCATTTTATGTTTTTGCTAGGGATGACAGGAGCATGCAGATGGGTTCTAGACCCAGAGACTGCTCCCCTAGGGGATGGGGCTAGGCTGTCAGTCCACCTTGTGCCTGAGGTTACCCTCCAGGATCTGCTTCATCCCCTACTGGTGCAACGACAACAGACACAGGAAGAGGCAGGTGGTGGGGAAGGACTGCTGACCTTCTGAGCTTAGTGCTTCTGAGAGCACTCAGGCCAGGAGACAAAAAACAAAATTAAAAAAACAAAAAAAAAACCAAAACAAAACAAAAAAAAAGCACTCCTATGAAAAATGGTGAGTAATGGGAACTATATATTTTCTTTAAGAATTAAAAACTTTCAAGATGATGGAAGTTTTATTTTAGCCTTGAGGTTCCCACTCCTTGTGGTTCACATGATTTTATGTGAACCAGGCTTTCATTTTTCTGGAATATCTAGATCCTCCTCTGGCCCCTTGCAGTCCTCCACCTTGGTCTTTCAGGGAGTTGTGACAGTCAGAAAATGAGGATTCAAGAGAAGTTTGGAAGAAAGGGCACCCTCTTCACCATCTGGTGGGGTGCTAATTCATTTTGATTTTGCTTGGGTTTCCTTAGCAAACTCATCATTTTACATTCTGCCATCCAATTACCTCCCCTTCGTCCTGATTTTTTCTTTTTGTTTTTGTTTTTCGGTGGCAGGGGGTAGGGGTTGGTACTGGGGATTGAACTCAGGGGCACTACTTGACCACTGAGCCACATCCCAGCCCATTTTGTATTTTATTTAGAGACAGGGTCTCACTGAGGTGCTTAGTGCCTCACTTTTGCTGAGGCTGGCTTTGAACTCGTGATCCTCCTGCCTCAGCTTCCCAAGCCACTGGGATTACAGGCACATGCTACTGCGCTCAGCAAAGGAGGCTATTTTTGTTAAGACTTTCAGAATTTGCTAACTATAATTATGACATATACTCCAAAGAATGTAATAAGCTCCATATTGGGTTAATTATTTGTTCTTCCCTTTTGAAGACATATTGTATTGGCTAAATGAACCATAATACAAGTAGAACATCATAAGGAAAACCATTGGGCCTCCAGTTTGGAGTCCAGCTGACTCTGAGCACTACTGGTGGCCCTGACCCAGAAGCCTGTACCCCTTCCTTCTGGTGGCTTCACATTCGCACCCAGCTTCAACAACAGCAGGCTAAAAACAATATGGGGTCGTGTGTTTAGGAAGTTTTTGGCCAGGGCCTTTTGAGCAATGATGTCCCAATGAAGTACTGAATATTTATGTAAAAATGAGTGCTTTTTAAAAAACAATAATACCCTTTCAGAAATTTCTAACTACTTTCTACCTATATGACTTAACCTGGTGACAAAAGCAGTTATTAAAAGCCTACCTCCCCCTCCCCAAAAAAGTAGTGTTTTAAACGTTCATATATTGGAATCATAGTGTATATATCCTTCTAGAACTTGCCTTTTGCATTCAACATTATGTTTTAGGAATTCATTCATGTCGATATGTACAATTCTAGTTCATTCACTTTAATGCCACATAGTATTCCAGCACATGAAAAGTACTACAATCTATTAGTCTATTTGTTGGGTTTGTTTCCAGTTTATTTTATTTGCTTTCATCCAAACAATGCTCTGATGAACACTATTTAACTTGTTTCCTTATTTACAGATTAAAGTTGTATGAAGGTGTAGAATCTCAACCTAGGGTTGAGTTTGCACAGCTTCAACTTAATTATGTTCAAATTACCCTCCAAATAGTTTTAACAATCTACACTGCCAGATGCAATATGTAAGAATTCTTCTTTATCTACACCTTCTCCAACACTTGATATTTTCATGTTTTAATTTCTGTAAACCTGATAGTTATTTCTACTTATATTCTTCCACTTATTACTTTATTGCTATGGTTTGGACTCTGAATGTCCCCCGATGATGGATGTATTTAAAAAAAAAAAAAAAAAAAAAACAACCTTGGTCCCCAAGGAGGTAGTAAAACCTTTAAGAGGTAAAACTTTGTGGGAGGTAATTAGGTCATTAGAGGCAAAAACTTGAAGCGGGTAATGGAATCCCAGTCCCTTCTACTTTCTCTTTGCTTCCTGGCTAATGAGCTGAGCAGTTTTACTCTACCATGTGCTGTCTCTCCACAGGCCGAAAGCAATTGGGCCAATTGATCATGGACTTGAACCTTCAAAACTGTGAGTCAAAATAAACCTTTTTTCTTTATAAATTATTTACCTTAGGTATTTTTTGTTATAGTGGCAGAAAGTTGACTAACACACTTAAACAAGAAACAAGCTTTTAAATGCAAAAAATGTTAAAGAAAAATGTTTGATGAATGAATGAATCTATGAGTCCACAGATTTATAAGCAAACCCCCCACAATTGTGAAAGGCATACCCATGTGTGTAACAGAATGCATTCAGATAAAGCAATTTTCATCTATATTTATGAAATTATAGTTTCTGAGTGTTGGTTATAACCAAAAAAAGGACCTTGATACCTTAAACTGTCCCCTGAAGACATTCTGCATTCTGGAAAGTAAACCAGGTCCAAGAGTTCATCAGGTAAAGTCCCAGGAACATCACTACCACCATCATTATCTGAGGGAAGTGACTCTCCATGGCTTGAATCTTGACCATACTTTAAAAATATTCAGGAATAAAAGATTTTTTTAAAAGCAATAAAAAAAAGGAGAACAAATAGGGAAATTGGTTTCCCACTTTAATCCACAATTGGCTTTCTCCTCCTTATGTACACAATAATTTTAAGCTGATAGAGCATATAATCATTATTAAAACCAAATTTGCTTTTTTGAGCTTTTACCAAAGGGTAAGGTAGAAGGAGAGGGTCTTAAGAAATGTTCTTCACAAACCTAAGATAATAACTTTATATTTGCATAGCAGTCTCGTTACTTCGCAAAAATAGTTACAACATTCTACAGTTTAAATGCAAGACATTTTTTTGATAAGCTGCATTAATTAAGAAGTGGCTTATAGGAATGGCCCAGACTGAGTTCAAACCCCAGCTCTGCTCCACATTACCATGACCTTGGGCAAATTACTTAACATGTTTTCTGATCTATAAACTGATGATAATAACAACATCTACCTTAATTTTTTAAGTATACCTTCTAATAGTTGTTGAAGAATTGGAATAGGAGTTGGTATATAATAAGTGGTCAAAATATTATTTGTTACTATATGCTAGTCGTATTTTTTTATTGAATTTTTTTTTTTTATTAAAAGCAGACATCTAGGGAGTAGCCTTTTTTTGCCTTCCCTAGATATTCAAATTTCTAATACAGGATTATCCAGGTGGTGAATTTAGTCATTTTTGTTTTCTTCATTATACTTGTCTGTACTTAAAAAAAAAAAAAAAAAAAAAAAAAACACCCAGTATTTCTTTTAAAAGCCTCATAGACATTTTAAATGCAAGAGAGCTTCAGAGCTTCAAATTTCTTTCCTTTCTCAGAAAAAAAAAGGGGATCAAGGACTGATGATGATTATAAACACTGATTGTTTTAAAATACCTTATGCTTATTATACCTGAAACAGAATGAGGTCATTTGTGATCCACTTTTCTGGTATAAAATTATTATAGATCATCAGTTCTAAAATTCAAAGCTATTTTGAGGTTCATCGTGGATACACAGGTTGACTTCCTGTTTAGAAAGAATACAACAGTTCGGAGTCTTGTCTAGATTCTTCTGACATGAAAGAGGATTATATAGCCAAAGCTTTTAATGTGTGTGATGGGAGGGAGAGAAAAGCAGAGAGGTGACCTTGGGCTTTGGATTTACTATCACTCACTTCTGGATTGGATGATAATGCCTTTGTGCATCTGAGAGACCAAACATTTGAACAGAAAGCATTTGTACAGAAACCTTTGGTATCAGATTTATTCCATGTTCCTTAATTTTTTAATTAATTCTGATATTCAAGTATAAACTATAAAATAACTTAAACTAATTCCTGTATAATTAATAATCTGAAATCAAGTTTAAAAACATTAAAATAATCTTATATTTTTTTCCATTGAAGTGCATTTAAAAGTAAATCTGGTTGGGGGAAATTTGATTGTCAAGGAAAACAATTTACTTTTGCAAAGAATGTAATTCTGACCCAGAAATAGAGATAATAATTTGGCATTCATTGAAATATGACTTTCTCCCTTTAAAGGAGGACTTAAAAGGTGATATGGGCTAGAATTACTGTGCTTACCTTAAAAATAGTTTGCAACCCAAACATTCTCTTCTAGGCCTATGAACAAATTCCCTTTGTATAAACTTCTGAGGGAAAACACTTTCAATTATCTACAAACAATTCCTCCTTTCTGACTATATTAAACTCTCTACACATTTTTACTCCCATCTTCAAGGTCTCAGAAAAGAAACCTTTTATGGCTTTCCCTGAAGATTTATCCTACAAATCAATGACATAGCTTCAATAACTCTAATAACTTTTCTGTTTTCCAACACAAAAATAATCAGTGTTCTTCATTACAGCCAACCCATTTACAAGCTGTTGTGTCATTTATAAATCCCTTGGTAAGAGACCAATTCTATCTATTGTAAAATCGTTAGCGCTAGAGGATATTTTATAGTTGATCGGATGCAGGCCTCACATTTGAATCCCTGCGAGAGCTTCAGAAATACTAATGCCAGGGTGCATCCCACACCAATTAAATCAGGACCAATTAATCACCAATTAAATCCAATTAAATCAGATGGGACCCTGTCACTGTATTTCCCAGGTGATTCTGATGCACAGTGAGGATCAGCTACCACTGATCTCTTCTAAGCAGTCTCATTCTCCAGGTAAGAAAGCAGAGGTACAGAGTGGTTACGTGATATTAGGAATATCACAGAGGTGATTAGTTACACAGCTGGGATTAAGATCCAAATCAGACTCTTTCTTATTACATTATCATCTTTCATATCTTTCTCCTTACAAAATTAGAGCTCAGAATTTGATTCCAGAAAGGGACTACAACTTGGACAAGATTTCCTAGAGCTTCCAGAGACCAGCTACGTAAGAGCCAGTCTGACTTCTGCCATGATGCCAGCAGTTTGCTGCTGGTATGACAACTAGATCACCCAGGAAATGGAATACATCCCTTCTCCCATCCTCCCCCAGAAAACAGCAGCCCAAATTTCAATCTATATTAATGGTTTTCTTTATTGCTTCCACCAACCCCAGTCCTCTGATACTTCTCTTTAAAAGAAATAATAACAACCTCTTCTAAAATACTTCATTCTGTGGTAAATTGAATTTCTAGCACAGAGATGAACTAAAAGCCTTCATATAAAGAAATGGCTTCAGGGCAACTTCTTGAGAAACGAATAATTGGCTGAGGTGGTCTGAAGCTTTGCTTTCAGGGAGAGCCGAACAGGGCACCGCAGAAATAGTGCAGGAGCCTGGCACTGGGCCAAGCTCCTAAGTACCGGGTGTCACATTGCATTGCTGGCACCTTTCCAAGATCTGAAAAGGGATAAGCACAATCAAACCACCTAGGTTTAGCAAACACCTCTCAAGAGACACAACTCAGCTGTGAAAACTCCGGGTGTATGTCCCAACGCTACTAAATTATTAATCATAAACAAGAAAATGTTTGTTTTACTGAAAAACAATCCACTGAGGACAGGAAAACAAAAGATGGCAGACCTATGAGAAAGAGGTATGAGAATCACGGCAGAGTTGAAGAAGAACTGGACCAAGACTCCAGTGACATGAGATTGGGCCCCAATCCTGCAATTTATGGCTGAGTATGTTGGGTAAATCCATCTCTCAAAGCTTCATATTCCTTATAGAGAAAGCTGAGATAGCACCTAGGCTGACTACCTCATGTGTGAGTTATAAAGACCAAATAGAGAGACAATTAAATACAGAGGTAATTTACATAAAAACTTACTTCTAAAGCAGCAAGAAAGAACAAGGGAGATGAAAAGCAACTTATATCACCAGATGAAAAGTCAAAACACTCTGTACTAAATTCCTAAACAAAGACTTGACTACAGAACAAATCAGCAATATGATGTTATGATTCACAGCCCCAACTATGGAGTCAGAGAGGCTCGGGAGTCACTTCTTAGCTGAAAACTTCTTTGGGCTCCAATGTTTTCATCTACATGATGGAGAATATGATGGTATATACCTCTTGGGGGTAGGTCAAGGTTAACAAGATAATCATGAAAAGAGCTTAGTTCAGTGACTGGCATATGGTAAGCGCTCAACCACTGCTAGCTGTTGGTCATTATTCAAATAGTAATTATTGTTACTATCATTACAGTCCTACCTTGCAGGATTGAGGTGACTACTGGGGGATCATATTGTAAGGTGAGAGCTCACAAGAAGCACCTAGGAAGTAGATGGTCCTCATTACTCTATTTCAGTCACCAGCTCTCCCCTTTGACAGAGCCAGAAATATTGTTAAAGGTCACACTTCAAATTCTTCCCTTTCTCACCAAGAGATTTCGCTTTGACCTGCTGCAGTTTGGTCCAATTATTAACAGGGGTTGGGTAATATCAGGTAGACTGTAAGAGTTCCAGTTAACTACCTTCACATTTCCATCACAGGTTTACCATTCATCTCTTGGGGCTCCAGATGTTACGTACATTTCTCAAGGCAAAAGCTGAAATCAGTCATCTTCGATTAGCTCCATGCCCTAAGCTCTTTGATCCTCCAGTCAGATCAAGGTGGCTGGCAGGCACCCAGCTAATTATCAGAGTTTTCAGATGTAATTAATGAGAAAAGAAAAAAAAAAGATATTTGAAGAGAAGTTGCATGAAATGGGCAGCTATGTTCTAGAAGTCTCTGTGTGTGGTCATCACTGACCCTATTGACATGTTCGTTTCAATGAAGAAAACAAAAGGGGTAAAATCACGATAAGTTAAGGCACAAAACATTCACTTAACATGACCTTTCATACAAATCACATGGAAATACAATACAAATAGCATTCTGTTTGGAAATGTCAAGACTATTAACTGAGTTCCTTATTCTGCTCGGAGGGAAAAAAACTCCACAAATAGTATATAGGCTCATGTGTAAGGACTTAGAAAATGCAAATTAGAAAAATAAAAATGAATTAAGATCATCTATAATCAACTCTCCCAGAGATGATGCCATTAACCTTTTGGTATATATTCTTTCATACTTTTTCCTGTCTGCCTATATACAAAAACACACAATTTTTCCCCAAAAGTAATTACAATAACTCTAGCTAATTAAGTCCTTAAAAAGCACCAAGAAGATTTAAAGACCTAACAAATTAAATAATGATAGCCAGTTTCTCCTTTTGATTACCACATAATTGATACATGTAAAAGCATAGGGCTTGTTATTCAGTAAAATTGATAGGTAATATTTATAAAGCATTTATATTATACCAGACATTCCCCTAATGTCCAGATATAAATGAACCCCTTTGGTTCTTACAACTGCTATATGCTATGGGTGCTATTATTATTCCCCAAACCAGGCACAGTGAGGTCGGGTACCTTACCCCTTACACAGGAAGTAAAATGCTAAGCTGAGCCTAACACCCAGGCTAAAAGGCTCCAGCGTCCATGTTCTTAACCACACTGTTACAATACCTCTCGCCAGAGGTCCATCACTATCACCATAGGACTGGAAAAGAGAGACTCCATCATGATTATCCAGACTTTGGCAAGGAATGCTATACAGCATAGGGATTGCTCAACTAGTCACAAAACCGTCCCTGAAAATCACAACACAGCCGAATAGTCTAGGAAACAAACGCTGATTAAATAAACTAAAAAGAACTTGCATTTCACAAGCAAAGACAGAATGGTGATCTTGGAAGGTAGGAGATCAATGTCAAATGTAGCCAACACAAGCTTTTTTTAAGGACGTGCTGTGTTTAGGTTTATGACTTACAGGTTAGACTGCCAAGAATTTTTAGAAAGGTCGATACATCTGTGGCTGCATTTCCCCAGAGCACCATAAACTGCAGTCTTGCCAAAACTAAATAAAAGGATTGACTGTTCTCCTTCTTCCTCTGACTTAAGAATGTCACCATTTGAACTGTGTGAGGAATAAAGCTACTATGAACTCAACATTCAGGAATAATTTTCTGTTTGCATTGTACTCCTTATGACTATGGTCCTACTAGTCCCAAAGGGCCTGCTGGAGGCAGATCCAAACACTATACCTCCTTCCAAGGAAGAATTTGAAAAGTAAAACCATGGTGCAGCTAGGTATACAGTACATAATTGTACCGTAGGTACTGCCTTTGATATGAGTATATACAAGGTTTTGCCATGAGTAGGTCACCAGAGTGACCAAAAAAGAAACATTAATGTGTTTATGGTATGTAATCAGTACCCAATGGAGGAAAGGGCATAGGGGTGAGCTTATTAATCAGAAAAGTTAACTACTGTCATCCCCTAAATCTCAGTGATATAGCACAGTAAGAATTCATTTTTTTCTCCTGCTTCAGTCCAAGAGCTGGACTTCACATAATCACTCAGTGTCTCAGGTCTCATCCTCCAGTGGCTCCACCATGTCCCAGAACCTTAGGGTCCTCTGCTAGATCCTGTGCTTACAGCCAACAAACTAAGAGAAACATAGTAAAGGCCACATGGGAGGTTTTGTAGGAACAAGAACAGAACATGCCCACATCACCCTGTGTTCAGATCTCAGTCACCTGGTCCCACCCCAATGAAGGGAAGACTGGAAAATGAGCCAAGAAGGAAAAAAAATTTGATGAATTATAGCATTTCTGCAGCCAGAGGATTTTTCAAAAATAAACAGACAAGCCATTCCCTAAAGTCACTGTCTGAGGCCATGCTTCTTAGGATGAGTTGAGCTAGGACTGAATTATCACCCACTTAAGAATGTCCTGCAAGGAATAGTGGTACACGCCTGTAATCCCAGCAGCTCGGGAGGCTGAGGCAGGAGGATCACAAGTTCAAAGCCAACCTCAGCAACTTAGGGAGACCCGTAGCAACTTAGTGAGACTCTGCCCCTAAAGGAAGGAAGGGAGGGAGGGAGGGAGGAAGGAAGAAAGGAAGGAAAGAGAAACCCAATGCTCAAAGTAGCATGTGACTGGAAATGAAGCACAGAGCCTCACCTTAATAAGTTAGCTAATCATGAAACTTCATGCAGACCCAAAGACACAGGTAGCTGTACCTCTGTGGCAGTGGCACAAGGAACTTCATTTGACCTGGGCCCTGTATAGCACCTACTATCCCAACTTCGGTAACATGGTACACAGGATAGACACAATTCCAAAAGCCTTTGCCATTCAAACCCATCCACACAAGAGAAGGGGAGCTGCTCAATGTCTGGAATAGGAATTCCATGTTTGTTTGGAAATTTTATAATATAAATTCAGTTTTAATTCATCAAAGCCAAGTAGAAATGGCATAAGTAAGCACCACATGTTTACAAGGCTGTTCAAGAAAATGAGAAAGACTATATGTCAGGTATCTGTGACAATTCACAACAGTGCTTTAAGCTCTCCTTCCACCTCCCCTGTGCACTTGGTTCTGTTTCAGAGGCCTATCAGCTACTCCCAGTGCTGGTCTGGGGCTACCTCTCAGCCCAATCCATCCTAGAAAGAAGCTTCTACTAAGAGCATGTGGCCCAGCTGATCCAAATGCAAGTCAGCTCCAGAGGTTCCTTTCCTAGCTGTTTTCCCTTCTCACCTCTCCTCTCTCGCTGCATCAGTTTTCCCATGTGAAAGAGAGCAGAACTCTCACGCACTTCTCACGAATATGCCAAGAAGAGAAGGAATGTGATGTTATACCCGTGAGGACCAAAACACTGCTTCATGTTTGGTCTGAGTCTTTACTGGCATAAAACTGATAAATGTACAAAACAAGATACCAATACATTCCACTTTAGGGCAGCTCTGCATTGGTGCAAACTGTCATGCAGGGATTAAACATGGAATTGGAGAAACTGGCTCCATTCAATTCTGACCCTGACAGTTACTAGTTCTAGGACTCAGTTTATGTCATGAATTTTCTCTAGGAACGTTTCTTCCTGTGTTTGAGTGGCAATAATGCTGCCTACCTTGCTTTACCATTGCTCTTAAAAAGATCCAACAGGGTAATGATGCAAAAGCATTTTGTAAGGTGGTTCAGTGACTTCTTCCCAAATGACCAATATACCTCTCAGATACTGAAGGTCTCTAACAAAGGTAGAATTGCTAGAAGGGACAAAGTGAATTACATATATGATATCAATAAACAAGTTCAAGGTTGTACTTGTTCTTCAACTAGTATCTGATGACTTCTAAGTTGGTTCAGCCAAGGGTAACAAGCAGAAACAGCCTATCTTCTATTGAATATCATGGTTTATTGTTATTTAACAATAACTCAAGTTTAACCTTAGTTACCTTTTTCCAAGAAAAAAAATAACACAAGTAATCCTTTCAAAACCACACTGTTCAATCACTTTATCTTTCTCACAAGATACTACAAAGTTGGTAGGCAGAGGAATGTCTATGGTCAAAGTTATATATTTTTTCTTTTTTAAAATAACCAAATAATATGTAAATATATTCTCAATTTAATGGGTATAAGTTTTCCATTATGCAAGATGAATAAGTTGTAGAGATTTTTTGCACAGTGCCTATGATTTATAATACTGTCTCAGGTATCAAAAAAATTAAGAAAGTAGTTCTCATATTCAATGTACTTTGCACAATACAAATAAATAAATTTTTAAAGTTTCAAAAATAAACTAAAAATAAACAAAGTAACCAGAAAGGCTCCATAGCCCTATATCTTCCCTTTCCAGAGGTAAGCCACAGTTTGCATCCTGCCAGATCTCCTTCTCCAAAGTGACTATATATTAATCTTGACACCTCTCATTTTATTTTCTTATATAATTGGAATCATACTTTTAAAATTGTTCTATGACTTGTTCCTTAGACTTTTTCTATATTTTTCCATTTTGGACAGGCCTATTTGCCTCACTCTTTCTAATAACACAAGATTTTCTCTTAGGTGGATTGCCCAAATTTCACTGGACCCCATGAGTGCATATTTAATGATTCTCAATTTCCACAGTCATGAAGTTTTGCTAAACTTTGAAAGTTGAATTACTAGTGGACTCTAGCTCCCTCTCCCCAAATTCCACCTGAAATTAACTTCCAGCAAAGTTCCTTCTTATGTCTCCTTCCTCCCAGTGAAAAGAAGCTTAAAAATAGCATGAACTCAGTGAAGCCTTTTAAGAAGAGGCTAAAGAAAGGGTTGGCAGGATAAACTCAATGCTAAATCTTTCAAACTACATTCCTTATCCATTGTTAATAACGGTTCTTTAATCACCTGAAGAGAGAACAGCCCTTTCCATGCAGGTTTTCCACAGGCAAACTTGAAGCTACAAACTTCAGCTTCAAAACACACACACACACACACACACACACACACACACACACACGCTCAGACTATGCTAAGAACAAAGGAAGATGCATGTGAAAATCTTAACATATTAGAAGAAAATATCTACCCATTTATGCTAAGTCTTAGGTTCTATAAGAGAACTAAGTAGTGTGATATTGCTAGAATCTTCTACAAGAGCAAAACTATCTTCCCTTAGGATTTCCAAGTTCAAGTATCTGTTGATTGCCTACTATGTGCTGAGAGGGGCTCAAAAGTAGTATAAGACCCAACCTCTGCCTTCCAGAACCTATAAACAGTCAGGGAGTTGAGGTTTGTATAAATTAAACAATTAACTCAAGGCAATGTAGTCCATGATTTGGTGCTTAAATGAATGGTGTTCCAGAAAGAATTCCCAGTCACAGTAAATTAAGGGAAGTATTGTCAAACAAGTCACTGTAATTAGTTCCCTCAGTATTGCAATGAGGGCTTGAAGTGCAAAATTAATTGATGAGTGTTCTTTGTTACATAACCATAAAAGAGCACATTCTGACTACAAGAGACACCTGGACAAATGAATCTAAGCATGACTGCACATAAGACTAGAGGACGTAATGCTCCAAGAGGTAAAAGCCCAATGGATGCCAGTAAAGGTACAACCCTGCAACCCTGGCCCAAAAATAAGCCCAGAATCCCCAACCCCTACTCCTTCTGCAGGCCAAATGGGACTTCTGTGCAAAGACTTCCAAGTATCAGAGTTTAAGTCTAAGACACTTTTCCTTTCCTGAAAACTGACTATGTATAAAATACTATCAAAAACTACCTCTAAGCACCTACTGTGTACCAGCTTCTAAATTAAGGCCAGAAGAAGACGACACATCCTGCCTTCCAAGTGTCCATGAGTATCTGAGCAACCTTAGCAGACTGAGACCACAGCTCCAGGATGTCATGAACCCCAACTTGTAAATGGTAGAGGCTGGATTTATTTAGAGAGAGAGAGAAGCAACGGGAGAGCACACACACAGTGTATTTCTATAGAAATATATTTTTTCTCTAAAAATAAAGGAATACATGTGTGTGTATATATATATTGTGTATGTGTATATAGTCAATAAAGACTATATATATGTATATATTGTGTATATAGTCAATAAAAGAATATATTATATATATATGACATACACAATAAAAGACTTCTTTTTTAATTTTTATTTATTTTTTTAGTCATACATGACAGTAGAATGCATTTTGATATATAATACATACATGGAATGTACATACATCAATCATATTGTCTATTCTGCTGCCCTTCATATCCTCCCTACTCCTAAGACTTCTTGCTTTAACTTGTTCCTGTAATGTAGAGACTTGATTTGGTCTATAGGACTAGTAGTTTCTTTCAACTCTATGGCTAGAAGTGTTGCCTATATGTGCCTAATATGGAGATTTTAAATAAGTTTCAACTTTCTTTCTCTATTTATTACAAAGACAAACTACTAATCTCTACCTGCAACAAACTACTTGAAAAAAAATAGAAGAAATAAAGCAGGAAAGGATAGAGGAAAATGAAATGTTGGAGTAATTTACAGAAATTGTTCAGTAACCATTGAGAAAAAGAGAATCTGCATATAAACACCCCAAGTTTTTAGCGATGGAGTACGGAGCAGAGAAGGTCTGACTTGACTGTTCCTAACTCACTTCTACAGAAGCAGCAAAGGCACATGTGCATCAGAAATATTAGCCACAAAAAGGGGAGCAAGATATTGCTGTTTGCTTCTCACTAGAAGTTGAGAAAATAGAAGAAACAAAGTATCCTTTGATGGCCTGGCAACAGGCAGAGATGGCCTGCTATAGAATGGAGCTGGTGAGATGCAGCAGAGACCCAATTTTAGAGCAAACCCGACTCCTTTAAGTTGCTTGCCATCAATTGTGGGTCCTGAATAATAGCTGACTGTATTATTTCTTTTCCCTGAGAATAGCCCTTTGTTCTCATATAGCACAGCACCCTTGAATATTTCAGTACCATAGTACATAGTAACTCTGCTAGTTACTATGTTTTTAAAAGAAAGGCACAAAATACTGTATTTGTTCAAAACAGAGAGGAATTAATTATTAAATCATCCTTTCTAACAATTCACCAGTCTATAAGTAAAAACATGCTTGGAAAACAAATATTTTCTTGTCTCTGCTGTTTTTCTTTCCTTGGCATTCATTAATTTGAAAGAGACCATTTCAGCAACACTTTTATCAAAAAAATGGAACTCAGTAACTCATTTGCATTCCAGCTACACTGCTCGACTCCTCTCTGTAGGAATGGGCTCTACTCAAGGGAACATGTGCTGATTAAAAATATTCACCCTATTAATGCTCTCACTAGAAGCTTCAGTTTGTGTGGTATCTGTAATGTCAGCTCCATCCGTGCCCCCTTCCACCAGCACAAATGTCTAAATGACAGCTGATACATGATACATAAATCACAGATGGGGAGAATCACACAGCCAAACCTGGAGCTTAAATACATGTCCCAGAGTACCACTCCCAAAGATACAAAAGGTCTGTTTTATCTGTTTTGTAATGATTTGGAATTAAATGATAAGCTTCTATAAAATAACACTGAATTCCTTAGAAAAGTGACGCCCTTGCAAATAAACTTGGTTTATTTCCATTGCTTTCCTGACCTGTGCACAGGCCAAAATGGCTGACACTCCCTCCCTCCTCAGACTTCTGCACAGACAGAAGTTCTTCCCTCTGTCTAGAATATCCATCACACTCTTCCTCACCTAGGTAAAGTCAACTCACTTTCAGATTCCAGTGCAAAAGCTACATGTCAACACAGCCCTCCCTGACTAGCCCTCCTACCTAGAGTCTAGATGAGAGTCCACTGTCCATTCTGGTAGCTTCCAGTGCACTTGCCAGTTTCTAGAGTCATTATAAACCTGTGTGGTTCTTCAAATAATATTCATCTTCACCAGACTGTAAGTCCTGTCAGGTCAGAGACTATGCCTGTTTTGTTCACACTGGATTCACAGAGCCTAACAATCCCTGGTATATAGTGGGCACCTGATATATTTGCTGAATGAAAACACAAAGCATATCCTGTCTTGACACCCTACCATAATAAATGGTCAGACCAAATAAAGGCATAGTGAGGAAGATTAAAAAAAAAAAAAAAAATCTGTCCTGAAATCTGTCCAGTCATAGCATCTACACTAATCAGTTGATTCTCCTTGGTGAATTTCATATCTTGACCCAAGCTATGATGATCCTGACAATCAATTTAATCCTGAGAGTAGCATAATACAATAGAAGGATTAGGTTCGTTGGCATGTTACAGAAAATTTAGCAGTAGTTTCAACAAGATGTGTGCATAATTCTTCTTCATCATAAACAAGGTCTATAGGAAGTTCTTCCTATAAATACGGTTGGTATGTTGTTCTTCAGTGAAAAGGATTCAGATTCCATCTATCTTGCTGCTCCAATCCGCTCAGATCCACTTCTACCCTTGATCCACAATGGCTGCCCAGGTCCAGCCAACCCATCCAATTCCAGGCATCAAGAAGAAAGGGAATAAATAAGGATGATGTTTCCCCTATTTTGAGAATTTCACACAAATCCTTCATCCAGAATATACTCATATGACCATAACAAATGGCAATGGAAGCTACAAAAAATAATCTTTCATCTAGGAGAATCTTACTTCTAAAGAAAAGGAAGACTCGACATTGGGGACCAGTCAGCAGTCTCTGCCACGTATTGCTCAACGCAAGAAACTCACTGTCATCATCCAGTGAGTTCCGCAAATGTGTTTTTAGTTTTACTTTTATTTTCTGTCTTGGTAAAATTTTTGTAACATTGACACTGTCCCAGAAGCAAACCTAACATTTCACATTGGATACGCCTGCCAGCTCCATTGCATGCTTTCCTCGCTTTAGAAATCAGCCTTTGGGAGGTACACTATCTCCATGGATTTTAGACCCTGAAAAAGAGATGTGAACAGGTATAAAAGCTAAATGCACCCCACCTGGTTCTTCTCAGATAGCTTCAATGTAGGTTTTCAGTAAGACGAAGGGTTTTTGAATTTTTCTGCAAATTGCTTAAACACACTCTTTATCATATATGAATTTGAGGTTTATGATTTCTATATTGCCTAAAATACCAATGGTTGCATTGTTGGTTTCAGAAGAAAACTTACATAGAATATTTTTTTTTTTCAAAAGAAGAGTTGTTCCAACTTTTACCACCAATTTCCCAGCACTTCAGAAATTAAGAGGAAGAGCTGAGTAAGAAGCAAGATGGGAATCCCTAAGCTGTTCTAAAAATGGCAATCTAGAGGCACTGGTGAAAACTGCTAGAAGCTTAAAGGAAACCTCCACAAGATTGCTGGAGATGCTCCCTCAAGAGTTTCTTGTGGGTCTTTCACTAGAAAAGATGACAATGCTGTGTGCCCAGTTTAGATTTAGTGTGTCTACCACATTCTTGGAGCAAGTTTTTCTTACTTAACCACAAGAGCATGTGGTAATATTTTACTATGAATAAAAGTCGTCCCAGAAAGCCAGATTCGAGGACATGGTATACTACATAATAACAAAAGCTTACCGTTCTATGGCTAGTTCTTCCCACCACCACCACCCCACCCTCCTCTTAAAAATAACTGCCCTGTGCAGTCAGGACATTCTATAAGCAGCCAGTCTGTGATCAAAGACCTCTCCATCAGCTTTCCCCAAATGCATAATCACGCAGCTGGCAAAACCTCAGAAGCATCTTATTGACCATGAATAAATTTGATTTTTGGACTGTAGGTATGCAAAATCTTGTTATGCATCCCACAGTGACTATGAGTTGAAGTTTATTCCTCCTTTCCAGGGCAAATTTTCTCTCTTTCTTGGTCCTCTTTCTGAGGCCTACAAAGAGATCAGGCCTGAAAAATGAAAGGGAAATTTCCTACAATCAAAGCAGAGTCCTAGAAAAAATAATGTCTTAAAAGAAGAATAGGAAAACAGAATTCAATTTGCCAAAATTTATCAAAGTGAAGATAATAATCATTACATATACATACATTCAAACACACACACACACACACACACACACACACACACACAAGGCTTAGTAGTCTAATAAACTTGGGAAAGACTGCAGGTCTTACAGTTCTTCTCTGAGTCTTATTATTGTCAATATGTATTATAGATCTCTAAGAGGTAGCCGTCAAGAGGTTTTCTACTTGAACTCTTACTCACCACAATATTTTATAAAGCAAGCGCTCTATATGATAAAAATTTTAAAATGCTGAACTAGAAAGAAATATATTAAATTTAAATATGTGTGGATGCTGAGGTTTGTGGGAAATTTTAGCTATTTCTCTTTAAAAATTCTATAATCAATTGTATTGCTTTTATAATTAAGAACATTTACATATTGTTTTAGTCAGCTTTTTCGCTGCTGTGACTAAAAGACCTAAGGAGAATAATTTTAGAGGAGGAAAGCTTATTTGGGGGCTTGCAGTTTCAGAGGTCTCAGTCCATAGGCAGCCGGCTACATTCCTCAGGGCTCAAGGTACGACTGAACATCATGGTGGAAGAGTGTGGCAGAGGGAAGGAGCTCACGTGATGATCAAGAAGCAGAGAGAAACTCCATTTACCAGATATACAATATATACCCCAAAGGCACATCCCCAATGCCCACCTCCTCCAGTCACACCCTACCTGCCTTCAATTACCACTCAGTTAATCCCAATAAGTGGACTAATTCACTGATTGGGTTAAGCCTCTCATAAGCCATTCACTTTTACTCCAAAACTTGCATTGTCTCACACAGAATCTTTTCAAAGATACCTAACATCTAAACCATAACACATATGATAAAAGAAAAAAACATGTTTGAATCTATATTATTTTAACAATTTCAAAAAGTAAATTTTTAAAAAATTAAATTTAAAATTTTTAAAGTTTTTAAAAAAACTAAAGGTAAGCTTTTTTCTTTCATATAAGAAGTGCCTAATTCTTTAAAATTAATGTACACCTCCAATGTGCCATATTGTTAGATATTAATATGAGTATAATTAAAATGAAAAATTTATTGCAATGACTTACTAAATAGTACTGGTAGCCTGAAACAGGAAAATAAATTATTTAAATATTTTTCCCCACTGCTGATAAATAAACTAAAAGTTTGCAACATAATATAAAATATTTATACAACATTAATCTGAAATATAAATATTCATGCCATTGGACTTTTCTTCCCTAACTATTTTTTTAAAGTCCTTTTAAATATAATTTCATGATTTATCTTTTTTTAGTACCCTGTATGTAAAAACTTGCTAGATTGCATAGTAAAAAAAACTTTATCAATAAACCCTGTCTAAACTCTATCAATTTATTGAGTGCCCATTTTTTACCAGAAAAATGTGCTGATTGTTATTGGAAAACTCCATGAAAACAGATCCTTCTTCATGACATTATCTCAGTAGCTAATTATCTAACTAAATTTAATACTGCTTAGGAGATGGTAAAGGAAGTACTTAGTATAGAAAAACTAAAGTCATAACTGGTCTATGTAGTGAATATTTTATGACATAATAGTATTGATTTGTCTTAATTCAGTTGATAATCCTAATAACTTGGACAATCCAGAAAAGTAAACTCAAACTATATGCAGCCAAAGGAAAAAAACTTTCCAATATGCTTGATACTAAGACTTCTTACATTTCCAATTATAACAGGCTTCTCAAAAGAGATAGGAGGTGCCAGGTGTTCATCCTCAGCAAGCCCACAAACCACTTTCTTGCTAAGGCATTTCTGTCCCCAGTTACAACCCCAGCAACTGAACCAACTTAACCACAGTTAAGCCCAACTCTCCAAGTTCAGCATGAACAACGGGGCTCTTCTTCTAACCCACAAGGCCATTCTCCCCACAGAACATTCTCAGGCAGTGCCGGAGTGGCCCTTCCTTTCAGCTGAGAGGAAGGTCAAGGTCAAGAATGGTCAACAGGACACTCCAGCCTAGGCAGAGATCTTGATTGGCCTCTAAAGAGGCAGGGAACATAATTCTGTTCACCTGGGCCTTGACATCCAAGATGAGACCAAAAACTCTCAGAGTGGTCTCTGCAGAGCTCAAAGGAGAGACACTGAGGGAAATCATGTCAGTTGAAAGCTCCAGTGTCAGAACTGTCAGTCCACTAGACTGATCACAACCAGATGTATGGGCTACAAGCAGGTATGCAGACCTTTACTTCCAGGCCTGAGTAAGGAAAGCCCACACTTGGTGACTAGCCAAACAAGCAGAAAACTAATTTTCTTAGAGAAATGTATATTGCCCTTCTCTATATAACTCCGCTGGAACTGAGTCTCTAGAAAGTATCAAGACTGCCTTTAGTCTCCCTGGGCAAATGATCTAATGTTTGGACCTATAACCTATAGGAAAAAAGCTCTTTATTTAAAAGGATGTTTCCTCAAAGCAAAACAAAACAGTCTATCATATTCTAATATTTAGTGTACACGTATGTTCACCAAATATGTAATACATGTCTTATTTCACACTGCTGAATATCTTTAGAAGTCACTACACCAGCCAACATCAAGAAGGAGGACTTTTTAAAAAGCTCTTAGAGAACCTAAGAAATAAATAATCTAGTGGCATAGAAACATAGCTTTACAACAACAAAAATAATTATATGTGTATATATATATATATGAAACTTGAACCTCAAATCTAAATTTTCTACGTGTTCTTTGAATCAGCATTAATATACTTAAGGTAGTTAGGCCTTCCTAAAATTAACATATTAAAACATAAGCAAAATGCAGAAAAACCTACAAAGAGGATTGTTCTCATCTGTCTAGGCTGCTATAACATGATACCTCAGACTGGGTAATTTGTAACCATAGAAATTGATTGCTCACAGTTCTGTAGACTGGGAAGTCTAAGATCAAGGCACGAACAGACTTGGTGTCTAATGAGGACCCTTTCTTCAGAGATGGCACCTTCTTGTTGTGTCCTCAGATGGCAGAAGAGGCCAAGAGACTTCCTCAAGCCTCTTTTGTAGGGACAGTAATCCCATTCATGAAGGCAGAGCCCTCATTTGGGAATATATTTCAACATACGAATTTGAGGGTACATACACACTCAGACCATAGCAAAAACACAGGGAAAATTCATGGGCTCAAAACAAGAGAGTGAAGAAACCAAACAGCATTACTAATAAACATAGAATTATTTGTTTGTCACCCACGAAAAAAAACACAAGATGAAATAAAAGTATAAGTTAGCAATCAGTACCATTAAATTCCTAAATTAGACTATCAAAATAACCAAATACTCCTCACAAAATGGGAGCCACACCTCAAAAGCACATGGAAATTCAAACCAACTCTGATAGCTCAAAATGACAGAAGCAGCAGCTGCTGTTAAAGTTTCAAGTTTCATAATAGGTCATGTCAGCAGCAACACAAAAAGTAATTTTTAAATGTTCAGACAAGGCTCCTTAAACAACTCCCTATGGTGTAATAAGAAAATTGAGATAAATTTGTGATCATGGAATATAATGACATTGGAAGAAAAACACTTCCTACCCCCTTATTAACTTCAAAAATAAGAAGAATGCACCAGCAGCCTTCAGATAGGTGGGTATATAAGTGGCGGGCAGTGATTGCTGTTTACTTCCCTGTCTTCCTGAAGGATTGCTCATTTGTAATGTTCCTAATATTATTTGCTAATAATCATTTCTATTCATTATCATAAAGTATATGTTGGGATAGGATACCACGGATGTCTCAAACATCAGGAATCATATGTCAGTTGAAATAGTTGCTAGGGAGAAAGGAAAATGAAAGATGGAGAAAATGACATTTACAGAGACAATTTACTATTCATCTTCCACCCCCAAAATACAACTCATGCCAGGCTTTGGTTTGACAATTTTTTTAAGAAAAGCCAATTCTACATCTCAAGTAGTGACACTATCTGTTGAGCTCTCTCTCCCAGATCTAGCAGGACAACCCATCATATTCCACATGTAATAAAACTACATGGTTAGCTGGATGACTATGGGTAGACAATCTTGATGGGCAACTTGTTTTCAGGCGGGGGGGGGGGGGAGGAATTATAAATATATATATATATATATATTGCTCATCTACCTTGCAAAATGAAAAGGCCACATGCTATCATTTTCCTCAGGAAAAGAAAGGAGACACAAGAGCAGAGCTGTCTTTTTCCTCACAGTGGTAAGACATAAGAATTACCAGGAGGTCACATTTCTCATTTGGATGTGGCCAGGTCTGTCAGCAGTGACTATCACTCCTGAGGATACTGAAATATCTTTACATTCAGGGGAAATAAAAAGGAAAGTGAATCAAGGCTGATCAAATCAAAGTTGTGCCTGATTTCTTCCAGAAACATTCTAATAAAAAAAAAACTAAGAAATCAAGAGAGATAAAATATAGCTCACAGATGTCATATAACCCCTTTTACCTGATTAGAGAGTAGAAAATAGGAAAGGTGAGAAAAAGAAGTGTAAGTACTTTGGATCCCCCTCCCCTCCAAAGTTCTATTCCTAATATCCCATTCTGTCCCCAAACCTGAGCATGACATCCAAGATGTGAGCACAACACAGTCACATGAGCCTTGATGAGGGCCAGCCTTTGAGGAAGGAAATGGAAGGAAGAGGTGGAGCGAAAGATGAGAGTCTGGCTAGAATACCATAAATAACTACGTCCTGCCACACATGATTGTTGGATTCGTAAATCATTCCACCTGGTCATCCCTACAACAGGGACTTAAATTCAAAGGCCTGGATAGTTCCAGGCGTTCCATTTTACAGATAGGAAACTGATGCCCAGAATGGTTAAGTGACTTATCCATAATTACACATGCAGGAAGTAGCAAAGCCAGAAATGGAACCCAAGTGACTCAACTCCAATCCCAATGCTCAGAACCCTCATGTTCTATCATCAACAGAATAAACTCCAAACTCACCAGCCTAGCAGTCGAGTGTTCCTGTATGGTTCCCATGTACTTTCCCTGGCTTCCCCTTTGCCTCCCCCCCTGCTACCTGGTATGATGCCATTGACAACACAGTCTCTGAGGTGAATATGAGTTGATTAAATGAATGTCCAAGCTAATGAATGTACAGTCCGTTCTTATTTCATTCAATCATGGACCTTATGTTCAATGCTACAGAACAAAATTGTTTCAACTTCTTCCCGAGAAGTTTAGTCTCTGAACATGACACCAGGCAGCAAAGAAATCACATAAGACTTGTTAGGTTAATTATTCATCTCACTTGTCAGCAAGAGCTTCCAATCAGGGCAGGGCTCATGGATCTGTATCCCAGATGGTGACAATCCACATTGGTGCAGGCGGCTGGGCATACATTGTTGAAATTCGGCACCCCAACCCAGAACACATATCCTTTACAATATACCCTTTTGTTCCTTGAGAGAAAATTCAGCAAATCTATCATAAGGAAATCCCATTGGCAGAAGTCCTGGGTAACCTAGAGCTTCATATAAATTAGGCTTTGTCTAATGACAACAAGTGGGATAGAGTAAAAACCCAAACTTAAATCATATAGTGCTTTACAGGTTATAGATGACTTACATGTGACCTTTTGCATAATCCCCACAACAACATACAAGGGCCTTATTAACCCCATTTGGCTGATGAACAAAAAAGCAGGGTGCAGAGATGATGTATATCAGCTAAACACACCCAACAGAGCTGAGGCAAGAATGTGTATCCTTTCTCCATGGCAAACCCAAGACTAGGGACTGAACTACAGCCTTATGCATGATGCAAGGCAAGCACTCCACCAACTGAGCTATATCCCTAGCCCCGAGTAGTTATCTTTTAGAAGGCCATTCTCCACACAGGCAGCCTCTCCCACAGAAGAGAAAAGTTCTGCCCATATCAGACCAAACAGTCCCAGCTGAACTCGTTGATGGAATAGAAAAGCCCAAGAAGAACTGGGAAATAGCTGGGGAGAGAGCCTATGCTGAGGCTTCTGTGGCCTAAGACACTCACTCCATCAACTGCACACAAGCAATGGTTCTGGGCAGGGCCTCTTCCTCAGTATCTCCCTTCCTGACCTCTCCCTGCCCCTCCTCTTCCTCCTGAAAAATACCTGAGCAACCCAAAATCAAAGAAGAAAAAAAAAAAAACAAACATCACACTTGTTCCTCCTGCCCAATGTTTTACAGGCACAGAGAGCAGAACCTGATAATCTTTCACCAGGGGGTGCACTGGTTAATTTTATGTGTCAACTTGAAGGTGGGTTTTGGATAAGATTAAATTTAAATGGGTTAGTTTTGGGTAAAGCACATTGCCTTCCATAATGTGGATGGGACTCACCAGTTAATTAAAAGCCTGAATAGAATAAAAAGACTGGCCTCCCCCAAGCAAGAGGAAATTCTCCAGCAGATTGCCTTGGAACTGGAACGGTACCATAGGCTCTCCTCGGTCTTGAGCCTGCTGGCCAACACTGCAGATTTTAGACTTCCTACTCTCCATAATCCTGTGAGCTGATTCCTTTTAATAAATCTCTTGGTCAACAGACACACACTTACATATACAGAGACATAGAGACAGAAACAGAGATCCCACTGGTTCTGTTTCTTTGGAGAACTTTGGCTAATACAGGGACCCTTTTGTAATGATGGACTAGTGTGGGAGAAATCTTTGCTGAAGAAGAGGAAGGCTCTCTAGGGAGATGAAAGGCAGGGACTCAAAACAAAGGGGGCAAGTAGCAACCCTGTGGAGGAAGATACTGGAGTGTATATACTTTTAGGAAAGATGGTGCAGGTTCTAGAATTGAGTAGAAGTTTTGCTTAAGGAGCACTAACATTTTTAGATATGCTCGAGAAAGTGAATTATTCTAGAAAATTCTATAATATATAAGAAAAAAATGTTGTATACCACTCATTTTAGTGATGAAAATCCCACTAGAAAATGTGATTGACAAGTGAGTTTTATCAAGTCCCTTAACCTTCTTGAGATAAGGCAAGATTCACATTATGGAAGAGGAAGACCTTCCTATTTTGCTGTATGTGGGGGAGAATCTGGTGGCTACTGACATACTTTTATTCAAACAGTACACTGGGAATTAAAAGATTTTATGATGAGGCAAAGAAAAAATTACAACTTTATTTGAGATATGTAATTTCAGCAAACATATCCATTAAAACACTTAATCTCTTCATCAGCTGCACAGAAGTTTATTTTTAAACAGATATTCAAAATATTTAAGCCCTAATCCTATCACAGCTGCAGCTGGATCATCAATTATAGAGTTACAGGTTTATGTTCACTCTCACCAAAATGTCTTACAACATTACAGTATTTGTTTTGAGAATATTTTTCATATTGATAATTAAAGCATACAAACCCATCTACAATTCACTTTTATTATCAAAATAATTTTCAAAGAAGTTTCTAGGTTCAAAATAAGACAGGGCAGGGGAGGTGCTGGGGACTGAACCAGAGTCTTGTGCATGCAAAGCAGGTGCTCTACTACTGAGTCACATCCCCAGCCCCACACTTTATTATAATATATATAAAAATACATTTTATTATGCTTCCTCCCAAACCTTTTTCTTTGTTTTCGTACATTCCTGAATATCATTTTGAATATCTGGAAAATATTCCATATTTTATGTATCCATTGTTGGCCATCTAAATTCTTCTGAATTTTTCACCATCAGAATAAAAATACAAGGAATATCTTTATTCTCATAGATTGTTTTCTACTTTAGAAGTTTTCTTTAGAATAAATTCCAAGGAGTGGGATTATTAGGTCAAAGGGTCCGAACATTTGTATGACTTTTTTATCCACAGTCATTATTCTTTCCAAAAGAACCAAGCTAATTAACATTGCTGCCAGAAATGTAAAAATATACCCATTTTCTGACATCACACAACTTTTTTGTGTACACTTGTATTAATTTTAACAGCCATAAACTAGTGAGTTTTGTTGTATAACTTCTTTGATTTGCAGTGGAGTATTTTCCTATAGGTATGTTTATAAGTATTTTCTCCTGTGAAAATCTGTTCTTATTCTTTACCCATTAATCTTTCTGGGTCTTGGTGCTGTTGTAATTCACATATTTCAAAACAAAGCTGGCTTAATTTCATTTTTACAAACTGCATACAGACTGAACGACTGGTTTGTCTAGACTTACAGTTGGGTGGACCCAAATTCCAATGGGTTTCCCCAACCTCCTAAATTCAACAACTGAAGCATATATGTCAATCTTACATATAAAAATACAAACAAGAATGTTTCTCCTGTTTTTTTTTTCCTCAAAAGACATATTAGGATTGCTATACTCAAAAACCCTAAGAGGAATATTTCCATTTATATATCTGTCCTTGTTTTTTTCATGGTCAACTACACTCTACCAAAAAAAGGATTATTCTTTAACCATAGAGGAAAAAGTCATTATGAGATTTTCTTGTTTTGTTATCCTGAAATTACTAGGTAGATGCAAAATCAAAGTGGGGGGAAAAAAAATATCTTCAGATTTTGTTTTGCTTCGATAGGAAAAAAAAAAAAAGTCTCGAGGCAACATATACAATAAAACTATTCAGTATTTTAGCAAAGAAGAAAAGGCATGAATGAAGCACACTATAGCCAACACTTTTTTGACTACACCATTCTGCCTCACACCAATTTCTGTCACCTAAATATTTATTCCCAAACCAGAACTCCCAAGACAGCATTTTGAAAATACAAATACCTGTCCCACTGCCTCAGATCTAACAAATAAAAATCTCCTTGGAGTTACAGCCTATTAATCCATATTTTTTTAAATATCCCCTAAAGTTTAGAATTTTTCTGATGTAAAAGTCTCATTTTAAACTAAATTTTAACAAGAACCATAAGGCTAATTAATATTAATGTATTTTAATACTTATATTGTTTTTGAATGATGCTAAGCACTACTCATGTATTGCTCTGAAAAAAGCTCTTGAAACACAATTTACACCCTTTATTAATCCTTTACCTAAGAACAGCAGGAGCTAGAAACAAGCATTTTTGGCTTTTTATAGTATCTGGCTGCTTAAAAGCTCTCTGTAAGCTAACCTTAGGTCTGGATCATGTGGCATCCAGGATAAGCAGCCTAAATCCTCCCTGAAGGGACGTCTTCAGGAATTCTTAGTACTACTACAGAGTGTGTTGTTGTTTTGTTATTTGGAAAAATAACATTCAAAAAATGACCAAAAGCTCCCGTATGAGGGTCATACATACATGAGTGATTTTACTTTACTTTTTAGAGCTTTTCTTGCATGTTTCAGGGAAGTTATTTTTATGCTTCAGGGAAAATTAAAAGGGGATGCATAAAAACTCTGGGTTGCATTTCCAATTTTTCCACCTGTTGCGTTTGAATTCTCCTCACTGTCAGACATTATTAATATCTTATTCTAAGATGTCAATAAACACAGCATATGGTTTGTTAATGTATTCAATGATGTCAATATTGCATTATTCTATCACTATATATCTACACATATTCCACAAGTCAAAAAATAGTAGCTAGTTCAATAATGTCTTTAATAATGTTGATTTCTGCATTGTTAATATAAATTATATATATTTATTTTATACATGTGGAATGAATATATAAAGAGAAACTTAAAAGAATTTGAAAATGAGAAGGATTAATGTAGAAATTTCCAAATATCAATTCTTTATAGCCTTTCAAGGGTATTTCTATTTAGGTGTTTAAATCACAGAAAAGCACTTTAGCAGAAGCCTCAACAGGGTGAAGGGAAGACCCTGCGGTTAGAGTCTGTCTTTCTGTAGGTGCAGGAGAAGAAAGTCACAGAAGTAAAGTGAGCCATGAGAGGATGCAGTTGACAAATAAGAGTTGTTCGTGAATACACTGCCACCTCTAGAACTGCATAGATTTTATTATTCAGCCTCATTCTAGAAATACAGTCTGTCCAGTGTTCTTGAGCTCATATTCATGTTTCTTAGCTCAGCCATCTCCAATGGGAGTAGTCTGTACCCAGTTCTCCAATGCACAGGCAGCAAATCTTCTGGTCTCATTGAACTAAATCAAGTAAAATGGTTCATTATCTTCCTATAAGGTTTCATTTAAACTTCCAACTGCAGCCATAGCTGGCCAGAAACTTCCTGAACTATCCTACTCAAGTATCCTAATGGTGAAATAGCACATTCCAAACATAAAATTAATTACTTTCCTTCATGGTTACCTTAAAAATTCTCACAGAAGAATTTTATGTATATGTGTATATGTGTTTGTGTGCATTTGCTTTAATATAAAAATTATGTTTCTTCAAAAACTATATAGGAAACTAACACTCCAAGAGGAGGTACCAGGTGTATTGTAACACTTCAGTTACCTATTGAGATGCATATCTATCACTGTCTGCTTTATTCAAATTGTGCCATGTCTCACCAGTCATGGTGGTATGTGCCTGTCATCCCAGCAACTCAGGAGGCTGAAGCAGGAGGATTGTAAGTTCAAGGCCAGTCTCAGGAACTTAGCAAGGCCCCAAGCAACTTAGTGAAACCCTATCTCAAAAAAAAAAAAAATTTAAAAAGGGCTGGGAGTGGGGGATGTAGCTCAGTGCTTAAGCATCGCTGGGTTCAATCCCTAGTAACCCCCTGCCAAAAAAGTTCCACGTCCCATATGTAAAACATATCCATGAAGTGATTCCGGAAAGATATTTGTCCAATGTCCTGCCCCAATGCCTGTGGCCAGAGGAGTACCCAGTTCAGGAGAGCCCCAGATATTCCCCAACATAAGAATGTGAGAAGGAGATAGAGCAAGAGTCTCTTCAGCTAAACCTGTAGCTATGTATTACACTATTGTGGTCCAAAAAGTTAGGAGAGGTGGTCCTCAGAAAACCAATGTGAAGAAGAGACTCAGAAAAGCAGGTTAAAGAAATAGGAAATGCTCGTTCCCTGCAGGTGTCCAGACTGTGGAGCTGTCCTTCTTAGGAGCTGAGCTCCACCAACATGGAGGCTCAGCATCCTGAGGAGCTCACCTCAGCAAACCACAGCATACTCTTTGAAAAACACAAGCTAAGAGATGAGCATGGCAAGCACAACATGGCGCCCTGGGGTGTTGTTCACTTGCTGAGGGTACACTTTGCCTCAACAACTCGGAGGTCCAAAAAAAGATAAGACACAAGAGGCAGCAAAACCCAATAACAATCATACAGGCTCTTGCATGAACATAAACTTGGTACTTCTTCTTACCTAGCAAGAAGAAACAAATCTAACATGCTTACTTAAACTGTCATAGTTTTGGAATTGAGAACCTGCAAATTACAAGTTATGGGTCCAAAACAAAAAGAAAAGTGCAGGCCTGTCTTGAGTAGTACTGTGAACTTCCTTTTTCTCCAGGTTGTTACTTGCTTTGCTATTTCCAATGCAGACAGTATGAAAGAGGCAGTCACCCCGCCATTCCCCTGCCAGGCTGCCCTGGAAGGCAGCAACATTTGGCCAAGACAAGTGAACAGAGAGGGTAGGGCTGAAGAACTGAGAAAGGTAACAAGAGGGTCCCTCTAGTCACATAATGAAAACAGAGCAAGACATTGTGCTTAATGTAGGATTTTTTTACCAAATAAAGATTTAACTCTGTATCTGTGCCATTCATTGAAAGAGACCTTTTTAAAAAGTTAACTACTAGGTGCAGCTGAAAAATAATGACTCTTGGGCTGGGGTTGTGGCTCAGTGGTAGCGTACTTACCTGGCATGTATGAGGCACTAGGTTCAATTCTCAGCACCACATATAAATAAATAAAATAAAGGTCTATCAACAACTTTAAAAAAATCTTTAAAAGAGAAAAAGAATGACTTTTTATCTACCTGGTCTAAATCTAAAAAACTATTTGAAGAGGATTCTGAGATATTCTGAATTTATACTTACTTAATGGGGAACAACTTCTGTATTTGTGATGAGAGAAAATGTATAGATAAACTATGATTTGAACCCATTTCAAAGCTAAATGCATCAAATTCATTTCATTTGTGTTTCATGCTCCAGATGACAGAAAACTAAGACCAGTGGGGAAAGAAAGAAAAAAGGGCAAGATTTCAAATGAAGAACAAATTTCTAGCAATTGTGTAACAATGGACCAGGTTGGTTTCTAAATCTCTAGGAATCTGAACTTGACCACAGAAAGGACTAGAGCCCAAATTGCCAGGAACCTGAGTAGAAAAGATTCCTTCTTTTCTAGTAGCTATCTTAAATTACGTATCTCTGAAAGACCTTTCAACTTTAAGGCTCCAAAATTTAAACATTTTCCATATAATAAATACTTGACAGGGCTGGAGTTGTGGCTCAGGGGTAGAGCGCATACCTGGCACATAGGAGGCACTGGCTTCCATCCCCAGGACCACATAAAAAAATCAACAAATAATATAAAAAGTAATATATCTATTTATTTAAATAATAAGTAAATATTTGACAGAAGGTACATGTGAGCACAAGAGAGTCAAAAGATAAGACAACTTGAGCACAAGCTATTAAAGTCACAAACCCAAAGTGTACTGTCGACCTTACGTCAAGAAATAAATCAAACTGGGGAAGATGAGCAGAAAAAAGAAAAATGTCATGACCCTTAAGGTTAAGCATCTATTTTTCAGGTACAAGTTTAAAAAATAAATACATATAAGATTCATTCCAAAGAAGGCATCATGTATAGATAAATACATTAATCTAATCCCCTGCAGGAGAGATTTAAAACAAAGGCTAGCTATTTCAGAAAATGGCACAGGAAAAAAAGATGTAAGGAGCCAGGTATAAACAGAAATCAAGAACCTCAAGTTCTTAGTCATTACTTAAGAAACTGTCCTGTGAGGGGTTCAGCCTTCTCACAGATCACAGATTACAGACAAGGCTATAGGAAAGAAGGAGGAAAGAACAAAAATTGTCTTCCAGGTTTGGGTATCTCGGGAAGTACAGAGAAGAGAGAAGTCAGTAGATATCTCCAGGTCTCTAAAAGTAGCTCATCTTCATAAAAAAAAAGGGGGGGGAGGGGGGAAGGAAATAGGTGAAAACATCAGTCCCCTAACAAGAGAGCACTCGTGTTTTAAATGCAGAGCTTAAGCAGATTCCAGGACTCACTTGGTGATGGCAGCCATCACTATATGGGATTTCTGTACCATCAAGGTACGAGCTCTCTTTTAGTTTATTTTACAAAAGAAGTTATGTGGTCTTAAGGGGTACCACGTAGATCTGTGAAGGAAAACTGGATATTTGTCAGTTCAATATGGTTTGACAGTAGTTTTTAAGCAATGTTTCAAATAAAACAAAAGCACACAAGAAAAGGGTTTTTTACTTAAACTAAAGAGTCAATAGATAGCAATAGCCTTTTTCTGTTTCAGAGGGAAAATAGGACTTTCTTCAGTTTCATTTCCTTCCCTTTTTTTTCAGTATCTTAAAATAATTCATCATTTCTGCACAAATCTTATTGTGGTAAATGTATATAATATCGAATTTGCCATTTCAACCATCTTTAAATAAACAATCCAGTGCATTCACATGTTGGGAGCCATCCCCACCACCCATCTCGAAAACTTTTCCATCAGCCCAAATTGAAACTCTAACCATTCAATAACACCTTCCCATTGCCTCCTCCCCCCGGCCCCTGGTAACCACTATTTCTACTTTCTGTAGATTTGACTACTCTGGATACTTTACGTAAGCACAATCCTACAATAGTTGTCCTTTTGTGTCTAGCTTATTTCATTAAGCATAATGTCTTCAAGATTCATTCATGTTAGAGTCAGAATTCCATTCCTTTTTAAGGCTGAATAATATTTTGTTTAGGTACAAACCACATTTTGTTTATCTACTCATATGTCATTGAGTTATTTCCAATTTTTTGGCTACAGTGAATAGTGCTATTATGAACACTGGTGTGAAAAATATCTGTAATGGTCTCTGCTTTTAATGCTTTTGAATGTGTATCCAGAAGTAGAAATGCTGGCTCAAATAATTCTGTTTAATTTTTTGAGAAGGAATATACCATACTGTCTTCCACAATTGCTGGACCATTTGACATTCCTACCAGCAATCCACAAGGGCACCAGTTTCTCCATGTCCTAACCAGCATTTGTTTGTTTTGTTTTGTGTGTGTGTGTGTGTGTGTGTGAGTGTGTGTGTGTGTGTGTGTGTGTGTGCTTGGTTTTTTTTTGTTTGTTTGTTTTTGTGGGTTTTTGTTCTTTTTCACTATCATAGCCATCCTAATGGGTATGAGATGGTACCTCATTTTGTGGTTTTGATTGGCACAGTGATTACTGATTGCTCTATTTTCTTTTAAATCTTTTAAAAGATATCTTCTTGCTTTGCTTCAGTATCCCCCTTTGTAGGATAGAACATAATGGCTGTTCTTAAGTCATTCTCATTAAATGCTCTTGGACCTTCGAAGAATTTCTAACATACTCAAACTAAAGTTGCCACATTGAGGTCCCAACCAGGGATGCAACACTGGAGCCTGGGCATAAAGACATGCCCAAAAGTTTCCTTCCAGGTTCTGAAAGACCAGGTAAAGAAGCCTTAAGCACAACCCTCCTACAAAACCAATAATGTCAGTATTTGTTGTCCAAGAAGATTAACAAGCTGACTAAGTAAAAAGCAGGATGGTCCCTGGGCCCTGGGGACATGAAGCTGGTCTATTGAGTCCGTATCCCAGTTCCTACTGGAAGCTTGGGTGGAGCCGCTCCTGCTCAAACATGCACATGGGCATTCTCCAGCACCCCTCCCACAGCCACACAGTGAGAACAAGCACAGCAACAGGGTCAGCCTCTTCTCTACAGAGTCAGTCAGTCCACAAAGCAAGAACCAACACAGGCACTAAAAGATCTGGGGATTTAAAATTCAGTTTTGAGATAGCTCCTCATTGGATTCCCTGGATCAAGGTTCTCCTTGCCTAGCTTATCATGATTTTCCAAACTCCTGCAAATAATCTCTTTCCCATCTCCATCTAAGTGGATCCAATCCTCCTGAGAAAATTTCACTTTAGCATCTTTGGTTTTTCTGTTAAACCATACTCTGATTAGCAGTCATTAATGCAACAGGCAACAAACATGCCGCAGACTCCTGTGGTCGAGGTTCTGTTGTAAACCACAGGCGGAGCAAGACAGGGTACCTGCCGAAAGGACTCACAGCAGAGGAAGTCTGCCTTTACAAGGTTCTGATTTTGCCTAAAATCCTGAAGTACCTCTTGGGGCATACAACCAGGCTTTACTTTTCTGTAGACAGAATCACATGCTAAAGTTCACTGAAAATAATGTGGCCCAATAAAGAAAACAGGCCACACTATAACCCAGAGCAAAGCCACTCATCTCAGCAGCCTCACTTGAAAAATGGTGATGATACCTTTCCTGGAAACAGAGACCCAAACCAAACTTTTAAAGAGAAATTCACCAGAAGCTTTCTTGCCAACCAAAAACATAAAAAGGAGGAGGAGGAAGAGAAGGAGGGGGAAGAAAGACAATCATTTCTAAAAACTTTCACCCTAAGTCTCTATGCCAAAGCTTTGATAACTGTTGACATCCTGCCTCTTCTGAAGTTGCTGCCATCCCTGTGGAGTCTCCTGAAGAGTGTCAGGGGTAGAATGACAACAAGAGACCCTAGAGAATCCAAGTCGTTTTATTGCCAAACAAAAAACCAGAACAATATTTGAGCCCCAACATGTACCTCAAAGCCAATGATAACATATGCCTCATATTAAATAAGGCAGGGCCTGCTCACTTGTCCAGAGACAGCCAGAAGGGAAAGATTGCAAGTCTAGTTCTCCCTTACCAGGAAACTAGAATCTGAAAAAAAAAATTCAGACTTCAAAATCACTTTTTCTCTGATAGGATAAGAGAAAAATCAAAGTCAAAACACAAATATGCAAAATGCACACACAACTAGAACTGTCAAGTAAAAATCTATAACGTGGTGTGTGTGCTAGGCTTAGGCTTCACAACAAGAATCTTGAATATCAGGGACAGCTCACTTCCTACCAACTAGAACAAAATATTCACACAGTTTCATAAAACAAACCTTCCTAGTCACACAGTAGTTCCCTCTGATAGAGTATTCTGGGCAGAGAGCAATAAACAAAATCCAGACAGGAAGTAGCCAGAAAAAATAAATGGCAGAGCTTTCTGGCACTATCTCCTTATAGAAAATAAGAAACATCTCTCTATTCTAATAAAATTATTTTAGAACCCAGACCCTTAAATTACTTATTAATATGGTTACTCACAGGGGGGCAGGGGCAGTTATAAATGGGTTTGTAATATTTTGGCTCCATTCCTAGAATCAGCACCAGAAAGTCAACTCTAATTACTGACCACTGACAACTCCAGAATCAAATTCCCATCTGGAATGAAATATTTTGACCTACTCCTAAAAGGCTGCCCTTTGTGAAGCCTTTTCTCATTTTGATGCATATGAATTTGTGTTTGTGGAAATTCTGTGTGAAAATTTCAACTTGCTTAAAAAAAAAAAAAAAAAAAAAGTCCATCCTTCTTACAAAAGAATGTTCAAAGAAAGTACAATCACTTTTAACTTCAGAATGATAGCCCATTTAAAATTTACTTTCCCAACTTGGATGTCTGAACCATACATGAAGAGAGATAGGAACATTCTATGATGTGTTCTGGTATTGTGTGTGATCAATAATTATGCCTCTTTAAAAGGTTGTGGGGTTGAATTTGAATTTGTCTTGAAGCTACAGCAGTACAGCTACATGGAAAAACAAATGTTACTATTCTTGCATGGAAGAGGTTCCTAGTTGTCTCCTGGGTATCCATTCTCCCTTTCCTTTGTAGTAATAGAAGACTTTAGCTGGGTACAAGGCTGCCTACGCGAAGATTTTATTTCCCAGATTCCCCTGCAGATAAGTAGTTGCGTGGCGGCCAGTGGGATGTGGGCCACAGTGATGCCTGCACCTTCTAGGTCATGTTCTTAAAAGGAAAGACGGCTGCCCTCCCTTTCCTACTCCTTCCTCCCATGATTATAGAAACTGGAATAACCATCCTTGTTGAAAGATGAGAGTTGTGTGATAGAGATGACAGAGTAATGAGAAAGAAGGGAGTTTTATCCCTGACTTGATGGAATCATCCCCTCAGCCCTGATCTGTTTATGCTCAGTCTATTAGAGATGAGAGTATGATAAACTGCTCTTAAGTTGACCAAATCAGTATCCTATTATATCTCTGGAAGCACTCCTTGAATTCAACCACTATGTTTTGTTTTGAAGAGAATTTCCTATTAGGTTTTTAGAATCCATTGTTTAGAGTTTGATGTTAGTTTTCTGTTAGCATCAATCTTCTTGAGTTTTTAGTATCAGTTTTCACAATTCCTGTAAACATATCTTCAACAAGCAATCCATAGCAAGAGGTGCCTCTATTATACTTAGGACATCTTTAGAGAGGGAGAAAGTCTTATGTCCTACCCTCCATCTCATCTATCTAGCAGAAGTCTCATCTTGTCCTCCTTGTGCCTGGCTGCATACCTGGGCACCAGAATTCATCGCATCATTTATAAAATAAGAAACTTATCATAACCTTACCCAGATCCCTGAGGGTGATGACAAAATATTTTCTAGATCAAGAAATCAAAATCCATGACTTTAGCTAACTGGACAATACACTTAGGTCAAAGTTATCAGGTCAGATTTTATAAGTTCTTAAAAAGATTTCACCATTTGCTTTAAAAGACACTAAACCTTCTCAATTTTGCCATAGTCATTACCACTTACAGAATGAGAATTAGAGTTAGCTTCATGACAAGAGTGGTAAAAGTCAGAAGCCAGAATATCTTAGGCACACTGAGAAAACCCAGAGCCACCTGCAGAGGACAGTCCTCCACAGTACTCTATCCAACACCAAGCCCTGAGCACCCTCTGGCCAAAAATCCAAACAAAAGCCAACACATCATTAACCCATTCCACATACCAGGTAGTTTCTTCTTATTTTAGTCACAAAAATGCTCATGCACTTCCCTAAGTAAAAGCCTTTAAAAAGGCTGCCTCCCTTCCCCACCCCCTTTACTGCCTCTGCCTTGTCTAATAAAAATGACTGAATGTTTGTTTTGTGATTCTTTAGCTCCTAAATGTAGGATTTCTTATTTGCGAAGATTATTATCATTGAGACTACTTACGAACAGATTATATTAAATGTTGTCATGAAAATACCACAAACCAATGGGTGTCAGTTTCCTTTAGCACTTGAAAGAGCACATAGTTCCGTAACATTAAAAAGTGAGACAAAAAGAAAGTTTTTTGATAATATTTCAACACTTTGGCTTTATTAGCAGTATAACAGCAGAGTTCTAATCAAACTATCTGTTTTCACAAATTGAAATCCAATAATAAAAGTGTTTTATCACATCTTAAAAGGGCTAAAATTTAAAGCCTATGACCTATCCTTATAAAAATGACCTTCAGTAAAAAATAAATCAAATGGTTACTCTCCAAACAGAAGTCACAAACTGGATACCAGGTAAGGAGAAAGCTATACATGAACATTTGTGCTCCATTAGCAAAGCAATTGCTCTGCTAAGTGGAACCTATTTGAGGGGAGGTAGTCACCTGGTCAGGTTGAACCTACAAGTTTTCAGGGAACCAACAAGGGGTGACCATCTAAAGAATTCTCCACCAAACACCATTATTTTCACTTAAGTATCAAAATAAAAGCTGCGGTTGCCATTTCACTTTGATAATTTTTAGAAAGCCTCAAAGAACAACTAAGAGCTTCTTACAAGCAAGCAAAAGGGAAAGGAGGAAAATGGAAAATAACAGTTGAAATTACATCCCTAAGAGCCACTTAAGCCATTCTGTATAAGCAGGGATCAAGTCTGCTATCTGACTCACAAAGCAATGGGTGAGGAATTCACCTCAGGCTGATTATACAAACATTAAATCACTCCAGTTTTTACCTTTTACATTTAAATTGGGGGCTTTTTCCTTCTCTATTTCTTTACACAAAATGAATGACAATCCTAAACCAAGGAACTTGAATTTAGGAATGAAAAAAATCTTCCAGTATGGGTAGAGTATCGATAACCCCTGTGTAACAGGCTAGTCATTCTCCACCTGCAAAGAACAAACCACACTTCCTACTTCCTGTTGTGATGAAAAACAAAATAACCAGGGTTTTTTGTCAGGCTCCTCAGAGATGGTCAACGTGGTGCCTAAGACTGTTTTGGAAGGCTTGAAAACAACTTCTTTCATTTAACCTATTTAAAACAGAAAAACTTCCTATGTAGCCCATCAAAAATAATTTTAAAAAAAAAAACTTGATCTTTTTAGGTTCTGGAGAAGTAATTGCTCTGAAAAGTCTAGTTTTCTAGGTTAATCTCCAAGAGGGCAGAGACTTGGTCTGTTTTGCTCTTTAATGTATCCTCAGCACCTAGAAAAGTGCCTGGCATACAGCAGGCATTGATTAAATATTAGGTAAATGAATAAAAAAAAAAAAAAAAAAAAAAGATTTCACCCTAGTAAATGTGGGAATGCCTTTTATTTTAACCATTTTAGGCAGAAATCTTAAAAAGGATAGTAGCCCTCTTGAAATGGTAAAGACCATAACTGCACATTTTAAAAATAGCTAAGGGTCACCATTAGAATATCTTATATTTCAAAAATGCTCTCCGGAGCTGGGGATGTGGCTCAAGCGGTAGCGCGCTTGCCTGGCATGCGTGCGGCCCGGGTTCGATCCTCAGCACCACATACAAACAAAGATGTTGTGTCTGACAAATACTAAAAAATAAATATTAAAATTCTCTCTCTCTCTCTCTCTCTCTCTCACTCTCTCTAAAAAAAAAAAAAAATGCTCTCCGTATCTTTCAAAATACTAAACCACTCCAGAAATTTTATATAATTTTTCAGCTCCTTTATCCACATATCATTTTTCCTACCTTTTCTTCCTGATAAGTTGTATTTGCTATTATAAATCTGCTGCCTATAATTGACTGTTTCTAATTTGTTGTGCCCTTAAAAAACTAACAAGCTACAACTTCTCAGCCCTGTGTCTAAAGTAAGAGTACATGGCTCTAAATGAGGGCCTGAAGACTTCTAGGAATAAAGAGTGCGATCGTCAGACTTTGAAACATCCCTGTTTGGCTAGTCATAAGCTCCATTTTTTCTAAAGCTTCCTGATTCTCCAGCATGCTCTAGATAGGTAAGAGGCCAGAGAGCAAAATGGGTGCACCAAAGGAACTCACACTGGAATGACATTTATGGTGCTAAGAGACCAATACTCCATTAGGTAGGATGGCTCCAGACAGCCCGTAGTAAGCAGTTGGCCCAAAACTAGAGTAGGGGGTGTCCCAAACAAAACACACACAGAACAGGGTAGTCTGCCTAGCAACTGGAAACCCCATTCTCAGCAATGGCTTCTGAGAGAGAAAACCTCACTTTGGAGGAGTTGGAGGCAAGGTAAAGTATCAGTGCAGAGTCATCAGAATTAGGAGCATAGTAGAAATCATAATTCGGGAACAAAACCAAAGCTCAGTTTTCCAACATGAGGCAAATCCAGACTTGACAGAGTCTCTGGGTCGGGTTGGAGAACCTTAAATCCTCAGAGCCAGAACAGGATCTCCAGGTTGGGATCAAATGTCTCAGGTTATGGCAAAGCTAGGGAAACCACACAGGTTTCATAACAGGAACAGAGTGGCAGAGGGTTGCTACTCCTTCATCATGACCAAGGGCATCACCAATGGGAAGGGCAGAGTGGCCCCTGAGATTGACATGGCAGAATGGCCGACCAATGAAAGAACACTGCCATAGGTGGGTGCAGAGGCAGGAAAAATGTGAGGTGCACAGACACGTGGGCAGCCTGCAGGAGGCACTTACGGATAATGAGCCAGAATTTCTGGAGCCATCCTATGAAGTCCTTCTATGCCAGGCCTTTTTGGCAGACTTTTCCTGAATATCTATTGGTCTTTTTGAGACAGAATGGTAAAGGTGGATGTAGTGGTCAGGAAGATAAATCTGGAGGGATATTTGAGATGAATTGGGGCAGGGAAAGAAGGAAGAAAGGAAATCACATATGTAGAGCCGGGCACCATGGCACATACCTGTAATCCCAGTAGCTCAGGAGGCTGAGGCAGGAGGATTGAGAGTTCAAAGCCAGTCTCAGCAATTTAGCCAGGCTCTAAGTAACTCAATGAGACCCTGTCTCTATTATAAAAATGGCTGGGGAGGTAGTTCAGTAGTTAAGCACCCCAATACCAAAAGAAAAAAAAAAAAAAAGAAATCACATAAATGATAACCAGAGTTTCCCCAAGAATGTTGTGATGAAGGCTCAGACAGTTTTCTACTTTGGGTGAGAAAGAGGGATATACCATTTATTGTGATTTTCTGGAAACCAAGCATAATGCTAGTATTTTTCACATTCATTTTTTCATTTGTTCTTCACTTTAATTCTGAAAGATGGGTACATTATTCCCATTTATAGTTGAGGAAATTAAGACCCAGAGAGGTGAAAGGAATTGTGTACAGTCACCCAGTATGGATGACAAAGACAGGATTCACCCCAAAGAATCTGATTCCAAAATCCTCATTTGCATGGATGGACACACATGAAACAGTAAGTTTTTTTTTTAATGGGGTATTGGGGTAGGCAGAGGGGTCTGTCTATTCACATGCATCGATTTCACATGAGCTTGAGGAATCTTCCAGGACTGAGGGCTTTCTAGTATGTCCTGCTTTCAAGCACAGTGGGGAATTCATAGGTCTGGAATAGGTCCAGGGGCCTCCCTCATGCTGGGGAAACAGGATTTCTAAAAGGCATTTCAAATAATAATGATCTAAAGCTACCTATCTGAGCTGTGTATTGATTGCCCAGCAGTATTAAATCAAGACCTATCTCACAGAATCTGAAATTAAGGCTGGTTTAGGAAATAAATGTGATTCTTAGATAAAATAAGAAATACACATTGGTTTAAAAAAAAAATCCGACATCTCCATTAAAAATCATCAAGCTTTGGGATGCTGGAAATGTTCTGTTTCTTGATCTGGGTGCTACTTATATGGGCTTGTTCATGGAGATCTGTACTTATTATATGTGCTCTCCTCTGTATGTTTGTTTCAAAAAAAGTTTTAAAACTGCCAGAGCAGAGTCATATTTTATTCTTGCCCTGTTCCAATGTAAACTGGCTTTTTCTAAGCAATAAAGCAGGGAAAGTTTGAATATAGAGATGTAAGCCATAAGACTCCTCTCTCCTAATGGAGATGCGCTAAGAGGAAGGAGTACCCTACTCTTAACCAGAAGGCTGTTGCCTTGGAAACAGGAGCTGTAACTACTGCAATCACACCTCGGCGGCAAAGATGGCCAAGATCTATTTCAATTCTTAGATGCCTCGAGGAACCGCAGATGACTGTAGCTATGGAAGACAGCCAATCTGTAGTAATGAAGAGGCACATGCCAGAATTAGAAAGGCTGCTAGTGAGAAAGGGAAAAGAGAAAGACAAGAAGAGAGAGGAAGGAGAGGGGAGAGAGTGGAAGACAGAACAAGTAAAGCCTGCTCCAAGAACCACGCAGCCAAAAGAGGCGCCGTTCCATTGATTTAAGCAGCTCCCCCTTCTGCAGCCCACTGTGTACTCGCTGTCTGCCACCCCGTGCTAGACACAGGGGCCACAAAGCTGAAGAAGGCCAGCTCTTCTGCTGGGAAGACACACTCACAGTATGTCTACTGGAGGCAAAAGCACTCCAGGAACAAAGTGGGAAAAATAATGAACCTCAGAGTGAAAGGGGGCACAGGAGGCTTCAGAGAGAAGGTGGCATTTTTAAACTGGAACTCAAAAAAATATATAAATGTAGGCGTTCCCCAGGCAGAGAAGGTCAAGGAGGGGCATCTCAGGCAAAGGGCATGGCAGATACAAAGCACAAAGGCATGACACAGCATGATTCTGTTTCTCAACAGGGTGGCTACCCACAATTCCAGGTAGGACACATCCATATCCAGAAGACTTTCCCACACACTGCAGGATATTTTCCAGCTCTGATTCCACCCACTAATTGCAGGCAGTGATTCCCAATCATTATGATAACTAGAGTAAAGCTTCCCCATTTTCAAGTGTCTCATGAGGGTAAAAGGGCTGCTCTTGCTCCCGTTGATAAGTCCAAGAACTTAGGAGAACAGGTACATGGCTGGAGCAGGAGCAAGGGTGAGAGCTGAGGATGAGAATGAAGGCAAGGACCAGGGTGAGGGCCTCACCACCCCCACCAAGACTCTAACATGCTAGACTTGGAGAAGAGAGCAGAATCCAAAGCAATTATGTGGGAGGCCAAACCAACAAGACTTTGCAACTCAAGGAATCTGAGGAAGTGGAAAAGAAGGAAGAATAAAAGAGTAAAGTCTTAAGCAAGGACAACTGAGTAAACATTTAGTGTCACTAACCAAAGTGATGAATGTGGAATTTATAGGGGGATGGAAAGGAAAAGTTGAAATGCATCTGAAGCATTTAAGGGACATCCAGGTGGAATTTCTAAGTAGTAAAAAATGGCAGATTAAATGCTGAGGAGAGAAATATTATTTTGAGGTACCAGGAACTTCAGCATTAGTTTGTAGCAGAGACCCAGTCATTCCCCATAGGTCCCTGCAGGGGTGCTCCCAGAGGGGCTAACCCAGCAGGAGAGAGGGAATCAGAATGAGAAAGTTGAGAAACCAGGAGGGGCAGAATCCGCCAGGCACCAACTGAAAGAGAACAGAGGCAGAGAGGAGAGAGAGCTGGTGAGGTGCAGGTAAAGTCCAAGTAGCCTTGAAAACTGTGAGAAATGAATTCCTGTTGCTTATAAGCTAACTAGTCCCTGGAATTCTGTGATATCAGCCCCATGGGATGATCCACCTCCCACACTAAATATAAACTACTTTGGAGTTATAAGTAACCATATTTTGAGTTGGGTTGTAAAAGACTAGTTGACTTGATGTCTTAATTTGATTACATAAAAGTTAACTTAGATTTTATAGTTTTAGTATTCAAGAAGCCAATAAAAATATCTTTTTTAAATTTCCGCCATGGTTTTTAAGCATCTCAAAAGCTCAGAGGTCCAACACCCAAAATTCCTAAGGATCCCCCAAACCTGTATCTCTCTGAGATTGGACAAAAGAAGTGTCCTAGAGAGAGGAAAATGAAAGAGACATAAGTCAATAGGAAGGAGGTATAAAAGAACCTGAAAGACCAAGAACTCCTACCAAGTGGTCAACTAGAAGAAGATGGATAACCCAATATTTCTAATGGCAAAGTAAATGAATCAGCAATTGAAGGAAGACAAATGTACAAAAAGTCAAAGGACATATAAAAAGGCATCTGTTCTCATTAGAGCTCTGGGAGACATCCATCTTTCAAATGAGGTTGGCAAAATTTTTAGAGACCAATAATACCAGAAACTGTGGAGGGTGTGGAGAAATAAGGCCTCTGAGATGCCGCTCGGGTGGAGGGTGAACTGCTATGACTTTTGCAGAAGGTTATCTGCCATTCATGAATGACCCCAGGAGCAGAATGTAACCTCCTTCCTCAGGAATGTTATTTTTAAAAGAATTCTGGCCACAAAAATATTAAACTATTTCACTAAGAACTATGTGTCTGTTGTATTTATTTCATCAGTAAGACTCACAATTCTAAGAGTTCTACTGGACATGCCTGTGGCCAGTCTCATAAACCTAACAGTCACTTCCCAGTAGGTTTGTTAAAAAAGTCAAATTATTCAAACATGTAGTAGCAGAAATGCCTTGTCTTTGATTAAAGGCAGGAGTTTCCTCTGGGGGACCTGGAAATGGTTTTAAAGTCTTTTTGATGGGCCACTGAGGGCCCAGATGGAAGCTCCTTGGTGAAGAAAAAGAAGGAGGGGTGCAGGCCCCAAGAGCCAGTCCCGACACCCAGATGCACGTGCTACCCAGTGCACGTGTCAGATTCCTGAAGCAACTGCCGGTGCCCAGTTCACCCACAAACACCAGGTGGATGGAGCCTGGGAAGTAATGTCTTAAAGCCCCAAGATGCTCTTTTCTAGGAGCCCTAAATCAAATGTCCTTGTCTATGCCAGAAATAACCTATGAGGAAAATCTTATCCCAAAAAAAGCAGCTATTAGGCATGTCAAAGACTTTTTAATATTAATCCCTTAAGCTGATCAAGTGATAAAAGCTGTGAATAAAAGGACCCAGATATTTCCACCTCACTGTGCTAATCTACCTATAAGCTACTCAACCAACCACAAAAGAAACAGTACTAATGAGCCAGGCCTCAGCGGCTCAGGGGTCCCACTGCAGCACCAGCATGGCACCTGGCACCAGCTGAACGGTGAGAGTTGTCAAGCTCATGTGGACATCACTAAAGGGACCCAGCATTTGGAAGACCTGGGCTCCTGTCCCCACTGGACTCTAGAATTAGGTACTTCAAGTACAGAATAGTGAAAATTCTTTAAGCCTCAGTTTCCTCACCTATAAACTGGGAATGAAAACTGTGCCTATCTCCTCAGGTTGCTGTGAGGCACAAGTGAGGATATACACTTGAAGGCCTGTGGTAGACTGGGGTAAGTCACCTAGAGCCCCTTCAAAGAAAGGCTTGCCACCAGCTGGGGTGTGTGGTCAACACACAGCCTCCAGTGCCCCTCCTTCAGGAGCAGCCTCAGCTGCAGTGAGCCCTTTTACCCGTGGTCACACCCTCCCTGCCATTCCTGTTGGGACAACCCAATTCTGGTGACTGACAGGCAGAGATGTAAAGGCTGCGCAATTCTGGCCCAAAGCAGGATACCAGGACTGCAAATAACTCACCCAGGGCTCCCAGCCAGGGTGACTGAGGCCTATTCAACTTCTTCCTCCACCCAATCCTGCTTCCATCCCATCCTAAGTGCTTGTCCCTAATGAGCATCTTGGGACCCCTAATGAGCATCTTGTGCCCCAAGCATCTCTTCCTCTAGAGAATTCAACACAGTTTTAAGGACTTCAGGTTTGTATAATGTGACAATGAGTGGAGGGCAACGATAGCTTAGAAAAAAAAATCATTCTCATAAACACTTTTTTTTATTGGGGGGGGCATACCATTTATGTCAAATATTCAAGTCTGATAGTTTACTTATTTATTTATTCACCAAATACACACAGAACATCATGAGCCCAGGGCAACCACTTGGGCAACAATTAGGAGTGCTAGTAAATTCCAGGCCCTTCTCTTTCTACCCGCAGGGCAGTGGTTCTCAGAGGGGCCACACTGCCCCTAGAAGCTTCACAACTGGCAGGGGGCTTTGGTTGGTATAATGGCTGTTCTACTGCTATCTGGGGAGTAGAAGCAATAATTCTAGAGCCCTTCAATGCTCTAGAAGGTACCTCTTGAGGATTGATTGTCCCACTTTCCACACAGCTTCCACAAAAATGGAAAAAAAAAGTTTTTAACTACCAGGGTCTAGCTCTTAACTCTCTATTGAATTTCCTAGGAACTTGATAAGCCTATAAATTAAGGGAAGGATATACTTTTATTCGGAATTTTACTGAAGTGTTTTGCCATCTCTGAAAATCATGACACTTATAGGAACATTACTCATAATTAATGAGTCACCTCTATAATACACCAGTACTGATCTACACTTAGAGTTGTCATATTTCTAGTGATACAAGAGAAATAACTTGTTTAGTCCTGGGCCACACCCTCAGTGACCTATAGCCTTGTGTGTGTGTGTGTGTGTGTGTGTGTGTGTCTGTGTGTGTGTGTGCTTGCTGAGAATTAAACCCAGAGTCTCATGAATGCAAAAGTTGTGCTGTACCCCTGAGCTATGTGTCAGTCCCTAATCCTTATTTTTTAAATGCCTTTATTTTATTTATTTATTTTTATGTGGTACAAACCCAGTGCCTCACCCATGTCAGGCAAGCACTCTATCACTAAGCTACAACCCCAGGTTCTCAGTCCTTATTTCTAAGGCTATATAGAGAGTATTGGATTATTCAGTTGAATACTTCTCAAACCCAAAGTAATTTATTGTAACAAAAATATGACTATCTCATTATGTCTTCAATGTAACCATACACATTGAAATACATGGTATTTTATTGTAAATTATTTTCATGTCATTATCGTGTGTGTGTTTTAATATTGTGAGTCCTATCATCTATGAGTTTCATTTCAGGAAGTAAAAAAATTGTTGCAAAATATATCAAAGGGATCTTGAGTTTGATAGGGTTGGAAACCGCTATAGAATTAATTCTATAACTGAGGTCTGAGGCTCACTCACAGTAGAAACACTTTTAGCATTTATGAAAAATCCAGATTCCTAGATTCCAACCCAGGCTCAGGAGGATGTCCTCTGGGGCTGGAATTCAGGAGTGTGTGTGGTTTGTTTTTGTTTGTTTGTTTGTTTGTTTGTTTGTTTTCAAAGCTCCCCAGTGATTCCCATGTTCGCCCAGGCTTGGTTCCCACAGCAATGCAGGAGACAGTCAAGCCATTCCCTAGCCCAGAGATGCTCACAGTCAGAAAGGAAAGGGACATAACTGTTCAATGCCAGAAAGAGAAACCAACAAAATGCTATGGGAATTCAGGAAGGGGAGACATGGCTTCGGGGATGGGGGTGACTGACAGAAGGTGCATTCAGGTGGGGATCTGGAAAACCAGAAGAGTAAGCATCTCATCTCTGGGGAAGATTCCTGCAGAACCCTTACAAAACCAATGGCTAAAAAAATAAAATAAAAATAAAAACACAATGACTGTCTACTGCCAGGTCTTTCAGAGGAAGATACTGAAGCCCAGTGAAGTCAAGAAACTCAACACAAGGTTTCAAACTTGGGTCTTCCAGTTCCAGAGAACAGGGCTTATCCACCCAGCTAATACTCATAACTTGGACCAGAGGAAAGGGGGAGGGGTTAGAGGAGACGAGCCAGGAAGTTTCAAGCAGCATGATCTCTCTCCAAAAGCTTTACTTCCATCCTGCCACTAACATTGTCACGTACATTTAGGAGGACAACCAGAAATCACCAGCATCATGAGGGATTTTGAGCATACGTCATTTTCATATGGTTGAGAAGTCTTGAGGATGAGAACAGGTATTCAGGATTCAGTGATGCTAATGAGCCGCAAATCATAGAAAAGTAACTTAATTGAGACAACAGCAAAATGGAAGAAGGCTCAAAATTGGAGCTCTCTCATTGTTCCACTGATCTAATGACAGCATAAAGCAGCTTCTGCTTAATCAATTCCCACCTAATCAGAGAGCTATCTTAACAGTGTCTCCCAGGACAGCAAATTAGCCTAATAGTGAGTGACTGCAGTAATCAGAACAGGATTGGTGGGGAGGGTGGGGATGAAAACAAGGTTGGAAGCAAAGCAATTGGCTAGTGCTAAGGGGTTAAGTGGTGTTTAACTAGCTGTTAAATTGCAAAGTGCTGAGCTTCTGTGGTCTAATACAGAAATAGTCAATGATGAATAGAAATGAAGATGAAATGCATCCAATTCTGCGTTGTATTCTGTATACTGAATGTGCACCCAGGTAGATATGAAACTTGCTTTTATCTATAAAAGGGATAATCATGGCTCTTCATATCCATGCCAAAGGCCAAGTGATCCCACCTTTTATTAGCCAAAAAGACCAAAAGGCCCCTCTGCCCACTTTTCTTTCCCCTCCATCCTTTTCTCCTCCCTAGGTCTGACACGTACCAGCAAACAAGAGCCTCAAATCTCCAAGGCGGAAACCTTTGGCCTTGGAAACATTTGAAGCAGAAACAGGTGGTGTGGTCTGGAGCAAACATTCAAGAGAAGAAAAATCCACAAACTCTAGGGAAGAATCCCTCCACATGGAATTCTCATTTGCATTTTGTGCAGTCAGCAGTTCTCCACTTTTTCCACATCCCTTCAAAGGTTAGCCTCTATATCAAGTGTTGTAAGTCAGACTAAGAGGGCTTTTTTTTTTCTTTCTTTCTTATGGTTTCAGGCTGGATAATATTTCATAACCACATGATTGCAGGGTTGAGCTTAGCAAGGCTGTATTGAAGAGTGGATTGCATTTCCGTCATCGAGCCCACATTTCAAAGACTGATAAAATATTGCCCCTGGGGATTTTAGAGAAGCTGGTGATACTACATTCCCTTCTCCTAAATAACAAGACTGGAGGGTCAGTTCCACTCTCAATGCCAGGGAGTCCACCTATGCACAACAAAAAGTCATTTCTAATTGGAAGAGGGATTGAGAAAGGGGTATCATGGCAGCCCAGGTGTTAAATAAACTGTCAATGCATCATGGCTGGATTATTCACCTACATACTGCTTTGCACATATCACAACCCCTGGACAAAAGTCTTCATGGCTCCCCCAGTGAGATGAACCCCAAATTCTGTAGTGGGTTTTAAGGGGCCTCTAAAAACTGGCACCCCAATTATACAATTCAGTTCCCCACTGCTGCCTTTACAAACTCTCTGCTGAGGTCGAATTGTTCATTCAGCTGCTCCTGGAAACCGTCTGCAGGCCTTTCTTTTATACCTTCCTGTGCTGGCCTCTGTCCCCAATTGCTCCCTTCCTCCTTCTTCCCAGTTTGTCCTATTATGAGGCATTTAAAACCCAGCTCCAATCCCATATCCACCAGGAAGTCACTTTTCAGGTGACATCCTGCCCAGATGCTGTCTCCCCTGGACACTCATCCTAGTACCAGTACTTATTATTTACAAGACACACACACACACACACACACACACACACACACACACACCAGAGATTGAATCCAAAGATGCTTAACCACTGAGCCACATCCCCAGCCCTTTTAATTTTCATTTTGAGACCGAATCTCACTAAGTAGATTAGGGCCTTGCCAAGTTGCTGAAGCCAGCCTTGAACTTGCAATCCTCCTGCCTCAGCCTCCCGAGCTGCTGGGATTACAGGCATGTACCTCTGCTCCCAGCTACCAAACACTTTAAAACACTTATTTCTCTCTCTTTCTGTCCAAGTATTGCCTCCTCTTTGGGACTAGACAGAGTAACAGGACTGGCACTTCACTCTGTCAGGGCTGTTGAATACACTTAATGATGTTTAACAGAAGAATCCTAACAGGTGATTGCTAGGTCAGAAAATCACCTTGGGTCCCAGAGGGCCACATGCTGTCCACAGACAGGAAACAGGCAAGGAGAGAAAGAGATTAGCATAGAGAAAAGGGGGCCATGGTTCCTCTCCGCCTAAGTCAGCAATCCCTGCCAGAAAGCATCTGGATAGAACGTGGGCAGACATTGCTGAGATCAGAAAACTGCACATATAACAAAATCACAAAGGGTTTGTAAAAGGCAGTTTCACTCCCCACCCCCAAATCACCAAAAGCTTAAGAAAACCAGTGGAGTTTTCGCTCAGCACATCTGTTTTCAGTTACCTGTGCTGAACCACAAGCTTACAGAGAAACAGATCTCAAGCTGACGCCATGGTTTAAAATCTGTCAGAGCAAATTATGTGGGGATGGAGAGGCGGAGTGAGGAAAACTTGGGCGACTGCGATGCGATATCCGTGGTCCTTGTTAAGCCAGTCACTGATGACATTTTGGTGGAGTAGGAACTGCACTCAAGTTTAGCTTGAAAGTAAAAGACCCCAAGGGGTTTCACTGTCACTTGATAAACCCAGCTACCCAAGTTGGTCAATCCCTAATGGACACGTTCATTTTACCAGTTAAAGTCACATGTTACCAATCTCAATGATTCTTTTTTCCTTTCTGTGCTAATAATGTGTGCTAATAATTGTGTGTGTGTGCTAATAATTCCTAATTCACTGAAAAGAAGGGAACATTATTCTTCTATTGTACTTCTCCATACTTTTTTTTTTTTAATCTTATACTACCCCATTTTATAAAACTAGAGAGACAGCATTGTGTCCAGACCAGGGCTGAAGAATTTCAAGTAAAGAACACTTTAGTAATGAAAGATTTTTAAAAAAATAAAAAACAAAACCTTAGCTGGAGAGGCTTTAGGAGACAGGAGCAAGGAGTAATGGGGTGGGGGGGACTAAATATGTTAGAAATTGATTATTATCATCAGGTACTTAATTTGTTGCACTTTCAACAGTTGGGATTCTGTTAAGAATACAATTATTTTGTAAGGAAACATTAAATATTTACTGTAATTAAAGAGCTATATCATGCTACCAATTGTTTCACTATTAGTTTTTTGCTTGAATTGCTTTATGTAGAAACACAGAAATTAATATTGAACAGTCAGTAGAAAAGGTATTAAAAGATGTATCCAGAGGCTCTGCCTAGAGACTGGCATGAAATTTTATGGAACCCAATAAATATTTATTGGTTAAAAAATGAACTGCATTTCATTTTGTTTGTCCCTAGAGGATTTCATCATAATGGATGTTTTCTTTTAATTCAACAGGCCTCACTATAATAACATTAAACCAGCACATATAGTGCGGGGTCACTTGTCCTGTATTGGACAAGGGCAACCAAGATCTGAGACAGCATCATTAGCTGCTCTCACCAGTCTCCAAGTGCTAGCAAGAGAAACTAACCTGTTCTTGGGTTGGGGAAATCACCAGCCTCAAAATGAAATATTATGGGAATTACCTAGGGTTTGATGCCTTTTAGAAGGGCTAATAATGGTTTTTCAGTTTTAGTTAAGCTAAGTGACTCCTGTTTTGCCAAGAAGAAAAAAAAAAATAGAAAGTTAAGACAATTATCTACCAAAAAGACAAAGAGACACTGTCTCTTTGCCAGATTAAAAATATGGGGAACTAAGTCTGTTGGGGGCAGAGAGATAATGCCTTAATGGAATTTACAATATTGAGGTGTCTACATCTTTTCTAGAGAAAATAAAGCATTTGATATAAGACTCAAAGCATCTTCAAAGAGGAACATATATCTATACCTAGTGACATAAAAAGATGCAAGTCAATACAACCAGGTTCAAGTTCACTTGCCACTAAAGTCACATAATGGAGGTCTTTTCCCAATTTCTAAAAGGAAAAAATATATACATATATTCCTTTTGAAGTCCTCTCATTAATTTCTCCAAATCTTAGTACCTACACCACATGGTCAAATAAAAACTTAAAGCAACCTATAATCAAAAACCACATTGTGTACACATGTGTGTACCCACAAATGCATGGGTATGTGTATGTGTGTATACACATGTATGTGTATTTAAACAAAATTCCAGAAATACAATCCCTTTAAAACTTCTAAATTGTCGAGTTTTAAGTTATGAAGACCTTCAATACTTAAAATTGAAACTCATGTTGTGCTGGTTAAGAAGACCTTTCTCATATGACTCCAATTTTGTGGCATTCTAAGTGACGTGCACTTCAAAGGCGACCCAGAAACTTTACCCTCTGAGCAAGTTTGAGTATTACCCACTAGTCTCTAGTTCAATTTTTGGCTCATCTACAATCCATTCTATAGGATGTGATAAAATGTAGGGAGTTTAGGTTACACAAAATGTTAGGCAGGAGCAGCAATGTGTACCTATAGTCCCAGCTACCTGGGAGGCTGAGCACTTGAGCCCACAATTTTGAGTCCAGCCTGGGCAACTAAGCAAGACTCTATCTTTAAAAAAAAAAAAAAAAAAAAAAAAAAAAGTCTATAAATGAGTTCCACAAACCCTCTCTCTGTAGGAGTGTGGCTGGGGCTGTGATAGCCAAGAGTTAGTCAATGGAACATGTCTGATGCCATAAATGCTATCTGTGGCATCCAGCTCCCACCTGCTCCTCTTCTGAGTTCTGATCCATACAGAGCAGCCCACCTGGGATGGGACAACTTGATGAAATATGTTCCAAGTGTGGGGAGCCACAGGTTAAAGCAACTTGTCAAGCTCTGGGAGATACTCTGGTTGGATGTTGGAGCTTTCATGCCTGCCTCTGATGGGGTAATGACTGTCACTATTTTCTCATAAACATGCTAAATAGATTTTTTTACTCTCTCAAGAAGCCAACTCCTTCTGTGGCTTTATGACTTCCATCTATCAGCAAGAACCTCTTAAGCCAGCAACAACCAAATGTCACAGCCCTAAAGCCAGTGGCCCTGTTAGTCTCAGGCATGCCCTAGTTACAAGCTCCCGTAAAACAAACCTTGGTTGAACAGATTATAGAAAAAGAAAAAAAAAAGAGGAAAGAAAGCAGAAAACCTCATTGTGGCTAACACAGAACCTCTATAAAACTTAAAGAGATTGATAGAATGGTATAGTATCAGATTCTGGGGTCACCTCTGGAAAACTTCAGACAAAATCAAGTCTTCCAGTTTTATCGCTGAGTGCCAATAGAAGTAATTCAACCATTACAACATCTACCAAAATGCCTGAGCCCAGTGCTAATTCTGGGTGAGCTGATAGGACCATCAACCCAACCTACAAAGTAGAGACAAGCTAGTCACCAGAAACAAAGCACTTCCATTTCACCATTACAGTTGGCTGGCCAATGTCATCATTTGTCACATGAAAAGGATTCTCCATGACACTACTAAAGCATGTTATGTACCCCAACATCTTGTGCCTCAATGGATTCCAGTCCTATCTTAAAATAAAACTGAGAATATTTCTTTTTAATATTAGTGGTTTCAATCTAAAAGCAATCTCATTTTGCTTAATCCTAAAATCTCCCTAAATGCTATCAAAATAGCAATCAAAATTGGCTTAAAAATTCTTTCAGGAGTATCTAAGGACAGAAAGAATTTCTGTTTTCTTTTTTTTTTTTTTTAATTTTTTTATTGGTTGTTCAAAACATTACAAAGCTCTTGACTTATCATATTTCATACATTAGATTCAGTTCTGTTTTCTTTTTAATGTTTTTCTTTACTTCTCCCAGAAATTTTTAACATGATTTTAAATCATGCAAAATACTTCTTTGGCTTATGAAACTGAACAAGTTGGTTTCTATTCAAACTGTTGAAAAATTATAACTTTGGTAAGCATGAAAAGCCACAGAGGGCTGGGGCTGTAGCTCAGTGATGGAGTGCTTGCCTAGCACGGGTGAGGCACTGGGTTTAATCCTCAGCACCACATAAAAAAAACAAATAAAAAATAAAGGTTAAATTCTTTTTAAAAAGCCACAGAATGGAACATCTCTAAAATCCCTTTAAATTAAAAAAAATGTTTATCCTATTTTATCCATTTTCAAAAGAAAGTACCCAACTAATGGTATGCCTGGAAAGATAGAACTATAGAAGCAGTAAAAGACCAGGGTTAAAAGGGTTTGAGGGACAACAGGGATGGATAGGTGGAACACATAGGATTTTTCAGGGGAGTGAAACTGCTGAATGATACTATAATGGTGGGTCCTCATACATTGGTTAAAGCCCAGAATGAACAACACCAAGAGTGAACCCTAATGTTAACTATGGATTTAGGGTAATAATTACATATTGTCAATTAATTATAACAAACATACCACTCTGGTGGAGGCTGTTGATAATGGAGAGGTTGGTAAGGATGAAGAGTCTATCCAGAAATTCTATGTACTTTCTACTCAATTTTGCTGTGTGAACCTAAAATTGCTTTAAAAAGAATAAAGTCTATTAAAAAAGAAAGGGCTGGGGACATAGCTCAGTTGGTAGAAGTGTTTGCCTTGCATGCACAAGACCCTGGGTTCAATCCCTAGCACCCAAAAAAGAGAAAGAAAGAAAGAAAGAGCTTATACTTCTTAGATGTCCTAAATAATATGATAGTACATACATTCCAACTGAAAAGCAAAATGGGTAAAGTAGCTGAAGTTAATTCTCGTACAGACAGAGAAGGAAAAGTATAAGAAAAGCTGTTCTACAGTAGGACCTGACCGTGACAACACAGTCCTTGGCAGAGAGGCTATATCTGTCTGGTCTAGAGATGAGCAAGATGGGAACCAGCAACACTAATCATCAGAGTCCTCCCTGAAGAACAATTTTGATGTTGTTGAATGATACACAGAAAAGCCAGACAAATCCATTCAACATATACATACAATCATAATCATTTTGAATTTTATTCTGTCATACTTATCATAAGGTAACTGCTCAAATATATCTATTTTCAATCTAGGATATCACCAGTGGATTCATTGCCTAATTCCAAGATCAACAAACCAACCAAGTAACCATCATGTATACTCTCTCAAGCAACTGGTTTGCTATATATCAGTTATAAAGTAAGATATGAGTATTCAAATGTGAAAAGTTAGCTTTCAAATACATCAGGCTCTAACCAAATTTTAAAATCTAGCACCATCACTTACATCTGCTATTATTTGATCAGTTGCACAGAGTGGAATGTAATAAGGAGCATGGAGACCTCATCTAACATATCTGAGAGGAAGTCTTTTGGGAAACTAAATAAAGTTTCAAATGTTGGAGAGGTGAATGGCCCAAACTCTCACATATAAAAAACTGACTTCTCACCAAGTATGGAACCGTCCTATAGAAACACAAAAATTGTGAAAGAAAGGTTATTGGGGTTGATTCATTTAGAATAGTTTTAAGTGAGAATATATGTAAAGAGCACTAAGCTGGACCAGTTGGTACTCTCCTGTAATGCCAGCTACTCAGGAGGCTGAGGTATTTAAAATGTATCACATTGGGATAAAATTTTATGTAAGGAAATGCAATGAAAATGTAAGTTCAAGGAGGGAAAGGAACAATGTAAAATTTTCAAAACCAAGGAAGTGCTTGCTCATGAGTTTTTTTTTTTTTTTTAAGTGACAGTGGGGCCTATCAAATCACACTGGTGTTTAAATTCCATTCAATACATTTCAAAAAGTGATATGATGTTTTCATTTTTAAAAATCAATATTTATACTGTGCCAGGAGTTACATCCTTTGTAACTTTCTAACTTTATGATAAAAGACTTAAGACATCAATCTAAAAAACATGCAAGGGACACACAGTTTATAAAATCTTTTGGAAGAAGGGGTTGGAGCTAAAAATGTTACAGTGAGACGCTCCCAGGTTGGCCCCCTCTGTCCACCCAGGATCAGTGGTAGGACTCACACTCTGACTCCTGAGGGCCCAACTAAGCTAGAGGCTTTACACTAAGTACTTACATTAACAGTGAGTTCCTGTGCAGAGCTGTTCCAGTTAAAGCCTGTCTAAAATCCTCAGGACACACCAAAAAATGATGAACAAAAAATGTGCTCCTGTACTATTTCCTTGACTAACAAGTGTTGGGGATAAGCTGTTTCAGACATGTTCATGTCATGACACACTGAGCTATCAGCCACAGTTCTCAGCTCTGCACTTTTTTTTTTTTTTTTTGGTACCAGAGATTAAACTCAAGGGCACTCAACCACTGAGCCACATCCCCAGCCCTATTTTGTATTTATTTAGAGACAGATTCTCACTGAGTTGCTTAGCACCTCGCTATTGCTAAGGATGGCTTTGAACTCGCGCTCCTCCTGCCTCAGCCTCCAGAGCCACAGGGATTACAGGCATGTGCCACGTTGCCCAGCTGGCTATACACTTTAACCAAGAAAAATTTCCACCTAAAACAACAACAAAAATCGCAATATTTCCTACCACCAATCCTTTTACTGGGGCAATTAACACAACAACAACAACAACAAAAAATTAATTACTTCCTGTCTCATAGTAAAGATCCCAGAAGAATAAATAAGAAACTGGGAAGAATGATGGAAAAGGCAAAACAGTTGCACAAACTGGCAAGAGATCATTCATTCATTCAACAGTTACTATTAATCTAGACTGGGTTAACCAGAGTCCAGCATGGTAAAAAGTAGAGATGGAAACATTTCCCCCCAAGGAGTGAAGAGCAAATGAATGGTTTAGCTCTGACTTTCCCAAGTCAAACACTGATCAAGAGGCTAAAAATGGACTAAAACCAGAAGTGAGAGGCTCAGTGAAGAAACTCGCCCCCTTGCATGTAAGAAGGAAAGCGAAAGTGTTCATTAAACACATCTGCATTTAGATGCATCTAAACAGTCCTCTGACAGACCTTCCTTTCAGAGAGCCAATTCCAGATACTTCTCATGAAATTCTAAAAGAGAAGACAAAACACAATATGGAGGTATTTGGGGAGAAGTGGGTGAGAAAGCCTTAGTGTTTGGGGACTATTATCAGTAAGTTCCAGTCTTCTGTGTAACACAAAGATCTTCACCCAAAAGGGAGCAATGAGGCAATGTCCTTTTGGCCCTGAACACAATGCACTCCCTCTTCTAGACCAACTTAGGAGTGAGTGATACATTCTAATCTGGATAATGCATGATTTGATACTGGAACTACATAATGATTACCCAAGCATACTCTGCACTGTTCCATCCCAGGGTGTTTATACAGTGTTTCAAGCTGTACCCTAAATATAACCATAGAAATGACTCGGGAAATTATAAGTGCTGTTTAAGAACAGAACAGGAAAATGAAATACACCTCAGACTGAACTGAACCAGAGAAAACAAGAGCTCTTACCTCCACTAAGAATCTGCAAGTTAAGTAACAACCACTTGCCTCAGTTTTCCCTCATACGGAAATGGGAATCCCAGTGTTCACCTCCTGTCTCCCCCCAGATAATTTGTAATGTTCAGAAAATGGCATATGTCTCCAGAGAGCTTAGGTTCCATGTCACTGGCAATACTTTCCAAAGCTTAACGCTACATTAGTTTCTACAAATCTTCTTCATAAACAACTATCTTTAGTCTGAATTCTTCCTTTCTCATGAATCAGAAGAGAAAAAAAAATGAAGTAACGTTTAGATGAAGGGTAACATGTGTTGATTGACCTCCCTTCTGCCCCCAACGAATCAGTTCAAAGTGCCCATCTTCTTCCAAGATCAAACAGAACTCCAGGCCTGGGAGGGGTTTTATAATAACTCAACTGACAAGAAGTGCAGGAGCAGGAGGCAGATTCTCATTATAATTGTAATGAAATGAACACTAGAAACCACACACATGTGTGTTTACATATACATGCATGCACACACTTAAAATTCCCACAGAAACCACCAGACTTAGCACCTGAGAGAACTTTCTAGAATAAGGGGAAATATCAGATAAATAGACAGCATTCATATTATTTAATTTCTAACTTCCTTTTATAGTTAACTTTAAACAAACATTTTGAAGGTACAATTATCTTTCTGTAAAACTGAAGTCATTTCCAGCTCCATGTTAATCAAGAGTCTATCCAAAGAAACTAAACATTTAGCACATAATGTAAATAAAAAACACTAAGATTTCTGTTTCACTCTCAAATATAAGAAGTCAGGCTCCTCCCCATCTGAGCCCTTTGAGTGCATCAAAAGTACATGTTAACTGTTTCAGGGTCCACATGTGGAATCTAAAAACCAGTTTAAAAGGCAAGTAATTTAAAATATAAACATATGGCTCTTTCTCTACAGTGTTCCTAGAGGGAGAAGTCTGAGTACAAACAAACTATTGTTTTAAAGAGAATTTTTTTTTTAATTAAAAGCATACCAAGAAAGCTAACTAAGCTTCTACTTTCTCCTGGAGAAAAGAGCAGCAAGAATTCCCATCTTAATCTAATTAAATGTAGATCAAAGTACAGCCCAGGTAACACTAAGACTCTAAAAGTATAGCACTCAATTTCTGAAGAGCATGATCCCAAGTCTGCTTGGGAGTTAGAGCAAGGATTGGCAAGAGTTTTCTGTAAAGGGTCAGATAGTAAATATTTTCAGTTTTGCCAGCCCTTCAATCTCTGTCACAACTACCCAGCTCCACTGTGGCACAGATGATACATTAACAAACCCAGCCTGAAAGTGGCACAGATGATACGTTAACAAACCAGGGAGGACATGTTCCAATACAACTTTATTTATGGACACTGAAATTTGCATATATTAAATTTTTGTGTGTCACAAAATATTTTTCTCTTGATCCTTTTCAACCATTTAATAATGCAAAAATCATTCTTGGCTCATGGGCCATTTAAAAGCAGGTGGCGGGGCAAATTTGGCCCGCAGACAATAGTCTGCCAAAACCTGGATTAGAGGTATAGAAAACCGGAGCAGCCACAAAATAATCTAAAACAACAGCCTCATTTCTTAGGGGAAACTGAGGCCCAGAGAGGTGTAATGACGGGCAGGGTCTAACAGCCAATTCAGAGCAGAACAAATCTAAGAGAATTACTATTCTGTCCTTGGAAGACTGATTGAAAACATAAAGTAGTAATGAAAAAAAAATGTCCTTTTGAGTTCAACAGATCAGAACAGGAGGTGGAGAACTTAAAACTAGAACTGTCACAGGAACGTCACAGATTATAGTCATAGTAGCCCCAATGCCTTCCTTTAACCCTGTGTACAATGATCTCTCTTATGCTGGTCACAATACCCAAACTGAAGGTTCTTGATATATTAGTGGAAGGAGGTCACAGACCCATCGGCCTGGTCTCTTCAGCCTTCTGAGCTGCACAGCTCTGGTCATTTTTTGTTTGCAGTGTAAGTAACAATCTCCACTTTGCAATCCTACAACACCTAGAAAAGAATGTAATTGTGGCTGAAGAGCAGTGATCAATGCCAATTATTGCAGGTGATAACCAATCCAACTTAAAGTTCAAGAGCATGTCTAATACCCACCTCAAAAACTAACACAGTCAACCTCCTTCCCATTCCTAATTCCTTCCTCCTTAAAAAAAAAAAAAAAAAAAAAAAAAGTTTTTCTTCCATCTTTATTTCACTTTTTGGTTGTTTTTTTTTTTTTTTTTTTTTTTTTTGGTACCAATTCTCATTATCATTTTCCTACAACCTTTTTATTTTGCTCTATACTTCCACTGAGAAGCTGAAATATGTTTTTAGAGCTAAAATACACACACACACACACACACACACACATACATAACCTCATTAAATAACATCCGGTAGTTCTAAAAGAAAAAAAAATCCCAAATTAAAATGATATTTTACAATATGTACTTCATCTGACTTTTTTAATCAGTTTTTTCCCAGAAACATTTATGGTTTTATACCTATTACATATTCACTCAAGACTTGAAATTTTGCAATGCTTTTTAGACATTCTGCCATGATAACTCCTTTCACGATGACTTTATGAAGACTGTTCTATCAAACTATTTTGCTTTTATGCACTTCCTCAAAAAAAAAAAAAAACAGTTATGCTTCTGTGAAGAGGAAGTGGCATTCTTGTAGTTTTCAGAGTTCTTTTTGAAAACTTAAATTAAGAATGACTACACACTCCCCCAAATCGTTTCGACACACATTTATCCTACTACATCTATCTAAATATAAGATTCTTCTGTCAAATAAACTAAATCAATTGACATGATAATACCAAAATAAAAGAAAAGCACTCTCTGAAATTGTAGGACCCAATTCAAACTCTTTCTACCCATGTTATTTAAGTTAGAAAGAAGACCAGATAAAGCAAAAATAAAATTTAAAGCAAAAAAAAAAAAGAAGCTAAAATCATATTCTTCTAGAGCTGAAATTGGCCTAAAGAACTGGTCTTCTCTGATTTGACACCCAAGGAGCCAGTCCAATTCAGTGATCATTCATTTGAGAACCAACAAATGGCCACTTGATGTACAAATCTCCCCTTATTGTCACAACTTCCCCATGAAGCAAATGTTATTAAACCTATTTTACAGCTGAGGAAAGTTGGGTCACAGAAAGCCAGATACAACTAGTGAAGACATCAACTTTAGTATTCTCTCAGCTATATCACTCTCAACTAATATTTTTTAAAACTATTCAAATAAGATGCCATGGTGTTTTTAACAGCATATGTACCAAAGTACAGTACCCTGGAACCTTGATATAAGACCCTTTGCTAAAAAATCAGAGCTCCTTAGAAGGTTGTTTCTTCCCCTCTACTAAGGAAGGGAACACCAACAAGGAAACCTTACACTCACCTCACAGGCCCTAAGACATAATTACATAGAGACTCCAAGTATCTTAGTCACATGCTTTCTAAATTACTCATGACAGTATCATTTACTCAAGTGGCAGTTGGCCATTTCTTAAGCTTATGGTCTACAGTATTCTTAAAATCTGGGCTCTGTTAAGAAGGCTGTGGAAGAATTTTACATGTAGAAATAAAGATATTTCAGCCTGCCCTAAAGCTTTACACTGAAACCATTGAAGGCAACAACAAATACCCACTTCCTGAGTACTAAGGCATGGCAGCTGGGTTACTGAATTGAGACTTTGTAACTTCTCACTGCCCTTTAAAACTATAAAACATAGTTAAAAATCCATGGTAACAAAATGGTGGATCAACTCTAATACCTAAATTAATCCAAGTATCTTACACTGGAATACCTTAAAAGAACAAACCAAGTCTAGGTCTTCCTAAAAGCACACAAGCTAGGATCTCAAGACAGATGCTCAATATCTGGCTGGAATTACAAAGGACTGATGCTAAGCCAATCAACGTGGACCTCACAACCAGCTCAGAAGCATATTACTTTAGACAGCAAAACTAGCAGATTCATTTGCTTTTTTCAACAACCAAAAAGGACTCTAATAATTTTACTAAAGACATCCTATGAAATGAGAACGGAGAGCTTTGGAGGAGCCAAAAAGAAGCAGGAAGAAGTAAAAAGAAAGAGAAATTGCTTCCAGAAGGAATGGTCAATGACTTAATCAGACTGCTGAAGTTTTTTGTGTGTATGTGTTTGTTTCTTGTTTTATAAGGGGTCTCTTTTTTGTGTGCACGGGTGGGGGCGGGGGGTACCAGGGATTGAACTCAGGGATACTCAACCACAGAGCCACATCTCCAGCCCTTTTTTGTATTTTATTTAGAGATGGTCTCACTGACTTGCTTAGCACCTTGCTGTTGCTGTCTTTTAACTCACAATCCTCCTGTCTCAGCCTCCTGAGCCGCTGGGATTACAGCGGTGTGCTAGTGGCCTGTCTTCTTTTATTTTTTTTTTTTAACGTGGAACCACTACATCATCATATTCACATTTTAATAATTAAATGTCTAATAGATATTCAATTTCCCCAGTTTTTTTTATAGAAGTATGTTTTTTTAAGTTTATTTAAATCAGAATCCAAACCTACTCATGACAATCAGCTTTTAAATTATCTTTTAATCTATGTATTTATATTTCCCTTCTCTTTCATCTTTTTATTTCTTGCAACTGATTTTATCTTTTTAAAAAAACGAAGACATTTTCTTCCTGTTGATTTCCCATTATCTAGATATTGCAAGGTAATTTTTTTTTATTTTTTAAAAAAATTATAAGGTTAAAAACAACCTATCTCCAGACCTACTACATATCCCATCAATGTCCTATACTACAGAAACCATCCAAGCTCTTTTAATAAGTCCTTGCTATTCCAGAGTACAAGTTTGTCCATGAAACGCTACCATGACAAGTAATTCACGCAACAATCTATTTAAGTTGGGGGTATCACGGAAACAGAAGGACCCAAGAAGTCTCACCTTACCTTATGTTTCAATATTATTTGGAACAAGGTAGATACAAGTTAATTTATAAAAGATCTTGCACAATGGGCTGGAGTTGTAGCTCAGTGGTAGAGCACTTGCCTAGCACATATGAGGCACTAGGTTCAATCCTCAGCATCACATAAAAATAAATAAATAATAGTACTGTGTCCATCTACAGCTAAAAATATATTTTTTAAAAAATCATGCACAAACCTCATTAATTCAAGTTTCCAGAAGAAGACACAGTACCTATCAGAAAACCTTATAAGAAAGATCTATTAATGTATAAATACCTCTCCTATCCACTTTGAGTTTCTTGTTTGTTTTGCAGTACTGGGGATTAAACCCAGGGCTTCACACATGCTAGGCAAGTACTCTACCCTCAGTATATCCCCTGCCCTCCACTTTGGATATTAGATATTTCTTTACTTCCCACTTCTTTCTACCTAACAAGAACCCTATGCCTCAGTAAATTCAGTTCATAGGTTACCTGACAGGTACATAGCATGTCACTCACCCCCAACTGCTGCCTAAATCATTCCCTTCCTCAAATATTAGTTGAACTCCCTCTAGCTCCCTGAAGTCTTTCTTAATGTTTCTGCCCATCTCTGGACTCCTATAGTTCCTAATTAGTACCCCAAATATAGTTTACAACTACAGTACACCTGGTTTAATAGTTGTTTCGTATGTCACCTGTATTCCATAAACATTTGACAGTCTTCCATGAAAGAAGGTATTTAATATCATTTCTCTAACTAAATCATGAACTCCAAGAGAAAAAGGGCCTCTTGTGTTACCACACCTTCTTCAGGAAACCAAGAGTATATGGGTTAAGGATGTGCACCTTGGAGTCAAGCTTTACCTAGGTGTGACTCCCAGCGTCATAGAACCTAAACAAATTACTTAATCTCACTGGGTGTGGTGGCACCCCCCTGTGATCCCAGCTCATTCAGAGGTTGAGGCAGAAGGATTGCAAGTTGGAGGCCAACCTCAGCAACACCCTGTCTCAAAATATATTTTTTTAAAAGAGCTGGGAGGCAGTGTGTACCTCAGTGATAGGGTGCTTGTCTGAGATACATGAGGTTCTGGGTTCAACCCCCAGGACTGGAAAAAAAACAGTTAAACTCTCAGTTTTCATTTTCCTCATTTATAAAATGAAATGATGGTCAGCTCTCTCTCTCACAGAAATGTTGTTAGAATTAAATTGCATAGAAAATAATTACTGTCTTAGCTCCTCATTTCCAATTCTCTATGTGTGGTTTCTAACTATTTTATTGTACCTGTTCTGACCTATTCTTGTCTTTTGTAGGAAGAAGGGGAGTAGAGAGCCCCAGCAAAGTCATTGCTAGATAGACAACGCTTCTTAAACATTCTTTGCATGATTGAAAACACAGGGGATCCCTTTTGCATGAATATGTGTACCCCTTTCCATAATATTTAGGATCAACATTTCCCTTCCCCTAGTGTTACCCTGATACTTACCTTGAGGGGAAAAAAAATAGAATTTACTCAGAATCAACTACATCACTAACCAGTTTAAAAGCCCAGTTTAAAAAGTGGAGAAGTATAATCAGAAAAGATGATATATGATCTTTTGTCTTTTAATAGGGAAAAAATTATTTTTAATTTTGTTTGAATGAAAATCCAGTATTCATATATATGTATATTAGTGTATATGTACTTACATATTTATTTCAATTATTTAACTATTTGAGCATTTATTATGTGCCTTACACTGTTCTAAGTGCTACAGACACAGTAGTGAATGAACTAACCCAACCCCCCCAAAAAAAATTTTTGGTTTGCCCTATTATTTGTCTCTCTCTCCTATATATAAGATTTTATTTAAAAGGAAGGTGGTCATAGGTAAATATGTGATCTAGTTAGTATGAAGAAAAATAAAGACAAACAGGAAATAGGGGGTGGTCATTTTAACTAGAGTGGTCAGGGAGAGCCTCACTGAGAGGGTAATATCTGAGAGGAGACCTGAAGGAAGGGAGGGAGTCGTGCACATACCTGGAGAAGAGCTTCGAAGGGAACTGCAAGGGTTGTGAAGTAGGAGGCACCTGACATATTCAGGCCACAGTGGCTGGAGCTGAGATGCCAGGAGGTAGGGGCAGGTAGAGAGGACTGCAGGTAGAGGGGTTAATAGGTCATACAACAACCTTAGCCTTTACTGTGTGAGACTGGAGGGTTTTGAGCAGAGGAGTGACATGATCTGAGTCCCATCACTCTTACAGCTATGCTGAGAATAGAGTGTAGGGGCCGAGATCAGGTGAGGCCAGACCAGTCAGGTGGCTGCCATAATAATCCAGGTGGTGGTTTGGTCAGCGGGCAAAAAGTAAAAAGTAGAGCCAAAAAGACTATATGGTACTAGCATATAACATGTACTAAAAATACATTAAAAATAAAAGCTTACAGGAATGACTTTAAAAGAAATATGAATTTTAATATCTTCTTTCCCAAATGCAAGCTCAGTAAACCATCCTGCTCATCCCTTGGGTACCGGTATCAGCCCCTTTGGGCCATTGTTTAACTCTTACTGGTTGTCCCAGGTAACCTGAATTTCTGCCTCAGGTTCTATCCTTACCCTTTTCCTCTGCTTACTTTCCAAACTTTCTCTTCCTCTTAAGCTGTTTTAGGCACCAAAACAAGCCTCCTCCACAGAAACCAGACCATATCTACACATTAGAGCCTGGTGATTGCACATAGAAATTTCCTTCCGTCCTTGAGGAAGTCTGTAGTTCCCCTGTCAACTGTACCCAACGTCAACAGCTGAGAAACAGACTTGTAAGACCCAGTGGTTACCGTGGAGCTCAATGGAGCAGCATCTTGCCTGGAAGAACCCAGGGCACTTGTGGATGGCTAAAGTGGGCCCCAGCTCACCACAGCTCACGAGACACAGCAGGGAGGTCTGCGAGGACTGTGCCTCTTGCCCTGCAAGAAGTTCAAGAAAATTCCCAAAGGACTACGCTGGGAACAACCACGGGAGTGTTATGTCCCCACATCCAGGCTGGGATCCTGGAGATCCCAGAAGATGCCATTCTTGGGGCAAGGACCCCTGACTCTTACATAAAAGTCAGGTTGTATTTATCAGACCTGGGAAACTCTAATGCTGCCATTGAGGGAGATCAGAAGTTCATGGAAGGCCGTGACTTTTTCAAGTCAAATTCTATAAGTTGAGAAAAGATTGACAGTGAGGTCTGTGGGAAGCTGAGAATGTTAGATAAAGCTTCAAAGAATTGAATGGATTCTCTACCTTCCACCCTCTTTTTATGCACAAAGAAACTAAGGCTAGGACTTGCTCAAAGTCATAAGATCATTATAAGAATCATAAGTAGAATAAAAGTCTTCTAATTCCCAGTCTAGTGTTATTCATTTAAATGAACCAAAGCAAAACAAAATCAAATTAATATTAAAAGTTTAAAGACAGGTTAGAACTATGATTAAATTTCCGTGTCTGGGCCACAAACAGATGTTTCTACAAATCTCCCTAATATTACTAGAGCTCTAGAAGCTTCCTTGGAGCAATATGTTCTTTTGGTATTAAAGATACCCTAGAGGGTTACAGTGAGTTGGTTAAAACTCACTGGGGCAAGAGTGAGGCAAACTCCAGGCATGTGAAAGCCAAGAAATACAAGCAAACATTGGCTGATAAAGCCTGAAGCAGCCCAAAAGGAGGTCATACGTTTCTTATTTATTTAATTAATAGAATACTAGACAATTTTTCAACAGAGGAGGCAAATGAAACAATCCCTAAAAAGTTATAAATACCATAATTTAACACTAGATTCATGAACTTCAGCCTCTTTGGCGATCAATATTTTGACAAACATGAACACTGATAAGAAAAAAAGTGTCTGCTCCCTTCAACTTCTGAAAATAGCCAGAGGCAAATAAGATGTAAATAAAAGAGTAATGAAAGAATAATCTATAAAATAGATGATCTTGTATTATCCATAGATTAAAATAGGGGGAAGAATAAGAATCAGTTCCTAAATCATAGAATGTGGTTACAACCCTCTTCAGGAACCTGAAGTAGATGGTTTGACTTTGTTACCTGGACAGCCAAATTAGGGCTTACCTGCAAATATACCCTTCATAAACCATTTGTAAGAAAGACTATCACACAGGCCTCCAGGACAAGGCCTGAATCACACAGAGAGAGAAGAGCTGAAGCACCCTCAGGGCAACCAGTTCAATGTCTTCATTTGACAAAGAGGAACCTGAAGCCCATGTGCCAAGTGTTGGTTAATGTCCAACCTAGGCTGACTCCTTTGTCTTATGCCCTCAGCAAATGCTGATGATCTTCCCACTGTCCCCCATCCTTGTCTACAAGAGTCAGAAGGCTTCTACCAGATTGCTTCTGCAACCCTGTGACCAACTAATCAGAGCCTCTGCGTGAGACGGAGCCTTTTTCTAATCCTGACCTTGCATAAGGCAATGATACAGTCTTTGTCATACCTGCTACCGAGTAGACCTGACTTGAGAGAAAGACGAGTCTGCTGGTCAAACTAGTTCACTGTCACCATCAAGTCTGAGATGAGCAAACATAAGAGTCAATGTATGACTCTATATGTGACCAAATGTCCAGGTTGACCTAGACAGTCCTGGTTCATGTCCAATTCCCAGCTTAATAGTACCCCCTAGCATTTTCAAAAGTGTCCTCGTTTAAATTTTAAAAATTCCATGGTCATCCTAAATCTATATAGCTCCTGTTTGTATACATGATGTGTAAAACACACACACATACACACACACACACACACACACACAGCGCCAGTCACCAGTAGTTTTCCCATTCAAAGGGTCTTTCAAATAATACTAAATAATTTCAAATAATACTAAACCCCAAGAAGCCTTTAAAAGGCCTCAGGACCACAATTTTGGCCCATCTTTTTTAATATATTAGCTTTAATATGGGATTTTCTTTAGGAAAAACAAAAGAGAGGGGCATAGCTTAAACAAGTTTGAAAAAACCACAGGATTATTGGATATTTGTAGCTCCTTCTTATTTAATTTATTTCATGTTATACTCCAGCCTAAAGAATTTACATCATCAAAATATATAAATCTTTTTAAAGAATGTTTCAGTCCTATTTCTGGTACAATGATTATACATTTTCTGAGTTTATGTTCACTCTCCATTTATAGAAAAAGGAAGTAAAGGCTGAACTCTTCTCTTTTTAATAGGTTCAACCAACCCAGGGTTAGCTAGGCCTCTTGTGCTGATGCTGGACTTAAGCTAGAGCAGCCAATGGTGCGTGTAAGAGAAGCATGAGATTATTTAGAAAAGCCACTGGTCAAGAGAACATAGATATCAGCTATGTACACAAGTGAAAAATACTGATATTACCACAAGGAAAGTTTAAAAATTGTACCTGGATACCTAAACAGAAAACTAGAAGAAAATATATCAAAATGTCAGAAGTAGTTATCTCTGAGTATAAAGACTTTGGATAGCTTCAATGAGTTGTCTTTATACTTATCTAGCTTTCTGATCTCCTACGATGATTAGTTTGTGTGTTATACAAAATATAAGCAAGAAAAAAAATCACCAAGCTACCAACACACCATTCATCAGAGTAGGGAGGTGGCAAGGTTTAATGACAAAAGCCAGGCATAACCCATACACACACCAAGCAAGAGCAGAGGCCTCAGAGCAGCTCCTTATTCTAACAGAAATGGGTCTGACCCTAACAGGTAGGAGGAATACCGAGAATGCAGCTTATCCAATGTCTTGCCTGTAAATAAGAGTGGGTGTCCATTAGCCTATGTCTGCACTGCCCCTTCAACTATGAAAAGTATAGCCTTGTGGTCAAAGCCGCACCTGTGCTATCAGACTGCCAGGGTAGGACACTGTGCTCAATCACTTACTGGGCGTGTGACCTTGAACCAGTCAATTAGCCTCCCTACTCTTGTTTTCGCATCTATAAAATGAGAATCACACCACCACCTACTTCCTAGGGTGACTATGAGGAAAGAGATGATTCACAGCAAGGGCCCAACATACAATAAGGGCACAATAAATGTAGGCCACTATTAGGCGGAGGCCATGAAATACCAGCCTTAAGTTCCCCAAACCATGTGCCTAGGTCACAGAACAACCAAACAAGGGTCCAAAAAGTAAAGCCTTTCTTTCGCTTCTTCTGTGAAGGCTGGATTGCAGCATAGTGCCTGCTTTACGACCATGCTCTAGGGACCAATGGAAGGACAAGGGCAGCCCAGTATAATACACAGCATGTCCCAGAGCCCCACACTATATGGAGTGGAAATCCTGCTTTCAGAGTTATAGGATTTTTAGTCTCTTGCTGCTGCCACAGCTGCCAGCCACAGCCTTTGGCAAAGAGGTGGGTGAGTCAAGGGTGAGCTAGGACTTGGCAAAGGGACACCAAACCAGAAGGCCTCCAGGCAGGAAGCTCCAAAAGAGCCACCTGCCGAAGCAGTTGAAGCAGTTTGTCTGCCGACAGCCTTCACAGAGATGCAGGTAGTGTTTTGCTGCCACTAGCAAATTTTAGAAGTCCAAAAGAACTTATCATCCTGATTTTATAACTTTGGGAAAAAAAATTGGGGGAGGGGGGTGGAGAAGAAGCCCAGCTAAAGCTATGACCACACATTTAAATCACTGCAATGACTTAACTATAAGACATAAGGAACACTCAAAAAAAGTTCAATGACCAAATCAATTTGCAAAACGTTTCAAGGCTTTCTTAAGCCAAACTGTGTTACATGTGTATGTGATAAAAACCTTCTGTCTCAAACTTACAACTATCTCACTTTTCCAAAGATATAAATGTCTTAATGCCCACCAATGAGGAAATAATTATGCTATTATGTTAATCACATAGTTTGAGAATGTTCTATGATGCAAAGGGTAACCAATTTCTCCCAGTCCGCCTGGAAATCTCCCAGTTTTAGCACAAAATGGTAGAAACCAGGTGAACTAGGATGGTTGATCTCCCTAACACTGTGCAAGAAAAATGGTATATGTCCTATAAAGAAGAAAACAGAAGAGACACAGTTACAAATGCAGAAGTGCAAAATGACAAGTTTGTTTGTAGCAATAGCTCCCAGTTCCTTTTCATAGTTTAAAAAAAAGACTAAAAACCACAATGGCCTCTCCCTTCCCACTTACTTTTTACTTTCCAAAACAGTTAGAAAAAGGCATGCTCCTTCTCTGGCATGACTGAGATATCACTGCAGGATTGACTGCATACCTGTATACCCAGAGACTCAGGAGGCCGAAGCAAGACGATCACAAGTTGGAGGCCAGCCTCAGCAACTTATTGTGTTATCTCACAATAACAAAAGAACTAGGGATATAGCTCAGTGGTAAAGAACCCCTGGGTTCTATCCCCAGTACTGAAAAACAAATTAATAATAAAAAAAGACAAACTAAGACAACTTGACACTCAGGTTATTAACAGCAAGACTGTATCCTCAAAAGAAAAATTCAAAAGCTGTGGCAAGAATCAAGATTCAGGGATAGGGAAATAGCTCAGTGGTGGAGCACTTGCCTACTATCCACAAGGCCCTGGGTTTAATCTCCAGAATGGCACATAAAGATAGATTCACCTCACAAATTTAACAAAAGGGGGAGGAATGAAGAAATGGTTGTCTTACAATCATTAAGAGGAGAGCAGGCTCTCTCCTACAAACTCTAAGGCAGGGATTCCAAACAGGTACAGTACCTCCCCACAGTGATAGAACAGAACTCTTCTAGAAAGAGCTCAAACCAAAGGGTTGTCAAAGAAAGTACGTGAGGTTAAGAACCAACTTCTAAGAACTGAATTTCAGACAGAAAAAGTAAGACTATATAAGGAAAGAAAAACACACTATCTGGCCTAAAGAAACAGAAACCACCATTGCTCACCACCCCACACCACCCTGCCTAGACCACCTCCACACAGTCTCCTAAAGGCTTGTCCCAAGACAGACCGGCAATTATCAGATGTTCTTGAATCTTAGAACTCCCCAGATTTGCACAAATGAAATTTGTGCATCTCTTTCTTTCTCTCCAGAGCAATTCTAGTTTACTGGGGGAAGGAAGGAGATAATTTAGAAACATAAGACAAACATCTTTGAAAATCCTACTGATAAGCCCTGTAGAATAACTTCCTTTCTTTCTAAGACCAGTAGTATTTTTTCTTTCTTTCTTTCTTTCTTCATTTATTTATTTATTTTTGTAATATACTTTGCACTAGAGTTGGTCTTGATATCTTGATTTAAGAAAGAGTGGCTTCTTGTAACCCTTTCAACACATCTGGTAATTTTTACAAACTCTAGCAGAAAGCACAGGAGGCTGGAAGACAGGAGATAGGAGTTGGTTCCAGATCTACAGGTAAATAGCTATGGTCCTTGGGGAAGAACTGCTTCCCTTCTGCAGATCTGCTTCTTCATTTAGAAAGTGAGAGATTCTGATGAGATCAGCTTTACCATCCTTACAACTCTAAAAGTCTATGTGAAATTCTTTCATGTGTGATAATAATGCTTATTAGGACCATTTTTTTTGTACTTTGCAGATTTAAAAATTAATAGCAAGGATAGTAATGTATACCAGCAAAGTGCACACTAAAACGGTAAGATTTAAAAAAAAAAAAAAAAAAGCAAATGTCCAACAGTTGTCAAAGCATAGGAACAAAAGGTAGACGAATCCAAATATCAACTTACAAACACTTTTAAATGCTCAGAAACCAATAAGAACAAGTATATTCATCACAATTATGCTGTTCTTTCTTCTAAAATTTTATGATAGCATGAGTTTTAACTAAATGATTTATGCATCCTCCCAAAAAAAGATAGACTTATGCACCTTTTCCAAGGGGTGAAGGAACCTGTGAATACTTAGGGAAAACAAACCAGAAACTTTTATTCTAAAGGACAGAGCATCATTGCAAATATTTTTTCAATCATTGCATTTAAGTTGCAGGATACTAGATGGATCCTAACCAGAAAAGAAAAGAGGAACCAGATGCAACCCACTCCAGAAGTTTGAAATGTTTAATATAATACAAGGGCAGGCACATTTGACCCCATGCATCATAGTCAAGACTGCCTCTCACTAGGGCCCCCAAAACAATGTTCATTTCACTATCCACAAATAAATGGGAGGGGATGGGCAGGGAGGAGGAAGCTGTTTCCTTTTTTTTGTGAGAAGAGATGCAAAGAGTTTTGTCGTGTAACTTGGTTGGGCGATTGTGAGTTCTGTATCCTAAGAGCAGCAGAGTCCGCAAAGGGAGGGAGAGGTGGTGTCATCCCATGGATCTGCAGCAAGAACTGTCAGTTGGATTCAGGAAATAATTCCACCTCTCTTAGCCAGGACTCTAGAGCTGCCCCGTGTGGTGTCTCAGCAAGGAAAGCAACAAAGCTGATGGACATAGGCATAAACCCACTGCCTGGAACTGAAGCCTCAGACCCATCTTCACCTATCACTCAGACACCAGCCAGAGCCCAGAGCGCACTCCAAGTGTCCCCATCCCGCACTACGCACACACAGCCTCACATACAGCCTCCGGGCAACTAAAGAGGAAGTCAGGATGTCAAATCAAACGGATAAAGACAACCCAACCACTTGAGAACGGCAGTCTGTGCGGGTCTCCTGCTTGGCTTGAGGAGGGGTCCCAGGCTGCGATCCTTTCTCCTTCAGCGTCCACTGTCCTCCTCCCACCAGCGTGAAAGAGCAGCTCCTGGGCAGCCGCGGGCCGGCGAAGCCCAAGCTGCGCAGCACTGTAGGAGCCGGAGGAGCATTCCAGCCTCCCCTCCCCCTGCCTAGTGATGACCCGTGTACAACGCACATCCGCGTGCACACCGGCGCACCAGTGCTTGGGCTGCCCCAGGGGCTGGCGGACCCTTCCCCAGTCCCCGGCACATCAAGGCACCGGAGCCCAGCGCACTGCTGCGATGGCCTGGGCGGGACCGCGCAGCGGGGAGAGCCACAGCCGCCGGCTCTCAGAGGCGCCCGGCGGCCGCACACACTCCTCCCCGCGCAGCGAGTAAACAGCTCGCGGGCGCGCTCTGTGCCGCGCCCCCATCCCCCCGCGGGGCTCCGCACCGCCCCGCGCCCGCGCGTCCCGCCCGCCAGCGCCGCCGCCCCCTACCTGATCGGTGAGTTTGAGCACTGCCATTCTTCCGCTCCTTCTCGAACACACACATACAGGTCCCCGGTCTGCAGATGTCACGCCAGGAGCCGGGGAAGCGGAAGGGATTGCCAGGGGAAGGGAGAAGAATCTGGCTCCCGAATTTGACAGCCCTCCCCCTGCTCCTCCTCTGCCTCCTCCCTCCTCCTCCCGCCGAGAGGCTGACACTGGCTAGTGGGGTTTGCAGCCGAGCCCGCCCGCCTTTATACAGGAAGTGCTGGCTGCTGCCAGCCGGGCCGCCACTGACATCACCGCGCGCTGGCTCGCTAGCTCGCGGCCGCGCCGCCTGGGCCGACGCTGCCTCCTGCCGCCCGCAGCCGCGCCTCGCAGCCGGCGGCCCCCAGCGCGCTGCCGCGGGACCCAACTGCAGCCTGCTTTCCGCACCTGCACGCTGATCCCGGCAAGCCGGACTCCGGCCAGGCCGCCCGGGTCCTTCCTTGCTAGTCTCTCTCTCTCTCTCATACACACACCCTCATGGGCAAATCCGTGCGGATGTACCCCGATAGGGGCACACGCCACCTACTGTAACCTGGGAGACTGCGTCACACCCCCTTACCTAACCCTCTTCCCCTAACCAGAATCAGATTGTTCCAACACTCCCAGTTATCCCACCTCAGTCAGAGCCCAGTTTTGAGCACTTTGTTTAGTGCAGTGGGGTCCTGGACACCCTGTGATTCTTTAGGGAAGCCTTACAAATGTTTGCTCCTCAAACACTTGGTGGGGAGTGAGGGGGAAAACCAGGGGCTCTGACCCTTCCATTCACCTTGATCTCCAGCCACCTTCCAGCAAAATACATACCATCCTCAAGTTCTAACACCCTGAGTTTGAGTGTTCAGGGGTATAGGTGTTGCTGAGTTACTGGAGAAGCAAAGTAGTCTTAAATTACCACCTTGCTAGGATTTTTAGTGTTTTCTGATTGGTTTCTACGAAATCCAAAGTTATCGTGGTCTTCAGCAGAGAAAAGACAGTTGCCAGTCAGCATGGTATACAAATGCAATGGTAATATTCATAATCATAGTAAGTGTTGATACTTACGGAATTCGGGGCAAACCCTCAATCATTCAACAGCTATGTACTTGTACTAGGCACTGGCAAGGCACAGAGAGAAAAAGAGCATAATAGGTAAGAGAGTTACCCTCGAGAATGCTGACATAAACCAGATAGTGTTAATGAATGAGATTACAAACTGAGATAAGAGATCACAGTGGGGTGGGGGTGGAAGGTGTTTAAGAAGGAAACCATGGTAAGGAATCTGGCCAGACTGGTGGGTGGGGGAAGGCTTCCCTGAGAAAAGAACAGGAGTTGAGATGTGGAGGAGGAAGAGTTAAGTAAGCTAGAGGGAGTGCTCCCAGAGAGCCACAGATGCCCCTGGCAGGCCTTAAAGCAAACCTGCAGGGCAGCATTGATCAGCAAAGCAGAGCTACAGAATTCCTGGATCAAGATCAAAAACCTACCTCTCCTGTTCATTCACAAACCAACGGTGGTTCTTCCTCCCTACTTTCAGTGTCTTCCCAAAGATTTTCACATGAGAAAGGAGAGAAGAGAGTGACAGCATTTGCTTAGTTTCATTTACTATCCAACCACTTGTGGATGAAGCAGCTAAATCCCAAAGGTCCTCTTATTCATCCTATAGATTGTTATACAATTATGCAGACAAGGGCAAGTGAGGAAGCAACATACTGGCTTCCACCACTTCTGTCACCAGTGATACAGAGAGTACCCTCACACACACACACACAAAAAAAAAAATCTCTCCACGACTTCTTTCCAAGCATAGATGTTTTTGTTGCACCTATGAGGCAATTCCTTACTGGTGTTCTTAGTGTATCTATTTACTAATCACCTTGCATGGCTTCGTGAGTAAACTGAACAGGACACTGAATTTTCTGATTAAATATAGCCATATTTCCAAAGAGTGATAACAAATCATTTAATTTGGAGGATATACTCGGGACCTTCCTTGACTTATCATAAGCATGCATATGCCTAAAATCTTGAGACTGTTGTCAACCTTATCAGACCCATTATCCCTGTTACTGAAAGGTTGTGGTCCTAGTTCCCAATGCCAATCCATTAATGAGGACATGGTTTTGAGAAAAAAAAAAAAAATTTTATTGCTTTGCTAGCAAAGAAGAACCCAGGGGACTCCTGTCCCATAGGTGTGATTCTGCCCATTAAGGGGAACAGGGAGTTTTTAAAGAGGTGATTCAAAGCCTACATTCCATGTGTTCTTGGTTTCCAGAGATTAGGGAGGAGCGATTAGGAAGGAGATCAGGGAAGAGGATCAGGGAGGAGAAGGTCAGAGAGGGGGGTGGGAAATGTCAGTTTTAGAGAAGCAAAAGCTATATTCAAAGCATAAAGTGGACCACTATTGTGTCCCCTTTTTGTAACTAATTTTTTTAACACTCCCTTTGCTATCCTGAAATGAAATTCATAGATAATATTATCTACCTATACTAATTTCACAAATGTCAATATAATGTCCTAACTATACAAAAAGGAAAATAAGTTATAATTAATATGTATTTCAACAGGCAAAGGATATAGGACAACTCTATTGGAGGACAAAATAAAGCAGTAAGATGCTTGCACCTATATGCAGAAGCATTGCGAATGAGAGAACTTCAAATGCAGACCAATATGGATGTGTAGTATTAGCAACTCATATATTGAGATTGGTGTTGACATAGGTGATGTGATGCTGTGAAAAGTTGAACAATTCTTGATCAACTTCCAAACAAAATATAGAGCAAAGAATAGAGCGAAGATAATTGATATTGATGCCTCTACCATCAAGTCTGGATTTACTGTGTTAGTCCATGCATTAAAAGTGACTAACTGTTTGTTTAGTTGGTTAAATGAGCCCTTAGAGGGTCCAGATGACTATCTTTACACCAAAGCATTGTAAAATACATTATTGAGGGAAAGAAACACCAGAAAATCTCTAGCAGCTGGCTATGATGATGGGGTTCTTTCCACTGAGATGGCTCCCTGATTTCCATAATAATGGGATCCTTTGATGGCAAAAGCCAAAGCCAGCACTTAAATGACAGACAAGGTGGACATATTTACTATCATGAGCATCAGAGACAAAGTGATAGACCACCAAGGCCGTAGGAATGAAATAGATGGACAGATTTCTGATATTCCTTGGTCTTCATAATAGGCAAAACTCTAGATCTGTCACCTGAAACCTGACTTGAATCATGAAAATGAAGTGATCCTTCTCATCCATTCCCATACCTAAGCCAGTTTACGAACACCAAAGCCCTTGATTGAAAGGGAAGTTGGTCCCTTTCAGCAGGACCCTGAAGCATTGCCATAAGAATATATTACAAATGCTCATCCAAGCCTTCCCCAAAGGAATCTGATATCATTTCTTAGTGTGGCCTACCACTAAAACAAAGGAAATGAAATACCCAGACATTTCAGGGATTACCAGACATTATTTCTGAATTTATGCTAATTTCTGAGAATCCAAAATACTACCAGGCCCACCAAACAAAGTGGGGATTTATGGTAGTCAGGTGATAAATGGAGTTTTCACCCAAGAATAACTCACTGTGGCTTCAGTAGTTCTGCAGACCCAAACTCTAATTACTTTTTATGTGTGGGGAGCTAGGGATGGAACCCAGGGTCTTGTGCACGCAAGGTAAGCACTCTACCACCTGAGCTATATCCCCAGCCCTAGTTACATATTTTCTCAGTTCTTGAATATATAAAGTAGGGATACTCAATAATTAGCAGAACCCCCACGTCACTTCTTTGACCTACAGAGGAAAGTTATTATGGTAAGATGGGCCAAATGGAAGCCTCTGGAATTTCCTCTTGCTATTAGAATAGAAAACCAAAAGCAAAACTGCATCCCTGGAGAATGTAGAAATCAATACCACCAAAGAAGATATAGAAGACGCAGGGGTGGTGATACTATCACATCCCCATTTAACTCACCTGTTTGGCTTACATAGAAGGCAGATGGGTCTATGAAAAGACCCATGTTAATTTAATCAGTGTTTTAGTCAGCCTTTTCATTCCTGTGACTAAAGGGTCTGATCAGGACAATTTTAGGAGAGAAAAAGTTCACTTGGGTGCTCACGGTTTCAGAGGTCTCAGTCCATAGAGAGTAGACTTCATTCCTCCCAGCTTGAGGTGAGGTTAAACATCGTGGCAGAAGAGTGTGGCAGAGGGAAGCAGAGAGAGCGATCTCCACTTGCCAAATACAAACATATATCCCAAAGCCATACCCCAGATACCCCACCTCCTCCAGTCACACCCCACTTGCCTCTAGTTGCCACTCAATTAATCCCATCAGGAGGATAATTCACTGATTGGGTTAATGCTGTCACAAACCAATCATTTCTTCTCTGAACCTTCTTTCTTTATCTTACACCTGAGCTTTTGGGGGACACCTCCCAAACAAACCATAACAATCAGATAGTAGTACCTATTGCAACTGCTGCTATTTTACTGCACCAAATCAACACAGCCCTAGTTACCTGGTATGTGTCTACTGGTATGGAAAATATCCTTTTTATCTATTTCAATTTGAACCAGTAGTTGTTTTACTTTTATATGAGAAAACCTATAGTACATCTTTACAGACTTGTCTATAGGCTGTAAACTCTTTCACTCTCTGCCATAATCATGCCTGAAGAGATTTTGCTCACTATATTAAAGACATCAAACTGATTGGACCCAATGTAGATACTTTAGATGCCTTAATAAGCCACATATGAGCCAGAGTGTAGGCTATAAACCCCAAGAAAATTCACTACCTCAGTGAAATGTCTGAAGTTTCAGTGATCTGGAGTCTGTCAGGATGTCCCCTCCAAGGTAAAAGACAAATTGCTGCACCTTGCACCACTGCTACAGTTTGGAACTGGCTTGAGGGTCTCCCAAGGATCCACGCACATGTTGAAATTTGATCCCCATTGTGAGGTATTAAGAGGGTCGAAACAACCTGAGTATGATGTTCAGAAGTAGAGCATTGGGAAATGATTAGGATTAGATTAGGTCATCAGGGTGGATCTCCCTTAATTGAATTACTGTTGTCATTATGAGAAGAGAGAGAGGGACCAGAAGAGACAAATGTACATACACATGCATGTTCCCTGTCTCTTGCCATTTGATGCCCTGAACCACTTTAGGACTCTGCCATAAGAAGGCTGTCACCAGGTACAGTCCCTAACCTTGCATCTCCAGAACCATGAGTCAAAATAAACTTTTTTCCCTACATTTTACCTAGTCTCTGGTAAAAATAGACAAATGCACACCACCTACCACTAAAAATAGAGACACAATACTGTGGGACTTCTTTGGATTTTGGAAGCAATACATACCACATTTGAGTGTGTTGCTCTGAGCTGTTTACCCAGTAACCCATAAGGCTGGCTTTTTTTTTTTTTCCTAAGGAACAAGAGAGGGCTGGGGATGTGGCTCAAGCGGTAGTGTGCTCGCCTGGCATGCGTGCGGCCCAGGTTCGATCCTTAGCACCACATACAAACAAAGATGTTGTGTCCACCGAAAACTAAAGGATAGATATTAAAAAATTCTCTCTCATTCTCTCTCTCTCTCTCTCCTCTCTCTCTATCTTTAAAATATATATATATATATATATATATATATATATTTAAAAAAAGAAACAAGAGAAAAAAGAAGAATCTGTAGTAAGAATCTTTGACAAAGAAATATCCAGTGAAACTTGAAGTATCTGTGACAAATAGGGACACTTTAGGAACTTCTAGCAAACGTGATTTAGAAGAGCTATCATGCAAACATTTTTAGTTTAAAGCAAGCCATTCCTTCTTCTGAAGATAACAATGCTTCACTTGAGAGATGGTATCTAGCTTGCTAACTGAACTTAAAAGATTGGCCATAAGACATCATGTGATTATGCAATCTCAGCTGCCCATTATGAACTGGGCATTATTTGGCCCACGAGTGCATATGATTGGGCATGCACAAGAGCAGTCCCTGTCAAATGGAAGCTGTATATAAGAGACTAAGCTTGAGCCGGCCCAGAAAGCACAATTTGTCCTAGCAGGTGGCTCAGATTCCTTCGATTCTTACTCCTGTTATATTGTCTCTTCATCTTAAACCTCACAGTTGAAGAATTTCTTCAGACCAGTTAGCTAGACCAGTAACTGGTTTACAGACAGTTCTCAACATACTAACACAAGCTGAAAATTCCCAGTGAGGTAAGAAATGCCTCTGATGATAGGAAATTTTCTCAATGCAAGGAATTTCCATCACTGAAAAATTTGTCTGTTTTTTTTGTTTGTTTGTTTTTTGTGGTGCTAGAAATTGAACCCAGGGCCTTGTGCAAGGCAAACACTCTACCAACTGAGCTATATCCCCAGCCCAAAGTTTGTCTGGTTTGAGAGCTAACCAGAGATGCAGATATACATTCATTCACGAGTAATTGCTGACATATTTTGCTGAATGGTCAGCAACTTGGAAAGAAAAGGATCAAGAGATTAGTGACAATGAGATCTGTGCAAATTATCTGAATCAATTTTTAAAATTTCTCTTTCTCTTTTTAAATAGTAGCATTTCATAAACTTTTACTATAGGACGCGGAAGAGATAAGAGGTACCACAGGAAGTCCAGAACACAGACATTGAGATCTGGCATCTCTCTGAATGGACACAAAGTGTGAGGATACTTGTGTCCCATATGAATGCTTACCATTCAGAGAAGGCTTTCTGGATAACACACTTAGTAGAATTAGCCTCTTCTCTGCCTAGTACCATGCTTGCTCAAAGGAGCCATAGAGTCAGGATAAAAACTATGCATGGGCTCAAACTCATGGGTTTAGGGAAACAGTAAGACTGGCATCTGACAACATCACAGATCACCCATTGTGTTCTAGTAGGGCACCATTTCCAGGGGGGACTGGACACCTGGTAGCAACTGATTATATTGGATTCTCCTTTCATCATGGAGGAGATAGATATTTGTCTTCAATAGAATAGACACCATACTATAGATATGGCTTTCCTTCCTATGTCCAGAATGTTTCTGACAGTACAACCATCTATAAAGTTCTGTTGTACCTTGTTTATTGTTATAATATTCTACATAATATTACTTCTTTCCAAAGAAAGAAGTAATTGCCTCATTTCATGGCAATGAACTAATGCAAATGGAATTTACCAGTTTTATCATTTACCTTACCAGCCAGATGCAGCTGCCCTGGAAGGATGATGGAGCAACCTGCTGAAGACTGAGTTCTAGCATCAATTGTGAAATAAACACCAAAATACTGGAGTTCTTTCTTATAGGATGTTGTATATGTTTTGAGTCAGTTTCTCCCACAATACACAGGTATGGACGAGGGACGGGAATGGTTGGTGGTAGAATGCTGTTCTTTTCATCATTATTCCAATAATCCATTGCCTAGTTTTTGTTTCTAGTGCCTACAACTTTGAACTCTGCTGGTTCTGGGGTCAATGTTAAAGGAATGGTTCCACCAGGGATAACAGTTGTAGCTTTATTGAATTTTAAGTCAAGACTGGTACCTGGCTGCTTTGGGTTCCTTGTGCTGTGAAAACAACAGGCAAATAAGAAGTTACTATGGTGGCTGCGGGGATGGATTCCAAATTCCCAGAGGAAACTGGTTTGCTGCCATATGATGGTAACAGGAAGCACAGTGAGGATAGGGAAGACTGTGTTCTAGACTTCCTGTGGTACCTCTTAGCTCTTCTGCGTCCTATAGTAAAAGTTTATGAAACGCTACTATTTAAAAAGAGAAAGAGAAATTTTAAAAATTGATTCAGATAATTCGGGAATGAAGATAGGGGTCACCAGGAAAGAGGCCTTCCTAAGATGTTAGTTCTGAAAACTCCAACCTGTTCCCTTTGTTCCCCAGCCCTGTTGGTGAGCACTGCTTCCTAAAGTTATTAACTCTGCTCACTTCATGATGTTTATCCTCCCAACATCTGTTTAAGCAATTTCCCATGTTATATTTTTCCTTTAAAAATAATGTGATTTGTTTTCCTGACTAGATCCTGACTGACACAACATAGTTGCAGCCTAAAATTAAAAAAAAAAAAAAAAAATCACTGAATGTTGAAACTTTAAAACAAAAACATTGTGTTTACATGTAAAATGAGTTAAGTTCCAGGTTGATATAATTACTAACATTTTTTTTACCTACATGAATATCCATTTGGATATTGGGAAGTCTACAATGAAAAATACCTTAACATCTCTAATTTCAAACTTCAAATGCTTAGAACATCCCCATTCTTTGTGACAACCAAATGTTCCCCCTAAAATTCAAAAAATCTTCCCTAAGGACAACTGTAGGACTATAGTGACCAAAGCCTATGACTTTAATATATCCATCCCATATAATATATCTTATTGTGGTTGTCTTACTTGATTTCTGATTTTTAAATTTTTTATAAATATCAATACACACATAAATGTGTCTATATATCTGTGCATATATTTAATATGTCCATTTGTAAGTATGTGTGTAGATGTATATGTAAAACACAAGTATTGAATATATGCCACTGTAGTGTATGCTGAGCTGTGCTATTCAGTTCCCATCTTCAGGATACACACATACATATGAAATAGTGAAAAGTGATGTAATATATTTTCACATGCAGTGGTAGTCCTTCTACTTCTTTGGGACACTTGAATCTGAGGGTCTGTTGTCAACCTTCCTCCACAAAAAAAAAAAAAAAAAAAAAAAATGACCATACAAATTCCTTTCTCTCTCTTTTTTCCTCTCCCTTTCCCTCTCCCTCTCCATACCTCTCTCTCTTCTTCTTTCTCTCTCTCTTTCTCCTCTTCCTCACCTCCTGGCCTGGTATTCTGAGCCCAACCCCTGACAGCACAGCAACTCTGACCACTTCTGGAAAACACTTGGTCTTAAATTCACCATATGGCTCCTGATCCCCAGACCCAGTCTACTGCCTGCTTCTCTTTGGATAGCTCAAAACCATATCACACATGTCCACACCACATATGTCCATGAAGACATGCATAATCCTCCCTTAAGCCATTCCTCCTCCTGTGTTCCCCCAACCAGGAAATCATTCCACTGTGGATCCAGTTTGGTCTAAAAATAAAAGCTGAAGTTCATCCTTCACTCCTTCTATCCCTCTTGCTTCTCACATCCTGCCAGTTACCAAGTCTGGTCAGTTATGTTTGCTTCAGATCCCTTAAATCTGTTGCTAATTGTGATCTTCTGGGACCTGGATCCAGTTCAGTCTCAACATTTACCTGCCTTATTGGAACAACCTCCTCACCGGTTCTCTGGATTCATTCTCCATCCATGGGCAGATGAGTCTTTCTAAAATGCTAGCCAGGTCCTGTCATAACCCCTTCAGTGGCCTCCTGTTGTCTTCGGGCTATTTACAAACCCCTTAGCATGCCTGATATCAAGGTTCTTCACCTTCCTTACTTGCTCACCCCTGGAGACCTGCCATTTACATCCTCAGTGACTACTAGAGCAGTGCAGTGAACAACCTGTGAAACCAATTATGGCATCCTTGTCCCCTTGTCCCCTTTTTACACTGTGCTAAAAGCAAGTCCCCTAATGCACCATATTTCTCCTCACTCTGAGCCTTTGCACATTGATGTTTCCTACCTGTAATTTCACCCACCCTAATTTCGTCTTCATCTGGCCAATCCTACTTGTCCTGCAGGTCTCAGTTTAGATATCACTTACCCATAAAGCTTTCCCTTATTCCACCTCCCAAGTTTGGATGAAAGTTTCCCTGAGATTGATGTTTAGTGCCTGCTTCTTAACCCCCCATCATTGCATTCATCTCTTGATCCTATAATTGCCTGTTTACTTTCCTGTCTCCTCTTTTAGAGGAGGGACTGTGTTTAATTCCCCCGTGTCTCTAATTCATTGTATGGTATCTTGCAGTTGGTAGATGCAAAGATTTTTTTTTTTTTTGAATGAATATAACTGAGTAAATCATTTAACCTCGCTAAGTATTAGTTGAAAAGGGGTCAAATAAGGATAAGGACCACACAGAATCATGTAACAAAATGCATATCAAAATGCTTTCAAGAGTGGAAAGAAGTTGGCACAATGGTGCATGTTTGTGACCCCAGATACTCAGGAGGCTGAGGCAGGAGAATCACCAAGTTCAAGGCCAGCCTGAGCAACTTAGTGAGACCCCATCTCAAAAATAAAAAATGAAAAGGGCAAGTGGAAAGAAATAACATAAATGAGAGAGAGGACAACTTTATAAGGCATTATCATAATGAGAAAGTGACAAATAATGGGATGATTCTAAGGATAGAAAATATAAGAGAGACCTCTCCACTCTACCATGTATGATTTAATAATTTGCTGCTGAAGTGACCAGAGCTTCTGTGTCATTCCTGAACTAAAATGAGCAGCCAGATCCTTCAAAAGATATAAGTGGGAAATTAGGAATGTAGTAATAAAGCCATGATATCAACACATTAATTTGTCCTACAATTGGTATTCTACGTTAATATATACATAATATATAGACTATTATATATATCTTATATTATATATACTAATATATCTCATTTTCCTTCTTTAAGCCCAAGTTGCTGATGTTTATCAACTTTTTTAAAAAATTGTTTTTATTGGTTGCTCAAAACATTACAATGATCTTGACATATCATATATCATACATTTGATTCAAATAGGGTATGAATTCTTATTTTTACCACGTGTACAGATTGCAGGATCACATTGGTTATATATCCACGTTTATACATACTGCCATACTAGTGTCTGTTGTATTCTGCTGCCTTTCCTATCCCCTTCCTATGCCCCCTCCCCTCTCCTCCCCTCCCATCATCTCTCTCTACCCCATCTACTGTAACTCATTTCTCTCTTTTTTTCCCTTTCCCCTCACAACCTCTTATTAAAAGATTTTAATAAAAAGGATAGACCAAGTTGCTGAATATGGTATAGTAAGGGTCAGGAAGTCACAAGATAAACAGAGCTCTTTACCTAGGACACCAAATTTATATCAGGGAGTTAAGTTATCTAACTTGATAAGTGACTTGAAGCAGTGTTTTCTTATCCACATAAATGAATGACATGGACTGTAAAACTTGCCTCTATCCTTTATATAAACCTGTGACTTTAACATCTTGTGTTTGCAGTAGACTACTCCACACTATCTCCCTGTACTCCATCCCCACTAAACTTCACATTCCCAAGCTCTAGGACTAAGTCTTTACCCCCTCATGCTCTTGGAAGACTTAGGAAACATTTAATAAACACGGCTTCTAGAAGTTTGGTAGGCTTTCCTGCTGCTGCAATGAAACAAAGACAGCTTCTTCAGTAAATGTGACTAGCACATTTACATCAGGGAGCAGGCTTATAATCGAATGTTGATTTGTGGGTCCATTCTTTGTACATAGCTTGCCCAGTAGAGTGGTAAGCAATTTTATAAACATTGGTCAAAGAATCAGTATTAACTCTGCTCCATAAGAAAAGGATTCTAAATCCATATCCCCTTGGTGTTTGGGCAGTAGCATCATAATCTTTGTATACAAAGGTCCACATGTTATAACCAAAGGAAGGGGAGAAAGAACCAACATTAATTGAGTCTACTATATGCAAGCATAGTGCCAGCTATTATAAGCTCCCTTCCCTCCCTAGACACAGTTAATTCTGCCCTCCTTTGTTCAATGTCTACACCTCATATAAGCTCTTAATATTGGACATTACACTTTAAATAATGATGGCTTGTTTGTTTGTCTGACACTCTACTATAAACCCCTTGAGGTCAAGGCCCATTTCAAATTCATCTTTTTAATCCCAAGCACACATAATAATATGTCCTCAGTTAAAGGAATTTCTCTCCTTTAATAAATAGGACATTCTTAAGAAGTTAATGCATTCATCAAACTCCCAGTTATCTTATACAGTTATGTCATTCATTATATAAATGTAGAGCATAGCAGCTACATCAGTTTCTTGCTATGTTTTTAGAACGGAACATTCTCAACGCTCCCTCCTGTCTCTTACCAGAGAGAGAGAGAGAGAGAGAGAGAGAGAGAGAGAACTCATTATCAGTTTATAACATACACCATACACACTTTTTATTATATTTGCAAAGCACTCTTTTAAATAATATATTAACATGTGAAATGTATCTTTAAAGTGAATTGAGTATATAAATGTTTCCTATTTCAGTGGCTTTAACATATGACAAAGACTAAGTCCTAAATCACACTGCTCATAGAAAATTAAATATCATGCTTTTTGAATTCTCAAGTCTATAGCCTTAGGATTGTTTTTCTTCTCTCCTCAAATCTAATATAATCAAAATAGAAATTTCTTGTTCTCATTGCTACACTTTAGTGTGCATAAGAAGTGTGTACTGTATACCTATGTAAACACAGCTATAAGAGGAAAAATAATTAAAAAGCAGCAGACTCCTCAACACCCTCATTTAAAACCAGTTCAAGTTGATGAATTCAAAAGTTTGGAACCTAATCCAACTCCTCTCAAGTTCAAATTCACTTGATACTTGATACCAAAACTTCTTGTTTTTGTAGAAGAACATTTTCAAAAATGGTCCAATAGGTGCTTTGGACAGTGTTCAACTTATATAATGCAAGATGTGGAACATCTAGTGGTAAATGAATAAGGAACATATGTAATACATTTCTTTATAGATATGCCTATTTTCAAAACCTCAGCATGAGGAGGGGCAGTATTTGGCGAAGTCTATCTGTGGTTTCTCTGAATTCATGAAAATGAGTTAATGACATTCAGAGACGCAAAGATACAGTTGGGGTTTTCTGTGAGTATGCAAAACATGTAGCTGTCAACCAGTGATGATACAACCCATAGGAAAATATTCTCAATTTTTATAGAAACAGGAAAGAATTAAGATTTACCATCTAGGACTTTGGTGGCTAGATGTGGCACTGGCAACAAAATCAAGAACAAAGCAGCAGAATCCTGAAATGTTCTTGTATGTTTTGCATTTACTATTTCTCTGCTATGTAATTGCCAGTGCAAGGCTTGGGGTGGAAAATATTTTGGCAAATATTGAATCTACCTCATTGAGTCTTCAGGAACATTGCTAAAGAATTACAACAGCTCTTACTGACATGTGAAATATTTTATGTAAGTAAACAAGCATTTAGAGTACTGCTGGTTAGATTAGTCTAGCCTTAATTTCTTCAGCCCTAATAGCCTAAGGTTACCCCAACTAAACCCAAATCTATTCCTAAGTACCTCCTATCTCCACTTCAGTCCCTAAGTGGTTCTGGGAAGTCACAGGTGTGTCTCACATGAATTCAGGAAGAAATCAACGCATACTTTGTTGGGTTTTTACTGAATCTGCTGAGCTGCGGCAATTTTCTGTCAGCGCATGTTTTTGAAATCGTTTTGCTGAAGCTTGAGAGAAAATATCCTGAGAATAACTCAGTCTTCAGTGCTCCCAAACCTAGAAAACTTTCAAAGTTACAAGTGGCATGGCCAACCCTTCAGGTCACACTGTGCCAATGCTAGGCTGTGTTCCCTATGTAGAAATGTGAATACTATACCTCTGTCCAGAGAGTTCACATCTACTGCCTGGACCTGGGGAGATGCAGACCATGAAGGGTGCGATCTTCCCATTCCCCTCTCTCTCATCTCTAGCTGTGGGAAAGAACCTGCAGACTTTCCTATGGAAGACTGTGAACGGACACCAGTAAATAATCTCAGCCCAAATACAGAAGCATGCCCTATAGTTACTGCCAGGGGTTCATTTTAACTTGACAGATTCATGTGGTTGAATAAAATTGAGGTCTCATTGTCAATGCATAGAAGAAAAGGAAAATTAGAAAATAGGAAAAAAACCACAAATATATTTTATTAATTTTAATTTTTTTAAACACTATAATAAATAATGGTTCAAGAATCAAATGAGCTGGACACAGTGGCACATCCCTGAAATCCCAGTGTCTTGGAAGGCTGAGGCAGAAGGATCACAAGTTCATAGCCAGCGTCAGCAAAAGCAAGGCACTAAGCAACTCAGTGAGACCTTGTTTCTAAATAAAATATAAAATAGGACTGGGGATGTGACTCAGTGGTTAAGTGCCCCTGGGTTCAATTCCCAGTATCAAAAAAAAAAAAAAAGTGAAATGAAAAGCACATGATCAAGAGGTATTTGTAGATTTGGGGAAAGCATTTGATAAATTCATTACCCACTGATGAATGTAAAATAATTCTTAAATCTAAAAATAGAAAAATTAAAAAGAACTTCCTTAATAGTACACATGGTGTTTACCAAAAATTTGAAAGCAAACCTGTTACTTAATGATGAAAAGTTAGAAGCACTTTTTTTTAAAGGTCAGAAATAAAGCTAAGACATCAGCGATCATTACTTCCATTTAACATTGCTGAAAAGAACCAAGCTACAATGAGATTTGGAAAGGAATAAACAACTACTGTTAATCATAGATAATATAACAATTTAAAAGAAGCAACATATAAATAGTTAGCAGAGAGACCTCAGCCAGGTTGTTTACTATAAGATAAATATATAAAACTTAGTGGTATTCCTATATACTAAAGTCAGAATTTTTTTTCTGTAAAGAGCCACATAGGAAATATTTTACATTTTGTGGGCTATGTAGTCTCTCTGGCACTGGAGTGCAAAAGCAACCACATACAAATAAACTATGCTGAGATTCCATCTCATTCCAGTTAACACAGTCATACAGCAACCATCAAGAATACAAATAATAGCCAGGTGCAGTGGCACACACCTGTAATCCCAGTGGCTCAGGAGGCTGAGGCAGGAAGATCACAAGTTCAAAGCCAGCCTCAGCAAAAGTGAGGTGCTAAGCAACTCAGTGAGATCTGTCTCTACATAAAATACAAAATAGGGCTGGAAATGTAGCTCAGTGGTCAAGTGCCCCTGAGTTCAATCCCCAGTACCCAAAAGAAAAAAGAATACAAATAATAATATATACTGACAAGGATGTGGGGGAAAATGTACACATATACATTGTTGGTCAGGCTGCAAATAAGTAAATCCCTTTGGAAAACAGTGTGGAGATTCCTCAAAAGACTAGGAATGAAACCACCATAAGCTATCCCACTCCTTAGTATTTATACTGAAGATCGAAAATCAGAATACTATAGTGAAACAGGTACATCACTTTTTGTAGCAGTGCAGTTCACAATAGCCAAGTTATGGAAACAGACTCAGTGCCCATCAACAGATGAATGAATGAAGAAAATGGGGTTTATATACACAATGGAGTTTTACTCAGTCATAATGAAGAATGAGATTATGGCATTTGCTGTTAAATGAATGGAACTAGAGAACATCGTGCTAGGCAAAATAAATCAGACCCAGAAAGCCAAGGATCAAATGTTTTCTCTCATATGAAGAAGTTAAGCAAAATAAGCGGAGAAAAATGGAGGGGATCCCATGAAAATAGAAGGGAGATAAGTGGAATAAAGGAAATGGGCTGAGGGGACAAGAAGGGATGAACTACAGAAGGAAATTGACCAAATTGTGTTATGTACATACATGAATTTCACCTTCATGCATGTCTGTAAAGCACCAACATAAAAAAAAAAAAACCTATAAATAAATAGAAGGAAGACCAGTAAGATGGAGGAAGGGGAAGGGGGGAAGGGGGACAGAAAGGAAAGAAAAAATAAAGATGACCAAAATAGAGCAAATTATATTCCATGCCTGTAAGATTATGTCCAAATGAATCCCAATATTATGCATAACTTCAATGCACTAATAAAACAGTTTAAAAAATTGTGGAAAAGATTGTGAGAATAGGAAGGATTTCTAAAACAAGATGCAAAAAGCCCAACACACAAAGGAAAAAATATATATATTTGCCTCCAAATTGAAAATTTCAGTACATAAAAAAATCATGAATCATGTTAAAAGACAAAGCATAATTGTAAAGATGTTTGCAAAGTGTATAGCTGACAAAGAGTTAGTATCCAAAAGAAAATATACAAATAAGCAAAAATCCAATAAAACTGTTTTTAAAACTGCAGTTGACGTATGAGTAGGTCCTGAAATTAACAGCATGGGAGGTGGATTAGTATTTAACAATATAAAATAGGTTAGAATAGAAAGTTTCTGAGTACATCCTACATATTAAAGATAAATATTATTTGGTGAAATTTTTGTTTCAGTTATATAAATTATATGTAAGTATTCATATATACAGACTGGATCACAATATAAAATAAAGCTCTTACTGTGAGAAGCAGTTTTAAACACATTGAAATGGACAACTGAGATCTAAAATAGTTCGTACAGTAATACCAGATACACTCATGGCACTGAATTATATACTTAAAAACAGCTTAAATGTTCGTTTTGGTATGTATATTTTACCAGAATGTTTTTAATTCTGCCACAATTCAGGGGAAAAAAATAAACAAGCAATTCACAAAAAGGGAAACATCAGATAGCCAATAAATTTACAAAGAAGTGTGCTTGTTCTCAATTATCCTAAGAAAAATGTAACTTAAAATCCCAGTGAGTTACTTTTCTATCCACTGAATGAGCAAATGACTCATAAGTCTGACAATGCCAAATACTGGTAAGAATGTGAGGCAATAGAAAGGATAGTAGTTCCTTCAGTTCAGGATTAAAAATTCATAATTAGGTGATGTCTAGTAAAGTCCCCCAACAGTGCCACTCCCACATGTGAACAGGATAATGGTCATTGCAGTATTGTTGATGATGAAAAAAAAATGGATATGACCTCTATGTTCATCAACAGGAGAATGAACAAAGATGGTACTACTGGGAAAATGAAATAAATGAATTAATTGATCAACAAGGATAAAACCCCATACATAACATTATGCCAACAAAGCTGTAAAAGAACACAGTGTAATACCTTTCCCATGAAGTCTGAAATAGTCAAAAGAATACTCCATAGTATTTTAAAAAAACAAATACATTCAGTGGAATAATAAAAATAAAAAGTGAGGACAATTGCTGCCTTTGGGAAAGAAGAGAGATAAGAAATCCATGGCGTGTGCACGCAGGCTGGAATTTTATCTCTAAAATTCCTGGTGATGAAGGCCATGAGAGCAAATGAGATAAAAAGTGGGGGACCAGAAAAGAATTATCAGAGTGGAAACTCTGAGGAAAACTAACAGTCAAAGAATGGAGAACATGCTGGAAAAAAGAGACAGCCTACTATTCTCTTTGCAGGATAATATAAAGGTGAATCTTATCCCAAATGCTACCAACCGTATAAACAAGATTTTAAAATATTATTGGGGTGAATTCCAAATACTAAACCAGAGAAAATAGGAAAATGATCTCACATCTACCTACTACCTGGCTTCAACAATTTTCAGCTCATTGCTAATTTTATTTGTCCCATACCCCCATCCATTATATCATCCGTTTTGTTCTGAAGCAACCCCAGGCATCCTATTATTTCATCCACAAACACTTCATTACAACTCCCTGAAAGGTAATGACTTTTCCAAACATAACCATAATACTATTATTATTCCTTACCAAAAAATCAATGGTAATTTTTTTAGCACTATCAAATATCCAGTGGTTGTTAAATTTCCTAATAATTTCATAAGGGTCATAAATTTGTTTTATATTTTTTTGCTTTTTTTATGACCCATATATTACTATTGGGTAATAGGTCTTACAAAACTGAAATTCCTCCCCACCCCCATCATCTTTTTTTTTCCCCTTTGAAATTTTGAACTACAATTTTTAAGTCTGATGGAGACAGATCAGGACAATAAAGGGATCGTCACCGAAGTTTTCCCCAGAAAGCCATCTTTGGTGGAAGATGCTTGCATCGGGTACTGGAATTCAACTTTGTTCAAACAGTGATTGCTCAGAGCATCTTCCTGCATTAAATCAAAAGCTTTCATTTTATGGGTTGGGGATATAACTCAGTGGGTGAGTTATATCCAGTACTGCAGAAAAAAAATTAATTTTGTTGGACTATCAAGAAATAATCCTTCTGTGGGATAACTTCCACCACTATAATAACAACTTATCTCAAAAAATTAAAGATTGAACATGTTTTTAAAGAACAGTAGAGATTGGCTTTTGATTGGCCTTTGATACTGCAAGATTTCCTAAAGATCTGTGTCCCCTAAATGAAGTCACTTTTACTCTAATATAAACAAGTTGTCCTCAGTAAAAAAAAAAAAAAAAAAAAAAAATTGACCTAACAATAAACTCAGAGAAATCCAGCTACATGAAATAAAGCCTGAACACACACTTAATATTTGTGGTTTTGTAAGGCAATAAATTTTGATTGTAGCATTTTGTATAATTTTTTTTTTTAGATGCTTAAACATATGTTCATTTTAGTGAGTTTCCATGAGTCACTGAAAATGTTTACCACACAATTACTGTGGATGTACTCACTGGTTCTGAATTATAATTATTCATTTGTACAGTTAATATCTTTAAACTTCTTATTATTTAAATTTGATTTTCTGTGTAAGGCATTTGGGGGTAATAAAGTGTGAGTCTTTCTTATGGCTATGAGGGGTTTCAATGTGACTATACCAAAGCCATTTTACCTTTGCATCTACAGCAGCTGCTTTGTGTTTGTGATGGAATCCGTCATAGAGCAGTTAGTGGGTCAGTCCTCAGGGAGAGCCCAGGCAGCTCAGATAGAGGTGAGGCCCTCCTACAAGAAATTAAGGGTAGGAGACATCAACTTGAGACTGGAGGATTGGGAGAGGTCCTCTCAAGGGGCATATATATGAGGGACACCTAGAGAAATAGATGAGGAGACCTGAAGTGGGGGAGAGATGGTGCCAAGAGCCTATGATTAAGAGATGGAGTAATAGAAACTATCAGTACCCCAAAGTCACTGAGGCTGGTATATTTAACTTACAGGTCATGATGGGGACTGATCAACACATCCATATTAGGAGTCCATGTGACAAGCATTAAACTCAAAGTGACCTAAAGAAAAGTGAAAATTATTGGTTCACTTGATTAAAAAGTTAGTTAAAATAAAATAAAGGCACCAGAGCAGGAGAGGCTGGAGGAGTAAGGTGTGGAGAGATGATGGTTACTGAGCGCAGGGGTACAGTTGGTAGGAGGAATAACTTCTAACATTCCATAGCACAGTAGGAATAATTATGATCGACAATAATTGGTTAAATATTTCAAAATAGCTAGTAGAGAAATTTCTTAAGGCTTCCAGCACAAATAAATGATAAATATCTGAAGTGATAGACCAACTATCCTGATTTGATCATTACACACTTTATGCATGTATTTGAATGTCACATTGAACTCCAACAAACATGTATAATTAATCTGAAAATTAAAAATAAAAAAGTATTAAAAATAAAATGAAGTTATTCTTTGGCCAAATTGTGTCAAATGCCCAAGCTTGAACCAATGATGGTTAAGAGGGTGGAAAAGCACCCAGGAACACAAAAAATTATTTTAGGCCCATGCCATAAACTGGGGTTAAAGGAAAGGCAATTTCTCCTAGGAAATCAAGATGCCATTGCCGGGAAAATAAGGAACTAAATGGTGAGCAGACAAAACAACATATGTGCACAAAGAGTAATGTGTGGTTTTTAAGCTCTTGATAAACAGTCAAGTAAGGTAAAAAGCAAGTGTAGAAGACTCTGCCTCTGGCCAGAGCAGATGGGGGAGATTTCTAATGTAATAAGGAGGGTCTGTCTATAAGAAAGAAGGATTGGGAGAGCAGAGAAGTAGAAATGGTGAGGTTGAAGGTTTGCTTTTTTCCTATATTTTTATTGATGCATTATAATTGTACACAATGATGGGATTGGTTGTTACTTATTTGCACATGCACACCATATAACAATATAATGTGGCCGATATTTTTACCCAGCATCTATCCTTTCCCTCCCTCCCCTGGTTCCCTTCCTCTACTCTACTGATCTCCCTTCAAATTTCATGAGATTTCCCCACCACACACCTTTTTCTTTTTCCTAATTTCCACACATGAGAGAAAACATGTGATCCTTGACCTTCTGAGTTTGGGGGTTATTTCATTTAACATAATGTCCTCAAGTTGCATCCATTTTTCTGCATATGACATACTTTCATTCCTCTTTATAGCTGAATAAAACTACATACCATACTTTCTTCGGTTATTCATCTGTTGATGGACACTTGAGCTGGTTCCATAGTTAGGCTATTGTGAATTGCGCTGCTATAAACATGTACATGTATCACCATATTGTGTTGACTTTAATTCTTTAGGATAAATACCACGGAGTGGTTTAGCTAGGCCAAAAAAATAGTTCCATTCCTAATCTTTTGGTAAACCTCCATGCTGATTTCCATAGTAGTTGTAGTAATTTACAATCCCATCAACAGTGTAAAAGTGTTTCTTTTTCTCCACATCCGCACCAGCATTTATTGTTATTTATATTCTTGATGGTTGCCATATTAATTGGAGTGAGATGAAATCTCAGTACAGTTTTTTATACCTTTATTTTTATTTTTATTTTTATGTGGTGCTGAGGATCAAACCCAGCATCTCATATGTGCTAGGCAAGCACTCTACTGCTGAGTAACAACCTCAGCCCCTCAGTATAGTTTTGATTTGCATTTCCCTAATTGCTAAAAATGTTGAACATTTTTTCATATATTTGTTGGCCATTTGAATTTTTTCATTTGAGAAACATCTGTTTAGTTCATTTGCCCACTTATTAATTGGGTTATTTGGGGTTTTGGTGTTAAGTTTTTTGAGTTCTTTATATCTTCTAGGTTTTAATCCTCTGTCATAAGAGTAGTTAGCAAAGATTTTTCTCCCATTCTGTAAGTTAGTTCTCTCTTCACATTCTTTATTGCTTCTTTTGCTGTATAGAAGCTTTCTACTTTGTTGCTTTCTCATTTATTAATTCTTGGTTTTATTTCCCAAATTTTAAGAGTCCTATTGAGAAAGTCATTGCCTGGGCCTATGGGTTGGAGTGTTGACCTTACGTTTTCTTTTAGGAGTTGAATAGTTTCTTTTAGGAGTTGAATAGTTTCTGGTCTAATTCCTAGGGCTTTGACCCAGTTTGAGTTGACTTTTGTGCAGGGTGAGAGATAAGGGTCTAGTTTCATTCTTCTACATATGGATATCTTGTTTTCCCCACTCCATTTGTTAAAAAGACTTTTCTCCAATGTATTTTTAGGTGAGAGTGGACATTCTTGTCTTGCTTGAGATTTTAAAATGAATGCCTGTCAAGGACCAGATGACTGTATCTGTGTGGGTTTGTCTCTGTGTCTTCTATTCTGTACCACTGGTCCATGTGTCTGTTTTTATGCCAGCACCATGCAGTTTTTGTTTCTACCACTCTGTAGTATAATTTGAAGTCAGGTATTATGATACTTCTAGCATTGGGGTTTTTTGCTTAGAATCACTTTGGTTATTTTGGGTCTTTTGTTCTTCCAAATGAATTTTAGGACTATTTTTCCTAGATATTTGAAGAATATCATTGGCATTTTGATGAGGATTTCATTGAATCAGTTAATGTTTGATTTTGATAATATAGCCATTTTAACAATAATCATGAACATGGGTTGTCTTTCCATCTTCTTGTGTCTTCTTTGATTTCTTTTTCAGTGTCTGTAGTTTTCATTGTAGATATTTTTCACTTAATGGATTAGATTTATTTCCAGGTTTTTTTTTTTCCTTCTTCTTCTTTTGAGACTATCTATTGTGAATGGGATTGTTTTCTTGATTTTTTTCTCAGTAGATTCATTGTTGACATATAGGAAAGCTATTGATTTTAGTATGTTGATTTTGTAATTTGCTATTTTGCCAAATTTTTTTATTAGCTCTAGCAGTGTTCTGATGGGACTCTTTGGATCTTCTAAATATAGGATCATATCATCTATAACAGTGATAATTTTTTTTTAGAAAGAGTGAGAGAGAGTGTGTGTGTGTGTATGTGTGTGTGAGAGAGAGAGAGAGAGAATTTTTAATATTTATTTTTTAGTTATCGTTGGACACAACATCTTTGTTTGTATGTGGTGCTGAGGATCGAACCCCCGGCCGCACGCATGCCAGGCCAGCGCGTTACCGCTTGAACCACATCCCCAGCCCCTAACAGTAATAATTTGACTCCTTTCTTTCCAATTGTATCCCTTTTATTTTTCTTCTCTTGCCTAATTGCTCTAGCTAGAATTTCTAGTACTATATTGAATAGGAGTGGAGAGAGTGGACATTCTTGTCCTGCTTGAGATTTTAAAATGAATGCTTTCAGTTCTTCCCCATTCACTATGATGTTGGCTTTGGGTTGATCATATATAACTTTTATAATTGTTGAGGTAAGCTCCTTCTATCTCTAGTTTCTTCAGTGTTCTATCATGAATGAGTATTAAATTTTGTCAAGGTTTTCTACACATCTATTGAGTGACTAAACATCTTTGTTCTTAATTCTATTTGTGTGGTAAATTACATTTTATTGATTTGAATATGTTAAACCATCCTTGAAACCCTGGAATAAAACTAATTTGGTCATGATGCATAATATAACAAATTAATATGCTGTTGAATACACTTTACTAATATTATACTAAGGAATTTTGCATCTAAGTTCATCAATGATATTGGTCTGTACTTTTCTTTCCTTAATGTGTCTTTTTCTGGTTTTGGTATAAAGGTGATACTGGTTTCATAGAATAAATTTATAAGTGTTTCATCCCTTTTTATTTCATAGAATAATTTGGGGGAGTATTAGTATTAGTTCTTCTTCTTTTTTAAAATATATTTTTTAGTTGTAGATGGACACAATACCTTTATTTTATTTATTTTTATGTGGTGCTGAGGACCAAACCCAGTGCCTCACACATGCTGGCAAGCACTCTGCCAGTTAACCACAAGCCCAGCCCCAGTATTAGTTCTTTAAAGGTCTTATATAATTGAGCTTAGAATCTATCTGGTCCTGGGTTTTTCAGTATTGGAAGGCTTTTTGTTGCTGCTTATATCTCATTGCTAGTTATTGGTCTGTTTAAGTTTTCTATGTCCTCTTGATTCAATTTTGACAGACTGCACATGTCTAGAAATGTATCAGTTTCTTGTAGGTTTTCCAAGTTATTGGAGTATAAGTTTTTAAATGTTTCTTAATAACCCTCTGCATTTCTATGACATCTGGGGTGATTTCTCCTTTTTCATCACTAACTGTATTAATTTGGTTCTTTTTTTTTTTTTTTTGGTTAGTTTATCTCAGGGTTTATCAATATTGTTTATCTTTTCAAAGAACCAACTCTTCATTTCATTTATTCTTTGTATATTTTTTAATTCTTTATTTCATTGATTTTGGCTCTGATCTATATTATTTCCTTTCTTCTACTGGCATTAAAAATGATTTGTTCTTGCTCTTAAAGGGTCTTCAGATGCATCATTAAGTTGTTCGTTTGGGATTATTTGGGATTCTTATGATTTTCTTACATAGCTATAAACTTTTCCTTTAGAACCACCTTCATAGTGCCCCAAAGGTTCTAATATGTTATAAAACTATTCTTGTTTGATTCTAAGAATTTTATAATTTCTCTCCTGATTTCTTCTATCACCCATTCATCATTCAAAAGTGTATTTTTCAATTTCCATGTTTTTATAGTTTCTGTAGGTTTTTTTTTCACTGTTGGTTTCTAATTTAATTCCATTATGATCAGATAAGATACAAAGATTTAGATCAATTTGTTGTATTTGCTAAGAGTTGCTTTGTTAAAAAAAAATGTGGTTTGTTTTGGGCTAAGGAGCTAAACAGACACTTCTCAGAAGAAGATATATAAGCGATCAACAAAAAAATGAAAAAAAATGTTCAATATCTCTAGTAATTAGAAAATGCACATTAAAACTACTCTAAGATTTCATCTTACCCCAATCAGAATGACAGTTATCAAGAATACAGACAACAATAACTGTTGGTGAGGATGTGAGGGAAAAGGCACAGTCATACATTGCTGGTGGGATTGCAAATTGGTGCAACCACTCTGGAAAGCAGTATGGAGATTCCTTACAAAACTTGGAATGGAACCACCATTTGACCCAGCTATCCCTCTCCTCGGTCTATACCCAGAGGACTTAAAATCAGCATACTATAATAGTGACACAGACACATCAATGTTTATGGCAGCTGAATTCACAATAGCTAAACTGCGGAAGCAAATTAGATACCCTTCAATAGATGAATGGATAAAGAAACCGTGGTATATATACACAATGGAATATTACTTTGCATTAAAAGAGAATACATTTATGGCATTTTCAGGTAAACGGATGGAGTTGGAGAATATTATGCTAAGTGAAGTAAGTCAGTCCCAAAAAACTAAAGGCCAAGTGTTCTCTCTGATAAGTGGATGCTGATCCATAATGGGACATGAGCTGGGAAAAATGAACTTCGGATTGGGCAAAGGGGAGGGAGGGGTGAGATGGGGGGATGGGGGAAGAAAAGATGGTGAAATGAGATGGGCATCATTACCCTAGATATGACTGCACATATGGTGTGACGCTACATCGTGTACAAAAAGAGAAATAAAAAGTTGTGCTGCTGTGTACAATGAATCAAAATGCATTCTGCTGTCTATATACCTAATTAAAATAGGTTGATTAATTAATTAATTAAAAAATATATATGGTTTATTTTGAAGACAGTTCCTTGAGCAACTGAGGAGAAAATGAATTCAGCTCTTCTTGGATGAAATATTCTATAGATGTCTGTTAAGTCCACTTGATTTATAATATTTTTTAGGTCTGAAGAGTCTTTACTGAGTTTATTTTTGGAGGACCTATCTATTTGGTGAAAGAGGTGTATAGAAATCACCCAGTGTTATTGTAATGGGGTCTATCTGGGTCTTTAAGTCAAGTAGTGTCTGTTTTATGTAATTAGGTGCACTGACATTTAGGGCATAAATATTTACTAATATTATATTTTCTTGTTGAACTGTTCCTTTACCATTATGAATTAACCTTCTTCATTTCTTCTGATTAATTTTTGCTTGAAGTCTGCTTTGTAGAATTTGAGATTAGTTACTCCTGCTTGTTTTAGGGATCTATTTGCTTGGTATATCATTTTCCATCCTTTCACTTTCCGCAGTGGCCGTCCATGCCTATGAAGTGAGTCTCTTGTCAAAACATACAGTTGAGTCTGTTCCCCCACCTCCATATTTTTATTGATATTTTACAGATGTACATAATGATGGGATCTGTTGTTATTTATGCATACATGCACACAATATAATATTATTTAGCCAATATCACTTCCCAGCACTTCCCCCCTCCCTTGCCATCTCTCACACCCCCCCCTCCCATTCCTCTACTGATCTCCCTTTGATATTCATGAGATCCCTGCCAAGTCTTGTTTTTTAATCCATTCTACTACCCTTTATCTTTTAATTGGAGAGTCAATAACACTTACTTTCAATGTTATCATACACAGACATTTATTAATTCTTGCCAGTTTAATTTATTTCTAACGTTTAATTTGGTCGTGTTTCTCATTTGGTTAGCTACTTTTCAAATACAGTTTGTTCATTTTCAAGTTCTGGGATTTGTTTTTCTTATCTTCTGTGTGTGGTTTTTCTTCAAGTATTTTCTGTAGTGTCAACTTAGTCATCATGAATGTATTTAGTCTCTGCTTTTTTTTTTTCTTGCTAGATTCCAAAGTATATCTTTACTAGATATAGCAAGCTTTGTTGACAGTTATTTTCTTATTCCAAGCCCTTCAGGATTTTAGAGTTTCTGCTGAGAAATCAGAGGTAATTCTAATTCAGTTGACTCTCATGTGACCTTACTTTTTTTTCTCTGGAGGATTTTAAAATTCTATCCTTGTTCTTTCTATATGTTAGTTATTTTAATTATAATATGTTACAGAGAGGTTCTTTTATGATCTTGTCTATTTAGGATTCTAAATGCCTCCTCTATCTGGATATCCATCTAATTCTCAAGGTATGGAAAAAATTTATTTCTCTGAAATGGTCATCCATGTCATTAGCCTGCATCTCACTGGACCCTCTTTTAGTCCAGTGAGCCTTAAGCATGGTCTCTTAATGTTCTCCCAGAGCTATTGTATATTCTGGTCATGGTTACTTATTTTCTTTTCTTTAATACTGTCTCAGTGTTCAAGGCTGACCACTCTGCCTTCTATCTCTGAGATTCCCTCTTTAGCATGGTCTACACTAAACATTTCAACTAAACATTTTATGTAATTTATTGTATCTTTCATTTCCAAGATTTCTATTTGGCTCTTTTTTAATATTTCTGTCTCCTTATTGAATTCTCATTGTGGTCCTGTACTGACTTTTTTAATTCATTCAGTTGTTTGTGGGTATGTGTGTTCTCTTGGAATTCATTGATCATTTTATAATATCATTCTTTTGAATTCTTTATCTTGTGTTCCATTCACTGCAATATCTTTGAAGTAAGTTGCTAGTGAATTATGAACTTTATGAGACATTATGTTATCTTATTTGTCTTTTCATATGTTTTGTATTTCCGTGTTGAGGTTTATATATCTGTTGAGACAGATTTCTCTCCCACTCTCATAAGTAGGCTGTTGTAGGCCTTCTCTTGCCAAAGTGTAATGGGATATCAGATTGTTGTAAATTTTTCAATATATTTCCAAGTGGTTTTTGTTGTATAGTTTCCCTTCTAGTTCTTTGGTAATGATTGGTGTATTAGTGTATTATGTAATGTGGATTGTGTCAGAGCTTGAGGATTCCACTTTCCTTGTAGGTCTCAAAAGAATGGGGTCCTTCTTTTAGATCTATGTAGAAATTGTGTTGTGTACAGCCAGGTATGTGAATTTCTGTTTTGGTCAGTTTGTGTTGTTGTGACCAAAAGACCTGGAAATAACAACTTAAAAATTTTTTTTTAAAGAGAGAGAGAGAGAATTTTTTAATATTTATTTTTTAGTTATCAGTGACACAACATCTTTGTTTGTATGTGGTGCTGAGGATCAAACCTGGGTCGCACGCATGCCAGGCAAGCACGCTACCGCTTGAGCCACATCCCCAGCCCTGGAAATAACAATTTAGAGGACAAAAAGTTTATTAAGGGCTCACAGTTTCAGAGGTCTCAGTCCATAGATGGCCAACTCCATTGCTCTGGGTCTAAGGTAAGGCAGCGCATCATGAGCAAAGGGCCCAGTGGAGGAAAGATGCTCAGTTCGTAGAAGGGATAGAAAGTAGAGAGGGAGAAGAGGCTGCAGGAAGAACAATGCTTCTAAGGCATGCCCTCAGTGACCCACCTCCTACAGCCACACTCATTTGTCCACAGTTAGCACACAGTCAGTTCATTCAAACTAGGATGGAATGATTAGGTTACAGTTCTCATAAACTAATAATCATACCTCTGAATATTCTTGCATTAATAAGAGTTTTGGGGGGTCATCTCATATTCAAACTATAACAGTGGAGTACACCATCTGTAACTGCTACTCTTCACTTAGCAAGTCTGTACATTCTAAGGAAGTATAGTAGTGATTTAGATTGAGACCTAGTAGGTGTGTTGTCCACAACCTTTATGTTAATTCTATTTTTACTGTAGGAGTGGATATCCATAAATGGAATGTGAGGGACCCTTAGCCATTCCTAGTTGGGACCTGATCATTAGTTTGGAAGTTTTGTCTTTTCTATTCTTTGTATTAAAATATCACTGAAGTTAGAGCATAGTTAGTTTGTGTGTGGAACAAGGTGGGTTATCCCTTGGCTAGATATAACTCAAGTGTCACAGTAGATTCCTAGCAGCTCCTAGAAAAAAGAAAAATAAGCAATAGTAACAACAGAAAAAAAAAAAACAATATATAGCATTAAAATAAACACCCAGTGCCTACTAACATTGGTTACCACAAAAACAGGAATGGTGGGAGGAGGAATTGCCAAAAACAAAAACAAGTAGCCAAGAACTATATCTGACATTAACGTAAACAGCAGATGTCAGCTACACTATCCACGGTACTAATTACTGCAACAATATGAATGGTGAGGGCAGGAGTCACATAAACCAAAGAGTTTTAAAAGATGGTAAAAGTATGGCTAAAGAAAAAATAAAATGGATAGGTAAAAGTTTAGAAGGCTCAAAATGTGAATAGAGAGAAATAAGAAATGATGAAGCAAATGATGGCTATAAAAAAGAAGGAGACAGAGCATTAATCTCCAGGATATATAAAGAACTCAAAAAACTTAACACCAAATAAATAAATAAATAACCCAATCAAAAAATGGGCAAAGGAACTCAACAGGCACTTCACAAAAGAAGAAATATAAATGGTCAAAAAATATATGAAAAAATGTTCAACATCTCCAGCAATTAGAGAAATGTAAATTAAAACTACATTAAGATTCCATCTCACTCCAGAGGGCAATTAAAAAGAGTACAAGTAACAATGAATGCTGGTGAGGATGTGGGGCGGGGGGAGGTAGCCTCATACATTGCTGGTGGGACTATAAATTGATGCAGCCACACTGGAAAGCAATATGGCAATTCCTCGGAAAACTTGGAATGGATCCATCATTTGATCCAGTTATCCCATTCCTCAGTTTACACCCAAAGGACTTAAATCAGCAGAATACAGTGACACAGCCACATCAGTGTTATAGCAGCTCAATTCACAATAGTCATGCTATGGAACCAACTTAGGTCCCTTCAACACATGAGTGGATATGTGGTACATATACACAATGGAATGTTACTCAGCCATAAAGAAGAATGAAATTGTGGCATTTTCCAGTAAATGAATGGAATGGGAGAATAGCATGCTAAATAAAATAAGCCAATCCCTAAAACCCAAAAGTTGAATGTTATCTCTGATATGCAGATGCTATCATAATGGGGAAAGGGAAGAATAGAACTTTATTGGATTAGAAAAAGGAGAATTAAGGGAAGGGAGGGGAGATGGGGATAGGAAAGACAGTAGAATGAATTCAATAAAACTTCCTAATGTTCACGTATGAATACATAACCAGTATAACTCCACATCATATAAAACCACAAGAATGGACTCTACCGCTGGGGTTGTGGCTCAGTGGTAGAGCACTTGACTGGCACAGGTGAGACACTGTGTTCGATCCTCAGCACCGCATAAAAATAAATAAATAAAATAAAAAGGTATTGAGCTGGGGATGTGGCTCAGTGGTAGCGCGCTCGCCTGGCATGTGTGTGGCCCAGGTTCGATCCTCAGCACCACATACAAACAAAGATGTTTTGTCTGCCGAAAACTAAAAAATAAATATTAAAATTCTCTCTCTCTCTCTCTCTCTCTCTTTAAAAATAAATAAAAATAAAAAGATACCGTGTCTATCTACAACTAAAAATATTTTTTAAAAAAAGTTGGAATCTAGTTAGAATAAATTATACTCCAAATATGTATAATATGTCAAAATACACTCTATTTTCATGTATATCTAAAAAAGATTTAAAAAAAGAAGGAGGAGAAAAAAGAAACTAAGAGAGAGAAAAGGAGAGAATGAGAGAATTTATTAGAGGGAGAAGAAAAAAGATAAAGAGAAGCAAATATCCCAAAAAAAAAAAAAAAACCATAAAAAATAAACACAAAAAATCTAACCCTCAAAAGACAAGACAGAAAAATAACAATCATTAAAAACTGCTAAAAATTTTGGAGAAAAGTAATAAATATATTCATGTGTGTGCATATGTGTGTGTGTGTGTGTGTGTGTGTGTGTGTCCATCCACAAATGAACCAATCAGCACAGCAAGAAAACCAGAAAAAAAAAAAAAAAGAGGAAAAAAGATTCTTTATGAATAATGTTAGAATTGTTTCCACTGAGGTTGTTGAAAGTGTTGAGAAGGATGATCACGGCCTATGCCCACTGTCCTTGTTTTCGTTGTTTCCTGGGCTATGTGGGGTTGTTAACCCCTTCCTCTTCTTGTGTTGCTTGCCAAGTTACCAGCTGAAGTGCCAAGCTACAACTGAAGCTGGATGGAAGAGGTCTCAGCTCCCTCCTCACCAGTATAACACAGGTTAGAATGGGCAGTACTGTCAATTGGAGGTTCCTCAGGACAGATCTGATGGATGCACTCCCAGGGTAGGGCTTCTGCAGAGTTCTATGAGGGGAGTTCCAGTGACTGGGACTTATGTTTCATCAGGCCTAAAGGATCTGTCTGGTGGTATCTGCTCTGGAGAGATTAGATCAACACACCCATAGGGCCTGGCAGATGCTGATCTCTGTGGGGAATCTGGATCTCAGGAGCCTCCTAAGAATTTACTCACAGGGCAGGGAAGCCAACCCTCCACAGGTCTCTCCCACTCTGCCATTCACAAGCATGGCCTTCCTAGGCTTAGCCCGGAGTGTATTCATACCCACCTCTTCCATTTTGCAACCCTTTTCAATTGGTCACACGAACTTACAAACTCAGAGGGAAAACAAGATGCACACCCCTACATATCTCTGACCTAAATGCCCCTAGGTACAATTTTCTCTGTACCTGTTGAACTCGTTCTGCTAGGTACATCCTTGGCCACATGGTAGGTGCTTGTCAGAATAGTATGGTGATATCTGATGTAACCTCATGGCTCCTGCAGCATCAAAGTGCCCCGTCTCCTCCTCAAGATGGATCCCGCCTCAACTCTCCACTAACCAATTGAGAAACACAGGGCAATTATCAAACACCTATTCCCTGTGCAGCCTCTGGATCAGCTAAGTTCAGGCAGCTTTCTGATCCACAGGTTTGTCCAAGCCAAATTGGTCTGTTGTGCTTCTCTCTGTTTGTATTATCCCTCTCCTGTGCAATGAACCAGCACTGATGCCATACCAGCTTGGCTCCAATGTACTCTTTATTATCCTTTGTTCAATGCACCTGAATTTCTGAGTCTCTGAAAGACTCTGTCCAATATTGAATTTCAGTGAATTTCCTCTTTCACCCACCTCATTAAAAAGCAGTACTCCTCGGCTTGAATCCTGAGCCACAGAAAAAATGGAAATGCAGGCTTCCCCTAATCCACCATCTTGAATCCCCCAGATTGGATGTTTTGATAAGGCTACCCAGTCAGTTTATCTACTAGAAATAGGTGTATGATAGAGACAGGCAAAGGCATATTCAGAGAGTGTATCCATTAATATGCCTGTGGTTATACCTGTCAGACAATCCACCATGATAACATTCCATTATTCCATTGGGCAATTCCATTGGTGGATGCAGTAACATGATGATGTCAGGTCTCTGGGATGGCATTTATAAGACTTCTGGCTTTCTCCTCATAGTTGCAAGAAGACTACCACAGTTCCAAGCATCATATTCTCACATATCAATTGTTCAAGAGCAACAGGCTTTGTTATCTGAAGTTGCCAAGAATGATTTCCATTCTCACAAACTACAAAACATCTAGGAATAAGAATATTTTATGAGAAATTTGCATGGCATAATTCTTAAATGTAAATGCAAGTTAAAGATATACAGAGATTTGCATAAATGCAGAAACATGTTTTTAGATTTTAAAAGAAGTACAGTAAGGGTATCAATTTATCACTGCTACAGCTTGAATATTTGTGTACCATGCAAAATTCATGTTCAAACAGTCCCCAGTGCAACAGTACTAATAGATGGGGCCTGTAGGAGGTGAACAGGTCAAGGTCTACCCTCATGAGTGGGATGAGCATCCTTGTAAAATGATTTCAGGGAGAGAATGATCCCTTTGCCATTTTTCTTTCTTCTATCCCTCCTCCAGAGAATGAAGCAAGAAGGTACTATTTTCGAAGCAAAGAACAGTCCTTACCAAATACAGAAATTGCCAGTCCCTTGATCTTGGACTTCCCATCTTCAGAACTATGAGAAATAAATTTCAATAATTTATAAACTAGCCAGTCTATAGCATTTTGTTATAGCAGCGGAAATGGGCTAATATAATCACAGATAAATCTACAGGTTTTAAAAAATACTTCCATTTTTTTTCTTCATTTCATGGAATTTTTGAGGGATGATGACAAAATCCAAATTTGTATTTAGAAAAATGATTTAAAATGCCAAAGAAATTATTTATTTGTTTGTTTGTTTGTTTGTTTGTTTTTGCAGTGCTAGGGATTGAACCCAGAGCCTCTAGCATGTTAAGCATGCACTCTACCACGAGCTACACACTCAGCCCTCAGAAACTTTTTAATCTATGGTAGTCCTACTGAAAACTATTACCTTTTGTTGTTGTAAATCTTTTCTGAAGTTTTGGGATTCCTTAAGTTTTACTAAAATTTTTCATACTGATAAATTCAAGTAAAATGAAAACCAATTTGAGGTTTCTGTTGTTGTTGTTCAATAGAAAAAAATTAGCATCATCCAACTTTTGGAAAATGATTGGATCTCTCCATTTATTGAAGAAGCATGTCAGTGCTCACCAAATACCAGACAGGTTGTAGATTCGGGGATACATGATGAACATGATGAATGTAAATGCCTGCCCCATCACCATCTACCCAACTACTCTAAGTGTATTTACATGCACCAATGGATGTGCTCAAATGGCAGCTTTGTTTGATTTGTTCTTCCCTCTGCTGTATTTCTCTGAACTGCCTCATAGCTTTATGATAGTCATCAGGTGTGTTCTCTAGGAAGCAGATGTCAAAATGAAGAGGGGTAGGAGAGGGAGATCAGGGAGTTGTTAGTCAAAGGTACAAAATTTCAGAGAGGAGGAAGAAGTTCAAGCTGTATATTATATACCAAGGTGATTGAAGTAAGAATATATTTGGTACTTGAAAATTGCCAGATTGTAAATGTTCTAACCACAAAAAAAAACAACTCATAAATATGCAAGTTAATACATACGTTAACTAGCTTGATTTAGCTATTCCATGATGCTACATATTCAAAAACACCATGTTGCATGCTATAAATATATATAAATTTTGTCAATCAAATAATTTTTAAAAAAGATAAAGGTGCTAGAGATTGGTTGAAGGTAATGTCTATGAAAAAGTAAGGGGAGAGGGAGAAGGATGAGGCAGGGCAAAAAGTCTTCAGTCTACAACATCTGTGTGACAGGGAAAAAGTAGAGGAAGGAAGAGAGCCTGGATTGGAAGAGCTTCAGGGCGCGGCACAGCTCTCGGGTTATTTCACTGAATCCAACAGGGTCTTCCCACATGCAGACTGCTCACAGAAAAGCCCTGTCTTGGGCAGAAATGGCCAGGATCTAGAACTCCTACCATGCTCATCCCAGACTGGGGGCTGCCTGGGAAGAAAGTGATCTGGCTCCAACCCTGTGGCAGGTCCCCAAGACGAGGCAGCTCCAAGCAGCCAGCACAGAACGCTCCTCAAAGCTAAAAAGCGCTGTGCTTCTGTAAGTGAGGTCTGAAATCTACACTCCATCACAGCAACTATGTGAGATTCCAATTGTTAAAAGTCAATGCTTGGGCTGGGGATGTGGCTCAAGCAGTAACGCGCTCACCTGGCATGCATGGGGCGCTGGGTTTGATCCTCAGCACCACATAAAATAAAATACAGATGTCGTGTCCACCGAAAACTGAAAAATAAATATTAAAAAATTTTCTCTCCCTCCCTCTCTCTCTCTCTCTCTCTCTCTCTGTCTTTCTCTTTCTTAAAAAAAAAAAAAAAAGTCAATGCTTTTCAGTATGGAGATTTCTTGGAAAATTGGGAATGGAACCACCATTTGACCCAGCTATCCCTCTCCTTGGTCTATACCCAAAGGACTTAAAAACAGCATACTACAGGGACACAACCACATCAATGTTTATAGCACCACAATTCACAATAGCTAAACTGTGGGACCAAACTAGATGCCCTTCAATGGGATGAATGGATAATATATACACATATGTATTGTGGCATATATACACAATGGAATATTACTCAGCAATAAAAGAGGATAAAATCATTGCTTTTCCAGGAAAAGATAATGCTAAGTAAAGTTAGCCAATCCTAAAAAACCAAATGCCGAATGTTTTCTCTGATATAAGGAGGCTGATTCATAGTGGGGTAGGGAGAGGGAATATGGGAGGAATAGACAAACTTTAGATAGAGCAGAGGGTAGGAGGGAAAAGGAGGAGGCATGGGGTTAGAAATGATGGTGGAATATGATGGACATTATTTTCCAAAGTACATGTATGAAGACACAAATTGGTGTGAATATACTTTGTATACAACCAGAAATATGAAAAAATGTGCTCTATATGTGAAATAAGAATTGTAATGCACTCTGTTGTCATATATAAATTAAAAAAAGAAAAAAGTAAAAGAAGGAGGAGGAGAAGAAGAAGAAGAAACTTCACTCATAAAAGAAAATATAAAATAGGGGCTGGGGATGTGGCTCAAGCGGTAGTGTGCTCGCCTGGCATGCGTGAGGCCCGGGTTCGATCCTCAGCACCACATACAAAACAAAGATGTTGTGTCCGCCAAGAACTAAAATAAATAAATATTAAAAAAAAGAAAATATAAAATAAATAGAATGAAAACATTTTCAACTTCAACAGTAATCAAAAATAAGTAATTTAACAAATACTTTTAAGCATTTTTTTAACATAAGAAATTAGCAAAGGTTTAAGCTTGATAATTGTAAGAGTGAGATGAAATGTTACTCTAATACATTTCTGGAGATAGCATAAATTGGAGATAATTTTGGACCTATTATTTTCTCTTAAAAGAATATATCCTGAGAATAATGTAATTAAAAGTGTTTTCTTTAGAATGTCTTTTTTGTACCTTGCAATAGAAGGCCTCTTTAACAAAAAACAAAACAAAACAAAACAAAAAAACTATAAAGATAGTGATACTATAAAGATAAGTGAAGCATTGTGAAAAGAAAAAGAAAAAAAAAGTATACCTGTGTCAAATGTAATAATAGAACAATAATAATAAGTACTTATAATAAAAATCAATATTTTGTTAGGCAAAAAAACAAACACAAGCCCATATATATATATATATATATATATATATATATATATATATATATCTCCATCCATCCTGAGGAGATCATTTATTTTTAGAAAAAAGTTCGAGGCACCAAGATGTCATTATATTTCAGAACTCTTGATTAAGAGAAACTCAACTCAAATGGATTAAGCTATAAGAGGAAAATTATATGTTCATATGAAAAACCATGGAAAGCTGAATTTAGAGCAGACCACAGGGTAGAATGGGTGCAAGAACTCCACAGGACTGACTCAGTCTTTCTATTCTTTCTTAATCTTTCTCCTACACACACACACACACACACACACACACACACACACAAAACTCCTCATTCCTCATTATCTAAGATGTATCAGATTCATTCTATTCTCTCAGTCCCAGAAAAAAAAAAAAAAAAACCAAGGGTTTACAGTAACTATTAGATACTGAAATATTGTCTTTTCAGGCAGTAATGAGAATTTAAAAGGAGTTCACATGTAGTCTCTCCACATGTTGGAGAACAAGGTAGTCACAGCTCATGGGTCGAATCCTCACAGTTTGTATTCCAAAAGGAACAGGACTGCCTTATTTAGCCTGGGTAACCCATCACTGGATCTTTCATCATGGCCAGATTTGCCTTGCTTAACTTCCCTTGAACCGCTCCTATCAGTAAACCTTTCCTGCCATAGTCTGATTTTGGATGCTCACATTCTCTCACCTGGACTGTCTATATTGGCTACTAACAGGCCTCACACTTTCTATAACAACCACCATCTCCACATACTGCGCACACCCCTGTTAACCTACCCTGCCCATTATGACCAGTGGTAGTAGCTTTTTTCCTCTTTAACACAAATCTGATTGGCTCACTGTTTTACCATAAAATTTCCCTGACTTTTCACTGCTGTCACAACAATTAAAGCCTATGGGACACAAGCAACTCACCAAAACTGAATAAAAAAGAAACAGAAAATCTCAACAGACCAACAATGATTAATGAGATTGAAACAGTAATTTTTTTTAAATCCCAGGACCTGATGACTTTACTGCTGAAATAGTAAAAAAACAAACATTCAAAGAAAAAGCAACAAAATACTCAAAGAAGAACCAATGACAATTCTCAAACTATTTCAAAAAAAATAAAAATAAATAAAATATAAGGAACTCTACCAAACTCTTTCTGAGACCCATAACCCTGATAAACACAGACACAAAACATTCTCAATAAAATATTGATATACAGATGTAATAGCACATCCATGATCAGGTAGAATTCATATCAGATATGTCAAGTGGTTCAATGTGTACAAATCAATAAAATTGATTGAAGACTTTCAATGAATGAAGGCAAAAACCCATATGATCATTTCAATAGATGCAAAATTGAAAACTGAAAAAGCATTTGATAAAATTCAAGGACCATATCTTAAAATATAAAATAACATATGTGAAAAAACTTACCGTCAATATATTGAATAGGAAAAGTTGAAATGGCCTGAATGTTTGTGTCCTCCTCCCCGGCACCCCCCCCAACCTTCCCCAAATTCATATGCTGAAATCCTAACCATCAGCCCGCACCATAGGAGGAGAGCAACCACACTGCAGCCCCATCTACCAAGGTGTGGGGTGGCTATCCCTGCCAGCTTCCATCTAGTGACAACAGCCAGGACCTACAGAGCATCATCATCATCCCTGCAGGTTACCAATATCTTGCCTGCAGGGACACTACAAGATTATAAGGTAGAAACTGTAATACCTCAAATCCACACTGCTAGAAAGGAAGACACACAGACAATATGAAGAAATAAGGGAAGAAAGTGCCTGAAACAAACCAAGCTGATATAATAATAGATTCCATTGAAAGCACAAAAGATGAAATGTGAGAGAAGGAGTTCAGAATGTACATAATTAAAATGATCTGCGAAGCAAAGAATGAATTAAGAGACTAAATACAGGCAATAATTGACCATTCCAATAAAGAGATATAAGAGGAAATACCAATAGCAAAATATTACTTCAAGAAAGAGATAGAGACTCTGGAAAAAAAAATACCAAACAGAAATCCTTGAAATGAAGGAAACAATAAACCAAATAAAAAATTCAATGTAAAGCATCAACAACAAACTAGATGATTTGGAAGACAAAACCTCAGGCAATGAAGACAAAATATATAATCTTGAAAATAAAGTTCATCACACAGTGAAGATAAAGAGAAACCATGAGCAGAACCTCCAAGCATTATGGGACAACATAAAAAGGCCAAATATAAGAATTATTGGGATAGAGGAAGGCACAGAGATACAAACCAAAGAAATGCACAATCTCTTCAATGAAATACTATCAAAAAATTTTCCAAACATGAAGAATGGAAATCAAATACAAGAGGCTTACAGGACACCAAATGTACAAAATTACAACAGATCCACACCAAGTCACATTATAATGAAAATGCCTAGCATACAGAATAAGGATAGAATTTTAAAAACCATAAGAGAAAAGTTTCAGATTACTTACAGGGGAAACTAATTCAGATCTCAGTAGATTACTCAACCCAGACCCTCAAAGCCTGGAACAACATATACCAAGCTCTGAAAGAAAATGGATGCCAACCAAGACATAGACTCAAAGATTAGATTTAAAAAAAAAAAGATCCAACAATATGCTGCCTTCAAGAGACTCATCTCATAGGAAAAGGCATCCACAGATTGAAGGTGAAAGGATGGGGAAAAGCATATCACTCACATGGGCCATGTACAGAAAATGGGTTTCCATCCTAATATTAGATAAAGTGAACTTCAAACCAAAGTTAGGTCAGAAAAGATAAAGAAGGACATTTTACACTGCTTAAGGGAGCCATACATCAAAAAGACATAGCAATCATAAATATCTATGCCCCAAACAATGGGGCATATATCATATATCAAACATATATCATATATCAAACAAATCCTCCTCAATTTCAAGAAGTAAATAGATCACAACACAATAATACTTAGCGACTTTAACACACCTCTCTCACCACTGGATAGGTCTTCCAAACAAAGCTAAACAAAGAAACTATAGAACTCAATAATACAATCAATGATTTAGACTTAATAGACATAGAGTATTGCATCCATCATCAAATGAGTACACCTTCTTCTCAGCATTACATGGATACTTCTCTAAAATAAACCATATATTATGCCAGAAAGCAACTCTCAACAAATACAAAAAAAAAAAATAGAGATACTACCCTGTATTCTATCAGATCCTAATGGAATAAAACAGGAAATCAATGATAAAATAAAAATAGAAGCTGCACCAACACCTGGAGACTGAATAATATGATATTGAATGAATAATGGATAGCAGAAGACAATAGGGAGGAGATAAAAAAAATTCTTACAGGTAAATGATACAACATATCAAAAGTCTCTGGGACACTATGGAGACAGTGCTAAGAGGAAGGTTCATTGCATTGAGCTCATTCATTAAAAGAATAAAAAGTTAAAAAAAAAAAAAAAAAAGACCTAACATTACATTTTGAAGCTCTAGAAAAAGAAAAATCAACACCAAAAGTAGTAGAAGACAGGAAATAATTAAAATCATAGCTGAAATCAATGAACTTGAAACAAAAGAAACAATTCAATTTAAAAAAAATTGACCAAACAAAAAGCTAGTTCTTTGAAAAAAATAAATAAAATTGATAGACACTTAGCCATGCTAACAAAGAGAAGGGGAAAGAAAACTCAAATTACTTAAATTTATGATGAAAAAGGAAATATCATGATGGAAACTACTGAAATACAAAAGTTAATTAGAAACTATTTTGAAAATCATACTCCAATAAAATAGAAAATCTTGATGACACCGACAAATTTCTAGAAACATATGATGTACCTAAACTGAATCAGGAGGATATACACAATTTAAACAGATCAATTTCAAGCAAGGAAATAGAAGATGCCATCAAAAGCCTACCAAACAAGAAAAGCCCAGACCAAGATGGATTCTCAGCCAAGTTCTACATGACCTTCAAAGAAGAATGAATACCAATATTCCTCAAATTATTCCATGAAATAGAAAAGGAAGGAACCCTTCCAAACTCATTTTATCAGGCTAGCATCACCCTGATACCAGACAAAGACACATCAAGGAAAGAACTTCAAACCAATATCCCTGATGAACATAGATGCAAAAATTCTCAATAAAATACTGGCCAATCACATACAAAAACATATTTAAAAGATAGTGCACCTGGATCAAGTGGAGTTTATACCAGGGATGCAAGTTTGGTTCAACATACGGAAATCAATAAATGTAATACATCACATCAATAGACTTAAAGACAAGAATCATATGATTATATCATAGATGGTAAAAAAGCATTCAATAAAATACATCACCTCTTCATGTCCAAAACACTAGAAAAACTAGGAAGTAGGATCATATCTCAACATTGTAAAAGCTATCTATGCTAAGCCCAAAGCTAACATCAATCTAAATGGAGAAAAATTGGAAGCATTCCCTCTAAAAACTACAACAAGACAGGGATGCCCTCTTTCACCACTTCTATTCAACATAGTTCTTGAAATTCTAGCCAGAGCAATAAAACAGACAAAAGAAAGTGATGGGATACACATAGAAAAAGAAAAAAAGCTATCACTATCTGCCCACAACACGATTCTATATTAAGAAGATCCAAAAAATTCCATCAGAAAACTTCTAGAACTAATAATTCAACTAACTTTGAATTCAGCAAAGTAGCAGGATATAAAATCAATACCCATAGGGGCTGGGGATGTGGCTCAAGTGGTAGCACGCCCGTCTGGCATGCGTGCGGCCCGGGTTCGATCCTCAGCACCACATACAAACAAAGATGTTGTGTCTGCCAAAAACTAAGAAATAAAATATTAAAATTCTCTCTCTCTCTCTCTCTCCTCACTCTCTCTTTAAAAAAAAAAATCAATACCCATAAATCAAATGCATTTCTATACATAAGTGATTAATCCACTGAAAGAGAAATTAGGTAAACTACTCCATTCAAACTAGCCTCAATGGGCTGGGGATGTGGCTCAAGTGGTAGTGCGCTCACCCGGCATGCGTGCGGCCCGGGTTCGATCCTCAGCACCACATACAAAGATGTTGTGTCCACCGAAAACTAAAAAATAAAATAAATATTTAAAAAAAAAATAGCCTCAAAAAATGTAAAATACTTGGGAATCAATCTAACAAAAGAGGTGAAAGACTTCTACAATGAAAATGATAGAACAATAAAGGAGGAAATTGAAGAAGACCTTAGAAGATGGAAAGATCTCCCATGCTCTTGGATAAGTCGAGTTAATATTGTCAAAATGGCCATACTACCAAAACTGTTACATAGGTTTAATACAATTCCTATTAAAATCCCAATGATATTCTTCATAGAACTAGAAAAAGCAATCATGAAATTTATTTGGAAAAATAAGAGACCCAGAATAGCCAAAGCAATCATTATCAAGCAAAGTGAAGCAAGAGGCATCACAATACCAGACCTTAAACTATACCACAGAGCCATAGTAACAGAAACAGCATGGTATTGGCACCAAAATAGACTGATAGACCAATGGTACAGAATAGAAGACACAGAGACCAACCCACATAAATACAGTCATCTCATACTAGACAAAGTTGCCCAAAATATACATAGGAGAAAGGATGGCCTCCTCAACAAATGGTGCTAAGAAAATTGGAAACCCATATGTAGCAAAATTAAATTAAACCTCTATCTCTCACCATGCACAAAACTCAACTCAAAGTGGATCAAGGACCTAGGAATTTGACCAGAGACCTTGCACCTAATAGAAGAAAAAGTAGGCCCAAATCTTCATCATGTTGGATTAGGCCCTGACTTCCTAAATAAGACTCCTAAAGTGCAAGAAATAAAATTAAGAATCAATATATGGGATGGATTCAAACTAAAAATCTTCTTTTCAGCAAAAGAAACAATCATTGAGGTGAAGAGAGAGCATACAGTATGGGAGCAAATTTTTACCACATGCACATCAGACAGAGCACTAATCTCCAGGATATATAAAGAAATCAAAATCTTAATACCATAAAAATAAACAACCCAGTCAATAAATAGGCTAAGGAACTGAACAGACACTTCTCAAAAGAAGATATACAAGCAATCAACAAATACATAAAAAAAATGCTCAAACACTTTTAGTAATTAGAGAAATGCAAATCAAAACTACTCTTAGATTTCATCTCACCCCAGTCAGAATGACAGTTATCAAGAATACAAGCAATAATAAATGTTGGAGAGGATGTGGGGAAAAAGGTACACTCATACATTGCTGGTGAGACTGCAAATTGGTACAACCACTTTGGAAAGCAGTGTGGAGATTCCTAGGAAAACTTGGAATGGAACCACCATTTGACCCAGCAATCCCAACCCTTGGTCTATACCCAAAGGACCTAAAATCAGCACACCATCGTGACACCGCCACATCAATGTTTATAGCAGCTGAATTCACAGTAGCTGAACTTGGAAGTAACCTAGATGCCCTTCAATAGATGAATGGATAAAGAAACTGTGGTATATATACACAATGGAATATTACTCAGCATTAAAATAGAATAAAATTATGGCATTTTCAGGTAAACAGATGAAGTTGGAGAATATTATGCTAAGTGAAGTAAGTCAATCCCAAAAAACTAAAGGCTGAATGTTTTCACTGATTAGTGGATGCTGATCTATGATTGGGGGTGGAGGGGGTGGGGAGCATGAGAAGAATGGAGGAACTTTGGAATGGGCAAATGGGAGGGTGGGAGGGTTTCCTACAGAGGTAGGAAAGATGGTGGAATCAGATGGACATTATTACCCTAGGTACCTATATGATTGCTCAAATGGTACGTCTCTACATCATGTACAACCAGGGATCTGAAATGTTGCGTTCCATTTGTGTACAATGAATTGAAATACATTCTGCTGTCATGTATAACTAAATAGAACAAACAAATAAAAAATAACAATAGATTTTTTTAAAAAAGAAGAGGAAATCCTAACTCGCAAAGTGATGCTGTTTAGAAAGGAAGCCCCTACAAAGTGATTACATCAGAAGGAGAGGGAACCCTCAAGAATGGAATTAGACCCCAAAGTCAGATGCTGTGTGTGGCACACACCTGTAATACTGTGGCTTGGGAGGCTGAGGCAAGAGGATCATGAGTTCAAAGACAGCCTCAGAAACTTAGCGAGGCTCCAAACAACTTAGCAAGATCCTGTCTCAAAATAAAATATTAAAAAAGGGGCTATAGCTCAGAGGTTAAATACCCCCTGGGTTCAATCCCCAGTACCAATAAATACATATATACATACATACATACATAAAAAGAGACCCCAGAGAGCCACCTAGCTTTCTTTCCAACAAGTGAAGATTTAACAAGAAGACTGCATCCCACAACCCAGAAGACAGCCTCAAACATCCTAGCACCCTCCTCTCAGACTTTCAGCCTCCAAAACTCTAAGAAATAAATTTCTATTGTTTATAGCTACCCAGCTATGGAAATTTGTTTCAGCAAACCAAACTGACTAAGAAAACATCACTTCTACAAAGGGTCTACTACACAGAAAGCCAAGAGATACAATAATGCAGTTAAAGAAAGAAACACATTGTACACTTTTAGGCATGAACTTCAGTACCAGTCCATGCTACTTGGGTATGCTGTGAAAGAACAATTCAATAAACCCTATAATTATCTTGTGAATAGCACAATTATATTGTATTATGTGTTGTATGTGTTAATGTGTTAATTGCTCATTACAGGCTGGCCTGGAACTTGAGATCCTCCTGCCTCAGCCTCCCAAGTAGCTGAGATTACAAGCATGTGCCACCATATCCAACTCATTTTTTTTTTAATAAGCAGGGTTAACTAAGATCTTTCAAGTTCTGAGCCATTCTGATCTGTATTCAAACATTATATCTCTAGAGATGAACTTTATAGGTCTCTACACTGCTCAGTTATGTGTTAATTAATTAAAAAATGAAAGAAAATTATACTAGAGTTAGCCAAGTACCTACTCTTTGTAAGATATTGAGAAAAACTGAAGAAATAAAAGACAAACCCAGAATTGGGTAAAGTGTTGTCCAAAGGAAGAGAATTCAAGCAATGACATTACAATGAGTTTATTTTTTTTTTCTTTTATTTGTTTATTTTTATAAGGATTGAACCCAATGCCTCACACATGCAAGTCAAATGCTCTGCCACTGAGTTACATTCCCAGCCCTTAAAATTGTTCTCTTAATACTCCCCAAAGGATCTCTAGAAAATAAATGTTATTCCCCAACCCTGATGATTTCAGGTTTTCAAATTTCAAATTTGACATACATGAGTAGCTTGTGGCAGATCTGGAATTCTTATTCAGATTTGGTCCCTAGGACTGAACTCTGATTTATCTGATTGTGATAAATAACAGTCACTTTGATAGTCCTGTTCTCTTGAGCTGGTCATTTTTTCCCTATTTAGGCCTTGGGTAGGTACAATATTCTTTAAGGACCCTTCCAGAGCTAACAGTAGAGTATCACTTGCAAGATTCATTTATTTTTTTTTTTTAAATTAATTTTTATTGTAGGTTGTTCAAAACATTACATAGTTTTTGATATATCATAATTCACACTTTGATTCAAGTGGGATATGAACTCCCATTTTTACCCCATATACAGATTGCAGAATCACATCAGTTGCACATTGATTTACATATTGCCATTCTGGAGTCTGTTGTATTCTGCTGCCTTTCCCATCCTCCGCTATCCCCCCTCCCCCCTCCCCTCCCCTCTTCTCTCTCTACCCCCTCTACTGTACTTCATTTCTCCCCCTTAAATTTTCCCTCCTTTCCCCTCACTTCCTCTTGTATGTAATTTTGTATACCCCTGAGGGTCTCCTTCCATTTACATGCAATTTCCCTTCTCTCTCCCTTTCCCTCCCACCTCTCATCCCTGTTTAATGTTAATCTTCTTCTCATGCTCTTCTTCCCTACTCTGTTCTTAGTAACTCTCCTTATATCAAAGAAGACATTTGGCATTTGTTTTTAAGGGATTGGCTAGCTTCACTTAGCATAATCTGCTCTAATGCCATCCATTTCCCTCCAAATTCTATGATTTTGTCATTTCTTAATGCAGAGTAATACTCCATTGTGTATAAATGCCACATTTTTTTTATCCATTCGTCTATTGAAGGGCATCTAGGTTGGTTCCACAGTCTTGCTATTGTGAATTGTGCTGCTATGAACATGGATGTAGCAGTGTCCCTATAGTGTGCTCTTTTTAGGTCTTTAGGGAATAGACCGAGTAGTGGAATAGCTGGATCAAATGGTGGTTCCATTCCGAGCTTTCCAAGAAATCTCCATACTGCTTTCCAAATTGGCCGCACCAATTTGCAGTCCCACCAGCAATGTACAAGAGTACCCTTTTCTCCACATCCTCGCCAGCACTTGTTGCTGTTTGACTTCCTAATGGCTGCCAATCTTACTGGAGTGAGATGGTATCTTAGGGTGGTTTTGATTTGCATTTCTCTGACTGCTAGAGATGGTGAGCATTTTTTCATATACTTGTTGATTGATTGTATGTCCTCCTCTGAGAAATTTCTGTTCAGGTCCTTGGCCCATTTGTTGATTGGGTTATTCGTTATCTCATTGTCTAATTTTTTTAGTTCTTTGTATATTCTGGATATTAGGGCTCTGTCTGAAGTGTGAGGAGTAAAGATTTGTTCCCAGGACGTAGGCTCCCTATTCACCTCTCTTATTGTTTCTTTTGCTGAGAAAAAACTTTTTAGTTTTAGTAAGTCCCATTTGTTGATTCTAGTTATTAACTGTTGTGCTATGGGTGTCCTATTGAGGAATTTGGAGCCCGACCCCACAGTATGTAGATCATAGCCAACTTTTTCTTCTATCAGACGCCATGTCTCTGATTTGATATCAAGTTCCTTGATCCACTTTGAGTTAACTTTTGTGCATGGCGAGAGAAAGGGATTCAGTTTCATTTTGTTGCATATGGATTTCCAGTTTTCCCAACACCATTTGTTGAAGATGCTATCCTTCTTCCATTTCATGCTTTTAGCCCCTTTATCAAATATAAGATAGTTGTAGTTTTGTGGATTGGTTTCTGTGTCCTCTATTCTGTACCATTGGTCCACCTGCCTGTTTTGGTACCAGTACCATGCTGTTTTTGTTACTATTGCTCTGTAGTATAGTTTGAAGTCTGGTATAGCTATGCCGCCTGATTCACATTTCCTGCTTAGAATTGTTTTTGCTATTCTGGGTCTTTTATTTTTCCATATGAATTTCATGATTGCTTTCTCTATTTCTACAAGAAATGCCGTTGGGATTTTGATTGGCATTGCATTAAACCTATAGAGAACTTTTGGTAATATCGCCATTTTGATGATGTTACTTCTACCTATCCATGAACAGGGTATATTTTTCCATCTTCTAAGATCTTCTTCTATTTCTCTCTTTAGGGTTCTGTAGTTTTCATTGTATAAGTCTTTCACCTCTTTTGTTAGGTTGATTCCCAAGTATTTTATTTTCTTTGAGGATATTGTGAATGGGGTGGTTGTCCTCATTTCCATTTCAGAGGATTTGTTGCTGATATACAGGAATGCCTTTGATTTATGCGTGTTGATCTTATAGCCTGCCACTTTGCTGAATTCATTTATTAGCTCTAATAGTTTCTTTGTAGACCCTTTTGGGTCTGCTAGGTATAGAATCATGTCATCTGCAAATAGTGATAATTTGAGTTCTTCTTTTCCTATTTTTATGCCTTTAATTTCTTTCGTCTGTCTAATTGCTCTGGCCAGTGATTCGAGAACTATGTTGAACAGAAGTGGTGAGAGAGGGCATCCCTGTCTTGTTCCAGATTTTAGAGGGAACGCCTTCAGTTTTTCTCCATTCAGAATGATGCTAGCCTGAGGCTTAGCATAGATTGCTTTTACAATGTTGAGGTATGTTCCTGTTATCCCTAGTTTTTCTAGAGTTTTGAACATAAAGGGATGCTGTACTTTGTCGAATGCTTTTTCCGCATCTATCGAGATGACCATATGGTTCTTATTTTTAAGCCTGTTGATGTGGTGAATAACATTTATTGATTTCCGTATATTGAACCAACCTTGCATCCCAGGGATAAATCCTACCTGATCATGGTGCACAATTTTTTTGATATGTTTTTGTATCCGGTTCGCAAGAAGTTTATTGAGGATTTTTGCATCTAGGTTCATTAGAGATATTGGTCTGTAGTTTTCTTTCTTTGAAGTGTCTTTGTCTGGTTTAGGAATCAGGGTGATGTTGGCCTCATAGAATGAATTTGGAAGTTCTCCCTCTTTTTCTATTTCCTTAAATAGCTTGAAAAGTATTGGTGTTAATTCCTCTTTAAAGGTTTTGAAAAACTCTGCTGTATACCCATCCGGTCCTGGGCTTTTCTTAGTTGGTAGTCTTTTGATGGTATCTTCTATTTCCTCAATTGATATTGGTCTGTTTAGGTTGTCAATATCCTCTTGGCTCAATCTGGGCAAATCATATGACTTAAGAAATTTATCGATGCCTTCACTATCTTCTATTTTATTGGAGTATAAGGATTCAAAATAATTTCTGATAATCTTCTGTATTTCTGAAGTGTCTGTTGTGATATTGCCTTTTTCATCCCGTATGCTGGTAATTTGAGTTCTCTCTCTTCTTCTCTTTGTTAGCGTGGCTAAGGGTCTGTCGATTTTATTTATTTTTTCAAAGAACCAACTTTTAGTTTTGTCAATTTTTTCAATTGTTTCTTTCGTTTCGATTTCATTAATTTCAGCTCTGATTTTAATTATTTCTTGTCTTCTACTTCTTTTGCTGTTTTTTTGCTCTTCTTTTTCTAGGATTTTGAGTTGAAGTATTAGATCATTTATTTGTTGGTTTTTCCTTTTTTTAAGGAATGAACTCCAAGCAATAAATTTTCCTCTTAGAACTGCTTTCAATGTGTCCCATAGATTCCGATATGTTGTGTCTGCGTTTTCATTTATCTCTAAGAATTTTTTAATTTCCTCCTTGATGTCTTCTATAACCCATTGATCATTCAGTAACCTATTGTTCATTCTCCAAGTGATGCATGATTTTTCCTTACTTCTTTTATTGTTGATTTTCAATTTCATTCCATTATGATCAGATAATATGCATGGTATTATCTCTACTCCTTTATATTGTCTAATAGTTGCCCTGTGACATAATATATGATCTATTTTTGAGAAGGATCCATGTGCTGCTGAGAAAAAAGTGTAACTGCTTGATGTTGGGTGGTATATTCTATATATGTCAATTAAGTCTAGGTTATTAATTGTGTTATTGAGCTCTATAGTTTCCTTATTCAACTTTTGTTTGGAAGATCTGTCCAGTGGTGAGAGAGGTGTGTTGAAGTCTCCCATGATTATTGTATGGTGGTCTATTAGACTCTTGAACTTGAGAAGAGTTTGTTTGATGAACATAGCTGCACCATTGTTTGGGGCATATATATTTATAATTGTTATGTCTTGTTGGTGTATGGTTCCCTTGAGAAGTATGTAGTGTCCCTCTTCATCCCTTTTGATTAACTTTGGCTTGAAATCTATTTTATTTGAAATGAGTATGGACACTCCTGCTTGTTTGCGAAGTCCATATGAGTGATATGATTTTTCCCAACCTTTCACCTTCAGTCTATGTATGTCTTTTCCTATCAGATGTGTCTCCTGAAGGCAGCATATTGTTGGGTCTTGTTTAGTGATCCATTCTGCTAGCCTGTGTCTCTTAATTGGTGAGTTTAAGCCATTAACATTTAGAGTTATTATTGAGATATGGTTTGTTCTTCCAGCCATATTTGTTTATTTATGTTACTAAACATGGTTTGTTTTCCTCTTTGATTATTCCCCCCCACCTTTACTGTACTACCTCCCGCTGTTGGTTTTCATTGATATTTTCCATTTCCTCTTCCTGTAATATTTTGCCGAGGATGTTTTGAAGAGCTGGTTTTCTAGCTGCAAATTCTTTTAACTTTTGTTTATCATGGAAGGTTTTAATTTCATCTTCCATCCTGAAGCTTAATTTCGCGGGATACACAATTCTTGGTTGGAACCCCTTTTCTTTCAACGTTTGAAATATGTTATTCCAGGATCTTCTAGCTTTCAGAGTCTGTGTTGAAAGATCAGCTGTTATCCTGATTGGTTTACCCCTAAATGTAATCTGCTTCCTTTCTCTTGTAGCTTTTAAAATTCTCTCCTTATTCTGTATGTTGGGCATCTTCATTATAATGTGTCTAGGTGTGGCTCTCTTATGATTTTGCACATTCGGCGTCCTGTAGGCTTCTAGGATTTGGGATTCTGTCTCATTCTTCAAGTCTGGGAAGTTTTCTCGTATTATTTCGTTGAATAGATTGGTCATTCCTTTGGTTTGGACCTCAATACCTTCCTGTATCCCCATGACCCTTAAGTTGGGTCTCTTTATGTTATCCCATATTTCTTGAATGTTCTGCTCATGGTTTCTTAACAGCTTTGCTGAGCTGTCTATGTTCTTCTCCAGTTGAAATACTTTGTCTTCATTGTCTGATGTTCTATCTTCTAAGTGTTCTACTCTGCTGGTAGTATTCTCAATTGAGTTTTTAAGTTGGTTTATTGTTTCCTGCATTTCCAGGATTTCTGTTTGTTTGTTTTTTATAACCTCTATCTCCCTGTATAATTGATCTTTTGCTTCTTGGATTTGTTTGTGTAATTTATTGTCGAAGTGGTCGAAGTGGTCTTTCATTGTCTGATTTTGCTGTCTAATGTCTTCCTTGAGACTCCAGATCATCTGAAGCATGTATATCCTGAATTCTTTATCTGACATTCCATCTGCTGCAGATATTACCTCTTCTAAAGTTGAGTTGACCTGCATTGCTTGTGGTCCTTTCTTTCCTTGTCTTTTCATACTGATCGCGTTTCGTTCTTCTGGTAGCCACGCCCCCGTATCTGGTGCAAGAGACCTCAGTTGTCAGCACTGGTGGGGGCTGTAGCTGGGAGACCCGCGCCGCGCGGCTCCCGCCGGCTCCTGCGTCAGCGCCGCCTCAGCTCCCGCCGGTTCCCATGCCGCTGCCGCGGTTCCCGCCAGCTCCGTCCGGCTCCCTCGCCACTCCTGCTAATTTAGAGTCCGCTGGGAAGGAATCTCTTTGGCCGATCTTTGGTGACTTCCCCTCTCTGCTATGGCGGGCCCCTGGCTCCTTGCAGGAGTGACCGAAGGGAGAGGTGGAACTGGCTTGTCTCTGGTCTGATATAATCTCTGGTTTTAGATCCCAGTTCGCTAATTCATAGAGGCTTGGTTAGATTTCCTTCCCATCCTCTCAAGGTGGGGAGCCCTTTCCTGGGTGGGCAGGGCCGTTAGCAGAGCCGGAAGGGCACGTGCCTTCTGTCGGGCCAGGCGGGGACCCTTCTGGCTGCGCTGGGCCGCCGGGGGCTCCCTCAGCGCCAGGCAGATGGCGCCCGCGTGGCTAAGAGCCGGGTGGGGTAACCCTTCGCAGAGCGGGCGGGCCGCCAGGAGTGCCGGGATGGTGGGAGCTGTCTGCCGGCCGGGCAGGGACCCTTCTCGACGAGCAGGGCCGCTGGGGGCGCTTGTAAAGCCGGGCGGCTGCCGCCGCGTGTCTAAGGCCCAGGCGGGCGGGGTGGCTGTTTGCAGGGCAAGAGCGGGACCGGCAGGGTAGCCGGGATGGCGGAAACTGTCTGTTGGCCGGGCAGGGACCCTTCTCGCCAAGCAGGGTTGCCGGGGGCGCTTGTAAAGCCGGGCGGCTGCAGCCTCGTGGCTAAGAACCAAGCGGGCGGGGTGGCTGTTTGCAGAACGAGAGCGGAATGGCGGGAGCTGTCTGCCGGCAGGGCGGGGACCCTTCTCGCCGAGCAGGGTCGCCGGGGGCGCTTGTAAAGCCGGGCGGCTGCAGCCTCGTGGCTAAGAACCAAGCGGGCGGGGTGGCTGCTTGCAGAACAAGAGCGGAATGGCGGGAGCTGTCTGCCGGCAGGGCGGGGACCCTTCTCGCCGAGCAGGGTCGCCGGGGGCGCTTGTAAAGCCGGGCGGCTGCAGCCTCGTGGCTAAGAACCAAGCGGGCGGGGTGGCTGCTTGCAGAACAAGAGCGGAATGGCGGGAGCTGTCTGCCGGCAGGGCGGGGACCCTTCTCGCCGAGCAGGGCCGCCGGGGGTGCTTGTAAAGCCGGGTGTCTGCAGCGGCGTGGCTAAGAACCAGCCGGGTGGGGTGGCTGTTCGCCGGGCGAAAGCAGGGCCTCCAGGGTAGCCGGGATGGCGGGCGCTGTCTGCTGGCTGGGCGGGGACCCTTCTGCCGCGCTGCTCTGGGCCGCCTGCCGCTTGCAGAAGCGGCGGGTGGCCGCGGGATTGGACTCTGAGCCCGCGCTGCCAGTCAAGTTTCACTTGTTTGGGGCAAACTGTCACGTCTAATAAACTTACTAATTCTCAGCAGGTCTCCTTTCAACGGAATTTTGCTAGAAGATCCTCAGTAGGTAGAATGTAGCTGTTTTAATTGGTGTTTCTGATCCCGTTAATGTGGAGATATTGAAAGTGCAGCTTCCTCGCCGGCCGCCATGTTGGATCTTCTACAATGAGTTTAGAGAAGTGGACAGAAAAATAAGGAAATACGCCCACACAGTAAATTTTTTAAAGTTTTTCCAGATAAGGGGACTTTTACTCATTCAGAGTAACAGCTTTGAGTTATTAAGGGATTTTTTTTTTCACACATAAATATTGCAATGCATGCCAAGGGATGTGGTGTAAAGATGGATTATAAAAAAGCTAAATTAGAGAGAATCAGCAGAGCCAAGATTGGGCTCTTTTCAGAGACTAAAATAAAATAGACAAAAACTCTTACAAATTGGTAAGGAAATAAAAAAGAGAAAGCATAAACAAACAATACTGAGAGTAAAGAGAGAACATTGCTATGGATACAACAAAGATTTTTAAGAACAAGAGAATACTAAGAACAAATTTTTGGCATTAAATCTGATAGATTGCAATAGATTGAATATTTGCGTCCCCACACATTTCACAGATTGAAATTGAATCCTCAACTTGATGGTGTGATTAGGTCCTGAGGATGGAGCCCTCACAGGTGGCATTAGTGCCCTCATTAACCAGACACCCAGCTCCCTGGCCCCTTCCTTTGTGTGAAGACACAGTGGAAGAAAGTCGTCTGTGAACCAGAAAGTAGGCCTTTACCACACATAGGGCTTGCCAGCACCTCAGTCCCCAGCCCCCAGACTGTAAAAAATAAGTTTCTGTTGTTTTAAAGCCACACAGTCCACAGTACTCTGGTATAGCAGCCCAAATCTATGTCTTAAGACCATAGAAGAAGTGGATAATTGACTAGGGGGAAAAAAATCATCAAAACTAATTCAATAAGAAAATAAGTTAGCATATATATAACTGGAATTAGGCTGTCAAAAGACAAAATTACAACAATTTATTTTAAAAACTTAATTGGCTTTATTTTCAATTCTAGAATTGGGCAACACTTCATTCCATAAAATAGACTAAGTGCTCCAATGAGCTGAGCAGAGGTTGTTTATAGACAGTAAAGAGCTGAAGAAAGCAAAAACAAAAAAGTGGAAAAGCAGACGGATCATTTTTAAGTCACTTTCCTTGTAAGACAGAGACAGAGACAAAACAGAAAAATAAGTGATGGGTTAACAATGCAGTTCCCTTTTCTGTGTAAGGATTAAGACAGAGGAAACTTCACTATCATGCCAATTAAAATTGGCCTTTTGGAGAAATTTGGTTGTTATCTCTCTGATCCTGATTCTCAGAAACTCAGATAAACAGCTTAGTTTCAGCTTGGTGATATGGACTTTTAGCTTGAGAGATTTCATTTTTATTTTTAACTGGCTGTTAGGCCTTAGGCAGGAACTTAGCCCAAAACAACGGCCTCCTCTAATTTTTATTTAAGAAGGCAGAGAAAGTAGACTTAATCCCAAATAATTCAGAGCCAGTTTAGGGCAAATGACAGAAAAGGCATGCAGGGATTCCTTAAGCAGCAAGACAACGCTTCTACCCCTGTTTCTCCAGTTACCTGTCCATAATGTATAAAGCAAAGACTGCTGTGTTTTGGAATGACTGAGGCAGATTCTTCCCTCACTTGGATGTCTTATTGGCCTGCAAATTTTCCTAAAAATTCTACAATAACATTACCCTTGTGGGCCTCTACTTTAAGAATTTTGGAAAAATGCAATTCTCTACTATGCAGAATTATGATGCATAGAAAGAAAAAAAAAGTCCAAAATCAGCTCTTTCTTAAATTTAGCCCAAGGATATTTAATCTCTATTTTCCCAGGCTCTTCTGCTTTAGTAGTTCAAGGATAGTTCTCTGAATAATATTGGAGGTTTCAGCTATTGAGAAACCAGCCTCTACCTCAGAGCAAAACCTGTCCAAGGAAGGGGGCATGACCCTTGTCCTTGGAAAGACCCACAGAGCACTCCTAGGCACATACCCACCCTACTGAGTTGTTTATCTACAAATAACTGGAGAGATCTGCAGAGCCAGGTGTCCCTGACTCAGTCAGGCTAGGTGAGGACCCATAGCAACCCCCTAGCAGCCACCAATCAGCATGAGACAGGGAAATACCTGGGATACCAGATGACCCCCCAGTAGTTTAAGGTAGTTGATAACATGTTGGGAAACCATGTAGTTCAGCACGTACTCCCCTCATGGCTTAAACCAATCAGTTCAAACGAATTCCCCTCTTGTACTAACCAATCACCCTTACCCAACTTGTTCCCGCCAGTGATTGTGCTAATCATGTTTTAGAGTTCTTTTATGATTTTCCCAAGATGTGTGATGATTTGCTAAGAGATGCTATAATGTATGTGAAGTCCCTGCCTTCCCCAAAGAGTGTATAAAACTGCTGCAAATCCTGGGCTCGGGGCCTCTCAGCGTCACCAGTTGCTGTGTGTGTGCGTGGAGGACTGAGATAGCTCGTAATAAACACCTCTTTGCTGTTTACATCGATCCTGGTCTCTGGTGGTCTTTTGGGGGTCCTGAATTCGAGTATAACACTATTAGGAAGGAAGCCCATAAGAGCTGTGGATGACAATGCAGAACTGGTAAACATTGCAGAGGAGACTGAGTGAAATACCAGTAGTGTCCTCCATATTCACATAGGACTGACTTTTCTTCCCATATGAATGATCAACTGAGAAACCTGAATAAACCCTCTAATTTTGCTTGCTTTTAGTTACTTGTTGTTTCTGTCACCAATATTAGAATTCATACAGCTGAGCAGTGTGCTCCCATTAGCTGTGTAACAACACCTCTAATGTATAGGTCACAACAGTAACTATTGCCTAATTTCTTTTTCAGGAATTTAGAAACAGCTCAAACCGGTTGAAACTACCAGCACTTCACTTGGGCCAGCACAAGCATTCACTAGGTGAACTTTTGACATCAGAGAGTCAAAACTCCACCCTCAAAGCATACTATAAATTCCCTGTTTTCTGAACATTCATCTCATGAAGAGTCATGAAGTTTAGTTACATATGTACAGACAAACCGCCTTTCCCTTCCTTACCATTAGTCATCTTTCCTCATGCCTCAGATCATTATTTTTTTCTTTATCCCATAAATATCCTTAATCTCTGTCTTCTGGGAGGCAGATGTGCAACTAGCTGTCCTGTCTCCAAATGACTGGCCGCCTCATGAATAAACATTTTGTTGTTGTTGTTGTTGTTGTTGTTGTTTGCAAAACCCCTCATTTTAGTAACTAGTGTACTCAGGCCTGGTTGGAAACAATATTAATCAATTCTAGATGCATATTTTTTCAAATTTAAAATCTTCAATTACAATCACTGTTGGCCAGAGAGTAATCACAATAGTTGTCCCTGCCCGTGCCCATGTGAACTTAGTTGTGTTGGGTGCAGAGCAGGCTGAACTGTGTTGTCTGCAGGGCAGGCTGAACAGATGTTGGCTGCAAGATAGCCCACGCACTCAAACCCCCCTCTATCTGGTCCTTTATCACCTGTTTGTGTCAAGTCCCGCTCAAGGCTGAGCACTCAACCCCCCTTGGGCCAACAAGGCAGCTTGCAGACCCAGAGGCCCCATTAGATTTGGGCTATAAAAACTCCTTCCTGCCAGGCCCCCCTCTCTCTTGCTCTCTCTTGCTCTCTCTCTTGCTCTCTCTCTCTCTCTTGCTCTCTCTCTTGCTCCCTCTATCTTGCTATCTCTCTTGCTTTCTCTGTCTCTCCTGCATGTGCTTCCTCTCTCTCTTTCTCACTCTCTCTCTCTTTCCTTCTTTCTTTTCTCTCTGTTGCACTGCTGCAATAAAGATCTTTTGGTTGCTCCGAGTGTTGTGGTCACTTTCCTTTCAAGTTGTAATTGCTAAAATTATTGTCACCTCTTTTAATTACAAGCATTACTGATACCATACACATTTCCATCCCTATTTTTAATATCTCCAAAATGATTACACTATCATTCAACATTGATGTGAAAAGTTTTGAATAGAAACAGCACAACAGGATTCCATCTCTTGGTGAAGCCAGATTTAAAGATAGGTAGTCAGTGTAGTTAGGTAAATCGGGTCTGATATCAAGTAAAATCCAAAATGAGGGCCATGTTGAGAATGAAGTCCGGGAAAAGCAGAACAACTCTTGGAATGTTAATGTCCTCAAGGCCCAGAGCCCATCCCAAAGAAATGGTAATGAAAGAGCTCCCAGCAAACTTGAAGATGCTGACCCAAAAGTCCTTCCTGCCCAGATTACTTCTTTGGCCCACCTGTGCCCCACCCTTAACATAACAAAGGACAGGAATGTGACAGGAATGTGGAAAAGATAAAAGAAGACCTTAGCTATAAAAAGGGGAGACAACCGCCCTTCCAGGGATTCCATCTCTTGGGTCCCCTTCTTCCTCTGGGAGAAGTCTTTTCTGCTGTCCTTTAATACTACTTTCCACTCTAAACTTGCCTTGGCATGCTTCTCTGGTGTTATACTTCAACATTGGGGAAGCAAGGGCTCGTCACCGGTAAACAGTGGTAACAGATTGGAGGTTCCCCACCAAGTTCTACACTGGGACCACCCATCACTCAAATGGCCCTCCAGCCTGTGACTTCTCAATCAGACTTCTATCATGGACCACTCAATAGACCTGATTTTTAAAAAGGGGGACTCCAAAACTGCTTGCTCAACACTACCCCCTTTCAGCTTGAAGAAACCAGAAGGGTCATAGCCCCCTTTTCTTACAGGAGTAAGGAGTTCCCAAAATTAGAGGGGGGAATGAAGCCAGATTTAAAAATAGGTAGTTAGTGTCGTTAGGTAAATCAGGTCTAATATCGAGTAAAATCAAAAATGAAGGCCATATTGAGAATGGAGTCCAGGAAAAGGGGAATTGAAAATGTCCCCAAGGCTCAGAGCCCATCCCAAGGAAATGTTAATGAAGCAGCTCCCAGAAAAAGCCCTTCTAGCCCAGATTACTCCTTCAGCCCACCTGTCCCCCACCCTTTCGGCCTTCCCACCTACATTCCATCACTGCAAGATAACAGAACAGAGGACAGGAATGCCTGAAAGCTGAAAGTAGACCTTAGCTATAACGGAGGGAAGACCTCCCCCTTCCATGGATTCCACCTCTTGGTTTCCCTTCTTCCTCCAGGGAGAAGTCTTTTCTACTGTCCTTTAATAAAGCTACCTTCCACTCTTAAAAAGAAGAAGAAAAAAAGAAAAAAAAAAACAGCACAACAGAGGGTGGAAGCAACGGTAGATGTGAATCTGCTATTAGAGACACAAAATTTCCTCTTAGGAGGAATGAGCATATTTACATAATTTTAGCAGAGCAATAAACCAAATATAGACTTTCTTTTCTTTTCTTTTTTTCAAATACAGCCTTTCTAGAACCTAAGAAAGGAAGATGCCCTGTCTGATACAGTGGAGTATGCCTACAATCCCAAGTACTGGGGAAGCTGAGGCAGGAGAATCGCAAATTCCAGGCCCGCCTGGGCTACTTAGCAAGACCCTGTCTCAAAATAAAAAATGAAAAGGGCTTAGGATGTAGCTCAGTGGTAGAGCACCCCTGAGCTCAATCTTCAGTTCCAGAATAATAATAATAGAAAAGAATGAATGAAAAGAAGGAAGAAATGATGATACCACAAGTAGACGATTCTGTTAGTGTGAAATGTACACAAGGACTGCCTATCATGGCAATTGAAGGCAGGAGAAATTGACAAATTTGTCAGAACAGATGAAAGAAATTTCAGAGTCCCAAGACGATTGATTCAAATAAGATACGCGTCATTGCTAATGTGTCGCAGTTTAGTTGGCAGGCTTTTTCTGTCCTCCTGAAATAAAGTGGTGCATGTAGCAGTCAATGATCTCTTAGACGGGATGGAATTCCCCTAAATTCTAAATGCCATAGTCTGTGCCCTGGAGCTGCTAGTGCTGAGCAGGATGTGAGGGAGCAGAGCCAGGAAGAGGCAATTGAGAAAAGCTAGGCCTGATGCGTGCCACCCTGGGTGGAAATGAGATCAGCTTAGAACTGATGGGACCGGAAACCTTTCACTTCTGAAAAAAGCAGCTAGAGATGAAACATGACAAAGCTGCAACTTGTAGAACGGCTCTGGCCTCTGCCCTGTGCTCACCAGGGATTTCCCTCTATTCAGGATTGAAATTTAAGGACTTAATAACTTCCACTGCCTAAAATCAAGGCCCTAGAAGGGCTGCTGGTGCCCCTGCTGGGCCAGGTATTGCCCCATTGATGCATGGGACATTCCAGGGGCCCCTGAGGAAGACAGCAAGAGCAGCAAGTGGGGAAAGGCTAAGGACAACAGATATGTGCCAATTAGCATGTAAACATTTTAATATTTAGAAAATCATTGTGGCTACATTGGTGTTAGCCAGGTGAATATCAGCCCTGCTTTCTTGTACAACATAGAAATTAACAGGCTGTTCAGTCTCACATGGGCCCCTGCTGGATGACCTTAAGGAAGCCATTTAACTTCTTTTTTTTTTTTTAAGAAAAGTTTTACTAATGTGTTAATATTTCAGCAAAGTTATTGCAATGGGTTTAAAAAGCAAACACACTATAAGAAGCTATAAATTAACAAAGTTTTATACAATTAAAATATTACACAAACCTATGGGATTTATTGAATAACTACCACATCCAGAAAAGAAATTACATCGGAAAGGTTAAATCCAGTATTAGCACCTACAATATCTCTGAAAGTAAAACTTTTAACTGCTTCATTCTCTCCTAATATATTTCTTAACTTTCTCCCAAATACAGTGCTCTCAAACCCAGAAAAGAATGAGGGGCATAAGAAACCCAAACACTAGGAACATACAGACAAAAGAGCTAGAAGTACTGATTCAGACTTAAGAGTTTAACTTGGAAGTCAATTAACTTATTTGAAACCAATTATAAGATTTCTGTGCACTGAATACTGTAAGAGGCTGTATGAGGAATCTATAAATCATAAAGTTGCCAGTAGGGTTAAAAATTAGCAATATACAGTATTATGCCTATCAAATTTTTTCTCATAAGTTATATATAACAAAACTATAATTAAAATATTTACTATACTTGCTTATTACACATTCAGGGACACAGCTGGGACATATGTGTTTGATGGTTTAGCATCCACTTTATTGTGCTTACTTATTTGTGTAATGAACAAGCAACACATACCACATCTTTCCAACATTCAAGATAATGCAATAATAACATAAAAGTCTCCAAAGAAAATAACTGGAAATTTAATTAGATATAACTGCTATAGTAAAACAAATAACATTATACAGTATTTTTTCAATGAGCTTCGATTTGAAAACTGAACAACAGAATCAATCTCAAAATTTGAATCATGGCAAAACTGGTAGTTCTTTGAAATCTGGGAAATGCATCAGCATAACCACGGACATAGTCTATCCTTCATCTGGAAAAGAGCCATTTATTAATTTGGGGGAATAAGACTGAACATTCACTAATATAAACTCATTGAAGTCTAAAGCCACCTGGAAAACTGGCCCAAAGAATGAATAGATTTCATGGTACTGGTGGCAAGTAAGAAATAAATAAAACTTTGCATTGGGCTGACCAATTGCATATTTTATAATCACTTTGAATTAAAAAAATGTGAAATGCTTCATTGTGTTTTCTCAGAAACGAATCAAAAGATTACAGAATCCCACACAATTTGAAGACACAAAGTGGATGCTGAGCGACTAGAGGTCACTCCAGGTGTGGAATTTTAGAAAGTTAGTCCTTGGAGTACATGGCACTGTGGCTCTGGCAGCAGATACAAAGAAATGATGCTCTGGAGAGGAGGTAGGGACACTCTGTGATCAGCCAGTGGGTAGATGAGGGTCCCAGCTGGATGTGGGATCTTTAATTTTATGGTTTATCTTCCACTGCTCATGCCTCTGTCTTCATAAATGGTAATTTCAGTAACTCGAAGTCCTCTCTCAATAGGGTCTGTCAGGAGGAGACCTTGGGGAGCATGGTCTTCTCATTCTGTTCTTGAATATACTTGGAGACTTTCTTCCGAACCTGAAGCAATGCCTATATCACTCCCATTTTCAGCTTTCAAAGAATCTGAGCTTCTCATAATGAGTTTCCATACAGAAGAAGACGGTCTATGCTGTTAAACAAGCCAAACAGCCTTCAAGAAACGATCGGCCCCCAAGCTTCTGCATAAAGGTTATTTAGAGTTCCAACTGTCTCTTCAGACTGTTGCCTATCAATCCGGTTCTCCAGCTCCGCGGGGAACTTGGTCTGGAACTGGCAGCGTGTACCACTGCTCGAGTCTCATTGAATGAATACCTTCCCGGACACCGGTGCCTGCTGCGGCCTCATGGCGAGGACAGGACCCGCCACGCCGCCTCTCCTGCCCTCCAGCGGCTGTCGCGCCGCCTTCGCTGTCACTCGCCATTTAACTTCTTATAGTCTCAACTTTTCATTTGTATAGGGGGGGGAGGGGTGTGTGTAAAACTTATTATGTAGATTTCTTCCAACTAAATGAGATAAGATGGGTATAATACTTGAGCATGGGGCCAAGCACATGGTTAGTGCTCCACAAATCCAACTTACTGGGATGGTTATCTGATTTTCATGCAGGAGGGAGCCAAGCAATTTGTCCATGAACTAGCAGTGACTTAATTTGCATGGGCTGTGTTGAAGATATGGGTTTTAGGGTTTGACGGTCAATAGCCATTAAAAGACAATCACAAGGAGAAATTCTGATTTCAATTGAGATTCTAGTCCTTATGTTCTTTGAATCAGCTTAGGATTACTTTTTCCATCTTCCAAAACTGTTGGAAGAGTGGTACTAAATTTACCGTTCTAGGTGGGTTGAAATGTTCTTTATTAAAAAACAAACAAGCCCCAGGACAGTATGGGAGACAGCTATGTATTCTGGCAAGTTGCCTTTCCATTAAGCACACATGACACAGTCAGCTCACCACGGTAAAGCAGTTGAGACATTTCCCACTGACCTTTCTGGCCCCAATTACTCAAAGCACAGCAAAGACTTTGAGAGAAAAAATCATCACAATTTACAGCTAATGGTGAGCTAAGCACTGCCCATGTCTTTAAAATATTCCTCCGCATCCTATAATAATGCTTATTAGTACTGTTTTTCACTATTACACATACTATTACAGTTAATATGTTTGTAATTACTCCTTTGTGCTTTTATGTCTAATAATTTCTTTAGAAATCCTTAGAATGCCTAGAATATGTGATATATTGACTTTTTTAAATGAACATATGTTGGCTTTCAGAGAGTTATTATCAATTTAAAATTTTAATAATAGTGTATGGGGGCTGGGGATGTGGCTCAAGCGGTAGAGCGCTCGCCTGGCATGCGTGCGGCCCGGGTTCGATCTTCAGCACCACATGCAAACAAAGATGTTGTGTCCACCAATAACTAAAAAATAAATATTAAAAAAAAAATTTCTCTCTCTCTCTCTCTCTCTCTCTCTCTCTCTCTCTTAAAAAAAATAATAGTGTATGAAAATATCTTTCCTCATATTCTCATCAACCTGAACCTTTACCAATCTGGTAGATGTAAATGTTATTTTATTATTATTTCAATCTTCATTTCTCCATTTACTCATTATTTAAGCACCTTTTTTAATAGACATAAAGTTGTACATATTTATGAGGTACATGTGATATTTTGATACATGTATACATTGTGTGATGTTTAAATTAGGGTTAATCAAGCATATTTTGTCTGTTAACTACATAGAATTCTCACTCTGAAATTTCTCTTGGAACTCTCTGCTCATTTTTCAAAAGACCTGTGGCATTTTTATTTAAGTTATAAGTGTTCCTTAAAATGTAGATAAAAATAAATACAATTAAACATTAATAATAGATAGAAATACAAATGGAGAATTCCAAATCATAGATAGAGGGAAAGTAAAGTTTTGACAATTATAATTTTGCCTGGTAGAAATAAGTTAGTCATTCTTTTTTTATATATATATATATTTATTTATTTATTTTTAGTTCTTGGTGGACACAACATCTTTGTTTATATGTAGTGCTGATGATCGAACTCGGGCCGCACGCATGCCAGGCGAGCGTGCTACCGCTTGAGCCACATCTCCAGCCCAAGTTAGTCATTCTTATGCTTTTGTTTCAAATACATTGCTTAAAGTACATTCTAGATAATTTTTTTTACTATTCAAGGAGACCACAATATTTTGATTACTACTTTCAGAATCAAGGTAAACCTCAAAGCTATTTGTAATTGACCTTCACTCCTCTGAGCAGACCTCGGAGTGAGCACATAGGCCCTGCCTTTGATATAACAACCTGGAGTGGAGAGCCCCTGCAAAGGGCAGGCCTTGCTGGTGTTGCTGGGATGGGCTTAGGAAAAGGAAGAGACCCGACACTGCAGAAGAACTGGGCCCTGGTCAGGCAACTGCTGCAATACACAACTTGCTTTACAGCAGCAGTACTTTTTAAAATATGCATATGTACTATTCTGACATAAATAAGATTTGAGAGGAGTTGAATATACAATTTCTCCATCCCCTTATTTATCTGACTAATGTGAAGGAACCATCTATAGTAGGAAGGCTATCTTTTTGTCTGTCATGTATGTTACAAATATTTCCCCCAAGTGGGATGCCTCTTCATTTTGTTGTGGATTTCTCTCAAATGTAGAGATGTTTTAAATTTATGTATGAAAAATTATGATAAGGGCTGAGACTGTAGTTCAGTGGTAAAGTGCTTGACTAGCACACGTAAGGCACTGGGTTTGATCCTTAGCATCACATAAAAATAAACAAATAAGGGCTGAGATTATAGCTCAGAAGGTAGAGCCCTTGCCCAGCACATGTGAGGCACTGGGTTCCATCCTCAGCACCACATACAAATAAATAAATAAAATAAAGATATTGTGTCATCTACAATTAAAAATAATTTTTTAAAAAAATAAATAAACAGAGAAATGCAAATCAAAACCACCCTAAGATGCCATCTCACTCCAGTAAGATTGGCAGCCATTATGAAGTCAAACAACACCAAGTGCTGACGAGGATGTGGGGAAAAGGGTACACTTGTACATTGCTGGTGGGACTGCAAATTGGTGCGGCCAATTTGGAAAGCAGTATGAAGATTTCTTGGAAAGCTGGGAATGGAACCACCATTTGACCCAGCTATTCCCCTTCTCAGTCTATTCCCTAAAGACCTAAAAAGAGCACACTACAGGGACACTGGTACATCAATGTTCATAGCAGCACAATTCACAATAGCAAGACTGTGGAACCAACCTAGATGCCCTTCAATAGACGGATGGATAAAAAAAAAAAAATGTGGCATTTATACACAATGGAGTATTACTCTGCATTAAAAAATGACAAAATCATAGAATTTGCAGGGAAATGGATGGCATTAGAGCAGATTATGCTAAGTGAAGCTAGCCAATCCCTAAAAAAAAATGCCAAATGTCTTCTTTGATATAAGGAGAGTAACTAAGAACAGAGTAGGGACGAAGAGCATGAGAAGAAGATTAACATTAAACAGGGATGAGAGGTGGGAGGGAAAGGGAGAGAGAAGGGAAATTGCATGGAAATGGAAGGAGACCCTCAGGGTTATACAAAATTACATACAAGAGGAAGTGAGGGGAAAGGGAAAAATAATACAAGGGAGAGATATGAACTGCAGTAGATGGGGTAGAGAGAGAAGAGGGGAGGGGAGGGGAGGGAAGGGGGGGGATAGTAGAGGATAGGAAAGGCAGCAGAATACAACAGACACTAGTATGGCAATATGTAAATCAGTGGATGTATAACCAATGTGATTCTGCAATCTGTATACGGGGTAAAATGGGAGTTCATAACCCACTTGAATCAAAGTGTGAAACATGATATGTCAAGAACTATGTAATGTTTTGAACAACCAACAATAAAATTTTTTTTTAAAAATTAAATAAATAAATAAATAAATAAACAAAGGTATCTTGTCCATATACAACTATGAAAAAATTTTAAATAAATAAATAAACTTTTAAAAAGAAAAAAATATGGTAAGAATTTATATGTACCTACATTTGTTCAAGTTTTCTTTCGTGCCCTTTAGTAAATGTTCACACTGAAGCTCACACGTTTCTTCATGTGGCGTTTGTACTTTCCTTGTTTTGTTGATTCCTAAGGGTATACTCTTTATCAGTAAAGTTTCATTATCCTTCTAGTTTTCTACAAAATATTTAAAAACCATGAAGAGATATTACATTTCATCAAACGTTTTCCGGCAACTATCAGGATGACATGGTTTTTCTCCTTTGATCTAATAATGAATTCCATTGATGAGGTCAAGTGACGGAGTTTAGATTCATCATTTCATTGGGATGTCGCCAAAGTGATGTGTGAGTCAGCCCTCTGAAGTTTTAAAAGCTCTCCTACTCTTTTCCTCCTGCCTGTTGTACATTCTTTCAGATATCTTTTCTTGAAATAGACCAGCTTTTCCAACACAGAAAATTTAATGAGGCAGTTTACCCACACCCCACAATCCCTCATCCTCCAAACTCTCACTACCACCAGCTCACACAATGGTCAGTGGAAGGTTCTCCAGCTCCAGAAACTCACTCATTGCTTATTTAGAAATCACGAAGATTCAAAAGGGTCTCTGGAACCATCAGTAGAATGTGGCATACGTTAACTTTTCCTGCAGCACTCTCCCTCCTGCTTAGCGTTTAAGTTCAACTAACTCCAACTTCATTAAGCTCCCCAGCCTGGCTGGATGGTTCTCCGTCCCAGTGCACATTAGAATTACCTGGAGAGCTTCTAACATACCTACACCCATGCTATCCTCAGAGATTCCCATTTAATTTTAATGGTATAAAAGGAAAACATGGGGTTGCTCAAGTTTGCCTCTTTTGCCTTCTCTCTTCTCAATTCCTTCACAATTTTATTCCTCCCCCCACCTCAGCTGGCTTGATTGACCCCCAAAATGCTCACTATTATTGTTCATCATTTAAGTCCCTTTTCCACCAACCAGAACCAGACTCATCTCTCACCACCCTCAATTGTCACCTCCCCTCTGGAGTACTGCACTCCACCCTCTGTGACCTTCGACCTCCCTACTGACCCTGTACCTCACTTTGAGCACTCTGATCTCCTTACTAATAAGCCTATCACTCAACTCACCTTCCAAAACTCAGCTCAGATGTTCCTTCACTAGATGGCCTTTGGTGACATTACACCCCTCCCCTCCTGCAGTGGGGCAACCACCCTATTCTGCACTGTAGTAGCACTTTATATTCTCTATCCAGAACTTATCACAGGGAATAGTAATGTCGCTTACTTATCCTTCTCACCGCCTTAATTGGCAATCCTGAGGGTACTGGTATCCTCAGCATCCCATGCATGCCTGGTGCAGAAGTGCTCAATAAATATTTCATGAATGAAACTGAGTGTTGGTGTTTTATTTTTCTCCCATGACTTCCTTCTTTGGTTGAGGAGCTTATGTTGGCTCCCAACTGCACTGAGTGCAAGCATCCCTGCCTGGTTTTCAGTGCGCAGTGGGGCCATTCAACCCTTCCCCCGCCCCAGACTTGCACACACACTTCCTCAATTAAACAATCTGTTTGTCCTGAGGATTATCCCCCCTCCTCATTCCTGCCTCTCACCCATTCTCCACCCTGCATTGTGATCCTTGTAGTCAGCATTCAAGGACACACTTGAGGTCTTCTTTCTATGTGAAATTGTCCATGATGACTCTTTTGAAGATGTTTGTATAGAATTTAGACAAACCTATTTCTAAGACAATCTGATTTCAAATATTTGGTTAAAAAATAGATTTATGCTCTGATTTTTTTTTGTAAACCACACTTACTGTATTCACTTGGCCTCCTTGTACTCTAAGTTTTACACACAATTAGCAATTTTTTAAAAATTTATCAGATACAAAAAATATAAAACTTCTGGTTTACTTATTGCTTAATGGGTTTGTCAGGACTTTCCATAAAAACTCTGTATTCCCTAGAGGGAATTTATTTTCCTTCTACATTCTGTTATTGCTCCATAAAACTCTTAAGATTAATGTTAAGCACATATAATCAACAATAACTGTTATTCTTTTTTTAAACAATGTTTTTGTACTTTTTAATACAGTTATTTTATTTATTTTTATGTGGTGCTGAGGATCAAACCCAGTGCCTCGGGCATGCTAGGCAAGCGCTCTACCATTGAGCTACAACCACAGCCTAATAATCGTTATTCTTATTAATTAATTTTAGGCAATGAAAACATTTTTCTTTTTTGGAGGAGATACCAGGGATTAAACTCAGGAGCACTCAATCACTGAGCCACATCCCCAGGTCTATTTTGAATTTAATTTAGAGACAGGGTTTCACTGATTGCTTAGCACCTCGGTGTTACTGAGGCTGGCTTTGAACTTGTGATCCTCCTGCCTCAGTCTCCCAAACCACTGGGATTACAGGCATGCACCACTGCACCTGGTTCAAAACATCTTTCTAAATGTTTTAGAAACAGTACATTATAATAGCTTCATAAACATTATATAATAATTATTATATTTTATTATAAAGCAAAAATTCATCCTGCCCCACTGTATTAGTCTACTTTTGAAGACTAAAATACATAAAGATGGATAATTTTATTTTAAAAAGAGGTTTATTTAGACTATAGTTTGGGAGGCTGAAGGTCAGGATCAGGCAGCCCCATTGTTTTAGCCTCTGGTGAGGGTCTAATGGCAGAGTGTCAGGCAGGCGTGTGTACAAGGGAAAGAGATCATAGCAGTAGATGGGAAGCCAGAGAGCAAGATTAGGATCTCACAGTCCCTTTTAAGGACAACACCTTAATGACCTAATAATCTCCCACTAGGCTCCATCCCTTTATTTTTTAAAATTTTTTATTGGTGCATTATGCATAATAGTGGGATTCATGATGCCATTTTTGAAGATGTATATAATTTGATCAATCTCATTTCCCAGTACCTTCCCTTTCTCTCTCCTCCTCCCTCACCCAGATAGGCTTGCTCTCTCTACTGATCTCCCTTCTATTATTACTATTTCAATTAATGCATTATAAATGTAGATATATAAGAAGGATTCAGTGTAGTATATTCATACATGGACACAGTATACGTGGTATATTTCTTTCCCCAGCACTTGCCCATGCCCTCGCCTCCTCCCTCCCTTTCAATCCCCTTCCTCTACTCTGTTGGTCTCCTTTCTATTTCTTTCCATCTCCATGAATATTCCTCCTTCTCTCTTTCTCTCCCCCCATCCCCCACTACACACACACTTTTTCAACCCTTGACTTTCTAAGTCTGGTTTATTTTACTCAGCATGATGTTCTCCAGTTCCATCCTTGACCAGCAAATGTCATAATTTCATTCTTATTTATGTCTGATTAAAGCTCCATTGTGTATATATACCATATTTTCTTTATTCATTCATCTGTTGAGGGGCACCTGAGCTGATTCCTTAGCTATTGTGAATTTTGCTAGTATAAACACTGATGTGCTTGTATCACTATGGTATGCTGACTTCAGTTCTTTTGCATAAATACCAAGAAGTGGGATATCTGGGTCATATGGTGGTTACATTCCAAGTCTTTTGAGGAATCTTTTTTTTTTTTTTTTAAGAGAGAGTGAGAGATGGAGGGAGAGAGAGAGAGAGGGAGAGAATTTTTTAATATTTATTTTTTAGTTCTCGGCGGACACAACATCTTTGTTGGTATGTGGTGCTGAGGATCGAACCCGGGGCGCACGCATGAGCCACATCCCCAGCCCATTTTGAGGAATCTTCATATTGCTTTCTAAAGTGATTGTACTAACTTGTGTCCCACCAGCAATGTATTGGTGAACCTTTTCCCCCACATCCTCACCAGCATTAACTATTATTTATGTTCTTGATGATTGCCATATTAACTGGGTTAAGATAAAATCTCAGTGTAGTTGACTTGTATTTCCCTTGAAAGGAAGGTTGAACTTTATATATATATATTTGTTGGCCATTTGTATTTCTTTATGGATTGGGCTATTTTTGTTTTGGGTGTTAAGTTTTTTGAGTTCTTTATATATTCAGGAATACTAATCCCCTGTCAGAACAGTAGCTGGCAAAGATTTTCTCCCATTCTGTAGATTTTCTCTTCATGTTCTTAATTATTTTGTTGTTGTTATTTTATTTTTAATTTTTTGTTTGTAGTTGTAGATAGACAGAATGCCTTTATTTCATGTTTATTTTATGTGGTGCTAAGGATCGAACCCAGTGCCTCATAAGTGCTAGGCAAGTGCTCTGCCACTGAGCTATAGCCCCAGGCTGTTGTTGTTTTTGTTTGTTTTTGCTGTGCAGTAGCTTTCGAATTTGGTTAGGTTCCCCCTTTTAAGGTCCCATCACTTTCTACATCAGCATCCTGAGGACTAAGCCTTCTTGTCCTTCTCACCCACTTAATTGTAAATCCTGAGGATGCTGGTATTCTCAGCATCTTGCGCACACCTGGTACAGAAGCAAAGTGCTCAATAAATATTCAGTGAATGAACTAAGCATGAACCCTTGGGGGACAAAACCCATCCAAGCCATAGCACCCACTAATAGGATTTATACTTATTCTAAATCAATGGGGGCCAAAATGATGGGATTTTACTTTATTTCACAGAATCAGAGAGTCTTACAGTATTAAGGGAATTTCAAAGCTACTTAATCTAAAACACACTTTCAATAGTCAGATCTCCTCCAGCAGCTCCACTGTGAAGCTTTGCAGCGTAACTTACACGACAGGGAGAACCCCACTTTCGGAAGGCAGCTCAGTTAAAAAATGCTTCCTTATGCTGATACAAGATCTATTGCTTGTAACTTCCTCCCATTTGTCCTAGCACTATCCTTTGGGGACCAAATAGAACAAGTCTAATTCTTCTTCCACATGGCAGTACTTGTGGTGTTTGGAGACAGTTATATGGCTGCTCCCATCGTTTGCCAACCCCACCCTCTTCCTGCCCCACCTTCTCTAGACTAACATCTCCAGGCTCTCAGATGGGAACTGTTGTTTCCATCCCTTGACATCTGGTCTGTTTTTTTTTTTTTTTTTTTTTCCCATAATATGATCCAGTTTGCCCATGTTCCTCAAGGGATGGGCCTATGGTATTCTTGATTAGGGGTTGCAAATTTAGATATCTCCAGGAACCAGAACCTAACTAAAGGTAAACATTTGACTATAGCCCAATGTAAAGACAAATGGTAGGAGATAGACTTACACTAACATAGGGCTTTCATATTCAAACGTTTAAACCCAGGTGCTGGCCAAATATTATTGGGAAATGGAGCTATATTTGCTCTTCTGGGCCACTGGTCATCTGAATAAGTTAAATCTGACTGTCTCCTCCCTGGTACTAATGAGGCAGCTTATATTGTATTATATTAGCTATTACATATTTATTCAACTCTCCTCTTCAAGTATATTTAATATCAATTGAATTTTGTCCTTCAGTTGGGCATCTCCTTATTTAGGGCTGATTAAGGCATTTTAGGATTCTGATTCTATAATATTCCTGAGGCAAATTGTTTCCATTTATATAGATAAATTTCCACCCTCTTGGCCATATACCAGTTCTAGATAGATAGCTAGCTAGATAGATATTGTACATTATGTGCTATATCATATATACTTTGTGTTAGTCTACTTTCTGTCGCTATAATAAAACACCTGAGAAAAATCAAGCTAAAGGAGGCAAGGTTTATTCTGACTCATAGTTTCAGAGGTTTCAAACTTGGTTCTGTTGTTTCTGGACCTGTAGTGAGATAGGACATCATGGTAGAAGGGCATGTCAAAGGAAATCTGCTCACTTTACGGTGGCCAAGGAGCAGAGAAGCAAAGAAAGAAAAGCAGAGACAGAAAGGAAGAGGCTGGGGACAAGACACGTCCTTCCAAGGCATACCTCTAGTGACCTAATTCCTCTAACTAGGCCCCACCTCCCAATAAAGCCATCAGTTAGGGACTAAGCCTTCAACACATGAGCCTTTAGGGAACATTTCTGGACCCAAGCTAAAACATATATTTATAAAAATGTTGAATTTTACTTGAGCCCTGTCATCATGGAAAACAATAAAGTTAAGAAATGCCCCCACCCTTTGAGCTGTGGAGAATGGCTTACTGAAAAGAACCACTGTTCTCCATGTGACCTATGGAAAACTCACAGATGCCCCCACTTGTTGACAAGGCCAGACACAGACCCCCAAAATTCCCTTCCCTTGACTAATAATCAATTCTCCAAACTGCGTGTCTAGACAAAGCAAAGAGCAAAATGCTTGTTCACCGTGCTTTGGCTGAGCTCCTTCCTCCTGTTATGCTCGAATTCGGGACCCCCAAAGACTACCAGAGACCCAAGATCGATGTAAGCAGCAAAGAGGTGTTTATTGCGAGCTATCTGGGTCCTCCGTGCGTGCACGCGACTGGTGACGCTGAGAGGCCCCGAACCCAGGGTTTGCAGCATTTTTATACATTCTTTGGAGAGGGCAGGGACTTCACGTACATCATAGCCTCTTTTAGCAAATCATCACACACCGCAGGAAAATCAAATAACAACTCTAAAACACGATTAGCACATTCACTGGCAGAAACAAGTTGGGTAGGGGTGATTGGTCAGTACAAAAGGGGTATTCGTTTGAACTGATTGGTTTAAGCCAAGAGGGGTGTGTGTGCTGAACTACATGGTTTCCCAACATCATAAACTACTGGGAGGGTCATCTGGCATCCCAGGGATTTCCCTGTCTCATGCTGATTGGTGGCTGCTAGGGGGTTGCTATGGGTCTCCACCTAGCCTGACTGAGTCAGGGACACCTGGCACAGCAGATCTCTCCTGTTATTTGTAGACAAACAACTTAGCAGGGTGGGAATTGCCTAGGAGTGCTCTGTGGGTTTTTCCAAGGACAAAGGTGATGTCCCTTCCTTGGACAGACTTTGCTCTGATATAGAGGCTGGTTTTTCACTCCAAGCCCTGAACCTTGGCCCACCTCATCCTGAGCCACACACAGGCTCCCCTGAGAATAGGTGGGCCTCAGGTCAAACATTCTCTGACCTATTATCTCAACACACCACCTTTTATCCCCCTTCTCCATGCCTGATTCTTTTTGTTCCTTTCTCTCTATTAAAAAACAAAAACAGTAATGTTTTGAACAACCAATAAAAACAAACAAACAAACAAACAAACAAAAAACACTCCTTTTGGTTAACTCTTTAGAAGCTTGCAAATGTTATGATCCAAGCTTCTCCCTATCACAATATCTCCTTCTCCTTACAAGCCTCTTTCCCCTTCTTGCAACAATTCTTTCAAAATAAAATCTCTCCTCATCAGGTCCATATTTGTTTTATATTGAGTCCTGGCTTTTACATTTCTAAATCTTTTTTCTTTATGGTGCTGTTAAGCCTCAGGGCTCCTCTTCAAAGATGTCCTCTTGGTTGATCTTTTTTTTCCTCCAGTAGGGCATCTTACAACTTCAGACTGGTCAAGGCATTTTAGGACCCTGAGTCTATAAATCACTGAGCTAAGTGGTTCCCTATCATTTACTATATTGGTTAAATAGCCTTCTGCAGTATCGTTTATGTCATCAATAAAACATGTTCATGATACAGGGCCAAAACCTGAGTCCTGAGGAATATATAGAAATCTTTCTCTTGGTCCTTTTTACAGTAGTTAGTATGGAGCTAACTCTGTAAGAAAATATAAAAGTAACACTTGAAATATGAAAAATCACGCTATTTCCTTAAGGCAGAGGTACTTAATAAATATCCGCTAAACAAATGGTTCAAGAAAGAACCCTACTCATACTTCAATGTAATACTGTTTTATAATTGAGCATTGTATCATTGCATTTTCTGTCCTTACAAATATCTGTATACTCCTGAGAAAAAGAAACAAATAAATTACCCAATAAGCTTTGATCTGCTCATTAGTCTTTTGAATATGTGATCACAGACTCTATTTTTTTAAACTCTTATTATTCTTTCATAGAACTAATATTTATTAATATTTACTGCATACCTACTGGTCCAGACACTCTTCTAGGCACTGAGGATACAGAAGTAGACAAAGCAGAGTTCTCACCTGCTCTCACCTGCTGCATGCTGAGTTCACATTCTAGTAGGAAACATATAATAAACAAACAAACCAGTAAACACATCACATAGTCAGTTTAAAATAAGGAACTTGTAGAAAAATAGAGTGGGTTCAGGGATAAAGAATGATGGAATGATGGAATCGGGTGATACTTTAAACAGGGAAAAGCCTTCAGAAGGAGACAGTTGAGCAAACACCTGATTCAAGGTAGGCGCAGGCCACGCAAATAACTGAGAACAGAACATCCAAGGCTTTGCAATACAAGAAAGGCTAGGGGAAAGGCTTGAGATGGAAACATGGCTGGTTCATTTGAGGGACAAAAAAGGAAGACAAGTGTGACCACAACCAAGAAAGGAAGAGGTACAAAACTTGAGAGACAAGCAGGGACCAGGTAATAGTCAGCCTGCAAAATCATGGAAGGGCTTTCGATTTTGTCCAGTATGATTGGAAGCCACTGGAGGACTAATAGACATGACATGGTTTACTTTTTATTTTGAAGAATTTCTATGGCTGTTGTGTTGAGAATAGCCTGAACATACCAATAGGAACGGAAAGGATTTGATTGTGTGTGTGTGTGTGTGTGTGTGTGTGTGTGTGCTTTTTTACAATTCTGGTAAGGACTTTTTAGAGTTTTTAAATATTTCAGCACCAATGAAATGGATGAGAGTAGTCATGTATCCAATCAAAGATGCATGAGCTCTAGAATAGTTGCCTCAAAAGTTATTGTGAAGTTCGCTCATCCATGAAATGTGAAATGCTTAGGTTGAAAATTACTTCCAGCTGTTCATGAAGATATATGTACCAGGAAACTAAAGCAGTTCTGCGCATGTCAAAACCCTGGAGGCAAACAGCTGCGGTGAGTCTTAACAATGCTTCTTTTAACAAAGTAGATGAATGTTATTTCGAAGAAAATTGTATGAAAACTATACAGCTCTCAAGACAGAGGTAAAGAAGAGGAAATAATATAGTTTTAAATATGCATTTAAAATATGCTCTCTGTGTTAGTAACAGTGAAAATTTCATTTGCAAATGTATAAAATTGGAACTTCATTATATGACATACACTGCCAGAAATTACTAAGATCCACCATCATCCTCTACCTTGTTAACAAAACCTCAATTTGGTTCATAACAGTGACGTACCCAGTTTCAGGTGGATTAAAATTAGCCTCAACTTATCGTGGTAATCCTTCCTTATTTTTCTACCCTCTTGGCCATATACTAGTTCTAGACAATGAGACATAAGCAGAAATCTGCTTGAGGAGTTGTAGCTTTTCTAATAAAAGGGTATGACACTTCTGGTCTCCTCTTTTCCTTCTCTTCTTTCTGTTTGGGCACATTGACTACTACTCATATTCACTGCAACTATAAACAAAAAGCTAAGAGATTTACCAGGATGCTGGTCCCAACATCTCTAGCCACCAAACCAACACTAACACATGCCTACTTCTACCTTCTTATTAAGTAACAAATGAAAATTCCTATATGTTTAAGTCTCTGTAAATTAGGTTTTCTTGTGGCCAAACATATTCTTAATCTGGACCTCCTAAGTCACCAGAATCCTAGGAAAATAAATTATCTATCATTATTGTATATAATCTGAAGCGAATAAAATATACCTGCGCGGAGTCAATAGTAACTGGGAAATCTCACATTAATGAATCCCTTCAGAAGACCATCAAGGACCATCTATTCTGATCTTCCAGGATTCTCTTGAAGTATCTCTGGCTTCATGTTTTTTTAAAAAACATTTAAATGCCTATTAGGAAAGTAGCTTCCTCTAGGTGGAGTTTGCTGCGAGCTGAGTGGGGGAGTGAGCACCTGGTGTAGATTCCCCCAAGTCACCCCATATGCTCTCACTAGCTTTATGCATTTATGTCCTAGTCCTTTGGCAGCAACTGGTCACACACCAGCCCCTCTCTATGCTTGAAATTCCTAGTCTGATTCTAGATTTATAAAGAAAGAACCTGGGGAGTAGGTGACTCAGTGGTAGAGCTTGTCCTTGGCATACCCACATCCTGGGCTTGATCCCTAGTAATGCAAGAGAAAGAAAGAACTTCCGGGACAAGAATGTCCACTTTGATAGCTCTGGACTAGGATGAGGCAGCACAGGGATCTGAATATAAACCCTATGTTATGTATACTCTTCTGTCCTTTGTGCCACATGAATAAACACTCAAGAAGGATTCTAGAGGAGATACTATTTATACTGATTTTTTTTCTACCTGGTTGGTGTGGAAGATACCAAGGACACCCTTGCTTCAAGACCGCCTTTCCTCCTTTTGTGTTCTTTATTTTATTCATTTATTGTGGCATCTGCAAACCATTCCGCATTCTAATTGTGGATCACACAGTGTTTTCATACTTTGAACTTCCAGCCCGTCTTTCCCCCCCCCACTCTTAAGTGAGAACTAAAGCAAAAAAAGAGACCAGTTGGAATTTAATTTCCTCTCCCTGTAGCAGATGTTCAATTGAAACTTTTTAAATGAGGAAATATTAAAGCAACATCTTTTTATTCCAGAGTAACTGTCCCCCACCCCCTGTATGCTTAGCCTCATCCCTAAGAAGCAGCCTCCGGATCTCCTCTCCCAGCCTGCGAACAGAGGCCTCAGGGCTGGCAGCCGCCTCATCCACCTTTCTGATGTCAGCTTAGGCAAGACTTTGAATCTCCCTAGGTCTCAGTTTACACATCTGGGGTGGGTGCCTTGGGGGTGGGGGTTGGATTAAAGAATCTTTGAAGTTATCCCCATTTCTAAGACTCAGTAAATTGCCTCAAAGATTCAAGCATAAAAATCACTGACCATTTAAAAGAGAAAAATCACTTTCCTTTTCTTATTCCAGTTCCTCTTCTCAATAATCTGGGACCATCTCATTAGTTTGGTTTTATGAGGGTTTATTGCTCATCTCAGTCAGTTGGGGTGAATGTTCTCTGTTAAGGTAAATATTTGAGAAGCTGCCCTTTAACTCAGATGTATATTTTAAATCTGTTTAGAGAGCTTCACATGACAAATATGAGTACTTCTCTGCTCTGCTTTGGGACTTTGATCTGAGAGGTATTGACTCTTCACACCTGAACATAACACCTGTTACTATACTCTTTCTTTTTTTTTTTCTTCGCTCTCTTGTACATACACATGCACAATTATACTAGAGTCAAGAATCTTTTGACATTCCTCCCACAGAACCTCCATCCTTTCCTTTTTTTTATTTATTTTTTCCACATTTTGATTGCTGTATCATAGTTGTACCTAGTGATGGGAACTGTTATTATGGATTCATACATGCACACAATATAACAATCTAACAATATAATTTGACCAATATCACTCCCAAGCACTTCCCCCCTCCCTCCCCTTGGTGTCTTTCCTCTCCTAATTTCCCTTTGGTTGTCATGAGATCCACCCCCACCTTTCTGTTCCTTTTTCCTTTTTAGCTTCTGCATATGAGAGAAAACATACTGATCTTCTGTGTTTGACCTATTTTTCTTAACAAGGCCCATCATTTTTAAAGGTCACCTTCTCGGACACATGTCATCACCTCACAACCTCAGACTACAGATCCTTGAGGGGGTCAGCTTCTCCAGTGTGCCCATCTAAACACCCTGGCTGGATTTGTTTTAAGATGGTAGAGAGAAAATGGAGGGGTGTGAAAAGCTCTTTCTCCATAAAGAGGAGAGCTGTAAACATCTACCCTCTTAACATGCGGTCATGGTACACAGTGGAGACCAGTAAGAAAAAGCAGGATCCACATTCACACAATCCCTCTTCTCATTTTAACTTCAGAAAGTCCCTGAAGCCATTGTCACTTGAGACTTATTTAAATTTTATAGCTCATTTTTATTACAGCATCCTTAGCCCCTTATTCTGCTCAATTTCATATACGGCTGTTGACCGGTGAAGAGTCCTTGCTTCCCCAGTGTTGAAGAATAACATCAAAGAAGCACGCCGAGGCAGGGTCAGAGTAGAAATTAGAAGTTTATTAAAGGACAGCAGAAAACACTTCTCTCGGAGGAAGAAGGGGACCCAAGAGGTGGAATCCGTGGAAGTGCGGTTGTCTCCCCTTTTTATAGTTTTGGTGATGGAATGTAGGTTGGAAGGACCGAGGGGTGGGACACAGGTGAACCAAACAAGTAATCTGGGCAGGAAGGACTTCATTATCACTTCTTTGGAATGGACTATCTTCAAATCTGCTGGGGCTGTTCCCTGGGTTCCATTAACATTTCTTTGGGGTAGACTTTGGCCTAGGGCTTTTCTGGGACTTCATTAACATTCCATGAGTTGTCCTGCGTTTTCGGAATCATTATCAGCCTGGCCTCCATTTTAGATCTTACTCACTCAATAGTAGACCCGATTTACCTAAGTACACTGCCTACCTAACTTTAAATCTGGCTTCAATATTTCAACAAACAAAATATAATTTTGCTGTTCAGCTCCCTAAAGAACAGAACTATTTGTTCAGGAAAAATGAAAGAAGCTAAGAAACACGGTTCTCATTCATATTTCTTTTCATTACCATGCAAGAACATCTACCATGATTTTTCAAAAATATTTTTTTAGTTGTCAATGGACCTTTATTTAATGAATTTATTTATATGTGGTGCTGAGACTCGAACCCAATGCCTCACACATGCTAGGTAAACGCTTTATCACTGAGGAACAACCCCAGCCCCTCTACCATGCTTTTTTCTTTCTTTCTTTTTTTTTTTTTTTTAAAGAGAGAGGGGGGGGGAGAGAGAGAGAGAGGTTTAATATTTTTTTTTTTTCTTTTAGTTATTGGCGGACACAAAATCTTTGTTTGTATGTGGTGCTGAGGATCCAACCTGGGCCGCACGCATGCCAGGCGAGCGCGCTACCGCTTGAGCCACATCCCCAGCCCCAGTGCTTTTTTCTTTAATATTTTTTTAGTTGCAGATGGACACAATATCTTCATTTTATTTATTTTTTAATGTGGTGCTGAGGATTGAACCCAGTGCCTCACTCATTCAAGGCAAGTGCTCAACCACTGAGCTACAACCCCAGTCCTCTACCATGCTTTCTACTTGTTCCTTGTGGGGACATTTGAAGCATCAAGGTCCACTTCTGGGAGCCACATGGTTCCCATTTCCTGGCCTCCTGCCTCAGCCTCCACAGTGCCCATGCACAAAGGCTCTATCCTCTATGTGCAAACTCAAGACACCAACACTTATGCCTTTTTTACAGAAGCACATGAGGTACACAATGTCAATATTCTGTACACACAGCAGCCCAAGTAATAATTGGCTGCCCTCTGGTTCCCTTGATTTGTACTAACTCTTATATTTGTTCAAACCTTCACAGCTCATAGGGTTCTCACCCTAATCCTAATTCTTCTCTTCATGTTACAGACAAGACAATGGCTGTGTGAAGAGGCAGGCAACTGGCCAAGGACACACAAGTCAGTGGCAGACCCAGAACTCTGACCCTGAGCACAGAGCTCACTTGTCCCTAACCTTTACAATGTTCTCTCTTGTTAGACTGGAGACACATGAGTCAGGGCCTGACTGGGCAATTTGGGTTCCAGAAAAAAACTATCTTGGAAGACACAGAATAAAGTGATGCCAAGAATATATGTGGGCTCTTGACACCAGACTTCCTGGGAATAAATGGGTGGGCTTCACCTCCTTAGGGCTAAGTGATATTAGATAATTCCTGGGACTTCCTTCATGTGATGCGGCATGTGAATTGCATCCCATGTGAATGGTGCCCCTAGAGGTCTTCAGTATAGTTTTCTTGGGCATTCCTTGATCTTGTGACTGAACAGTCCCACCTGAGAAAGAGATAAAACACCACTTGCAAGGCTGTTGTGGCAACTAAATAAAATAAAACGGGTAAATCCTGACCTAGCAACAGATGCCCCCAAATGTCCTGTGCCCTTTGAGGACTATTTCCCTCATCCTCAGCCCCTTGGGTAATCTCCACACTCCTTTCTGTGGAAATGTTTGCTTTAGTGAAAGTCTTCCCTCCCATCGTCCACACTGTACAACTTGTGGGGCCACGACACCACCTGATACTCACTGTGGCAGTGTGCCATGTAGCAAAGACCACACCATGCTTAGGCCTGCACCAAGTCAAAGCCTGCATGCTCTCTCGTGATCTCCATGTTCAGGATTCCCACCCACTCAGGACTAATCCAGACCCCATTGATGAATAAGCATCATGAGTTGCTCCAAGGGAACCTGGGTTCTGCCATGAACAATAAGCCAGGTAACCAACAAGCCCAGGACATCCTCTCTGTGAGTCTCATGGAATTCATCTGCCAGGAGAGGTGTCTTAATATCTGTCCTATCCCTTAAGAGAACTGCTATCTCTATAACAGGATGAATCATGTGAAGCTGCTACATAAATGGAAAAAGAAAAGCATGAATTTCACGTAAGAGGTTCTGAGTTGTTGTTAAAAGAAATGATGAAGCTCCTACTAAGTGACAGGAACCCAGTTTTTAAAATCGACCTCAGGGGTCTGGGAATGTGGCTCAGTGGTAGAGCACTTGCCTGGCAAGCATGAGGCTCTGAACTTGATCCCCAGAACTACAAAAAATTAAAAAACAAAAGTTGACTTCTGGGAAGTTCAAGCGGAATTTAACAGGGACTGGAGATAAGGATCTATCCACTAACACATGAGAAAATGGAAAGATTTCATGCAATGTGCCGCAATGATGCTGGAAAAAGGAACAAGAGCTGAACTACCCTGGGTCTTCTAAACCAAGAGGGGGAAGGAACATCAGAACAGCTTAGGAGACACCACAGACCTCTTTGGTACTCACTTTCAAGCTGACTGTGTGGGCTGTTAACCAGATCCAGCCCGTCTGAATAGCCTTTACTTGTGCAAACCCATGGGCAGCCACATGGAATATTGTCCTTTGTCTTTACCTTGTACTCTTTTGAATAGTTTCACATAATGGAAAAGAAGCAAAGTTCCTGAAACCAGACATGGGGTTGGTGATCGTGGTTCTAAAGGCAAATTCCTCCTTTGAGTGTCTTTATGGGACAAGTGGATGTAATACATGACTTGGGGACTCCCCTGGGGAACTAGATGTGGTTGGACCAGATGCATTCCTTCAATTTCTCAAATTTGTTGATACCTGTTACCAAATGCCAGGCCTATGCTGGGCAGTAGGCACAGAAAGAGACATAAGGCATGAGTTCGGGCCTCTGAGGAGGAGGAGGGCTCATGCTGTGATGGGTGGGCAGAGGGGACTTAGGTTCTGACTATTAGCTTTAGTTATCTCAACTTGATTTTTTTTTTTTTTTTTGCAGTGCTAGGGATTGAACCCAGGGCCTTATGCACGTGAGGCAAGCACTCTACCAACTGAGCTACATCCTCAGCCCTATCTTAACTGCTTTCATTGTTTTGTTTTTTCTTATTTACTTTTTGTCTTTCCCCACAGAGAGGAAAGGGCTGGTTGGAAGTGAGGGAATGCATCTGGTCATAATTTATCTTATCATGACTGGAAATATTTCATGCCCTGGCAAGATTTTATGAGTTACTTGCAAAAAATAAGCACTTATTTAAAAAAAAAAATGTTTACTAAAACAAGAAAGATGATTATTTGTTTTGGTACCAAAGATTGAACCCAGGGGTGCTTAACCAGAGTCATATCCCCAGCCCTTTTTATATTTTATTTAGAGACAGGGTCTCACTGAATTGTTTAGGGCCTCACTAAGTTGCTGAAGCTGACTTTGAACGCATAATCCTCCTGCCTTAGCCTCCTGAGCTACTGGGATTACAGGCATTATGCCACCATGCCCAGCCTACTTATATTATTTTTAATGCCCCTTTAAAAAAAGAACATTTGGGGTGCCTTCAAAGAATATTAAGTTGATAAAGTTAGCCTTTACATGGAAGACTTTATTCAACAGTGAGATTTATCAGATATCAAAGGCTGTTTTTTTCTAAAAATTGTGAAAGATCTAGCTCCAGGTTTTCAAGCCACCACTGGTTCAAAGGCACCAGCCTTCCTTTTCCTGGGCTCTGCTGCCCCCTGTCAAAAGCTAAGAGTAGTGGACTCAGCTTAGATGTTTTGAACAAAGCTTTTCCCAGAACAGATGATGAAATAAGATATTCTCATATCTTGTGAACTAAGGCCAAAGAAATATTTGTTTAAAAATATGTCTACTTGATTTTTTGCCTAGAAGTTCTTATGTAACTCCCAGCAGTAATAATTTGTCTGAAATAATTGAGGGTGCAGCTTTAATTTCCTGAGTCTCTCAGTATGTGTACCTGAAGAGCAGACAGGTGCTGGGGACCTGAGGATGAATCGTAGGCCCCGTCTCTTCCCTCACGCCATTTAGAGACCATCAGGGAAGACACAAATGAACAGACATTCAACCAAGGTGTGAGTGACAAGCACAGTGTAGGTACCAGGTACTGGGGGAGCATGTCAATGCAGCATTTTAATCAGCAGAGCCCAGATGAAGTCAAAGGAACCCATTCTTGAAGCTCTAACAGCTCTACATCTTGAATATCTAGCCTGAAGAGAAAACCCAGTTAGCACCAACTGTCTAAGCCTCAGAAAGACAACCTGAAAAAGGACAGTAAGTTCAGGCAGTTGCAAGAGAGGAACTGAATTATGTGGTGAGTCTAATCTGAGCCCCCCAGCTGCTATTCTTCTGCCCGATGACTTCTCATTGCCTCAGAATATGGTCATGTTGTTAGAGATCACAAAGCAGAGCAAAAGGGATCCCTGGGGTGACCAGATGAGAAGAAAAAACCACTAAATGCTAGCATTGCCCTATGTTCTGCATGTGTACTGTCTACATACACAAGAGTTCCGTTTGTTATCTAATTGAAGATGCTATCTGAAGACTGAGGGAAAGTGGAGGCTAGTAAACTAACAATAAAGCTCTGTACATAATCAGAGCTACTTTTCACAAGACAACAGAAAGAAACACCATGTGGGGAAAATACCAGATCATCTATGGGATTGGAAAACTCAACCCTGCAGGAAACACTTCAACTTTAGTGCCTATTAAACTATTTCCTCTCAGTGTTGAACATATTGCTTTACTACATGAAAGCTATGTGACAAAAAAGTTTTGTCCTCATCAAAATACACATGCACTGAGACATTATATTTGTCTATAATTTATCTCATATCCGTTTAATGCCTCACTTTTCAATGAGCCACATTTGAACAGCCTTTTAGCAAAATTTTTCTGGCTTTTTCCCTTTCCCATTAGTTTACTCTCTATCAAACATTAAATATTCACTTATTTCTATATTCTACAGTAAGGTTTCCCTTCTACTCTCCTGATTACTTCTTTGATTTTTTTCAGTCCTATAAGATTTGGGAAAGAAAATTACCTATAAAATTACCTATAAAAAGTGATATAAGCTGGGTGCGGTGGTGCATGCCTGTAATCCCAGAGGCTCTGGAGGCTAAGACAAGAGGATCACAAGTTCAAAGCCAGCCTCAGCAAAGGCAAGGCGCTAAGCAACTGAGACCCTGTCTCTAGTAAAATACAAGACAGGGCTGGGTATGTGGCTCAATGATTGAGTCACCCTGAGTTCAATCCCTGGTACCACAAAAAAAAAAAAAAAAAAAAAAGTAAAAAGTGATATAGTCTCATTAGTATAGAACATCAGAGTCAAAAATTAATTTTGAAAGTTAAAATAGTCAAAAATAACACTGAATATGTGCTACAATGGAAAGAGATATTCTGGCTTGGAGTCAGACCAGCTATGGTTCAAATAACGGTCCTACAAATCTCTCAAAGCCCTAATTGTATCCTCTTTGTTTAAAACATAAGTATCTACTCCTTAAAGTTTTGTGAGCAATGATGCTAAAGCCTTTGGAAATTATGAAGCATGTATCATAGATAAAGTGTTGTTAAATTGCTTATGAATGTAGATTTCATAATTTTTCCTTTGAACACAAAGGTTTTAATCATGATGACATTCTTTATTAGCCCACATCTCACCAAAATTAGAAACTATTCTCTTCTTTTTGTTAGGCCCTAGTAAATTGATTCTTATTAAAACAACAAGACAAAAAAACAGGCCACATCACATTCAAAAAGGATTTTCATGTGGGTTTTTAGAATAAGGGTCTTGCTGTACTGCCCAGGCTGGCCTTGAACTTCTAGGCTCAAACAATTCTGCAGCTTCAGCCTCCCTAATAGCTGGGGACTACAGACAACTGCCACTGTGCCCAGATTGCTCTTTTCTTTTATCCAAGGTTAAATCACCCATCACTTTTCATCCAACTCCTTTCCTGTTTACCTCAAAAGTCCAAATTATTTGGTACCCTTGATTTCACATAGCTCAAAGAGACTGTGGAAAACTTTCATGGACTGGACTCAGTAACTACAGCACAGGGGCTCAATAGCTTGAACCCCTTTAATAACATTTCTTGGATAGAGATGACTGATTTAACATGTAATTACAAACTTGCACATATGAGGTCCTGGATTCAATCCCAAATACTGCAAAAAGAAAAATAAAAGTAGGGTCCATATGTAATTTCATATGGAGATAGGTATATCTTCAAAATTTGCAAAGCGTTGTCCGTTTTCCTTGCCTTGCTACAACATATACACATGCTCTCTTGAGGTGGCCGGCCAGAGTGCTGCAGTGTCACACTCCAGGAAAACACTGGAGCAGCTCATCCAGTCCATTCCTCACATGGAAAGTGTCCAGAAAGCCCTTCAGCCTGCGCATCAGATTAGCCCGGGTCTTTTGCAACAGTCGCTATCTCCCCCTGAAAAATACAGAACATTCTAGATCCCTTTGTGGTACCAAAAGTGTTTTCTAATGAACACCTCCTAGACCTCTGAAGATTAGACTTTTAGAGGGAAAAGCAAAGAAGCAATCATTTCAAGAACACAAAATCAGTTTGCAATGTTTCCCTCCCACACTTGGCTCATATTCTTAGGCGGTGTTTGGCTAGCTTTGAGGCCATTCCAGCGGGATCACAGCATCACAATTAAGGGGATGGGAGCAAGGGGCTGGGTTGGGGACATGATTTGGTCAGTCTGGGTGTCTTCTCTGAACTGATTCTGCTCTAGGAATGCTTATTTTATGTAACTCTGTTCTGGATCAAGAAAATTAACTAGTGATATTTATTTTCCTGCAAGCACAGTTAAATTCATGCCATTTCTCTACTTTAAAAACTTCAGGGGCTGGGGATGTGGCTCAAGCGGTAGCACGCTCGCCCAGCATGCGTGCGGCCCGGGTTGGATCCTCAGCACCACATACAAACAAAGACGTTGTGTCCGCCGAAACTAAAAAATAAATATTAAAATTCTCTCTCTCTTAAAAAAACAAAACAAAACAAAAAAAACTTCAGTAGATATTTGTGGGATAAGTAAATGTCAAATAGTCAGTGGTTACCTATTACCTACAAAATATAAAGAATGGCCTATAGAGAGGCTTTTCATAGTCTGAATCCATGTACAGGGAAGGTACTCTGGTACAGGAGGTTCAGATTTGAACCTGGCATATTCTGGCCCTGACTTTAGAACTCCATCTGAGTTTCCACTTTTCCACTCCAGCTCACTTTCCCACTTCCATTCCTCTACCAAGGCTCTTCACCTCCCTGTCAAGAACACACATACAATTCCAACTCTTCCCTAAGTTAAATCTCAGTGAAGTAAGTCACCTCTGCAGAGTCCCTCCTAATCACACTGGCTCTTCTTCCCCTCCCACATGAAGAATTGTCATGAACTTGCTCAGAGTTTGACCTGCACCCTTGTTTTGGCATTCTCTCCTCTCTAATGTTACTTGAATATTTTTTCTTCCACTGCTTTTCTAGGATACTTATAGCAGCTAAGTGCCTTATACACATGGTACCTAGTTATTTGTCAAATAAATGGGTAAAGTCCTCATGGCTCAAGTGGAAGATACTATGGTTATACTCCAGAATACATTTCTAAAACTTCCTTAAACTCACAAGCCAAGTAGATAATTTGTTCATGATTACTCAGTGAAACAAACATGCAAGGCCCATCAGAAAATAAAAATGTATTGGATTTCATATCTCATTTAAATATTGTGGTCAGAGTCATACCACTATCCCCAGAAAAATTAAATTTGAGGAGTGTGCTTCTAAAGTACTGAGTGACGTAGCTCCTTCCAAAGCAAATGAAAAGCAAATCCGCTTCCAAGTCTTCAAGTGCACTAACACAAATCCCTGATCTTTTTTCCTTCTGCTACACCTGCAGGATACTAAATCAAATATTCTCCAGCGACCTGGGCTCTTAGGCAACACTGGAGAAGACCCTGCAATCCCTTGGGATTGCCAGGCAATCCTAATGTCCCTGTTGAGTTTCTTATTCCTCAAGCCACCTACCAATCTCTATCTGCTCTGTCAGCAATGACAAGAGATCTGTCTTTTCTCTCATGATAAAAATAATAAACGTGGGCTGGGAATGTGGCTCAAGCAGTAACGCACTCGCCTAGCATGCACAGGGCGCTGGGTTTGAATCCTCAGCACCACATAAAAATAAAGATGTTGTGTCCACTGAAAACTGAAAAATAAATATTAAATATAAATCCAGGATTAACTCCAGAGCCAACTGTTAAGCCTGTATTGTGTTGACTCCCTGTTCTACTTGGGGTAAAGGCAGGGAGGATTCCCAACAGGTTGCCTGTTTTCTCAGGTCAGTTTACTACCTGAATTGAGTAAACTTCTTCCAGTTCAATGTTTTCCAACAATCAATGTCAACTAGTCAGTAGCAGGAAAAGTAATGCAAATGCACGCCTGAGGTTTATTCACTCCATCAACTGACCAGAATTTCAAGTAATTTTCTAGGCACTGCTGCCTAAAGAAGCAAAACCCAGAAATTTCTCATTCCTTCCTAATCTCATTGCAGGTTTTAAAAAAGCACCTTCCTGGAGGTGTTCTGACTATCTGTTGGCTGTCAATAGTCCCACCTGTTTACATGCAAGGCATTTCTGTCCCTTTTATCACTATTATCATCACCATATTGGGAATGGAGTGGTATCCTTCCTACAACTTCTTACAACCTTAATGCACATAAAACCACCTGGGGATCTTTGTAAAATACAGCTTCTCACTCAGTAGGGCTGGGGTGGAGCCTGAGAGTTTATTTCTCAAAAAAAATGTAACACTGGCCGGGCACTGTGGCACATGCCTTTAATCCCAATGGCCTGGGAATTTGAGGCAGGAGATAACAAGGTCAAAGCCAGCCTCAGCAAGTTAGCAAGATCCTGTCTCAAAATAAAATATAAAAAGGATTGGGGATGTGGCTCAGTGGTTAAGCACCCCTGGGTTCAAACCCCAGTACCAAAAACAAAACATGTGACACTGATGCTCATCTCCGGACCACACCTGGCGAATCAATAACCTAGATGTTTGGCACAGAAACAACTCTTCCTTGAAGATCATCTTGGTTCTAAGTCATTTTCTTCCCCAATGTTTATATTCTGATTAAAAGTATATGGAGTATGAGTATCTAGTTATACATTATACACTTTACCAACCAGAGACATGGATATTAAAATAACCAGGGGAGGGTAGGATGGAAAAGTGGGAGGGAAAGGGGGGTAATCATGAACTGAATGCATTGCCATGCATTTCTGAGTTTGTCAGGATGAATCCAACCACTATGAACTTTACAGCTCTAATTTTTAAAAATTAACTAGGTTTGCTGTTTGAATTCTTTACACAATTTACTTTGTCTACTTATTTCTTTTAATATTTTTTAGTTGTCAATAGACCTTTATTTTATTTATTTATATGCAGTGCTGAGAATCATGCTAGGCAAGCACTCTACCACTGAACCACAACCACAACATCAGCCCGATGTCTACATTTCTGAAGCACTAAAAAATATTTTAACTTGGAACACCCTGACATGCCAAGGACAAATTTTACTTACCTACATCACACTGTAATTTCTCCCTCAAAAAAAGATGATTCTCTTCTTATCCAAAAAAATCTTTGAATCTGTGCCTGACTTACACCCCTTTCAATTTCATCAGAACTTCATTCAGGCAGTGATCTACTTCACTTAGTTCATCAGCCTCATCTATTTTACCTAGCCTCAAATTTCTCTTCAGTAATTGAAGATTGTTTCATGAGATTATACTAAATACTGAATCTAGGTGGAAGACACACCTGTGCTTATTATACTAGTCTTTAAACTTTTCAATAAACTTTAAGCTGGGGGTGGGGGATAAGATACAGAAATAAATTAACAATTTATCTTATTTGCAAGCTTATTTCCTAGCAAAAACATATCCCAGGATAACTTCAGACTAACCCTAATCACAAAGCTCTCAGCTTTAAAGTCTCCTTCCCAGGGCTGAGAATGAAACTCAATAGTAGAGTGCCTTATCTAGCACACTTGAGGACCTGGTTTCAATAAAAATCAAGGTCCTGGGGCTGGGGATGTGGCTCAAGTGGTAGCGTGCTCGCCTGGCATGCGTGCGGCCCGGGTTCGATCCTCAGCACCACATACAAACAAAGATGTTGTGTCCGCCGATAACTAAAAAATAAAATATTAAATCTCTCTCTCTCTCTCTCCTCTCTTTTAAAAAAAAAAAAAAGAAAAAAAAAATCAAGGTTTTACAAATTAATATTATTTGCTCAACGTAATATCCAACTGTCTTTATAATTTTTTAAACCCAAACTAAGAAATTTTAGAACTCAAATGTTTCTAAAAAGAACATCATAGACGTCACTGATCACTATTCTCTAAACTTACTCCTCCAGGTGTACAAATCCTAGGTGCCTTGCAAACCTAAAGTCTCAACCAAATCATCTTACATTCTATAGCTTCCTATGCAAATGTCTTGAAAAGGGTCTAACCCCTCCTTCCCCATATATCCATTCATTGTCAACTGAACTGTGAGAACACATCTCCTAAGGATCAGCATTCTTTGTGGCACACCCAGCTATTTCAGGTGTTGCACACCTATCTCCAACTTTGCCACAAGATGTTTTAAGAACCAGAGGGGTCAACACCTTAAGATGTTTTCGTGGCTTGCTTTCCCCAGGAATCATATGAGGAAACTACATACTCCAAGCTAGGTAAGTTTAAATATTTGCTAAATACTATTTCAAGTAATTTTCTAGGCACTGCTCCTAAAATTAAAGACTTTGCACACCATACTTTTTTATCAGATTTTTATCAGATCTATGAGTCCTGCTTAAAACGGTATGAGGCTAGCTCCATGGTTCTCAACCTAGGGAGACTGTGCCCAACAAGGGACATAGATCATGCCTGGAGGCATTTTAAGTTGTCCTGGGTTGGGAGGTGCTACTGGAAGCTGTTCCTCCCACAATGCATAGGACAGCCCCCAACAATAGATTCATCTAACCCAAGCTGAGAAACTCTAGGACAGTTGTAGTTTTTGCTTCTTTTTGATCCACTGGAAACCAAAGAGCCAAACTAAACCCACACAGCTGTAATTATCTCTCCTGTCTCTTAGCACATAAAGATTTTTTTTAAAACACTTAAGTTCCTTTGTTTGGAAAACAACCCAAAGAACTCAATATTATTAAAATAGCACAACCACAAGAGGGTGTAGTGTGGTGACAATTCAGAGTCAACTAAGATTATAAAAATTGGTCTACTAAGACTTTAGATATAATAAGTTTTATTTATCTGGTGGTACTTGATGCTCACACGGCACCGTACAACAAATTTTAAAAAATACAATATGAAAAAAATCAAACAGCCAAAGAGATTAATTCCATTTGAGGGCAATGGCCCACAGAAAAACCAACAAAAGCCCACAGAAAAACCCACCCTCTGTCCCCTTAAGAACATTAATTTCTTCCTGCTTAAGTTTGGCTTTAAGAAACATCAAAACAAAGTGCAAAAGAAAAGGTCTTTGAGAAGAGTTAAAACTTCACATAGCGTCTTTCACTTATCACAAAATGCTTTCCTTATGCAATAATAAGCTCATAAAATAATCCAAACAACTGTGAGTCTCTACTTGGTCCCAATTTTTTAGGTCACAGCCTTCAGTATTTTTCTCCTCTCTAACCTCAAATTATTTTGTCAGCAAAAAGTCAGGAGTGTTAGTCTCCTTTGTTCCATATTTCCACTACAAAGCTTATTATAAATAGTAAGAGGCCAAGCAAACTGAAGCCATGAAAATACTTGAATTGAAAATATAAATTTCCCAAGAGTTATTTAAAATCAAATTTTGGCTCTGTATCTATTTAATTCATGATTAATAATTACTCAGAGTCATTCAAAATTAACCATAGAAACAACAAGATTTAAAATGCATAGGGTGGAAAGACAATTTTAAAGATCAGATATAGGTGATTGGGGAATTTGTTTAATTTTACTACACAATGACAAATATTGTCATAAAATTACACCATACAAGGAATAAGAAGTTACACATTCTGCTTGGGTACTATTGATGCTCAGTTTCAATTTTGTAAAAGCCAATTTATAAGCCTATTCTCATTTAAGCTTCCAAAGTAGGGAGCCCTACACGCTAATAGTAGGAGTTACATACTCTAGTCCCCATGAACTTACATAATAGCAGGGTCACTGTGTACTATCACTGCTTGCAGAATTTCTTGAAGAGTTCACAAGAACGTAGGGGGACCTCCACCCCCCCAAAAAACCCAAAACAAACAAACAAACAAACAAACAAACAAAACAGCTATGGGTAGTAACAGGTCTAAAACCAAGAAATTTTGGGCCATAAAATAAAATTAGAAGTCAAGATGATTCTTAAAATATTTGCCAAGAACATTAATAACTGCCTCAATGCTTGGCTCCAGAATTAAATGGCATTTCAGTTGATGCCACACAGAGATCAATTTATCATCTAATTACTATACAAAAAACTAAACAAACCAAGACTCATTAGCTGCAGTCACTGTGCAATGTCATAGCACCCAAAGACTCTTCAATGATCATGAGCCCCCTTCCATTGTACTAGTTAGTAGGGTAAAGGGCAGGTCATACCTTTGTATCCCCTGCATCTAAGTACAGTGGTATTCATCAGATACTTACTAAATACATCTTTGAATAGTGGCTTAAGACATAGAAAGAGCCCAAAGATTATCTTCTTCTATTAGTAGAACTTAAGTAGCCTTGCTCCCAACAGGCAGAAAGCAGTTTTGAAATAAAGATAGCTTTCCCACAAACACAGACCAGTCAAGAGTTGGACATAGATCGCTTCCTTTAAACATGTTTGTAAAGCATTTTGAGAAATCATGAGGTGAAAGGTGCTATGTAAGTACAAAATAATAATATTCAAGACAGCTTAGCCAAGGTGCTATTTTCCTATGGTAATGGAATCGTTGTGCTAGACTGAGGGGACACCCCCCCGCAAAGCTACTCTTCTCACTGTCATCAACAGAACAATGGAATTTTGACAAAGATGCCAACACTTTATATACTTTGTATTCTGCTAAATACTTTCTAGAAACCAGGTGACAGAAAATAAAATTAAGCCACTTAGTCTACACAGACCAATACTTTATCAAACTTCCGCATTTTACAAGTCATGTTCAAAAAACACACACAAATTAGCATTTTGTACACAAATGTTTATTTCTCAATTAAACATTCCCTTTAAATACAAGGAATGAATTCTAAATCTTCATAAAGATGAATTAAAAATGAAATCCCTCCAGTATAGTGTGTGCAATCACTGTGTTCTTGGTCACTACTGGCATTTACTGTTTAACATCAAAAAACAAAGACAGGTTATTTAAAAATCATGCTACTGGATTTCTAGCTCTTCCTCTATGACCAGCTCTTCACTGATCTGCAATGTTTAAAAGTTTATATCACCAAATCAAAGCAAGTTTAAGATGTGAAACAGCTGTGCATTAAACACAAAAACAAAATTACAAGATATAGTCAAGTTCATAACGAATATAGGTGTTCTTATCATCATTGTAGATTCTTGGGTAATGTGCTATGAGAGCATCCTGTGAACCAATGTAGATGGAGTTGTAAATTTTCCAATACACATCTCTGACTTTCCGAGCCGGGTGAAACAGACCCTAGAATAATTGAAAGATTCCATTATTTCAATTTCTAAGAATATACATAACTTGAACAGAATTTTTTAAAAGGCCATAAAGATATGATTAAAAATATTTCCCTTTAAGAAATGCAAATCAAGGGGCTGGGGTTGTGGCTCAGCGGTAGAGTGTTCACCTCACACGTACGGGACCCTGGGTCCCTCAGCACCACATAAAAATAAATGATATTGTGTCCAACTACAACTAAAAAATAAATATTAAAAAAAAAAGAAATGCAAAAAAAAAAAAATGCAATCAAAACTACACTGAGGTCTTATCTCATGCCAGTTAGAATGGCAGCCATCAAGAATACAAATAAATACTAGAGAAGATGGGGGGGGGACACACTTTTTACACTGTTGGTAGAATTGTAAATTAGTACATTCACTATGGAAATCAGTATGAATGTTACTCAAAAGGGTCCGGGGAGGAAAAGGGGAAAGAAATACTGAGGAATGAAACTGAATTATATTCTTTTACTGTGTGCATGTATAACTGTGTAAACACAAATCCCACATTATATACAACTATAATGCACCAACAAAAAAATTTGAAAAATACAATGAAAAACCACAAAACAAAATACTTTCCTTTAAAGGGGGAGAAAAAAATCTGGCAATTACACAAAACTGCAATGGACAAAATCAAAATCTAATTCTCACCGTATACCTGTTTTCCAATATGGCACAATACACACACCCTATTGATAATTAGGAACGGTAACTTAATTCTATATCAAATTACTTTTCTAATAGAATAATCTTAAAAATCTTTAACTTACCTGTAAACAATACTGCAACATTCTGCATGGTCCAATAGCAACTCTCAGGCCTTCCAGGGCACCCATAACTGCCTGGATTACATGGGGAGATGTCTCGAAAACATTGGGCCATACATAGTTCAACAAGTGATTCAGGGAATCTTCACAACCAAATCCATAAACCCCAAGTGACATGTGCTGTACCACTGCACTAGCTGTCTGTCTGTGTACAAGGTCCCTGTAATGGAGGGCGGGGGGAGAGTCCTGTTAAGAAGCAAGTCTTTGTTTTACAGAAAATATTCATCTACCCATTAGGAACTAAATCATTAATTCAAAGTACTGACCAAATATGAAGTCATTCCAACACCTTATGATCTCATATATCCTTTATAATGATTCCATTTGAAATCTTTTGCTTTAATAACTCAAACCTCACAAAGTTTCAAAAATAATTCACATTTCCTAATTAACTTTTAAAAGGAATATGAGCAAAAGCCCTTAGTTTCAAAATGCTGCTGAAGTGGAGGCCTATGACTCTTAGATACAAACGATTAACAGTAATATCTCATTTTAAACTATACACTTAAAATGTTGGTAGAAATTCAGATGCTTGGGGCTGGGGTTGTGGCTCAGTGGTAGAGTGCTTGCCTAGCATGTGAAAGTCTGGGTTCGACCCTCAGCACCACATAAAAATAAATAAAAGTATTGTTTCCAACTACAACTAAAAAAAAAGAAAGAAATTTAAATGCTAAAATATAACAGATAACTAAATTAAAATTAAGTCTGTTCTCATGTAAATACTAAGTTTCATTTTAAAAACTCAACTTGGGAAGAGGAAGATGTAATTTTTTTCAAACCTAAGATCTCTTCATCTCTTGTGCTATCTGAATTTATGTTTATGACAAATCAATTGAGTCATTCATTCCAAAGTTATTCTGAGTATGAGCCCAGAATAATACACATTGGGGTCACACACTTAGTCCCAAAAGACAGAATAGTTCAAAGAAAAAAAGATATGTACTTACTAACATCCTTAATTCTCTTAATGTCTAATCTATTCACCATAGTGTAGCAGTATTTCTCATTAATAATTTTCCAACATTGCTTCATTTAGTAATTTTCAATGGAGTTACTACCTCAACTTATTAGTACACAGAACGTAATTTATAGCCACATGACTATACTAGGATGCTCAGGAACTTCTCACTAAAGAATATGAAATGAGGGTGATTGATCCCCTCTTTGGCACAAGGAAGCCACTTTTTTTGGCAAGTGGGTGGTGTCCTGGGGACTGTACCCAGGGCCTCACTCATGCTACGCAAGCACTCAACCACTGAGCTACAATCCCAGTCATTTTTTCTTTTGAGATAAGGTCTCATTAAGTTGCCAAGGTTGACCTCACACTTGTGGCCTCTGGCCTCAACTTCCTGGGGATTACAGGTGTGCATCACTGTACCCCATTGAGGTCGAACTTTCACAGAGCACAATTCTTAATATTTGTCTCCATGTCCTGTATATACACCTGGTGGTAACTTAATGACTCAATTAAGTTGCCCTTTATGAAGGTCATTAGTAATTTTAATCTGCCCAAAAGTAACTAAAATGAGAGTACTTATTTCTTCTGAAAAATAAAGAGCCAGTGAAATTACATGGACCTTGCAGTTTTCCTTTATTCCTCTTCAAGCAGTCTTATGTTTAAGGCTGAATGTCAATCTAGGTATCAGGAATTTGACAAATAACTTAAGCAATATGGAATTACTGGTCACCAACTGAACCACTGGGTGCCTACAACAATAACAGTGAAGCTCTTGGTAGGCAGTATTCAGCAGGTTCAAAACCTTAAAAGAAATTTTTAATAGGTTCACTTGCACTAAAAAGCTAAAAAGATCAGGTCTCTCTGCCACACTGATTAACCCATGCTTGTCAATTCTTCTAACCATATTTGACTTTTAAAGCAAAAGTCTACTGATTATGTTTTTAAAAATATATTTAATCTAACAAATATGAAAAGGAATTTAAATCAGGGAGGTCTTAAAAGACAAAATTTTGGAAACTGCTACAACATATATTAAAAAGTCTAACAGTTTTGTGTAAAAATCCAGGTTAGTACTTCTTTAAAATATAACAAATAGGTCATTTAATAAGTCCTAAAATGAAATTTATAATTATCTTCTTGCATTTGGCTTAAGTCACTTACCTATCCATTAAAGCATCTTCAAGTAATGGTGTTACAGCATAAATGTAGTCTTTTCCCATTTCACCGATATATTCAAACAAAAAGGAGAGTGATTTTAACACTCCATTTTGAACATTCAGTTCAGGAACTCTGTATTCATTCATTAAGGCAGGAAGTACTGTGAAGGGTGAACATGTTTCGGCAACAATAGCTATTGCTACAGTGGTACAAACTCTGTTCTGCCTTTCCTGAACCTTGAGGTTGTTTAAAAGCGTAGCCAATACATCATGAGGGCTGGGGAAAACAAACAAACAAACAAACAAAAATTCCAAAATGTATCAGCAAGCTGTTATAATACAAGTTAAAAAGTTTTCAGAGAGAAAGGGGAAAAATGCAAAGACATCAAACAATTAATCCCTGGGAATTCAGTAATACTTGAGTCAACAGCAATATTGTTTCTACTAAGAACTTCATATAAATTGTCAGTTTTTAATTCAAATGAATTAATTTTCAAATATAACTTTCAGTTTTTAAATTTTTTGAAATATAAAGAAATTTAATTAAATGTTTAAAATGGTCAAAACAGACACCAGCGCTATGGAACTTTATGGGGGCAGTAATATCCAAAAATCTCATCTCCCATATTCAAACATACCTAGTTTGTTTCTCTTATCTTCCCTCCCACATACATTTACTATATCTTTTTTTTTTTTTTAAATACTGGGTATTGAACTCAGAGGCACGTACTTGACCACTGAGATACATCCCCAGTCTTTTGTTTTGAGACAGACCTAGCCTTGAACTTGCAATCTTCTGTCTTAGCCTCTCAAATAGCCTATGCCACCACACCCAGGTACTTTAAGGCACTTCTTTTTGCCACACCTTTGAGGAACACACCAGGGGGCTAAAAAGTTAACAGAATAGTTATTCATTGCAAACTTCTTGATTATATCAACCACTAAAATAATTATTACTCTTACCCAAAAAATAAGAGGAAAAAGCATGTGTTTGTGCTGGGGAGAAGGGTGATGCTACCTAATTAATCTGATATTTGTGTATTTCTAGAAAATATTTTCTTAGCTATTAAGCTACATGTATGTGAAGTATCTACATTACTGATTCTCCTATCTTGGTTCTAATGAAGAAGTAAATAACCACAGATTATCAATAAAGCAGTTATAATTCAATTAAATCTGTGGGTTAATCTAGAAATGACTTTTTTTATATACCTTGTCTTATTTATCTTTATGTTGTGCTGAGGATTGTAACCAGGGCCTCGCACATGCAAGGTAAGCACTCTTCCACTGAGCCACAACCCCAGCCCAGGGAATAACATTTTTAAAAAACACATAAAGTACCAATGAATCATGATGGTGATATTAAGAATTTGCCTTAATATTTTAAGCAATATGAAAAGAACCAAAAAAAACCTGAAATTATTCTGATAATGGAAATGCTTCCTTCCCTGAAACTTTTAAAGCTTCCCATCTATTTTAATTAAAAATTTAAGAAAATGTTTTAAAATTTGGTAAGTCCATAGTTAAATAAAGTGATAACCCAACTGCATTAAGTGTAGTATATCTCAAGAGGTTTCTACATGGAAGCATTTTCCAACACTTCAATTGTTTATTATAAGCTAATAAAAAAACTGAAAATAATACTTACCCAATGGCTTTTGCAATATAACCAAATGTGTTGACTGTAGCTCTACGAATAGCCTTTTTGTGAGCTTTTAAGAGCTCTAAAAGCTCAAAGCAAATCCTCATCCACTCTCTTGCAGAGACATATTCAGCTCCCCTAATTAAAAAGAAGAATTTTTTTTGCAGTGTTGAGGTTGAACCCAGAACTTTGTACATACCAAATAAACATAACTGAGGGACGCCCCTGTTCCTAAGTTTTAATAGGTAAATTTGCAGGTTCAGTTCTAAAAACATAATTAACTCATTTTAATCACTAAATAAGTTACTATTACTCTTCAGAAAAGTTGGTTGTGTTAAAACTATACTGCCACTCCCCATTACTAGCTGAACTAAAATTTGACTAAAAATATGAATATTGGATAGCCTGAACATACACACTTACACCAACACACTAAACAAATTTATCTAACTGCAAAATGGTCAAATCTGAGAACCAATACTGCTTATAAAAATGTTTAGGTAATCTGCTTACCTGTCAGCAATACGTCCAACAAGATCAATACAGTTCTCTTGTACTTTTTCATGCCTGTTCTTTAAGATGGGGGTGAGTCTAGGCAGCAGATCTTTAATTGGTGGGGTCATCTTATGCATACCTATTTAATAGAAGTCAAAAACTATCAATTAACATTTGAACTTTTGAACTGCAACCTTTGTTCATTTTTTCTTTTACTTTTCAATGTGATACACATGACTAGGCATAAATATAAACTTGCAGCTGCCTATGGAAAGAGAAAACCCCAGGTTTTGACCAGTCTCAGAATTGCTTTTAACTTTTTATTAACAACTTCTAATTATGCGTAGAAATGAAAGAAATCAGTGAAGTGAATTAAGAATGATGGATACTCAATAACAAAAAAAATTTTATTTGGTTCTGAAATGTATTTGTACACTGACATTTAAATATGGGGACAGCTTATGTTCCGGCCATACACAACAATATAAGCCAGAGGTAGACATGTAAATTAAAGCAAAATTTTCCAGAAAGGGCCCCCTTACCCTTTAACTGCAAAACAAAGAGATCTCCAGTCTCCCTGCAATGCAGGGCATACTTGGATGGTATTTACACCTATGAAGAGAGAAAAAAGGAGGCAGCTGGCAGGGGCTCTTGCTCTAACTAGATTGCTTGCTCTGATTCTCTCTCCATTGTTTTTCCCATGTTTCCCTAACCAACCATACGGTTTATAACTTCTTGAAAACCAGAGCCCCACAGGTAGCCAAGTAACTGATCTTTGGCAAGTCACTACCTTTGGAGTATAGAGGACTGGGATGAATTGGGAATTATATGCAAATGCAATAGTTGAAAGATCTATAAAATAAACCTGACTAAAATGAGAAAACCAGTGGCTATCACAGCCAGCTTCTTTGACTTCTTGCTAAGTTATTTCTGACCCGCTAAGCCCAAAAGGAATTACTTTTGGCATTATGTTCAATTACAAGGGGAAATAAAACACAAGATGCCAAATGCTTGCTTTATCATACTTCCCTAATAGAATAAAAAGCTTTGCTCTCCATACCCAAGATTATTTGTTTTTACTTGGATTAAAAAACCAAATGGAGTTTCAAAGACTTGGGTATAAAAAAGACAAGATATAATTTAATCAGTTCACTTTTCTTCCTAATTTTTGGTTTGTTTTTTGTTTTTGCAGTACTAGGTATCAAACCCAGGGCCTTATGCATGCTAGGCAAGTGCTCTACCACTGAGCTATAAATCCCCAGTTTTTCCTAGTTATGTTCTTTGAACTTATGGCAAGCAAAACAAAAAACAAAACAAAATAAAACCCCAACATGTCACAATAACTGAGGCTGAATATTTAAATTTCATTGTAAAACTAAATTCAAACTTCAGAGTTGTCCCCTCCCCTTGCAGAACATGACAATATTTTCAGCTAACAGACTAGTTCTACTAGGTCCTCTGCTCCATGACTTTAAGGCTTTGTGAGTTACAACTACTTCCACACCTCACTTACAGGCCCTAAACTTGCCCCTTTTCTCTTTTAAAGTAAAATATAAGTGAACTTAGTGAAGATTTTTGTGATATCTTCCAACTTAACTATAATCTTGAAGTGCTTTTTAAAAAAAGGTAACATAAAATCACCTAATTCCTAATGTTTCCACAATTTACTTTCAAAAATACAAAGGAAGTTAAAAAACAATAAATTCTTACATGACCAGCAAATTTCATACCTATTACATTTACAATTGCCTTCAGAGCTCCAAGAATGCTGCCCAATACTTCAGGGTACTCTTCACCCAAATATTCATATAACACAACACCCAAGTGCCCCATCAATTTTTCCTATAATAAAAGAAATAACATTAAAATATTACTATTTACATTAAACTGCTTGTTTAAGAAACAAGAATCTGGTGCAAAATTTACCTCTTGACAAGTCTTCATGACCACAGCAGTTCGAGAAATCAAGTCAGCTGCCTGTTGCCTAACTTTTGCTGATTTGTTATTTAAACGCCACAAGACTGTACCACAGATCTGAGGCAAGTATGGTTTGACTCGTTTGCCAAGAGCATTGACCACTGTGCCAAAGCCATTCAACATTACTGAGTCCTGTAAAACAAAAGCCAATTTTTATATAAAAATACATACACAAGCACTGAGAACCAGAATTTAGTTTCCTTGTGACTGGCAGTTGGTACATAATAAAATTCAACTTTTTCCAACCACTCAAACATTTGTCTTTTAAAAAATATCAAATCCAAAAACTTCAGGTAAAAGAATATTTTGGTAAATGAGAATACGGACATTCTAAAAAATGAAGCCAGGTGCAGTAGCACACAGTAATCCCAGCTACTCTGGAGACTGAGGCAGGAGGATTAAGACTAGCTTCACAACTTACTGAGACCCCACCTCAAAATTAAAAAAAAAAAAAAAAAAAAAAAAGAATTAGTTGTGTTGTTCAGTAGTACAGCACCCCTGGAATCACTCCCCAACACTGAAAAAAAGAATGAAAAACTTATTGTGAACTTAATTACGTTTTTTTTTTTTTTTAGGAAATTTGTTTGAAAAGTAAAAATGTTTTTGAAAATCACTAGCAATTTTCCATAATAATTAATTTTTTTTAAATATGTATTTTATTTTAGTTATCGGCGGATACAACATCTTTGTATGTATGTGGTGCTGAGGATCGAACCCGGGCCGCACGCATGCCAGTCGAGCGCGCTACCGCTTGAGCCACGTCCCCAGCCCCATAATAATTAATTTCATACTAATCAGTTATCATTACCTCCGTAGTCTGTTCTTGGAAAGCATAAAGAATACCATCAATCAGTTGTTCCTCAAGTTTGTGATCAATATCTGCTGCTCCCAAGTTGCCCATAATTTTCTCAATTGTTTCCATCACCATTTTTCGGTACTGCTCAGCTTCATCTTTCAGATCATCCACAATCCTGGATATAATTTCTGCTGCACCTACTTTATTTGCCAACTCCACAGTAGTATCAACTAACTAAAAAGACAAATAAATAAATAAATAAATAAATCTATTGTTCAAGGAAATAAAGCAGTATAATGAAAAACCAATGTTCTAAATATACTACTTAGCTAGTAACCACACTGACAATGATTAACTCCTACTTATTAAACTTCAAGAGAAAAGTGACTAAAAAACTTAAATGAGTCTAAGTCAGTCAAGATAGTCAAGGCAAAATTATACCCATGTTTAAGCGAGCCAGAAAAACCACTGAATTTACTAGACAAAAACATCAATTCACAGTTAAGTATTTATGTCGATGTAAAATCAAAGTGGAAGTTAACTGGCTTTTGAAAATGTATCTTCCTCCACAATCAAAAACAAATGAACTGTGAAATAATCAAAACAAAAAATAATCTGTAACATGCATTTAAACTGACTAAAGGAACAGTCAAAAGACTTTTGACCCTTTTTTTTTTTAAATAAAGGCTTACCTGTCGGTAATTTCTTCTATCCAAAGCCATTCTATGCTGCCAAAAGTGTTTAAAGAAAGGAGGAAGGATCTCTGTTTTAATATAGTTTGCTTCTACACCATCTGTCCCACAACATTGTTTTACCACCTGAAAGGTTAAAAAATAATAATAAATCAAACAGAGTACTGGTGAAACCAACAATAAGTTTTTCAAACAAATGCTACAAAATTCTCTTTGACCATGAAAGAAGCCCAATTTTAACCCCCGCAATCTGAAACAACTATCTGAAATAAATACCTTCAGCACAATTTTCTTCATTTCTTCATCAGGAGACTGGAATTCCCGAATAAGGATTAACATCACTTCTCTAGTATAGTAGTTGGCATATTCTGCATCCATAAGAGGAATAAGATACCCAATAGCCTTTAAGAAAGCAGCCAAACCCTATTTTAAGGTAAAAAACATATAATTTACTAAATTAGGTTTACCTTGCTTTAATGTTCAGGGATGGTTATCAAAAACAATCTAATTAGTAGATTTACCTTTCCTCTGTGTTGCCGGATACCCTTCCATAGAGGCTTTAGCACAGAATCAAAAGATTCGATACCATAAGGAGTTGCTGCTTCAGCCAAGGCAGCAATGGCCAAAGCACTTATAGTCCGAACTTTCTGCTGCTCATCAACAAGACCTATAAAACCAAGCACAGATTTTTAACTATGTACCAACACTTAATTTCCACAATATCATCCATATTCTAGCAATATATTCAACCATTCAGCCAAACTACAGAATCTCTTCACTTCAGATAAAATTGGGCAAAAGCCAGAATAAATCAAGTATGTTAGCAGATATTATTATAAATCCTACTACAAAACATAAGGAGTTTATGTAGTTATATGCCTTTCCACTATCTCCCCAAGTCAGTAGCCCAAATTTCAGGATAGCTATCCTATAAAAAACAAAAGTTATAATACAACTTACCATGCTCAATAATTTCAACTAAACTTCTGAGATGTGGTAAGATGGCACAGCCCATTAGAATAGCTATTTGCTGTACAATCTTAATACCGGTGTGTCTCGCTTGCCAAGACTTTTTACTTTTGCACACAGCTTTTAAGAAGGGTAATAAAGAAGGAATGCCCAAGGCAGAGGCTACAACAGCAAAAGCTCTGGCTGTTGTGTTACGGACATACTCATCCATGTTATCTATATCAGGTCTCATGGTAGAGATCATAGTAGCTAGACCAGCAGCCTAAAAGGAAAAGATAAAAGGAGAGTCTGAGTTGGTACATTATTCTTCATCATTTCCTTCTATAATCAAAACTTCTATAATCAAAAAAAGATACAAACTTTCTTCTCTAGAAATTTAACATATTACCTTTGCCAAATTAGAAATAATCTCTCGGCCTTCCACTCTAGCATAGTAATCTTCATCAATCAACAGTGGTTCAATGACCACAAGAATCTGAAAAAGAAGAAAAGGAACTACATTTTGACATCAATTACTGATGTCCCCCATAAAACAAATAAGAAATTTATAGTTAACAGGGCTTCATTAAGCAAGGGACAAATTAAGAATTTTAAGTACACAATTTCAACCCCCCAATACAGATGAAAAACTGAGAATTTGTTAACCATGCAGACTGACAAATATATCTTTTAAAACTTACACATACATTAAGCACTTTGTAATTAAATTACTATCACGAAAAAAATGGTTCTTTACACTAAATATAATAGAAATACACCTATTTCTCATCATAATCTAATACTAATAATATGAATAATATAAACAATTATGGTAAAGACAGCTAACATTCCACCTACATGTACCTGTAACATATAGCTATGTACATGTTACATCTGTAACATATGCCTCTGCAAAGAAAAAGATCTGGAAGGATAGGCAAATTTAATCTAGGTTAACTATGAGCACCTTTTAAGGGGGTAAACTTTGGTTCTCTACTATGAAATATACAGAATCAGCTTTTTTTTTTTTTTAAGCAACCTTTCCAGACTACACTAAAAAAATCCATGAATTCCTTTTATTCTAAAAAAAAATAAAAATATTAAATTATTAGAAACACTATTTGAGGAGAACAACAAACCTTGTGTACATACGGTCGTACTAAGTCATCAAGTTTGTATAATATTCTATCAATAACTTTCACAAGTAAATGACGCTCTTGATCCTCAAGTGTAGGAGACATCAGCAGGGGAAGAATCTGATTAAATAAAGGTCCAGCTCCAAATTCACGAGCTTTATCTGTAATCTGACGCAATGCAGCCTGGGGAAAAAGTAGAGTACAAGTTATGTTTAACAGGGAGAGAGAGAGAGAGAGAGAGAGAGAATTTTAATATTTATTTTTTAGTTTTCGGCGGACACAACATCTTTTGTTTGTATGTGGTGCTGAGGATCGAACCTGGGCCGCACACATGCCAGGCGAGCACACTACCGCTTGAGCCACATCCCTAGCCCTAAAAATCAAGCATTTTAATAAAGCAAATTACTCTAGGAAGATATTCTGTTACTTAATATTTTAATGTGTACTTTTACAGATATTTTACACAGAATAGCATGAGTTCATTTCTGTCAAAATTACTCTGAAGTTTGAACATGAGAGAAATTCAATGTTTTTAATTAATTACAAAAGGGCAATAATAAAATTATAGAAGCAACAGAAGTGTTTGTGTGTCTGTGTATGCGCCTTCATTTCCCCTAAGTACCTTCTACCTTTGAAACACATAAAGATGTTAATGCAGTTCTTCACATAACTCCACTAATTACCTTCAATGTGCTTCTTAAGCACATTTTAAAGCCACAAGAACAAAACAATTTTTTATTTTTCCAACTCCTTTTTAAAGTAGAAAGTTCTTTCACTAGAAAAAATGCTGGAGATGTAGCGTGGTAGTGCAACACTTAACTAGCATGTGCAAGACCCTGGTTTCGATCCCACCACCACAAATTAAACCAACCAACAAAAAAAACTAAATCCTGTGATGGGGATATAGTCCAGTAATAGAGTGCTTCTCATACTACCTACCTTCCTTTCCATCATGCAATGCCCCGATAAAGATGAAGAGGATAAATATAAATTCCTTAACATACCAATATAATGAACATAATTAATGATTTAACAAACTGGTACCTACCTTTCTCATTGGAGGTGTTCCATTCTTAATTTTTAAAAGCAATTTCATTATTTTTCTCTCTTTTTGTTCTTCTGGACTAAGTGTTGATTCATCAACATCAACCTAGTAAAAGAATATTTAAAGGAAGGTCAGGATGTTATAATTTATAACTATCACACAAAAAATAGTAATTAATTTCTGCTATTACTACTTACCAATAGCTTATCAAAGTACTGAATATCATCTGGTTTTAAAAATGGAAGATTTCCAGATGGTTGGTCATTAACACTCTTCATAGTTCTATCTTCAGTTTGCATGTGGAATCCAGTCATACCACCCAAAGGTGTTGGAGTTGCAGTCAGTTTTCGAGCTGGAGTTCGAATAGGAACATAACCAGCTGGAGGGGGAAGTACCTAATAGAATTATAAAACAGTTTATCTTCACTTTATAAATTGAAGAATAACAATAATGAGTAACACTGTGCTTAAAATATTTTAGTTTATTAGCTAGGAAGCATTTTAATTACTTGGAGAAACAAATTACCACCCATCCCACTGTTCTATTTTAATCAGAAGTTTAAAATATTTGTGGCAAATATTCATATTTCACCAGGTATGGTGTCATACTCCAGAGACTTGGGAGGCTGGGGCAGTTGTAGCCTAGGCAACTTAGCAAGACCGTGTCTCAAAAATAAAAAGGGTTAGGAGTATAGCTCAGTGGTAAAGCAACCCTGGATTCAATCCCCTTACCCATCCCCACAAAAAAGCCAATTTTTTTTTTTTTTTAAATTCATAGTCTCATCTGCTAATTAAAATTGAGAGTATAGGGAAATGAAAAATCTGAGGAAGGCTTATTAACTTCTGATCATTGTCAAACATTAATCTAGCTGGGAGTGGTGGTACATGCCTGTAATCCCAACAATTCCAGAGGCTGAGGCAGGAGGATTCAAAGTCTGCGCTAAGTCAACAACTTAGTGAAATCTTTTCTCAAAAATTTAAAAAGGACTAGGGATGTAGCTCAGAGGTAAAGTTTCCCTGGATTCAATGCCCTATAAACCACCCCCAACAAATTTATAAAAACATGTTGATAATACCAAATTAAAAATTCAGAAATAATAAAATCTAAGTCGGTGATTTCCAAAAAAGCTGTATTAGAACAAATAACATATGTATTCACATAAATGGAAAAAAGCTCATATGTAATGTATAAAAGGTTATATATAATTGAGTAATAAAATAGAACACTCACATAAACCCCTACACTATCAAAACAAATTTTTAAGTCTAAACTAAAAAATTAGTTATAGGCATGCATACTAAAACCAAAATATTTATTAGAGATCTGTAAAACATACCACCTAGTTAAATCTTTTGTAAAACCACCAGAATTTCTGAAATGTGGGCTAAAAAAGAAAAAGATTTGTTTTTTTAAAGCTGATACAAGAACTTTTTTTATACAACTTCCTGGGCAGAGCCAATGGGCCTTACAGGTCTTACCTAATGAGCCTAAACTAGTGTCTAAAAATATCAATTAGTGGGCTGGGGCTCAGTGGCAGAGCGCTTGCCTTATACATGTAGGGTACTCAGCACCATGTAAAAACAAACATAAAATAAAGGCATGCTATCCCTCTACAACTACCAAAAAAAAAAAAAAGTCAATTAGTTTAAGAGGAAATAATGTTAAATACATATCAATACTATCTACACTGCCTCAGAATCTTGAGCTGCTGGGATTATAGGTATGCACCACATACCCAGCTGACTAACCATTTTGTAAAAAATGGAATTTATTCTATGAGAGGCTTATGAAATCCATGTCATGTCCACAATCATCACTCTACTTTAAGGACTTAAAGACCTACTATTTTTAAACATTCACTAGTAAGGATTTTATTTCTTAGTAGGATTCACTAAGGACAATTTTCCTCTCATCAATACAAAGGATACCAATGACTACAACTGAGAAAGATACTCAGGGCAGTCAAAATTAGGTTGCCTATACTCACAGTATTATGTGGAGGTTACAAGAAGTTTAATACAAACTTAACAGAGGAAACAAAACATGACAAGCATATATACAAATAAACTGTTAAAAGGAAGCAAAAGTCATTAGCAGAAAGGCCATCAGATGATTTAGATTCCAGTTTGGGTTTATGGTATTAACTACAGACTACCCTTAGACCAGCAAATATTCCAAGTGCCAGGGACTTAGAAAAGTTTATAGTTCAAAATAAACTTTAAGTTACTACAGTAAAGAGAATATTCTTTCTTCTCATTGGCAATCTATGAACTTGCACATACAAGTAAAACCAGTTAAACAACCATAATCTAATGTGAGCTTAATCCTGGGACTGCTGATCAACTAAAGGAAACTATATATTGTTAATATAGGTATTATCATAGCCATACTGTTAATATAGGTGTTATCAACATATATTCTACAGACACCTAAAGATCTTAAAATTTCCTACTAGCAAACATAAAACGTCATGTTATTTGTTTTCATCTTACTTTTTGAAGCTAAAATGTATGTGGAAATAGATAAAAAGAACAGAATGCCACTGGTAAATCTGAAGAAGGTCAATGCAAACTGACCAATGTTCTCAACAAATACTTAAAAGAAAATTCACATCTTATTATGTTCACATGTCATTGTTACTACCTTATATCCTTCTGGAAACATGGCATCTAGCTCTTCATCAGAGAGTGGGCGATTTCGTTCATCAATTTCTCTCTCCCACCGCCAAGCCTGAAGTTGTTCAGGAGTCATACTCATTATGTGACCTACCGAAAAGGAAAATTTTTATTAACAATCTACATTTTAAGACTTTATCATTACATAATCCTTGAAATATAAGACAGTTACTAACTCTTAACACTTACTTGCTTATATTATAAATGCAAACCAAAACTAATTTATACACCTTTATTCTTGCTAAAAGCGGATGTTAACAACACACAGAAAACCACAAAGAAAAACTATAATACAATTATTTCCAATTAAAGAGTTTCTACCTGGTGTGGGGGTAGCCATGTTCATTGCCGGTGTGCCAATTGGTGTTTTTCCAGGAGTCAGAACAGGAGTGCTACCACCCATCTGACTAGCTGGTGTTTCATCCCAACGTGACTTTCTTTTACTGGCTCCTGGAGTAGGTGTTTCACCAATCGAATCTCCACCTCGATCTGTTCGAGGAGTCTCAGCCCATCCACTTCCATGCCCAGGAGTATCTTTAAAAGAGAAAGAGCCAATAAAATCACAATATTAACCACTGTTAGAACAACACTGCTGATTCAAATAGTTAATATATTCAACATTAATTTCAGAAATAGGACATTCCTAAAACAGAGACACATTTCAAGTTTTAATGTTCTGTTATACTCTTTTATTATTTCTTGGTTTCTTTTCCGCTGATTCCAAAAATATCCATAATAACTAACGATAAACAGGAAAACAGAATATTTTTTACCACCCATTATATTACTATACAGAGCAATGGTTCTCTATATCTTGAGCCAATTTCTGCATTTCTCCACGCAGTTGACAACTCTATACTGCTTCTTTCATTAATTACATGTTAAGCATTTCCCTGTATCATTACCAATTCTTTGAAAACTTTTAATATAGCAAATGTACTATTAAATCTTAGTTTTGCCAGTTATTCTCATGAAGTCACTGAAAGATAGCCTTAGATCATCTATACAGAAAACAAGAGGCTTAGGCAAATTAAGAGATAGAATGTAATATAGAGGTTACCAGGAACTGAAAGGCAGAGGGAATAGGTACAGAGATTTTTTATTTAGGATAAAGAAAAAGTCCTAGAAATGAATAATGGTGCTGACTGCATAACACTGTGCAAGTACCTCATGCTAATAAACTGTACACTTAAAAACAGCTAAAATGACCTGAGTGTAGTGGTGCACGCCTGTAATCCCAGCACTGTCAGGAGGCTGAGACAAAAGGATTACAAGTTTGAGGCCAGCCTCTGCAATTTACCAAGGCCCTAAGCAACTTAGTAAGACCCTGCCTCATAACAACACATAAAAAAGGCTGTAGCTTAGTGGTAAAGCACCCAGGGTTCAATTCCCAATACCAAAAAAAAAAAAACAAAAACCAGAAACAGTTAAAATGGTAAATTTTATGTCAGGTATATTTAATCACAAGATTTTACTTTAGATTCTTCCTTAAAAAATCTTAAACCTCTTCAAGAGGGAAAATTAGGCATTTGATCTATTCAGTTTCTTATTTATCTTCATAGCATCTGGTTATTTACAGGACCAGACAGGCCTAGAGAACAGATCTCAGTCTGATCCTACCACTCAAGTCAACATTTTACCCAAACACACATCCAGATTCCACTAGAAGTACTACCTCTTTCTGTTTTGGGGGTCTCATCCCATCTGTTTTTCCGAGCACTGGAAGTTGCACCTCCATGGCCTGGTGTTGCATGCCCTGGTGTATCGCCTCGTCCAGGAGTAGCAGCTCCCGCAGGTGTGTGACTAGGTGTAGGATCCCATATTTTTGAGCCTGGGGTTGCTCCAGGAGTCTCACTTCCTTTTGCACGTCCTGGCGTCTCATCCCATCTTAAGGAAGGGGTATGCCCAGGGGTCTTAACAAAGCAAAAAAAAAAAAAAAAAAAACAACAACTTATTCACACATCTACATACCCACAGAGAACCAAAAAATTTTAAATAAAATATTTTAATTCTAGTCTCTATAATTAAAGCGAAAGTAGACTAACATTCTGTTTAAAAAAAGAGATACCCATTTTCTTGCAAATAGGTTTAAGACCAAAAACAATTTCAAGTATTAATCTGAAACAGTGAAAGTCTTGAATCTAAGTATGTGGTATGGCTATGGTTTTTTCATCTAAATCTGCACTGAAAGACTGCCAGCTCTAATTCCCTCAGTACTTCCCAAACCGAAAGACATACATTATTAGGGGAGAAGAAAACCATAAATTCTAAGAAACACTATTTTAAATAGTGTTTATTTATTTTAAATAGTGTTCACTGTGCATGCATGTCTAATAAATATTTTGGATTACCCAGATAATTATCTTTAAACCACATATAACAAACAATATCATCCAAATAATGATGGCAAGATTGGGGAAGGGGGGTCAGAAGTAAATTTAAGTAACACTATGGTTCCACAGCAGTTTCTGAATAAGAGACTAATAGATGATGCAAGGCACCAGCTAGCATGAGTATCAAAAGAACTTCCACCAGAATAGACAATATCATATTAAAACAGTAGATGACTTACTGTAAGCAAACGAAATTTAGATTTAAGCACTGCTCCATTAAATATTCAACAGAATTTGTAATACACTTTATACGTTTATTTTAAAATGGGATCCTCCTGGAGACCCAAGAACTCTAGTTTTCTATTTGCAAATTTGCATATTATAAAAAATTACGTTTAATATTTGTTCATTTTAAAAAACCTCTATTACTCAAGGTTGGGAAATTCTGTATTGAGTAAAGAACATAAATTGGTCAACATCTCAATTTCTGGCACTTGTCTCTCCTGCTGAATTAGAAGGAAAGGTGGGAAATAACCCCTTCCTATTATGTATTCTAATTCCCAATGTCATGATTAGGGTAAAGTTATGTTAAATGAGCAGAATGAAAAGAAAACATGGTCTGGATCTCTACAGCTGTTACAGGAAAGACATTAACTCTTTGTCTATTGATAAGCTTATAGTAAACAGTTCCATCAGAACAAGCTTATCTCGGTTTTTAAAATTAAGCACTGATGGGCTGGGGATGTGGCTCAAGCGGTAGCGCGATCGCCTGGCATGCGTGCGGCCCGGGTTTGATCCTCAGCACCACATACAAACAGAAATGTTGTGTCCGCCGAGAACTAAAATAAACATTAAAAAAAAAAAAAAAATTTCTCTCTCTTTAAAAAAATAATAAATTAATTAAATAAAATAAAATTAAGCACTGAGGGGCTGGGGTTGTAGCTCAGTGGTAGCACACTTGCCTGGCACATATGAGGCACTGGGTTGGATCCTCCACAACACATTTAAAAAAATAATAAATAAGCCAGGAGTGGTGGCGCACACCTGTAATCCCAGCAGTCAGGAGGCTGAGACATAAGAATCGCAATTTCAAAGCCAGCCTCAGCAATGGCAAGGCACTAAGCAACTCAGTGAGACCCTGTCTCTAAATAAATACAAAATACGGCTGGGAAGTGGCTCAGTGGACTCAGTGCACATAAATTCAGTCCCCAGTGCCCAAAAACAAATAAACAAACAAACAAATAAAAATAAAGGTATGGTGTCCATTTATAACTAAAAATATTTTTTAAAAAAGTACTGAGGGGCTGGGATGTGGCTCAAGCAGTAGCGCGCTTGCCTGGCATGCGTGGGGCACTGGGTTTGATCCTCAGGACCACATAAAAATAAAGATGTTGTGTCCACCGAAAACTAAAAAAAAAATATTAAAACATTCTCTCTCTCTTAAAAAGAAAAAGTAAGCACTGAATGTCAACATGGCATTAAAGTTAATAATTAATCATATTCAGCAGAACTGAATTCTCTCACAAGCAAATGACAGAAATCCTCAGGATCTATCTATCTTAAATTTTATGGAAATTATGTGTTGTATTTAATATAGTCTAATTTTGAGAATGTGAAAATACTGCCATGTTGTGAGGGATTTTTTTCCTGACATGAATAGACAGACTACTATCTACAGTAATCTAGACTACAGTAAACAGTGAATTAGATGACAAAAAAGTGGATAGATACTGAATATATTTAAATTGCCCTGACATTTGGACTTTCTGGCTTCAAAACTGTAACCTAAAAAAAATCCTCTTTTCTTTTTAAGTTTAGAAAAAAAATGAGGGGCTGGGGTTGTGGCTCAATGGCAGAATTCTTGCCTAGCATGCATGAGGCACTGGGTTCAATTCTCAGCACTACATAAACAAACTAAATAAACAAAATAAAGGTACTGTGTCCATCTACAACTTAAAAAAATATTTTAAAAAATGGTTTTGAAATGCCTGTTAAACAAGTAAGTTTGTCAAGTTAAGACATATATAAGCCTAAAGAATAGAAGCAGGAGACAAATTCATAAATTTGCCAGCTGTTGTATAGATGGTATGTAGAGACAGAAATAAGATCCTAGGAAATGAATGCAGTGTTAAAAGAATTTGAAGGATAATAAGGCATGGTGGTACACATCTATAATCCCAAAGACTGTGGCTGAGGAATCGGGGAATGGAGGTAAGGGGTAACACAGTGTTGGTAACAATCGGGGAAATGGGGGCTGATTCAGGAGAAAATAAAATGATAATACCTTCAGGACACTTCCCCCTCCTCCACCACCGGTTCCGGTCTCTAGGGATTTTTCCTCCCTATAAGGGGCTGTTAACGAATGCCTCCTGGGGGGATACTCTGGGCTGCTCCTTTCATCTCCAACCCAGGAACTCTACCTTTTGGCTCACCTCTTGGGAAGAGAGGCAATGAGAATAAAGGAATTCTAAAAAGTATAAAAGGGGCAGAACAGTCCCACTTCCTCGGATACCCAACTCCGGGCATAAGTCTATCTCTGTTCTATCCTTTAAATAAAAATAGCTTGGCTGGGGATGTGGCTCAAGCGGTAACGCGCTCGCCTGCCATGCGTGCGGCCTGGGTTTGATCCTCAGCACCACATACAAACAAAGATGTTGTGTCCGCCGAAAACTAAAAAAAAATAAATATTAAAATTTTCTCTCTCTCTCCCTCCCTCCCTCTCTCACTCTCTCTTTAAAAAAAAATAAATAAATAAATAAATAAAAATAGCTTGACGCTCATGCTTGCCTGTTTCTTCGATGTTCAATCTTCACATCTAGGGAAATGAAACTCAGCCCCAATTGATTCTCATCGCCGGCATCATAGTGAGGATCATAAATTCAAAGCTAGCCTAACCAACCTGGCAAGACCCTGTCTCAAAGTAAATATAAAGAAAAGCTATGGTAGGTGTAGCTCAGTGGTGAAGTACCCCTGGATTAAATCTCCAGTACCATGAGGTGGCAGGCAGGGGATTTGAAGGATTGATCACTAAAGCACTTAAAGTTCTAACAGAGGATCCAGCAAATATCCCAAACTGATGTTGCCATTCCAACCCCTAATGTGACTGTATTAGGAGATTAATCCTTTTGGGAAGTATTTAAGGTTAAATGAGGTCATAAGGGTGGGGCCCTAATCTGATAGAACTAGTGACCAAAAAACAGAGATAAGGATTTGTGAGGACAGAGGGAGAAAGTAATCATTTGCAAGTCACAAAAAGATGGCTCACCAAATACCTACATGCCAAAACTCTAATCTTTGGACTTCAAAGCCTCCATAAACTGTGAGAAAATAAATCCGTTTTTTAAGCTACCCAGTCAATGGTTCATTGTACAGAAGCCCAAGTATACTAATATATCACATAATTGAAAAAAAATTTTAAATAACAACGAAAAATAAAAAACAACCACCTCTGCCTGATCCCAACTTGACAGCTTTTTGGGAGTGGCACCAGGAGTCTGATCAGCTGTTTGATCCCAACGGCGTTTTCGTTTTGAGGGAGGCTGGGATGCTGCTGCTCCATTGACGACTTTTAGTTCTCCAGCTTTAGCTTTTTCTGCTAACTGTTGCCTAATTTCTCTCTGAAAAACATTTGAGAAAGCAGAAAACATTTATCTTTAAAATGCTTTCATAAGGGTTGGGGTTGTAACTCAGTGGTAGAGCACTTGCCTAGCATGTGTGAAGCACTGGGTTCGATCCTCAGCACCACATAAAAATAAAGGTATTGGGGCTGGGGATGTGGCTCAAGTCGTAGCGCGCTCGCCTGACATGCGTGCGGCCCGGGTTCGATCCTCAGCACCACATACAAACAAAGATGTTGTGTCCGCCGAAAACTTAAAAAAAAAAAAAAAAATATTAAAAATTCTCTCTCTCTTGGGCTGGGGATGTGGCTCAAGCGTAGCGCGCTCGCCTGGCATGCGTGCAGCCCGGGTTCGATCCTCAGCACCGCATACAGACAAAGATGTTGTGTCCGCCAAATACTAAAAAATAAATATTAAAATTCTCTCTCCCTCTCTCTCACTCTTTCTTTAAAAAACAATTCTCTCTCTCTTTAAAAAAAAATTAAATAAATAAATAAAGGTATTATGTCCATCTACAACTAAAAATTTAAAAATTCTTTCATGAGCCCAGGGAGGTGGCATATTCCTATAATCCCAGTCAATTCAGGAGGCTGAGGTGGGAAGATCACAAGTTTGAGGCCAGCCTCAGCAACTTAATGAGACCCTGTCTCATAATAAAAAGGACAGGGATTAGATCAGTGGTAAAGTGCCCCTGGGTTCAATGGGGGGGGGGTGTTTTTAATTGTACAGTGTTTGCATACCATACATGAAAATGTGGGTTAGATCCCCAGCACTGCCCAAAAACAAACAAAAAATCGATTTATTTTAATGCCATTAATATAATTATTTCCATTTAATATACTACTTTATACTTTGTTCACTTTACTTTTTATGTTACTTGTTATTACCATTTCTTATTCTAACTTTTTTTTTATTTCCAGTTTTACAAAATGCCTTTCTTCCTACACAAGCAAATACTGAATTTTAACATATAACAACTTGCTTTACATATAGTTAGTTCAGCAAAATCTCAAGTCAAAAGTGGGAACCAAAACACTTTCACTGAAGAGTAAGTTTTTAGCTGGGGAATGCAGCTCAGTGGTACAGTGCTTTCCTAAGCATGTACAAGGTCCTGGATCTAGTCTTAAGCACTACATAAAATGAAAAATTAGGGCTTTTTAAAACTCTAATAGCAATTGACACTCTGCAACAAAACAGACAGATGGTAAAAAATGAAAATATCAAAATTATGTTTTACTTGTATCTGTAATTACATAAATCCTATGCTTGATTTAGTCATAACAAATATTTAATTCATCCAGATTTTAAAATGGGTTTCCAGTACCCCATTTAAAAATCACATAATAAACAACTCTAAATATAACAAAGGCATAGAATTAACTATTTAAACAAAATGGACTTGGATTCAATTCCTAGGACTGCAACACAAATACACACACACACACACACACACACACACACACACACTCACACATCATTTACTCAAAATTCTCCATCCATATGCAAACTGAATCTTGTGGGAAAATTAGGGATTTTTTCAAGAATAACATGACCATCTGGCCTTTCCCTAACATAATGGCTTTAGAGGCATATCATTAACCTTTTCTCTCACATACATCCACTCATAGATATACACATTCACAGCCAAAAGGTCCTGGATGAGAAAAGGACATAGAAATATGAAGATTAATTTGAACAGTGATAGAATTGGGGAGTCAATTTTTTTCTCATTTTAATTTTCATTAATACTACTAAAAATATTACTTGTATAGCAACTAACAAAATGAGAAATTTGAAAGCCTCTCAATCTCAATTTTCTTTACATTCTTTTACAACCATTAAAATATGAGGCAGGTTCACATACCTCTTCTTTAGTCAAATGTTGTTCTCGCATTACATCCATATAAGTCCTAGCATTCATTTTAGGATCAGGGGTCTTCCCTCCTGCAGAAAAGAACAGCAACAGGACAAGAGTACAATAAATAAAAAATAATTAGGTTCAAAAGATTTATCTGCCCTGCTCTAATGTTATGTTATTCCATAATCATTTAATTTATTTTTTGATAGAAAAACTTTAATAATTATACATCTTACTTTTTATTGAGTTTGCTGATCAATTTAACCTGTTTGAACACAAACATATCTACAGCAGTTTAAAACAAATACTTTAATGCATATAAAAACAAAATGACAGCACAGTTTAGTCTTCAGAAGTGATGGGTTCCTGGGTTGCTAATCCGGAATACGTACACTTTCGTGCCTTTGTCTCCATCAGCAGTTCTGACTTCAAGCAGCAGAATAGAAGCCTAGAAAATTATCTCTTTACCATTAGTAACACTTTGGAAAGATATTTATATTCAAAACATTACCTGTTGCAAGCTGTTAAAATCCTGACTACAAATAACTATGACTAGACAAGTTCTTCATACAGTGTTCTAAAATATTTGTAGTTTAGAAAATCTGATTTTTAAAAATATACCTATAATCTTATTCTGATGTCACGTTACTAAAAAGGGCTTCGTGTTTTTAAAAGTTTCCTTGACCCAGAAACATTTTTCTTAGAAACTATAAATTACAACTGGAAACATTACTTAAAATACTTCTACCAGTTTTTAATGATGCACACAGAAGAAAAGTGCTGTACAAAGAGATGTGTTAGTCTCTTGGTTAAAGTTTCAGCATTTGCTTTTCAAACTTTGAAATATCTTAAAGAAGCCCAAATAGTACATTATAAGATTCATAGAGGCACACTATGATTCAGAAATGTGATAATTAGCTATACAAGAAGTATAGCATCATAATTTAGGATAAAATAATAAAATTCTAAGACATTTCCTAAGCTGAAGATCATGCCCAATTGGCAGTGTCATTCTTTCTGACACTAGTTCTGATAAGACTTCCTTTGGAATACTTTTTCACCATAATCTAGAGAGGATGTGTTGAACTGCACCCTTAAGAATGCAGACAGGACTGGCATATAGCAGTACTGCTGTAGGAAAGAAATTAAGGACAGTTAGTATGGGCCTGTGAATTCTGACATACATGTTTAAATCAATTACAATTATGCAAGTAAAAAAAAAGAATATCCCTACTAATTCATGCAGGCTGAAAATCTAATTTGTAAACCTGCAGCCAAATCTAATTTTAAGAAACAGGCACCTAATTTTGACTGTGAAACTCAACTCACCTGAGGAAAGCTTCCATCAGGCTCACTATGCCCCTTGTGCTGACTTGCACACTAAAATTAGCAAAACAGACTCCAACTATTAAAAATATCAAAGTCTTTGTATACATACTTTTGTTTTAACTTTAGGTATGCTTAGAGCAAAGTAGGAGCATTTACTCAGCTATATTTAGAACAATATGGGGGGAGCTCTAGTGTGAGAAACAGTTTCTCAAAAGTAACAATCCTAAAACTCTAGAATTTGGAATGAAAACTTTCAATAATTTGAAAGTATATTGAGCAGAAAAACACATTTGTTCAAAGTATAGAAAGAGTACCCAAAACAAAAGTAAAAGAAAAACCTTTAACCCTTTGCGTTTCTATGGCATTGGCTCATTATTTTCTTGTCCTTCTACCTGGAAAGAAAACTTGCATTATAAAGATGAAGAATATGGCATCTGTGACTTCAACCAAATCTACACAAATCTATAATAAGGGGGATTTTAAAAAAGAAAAGCAAATTCATAAGCATGCCAAAAAAAATCAAAGGGCTAAAGACAACTTAATACAAATAAATTTCTGAATACTTATAGAAAAGTGGGAAAGAATTACCATCTGCAAAAGGATCAAGACGCTCTGGGGAAATTATCATGGTCCTCCTGTGTTTTTTGTATTCATCTTCCCGGTCTGCAATCTTTGGAGGCCGGTGCTCAGCAAATGGGTCATACTAAAAAGACATAAATCTCACTTAAAATTCACTTCATTAAATAACCAAATAGAATATCATACACAAAAACCATAGCATTATAAAACACAAGGTTTAATACATGACTACTGATGAAAGAAATAGTCTCTAACATTTCATAAATCTTAATATGGAGAAACAAGGCATAGGGAAATTGTGTGTGTGTGTCTGTATGTGTGTGTGTCTGTATGTGTGTGTGTGTCTGTATGTGTGTGTGTCTGTATGTGTGTGTGTGTGCGCGTATATACACAAATATATGTATCTCCACATCTTCACAGCTCAATGCTTCCAAAAACGATTACCTTTCCAAAATAAACTAGGTGTTACTTCTAAATCAACTCTACTTAAAAACATTTTAAGAATTGATTCCTAAAGTGTATTGGCTTCCATAGAAATTCAAACATTCATTTTTCTTCAGAATAAACTAGGGTTTTTAAAAAAATAAAAAGGTCACCTGTTCTGTTGACTGTGGTATATCATTAAGCAATGCCACAGGGGCATGATATCCTGGCTTCTTCTGACCAAGCAAACTTGTAGATGATGAGTAGTCATCGTCATCCTGCAATGAAATCCCCAAAAATAAAACAAAGAACTTAAAAATTAGCATAATGAAATTTTAATTTCAAATTTGGCAGCTACAATCAGCTTATTTGAAAATTTTCCTATTTCCTTAATTTTTTTGACTAGTTTTTTTAAACAAAGGTTTGTTTTGTGGTCTCAAAAAATAAGAAGTAATTTTAAACATATTTGTTTCCTTAATAATATATTTAATAAACAGTACACTGTTACATACTAGTGTTAGTCTCAATTGTAAAAAAAGCAACAGCAGGTACTTCTGAAGATCTTAAGGCGTCTTATTTATTTAAAAACAAAAGGACAACTTTCCCCTTAGTTTCTGGAACATATAGCCATTACTCTCTTACCATCAGACTATGAGAACTCAGAATGCAAGTCCCTTGATTGGCTTCTAGAAAATTTCACCTTTGGTATTTTTAAATTTCTTTCAAGGAAAAGAAAAGGCTCAAACTGCTAAGTAAAACATGACCTGAATTTCATAATAACTAGTTTGACTAATTAGTTTGAGCATCTAAACACATAAAGTCTGTTACAAAAATCACACAAAAGAATGGCTGGAAGGGCTGGGGTTGTGGCTTAGTGGTAGAACACTTGCCTATCATGTGTGAGGCACTGGGTTCGATCCTCAGCACCACATAAAAGTAAATAAATAAAATAAAGGTATTGTACCCACCTATACCTAAAAACATATATATTTTTTTTTAAAAAAAAAACAGCAGCTAGAAATTTAACCCCATCTATATGTTTGGGATGGTGGGATAAAATATAAGCTTCATAAAATATATTTTTAAAATAGTGATAATATTTTCATAATGAGAGGTTGTCATTCTCCATAATATCCAAAACAGATTCAAAAAGCCTGTGACTATTCATGTTTCTTGCTTTCTCATGGGGAGGGAGTTAATGAGGGGAGAAGGAAGCTTGCTCTTATAGAATTTTAACTTACATCTTCAAGTTCAGTTGCAGCAATTGATGTCACATATCCAGCAAATCTGCTATCACTTCCACCATAAATTTCCTGGTCATAATAACCAGTGGAATCAAGGCCCACTCCTTGAGCTTCATCAAGAGCTGCCTTCTTGCCTTGAATTTCTCGAATCTGTGCTTCAATATCTATAAAACAGAAAACAGAAACGCTCTTAATTTCATTTTTCCAAAAAGGTATCAACATAATGCAGACATTTAAAATAACTGCCACATATAATGGGTAAATATGATTGTACCAAGCACATAATACATTTAATACATCTCCTCACCTCAACAAACTAATGCAAAGAGCTGTTTACTATCTCAACAAATGCAAATTATCCTCACCCTTAGGATGGATTGCTAAAAATATTCATAAATTATTGAATTTTAAACCTTTCTCACTGAAAGATTGATGTTATTGATATTGATTAGGAACCCAAAACTACACTCAAGATTTTACTTTTTCCCCCTTTTTTGAATGCTGGAGATGGAACCCATGGCCTTCCACATGATACAAGTGTTCTACCCCTGAGCTACAGTCCCAGCCCTGACTCAATGTTATTTAATCTCAACACTACCAAGGATGTAAACACAACAGTACTGAGCTGGGTGCAGTGGTATACATCTGTAGCTCCATCTACTGGGGAAGCTGATCACTTGAGCCCAGGAATTCATGGTCACCTTAAGCAAGAAAGTAAGACTATCTAAAAAAGCAAAAGTGCTGTGGAGAGTTATTCAAACTTGAATTACAACAAAATCACCTACAGATTTTATTTAATGTGGTAGCCTGGGTCAGACCCAAGTGTCTGCATTTCTAACAAGATCCCTCCCCTCATGTAATGTCCTGGTCAGCTGGAACCAAACTCTGAATAATAATACAAGAGCAGTCTAAATTCTTTAGCATGGAGTTCAGGGCTGCTATGGTTTGGTTATCATTTGTCCCCTGAAGATTCATCATGTACTTAATGAAGGCTTGGTCTCCAGTGTGGCAGAGCTGAGATGGTAGAACTTTTTAAAAGGTGGGGACTAGAGGAAGGTTATTAGGGTAGCATTGCCCTAGAAAGTAATTAACCCTGGTCTCACAAAGTAGGTTATTTCTCCAGAGTGGGTTGTTTTAAGAGACCATGGTACCTCCCCAACTCTCTCTTGCTTGTCTTGCCATGCAATGTCTTCCTCCTAAACATAATTCATGATGCTAGGCACCATGTTGTGATATAGCCACAAGACCCTCACCAGAGGCTAAACAGATGGGTGTATTCAATCCAGAACCTTTACCTTCTAATACTGTAAGCTAAATAAATCCTCTTTACTGTGTAGAATACCCAGCATCAGGTGCATTGTTATAGAAATAAAAAACAAAGACAACAGCCCTACATGATTTGGCTGCAATCAACACCTCCTTAGTTTTGTGATTAAGTTTAATTAAGCTCTGGAATCAAAATGTCTCCCTTCAAATAATGGCTCTCTCTACTAATTAATAATTAACTTAATCTATGAGTATAGTTTTCTACAACATAAAAAAATTTTAAGGATTAAATGAGATAATAAACATAAATGCTTAAGTACTCAATAAATGAATTAACTCTTGCTACATCTTATCCTTTTTTAAAATGTTTCTTTTAGTTGTAGTTGCACACAATACCTTAATTTATATGTAGTGCTGAGGATCAAACCCAGGGCCTCGCACATCCTAGGCAAGCACTCTACCACTGAGCCACAACTCCAGCCCCTATATTTCATCCTTTAAACACTTAAGCCATCAGTCTGATATTTAGATGATGCATATCTGAGACCAAGAGTGTAGTTCAGTGAAAGAACACTTGCCTAGCATGAGCATGGCCCTGGATTTGATCCTCAGCACCACAAAACAAAACAAAAAAACCTTCAAAAACAAAACACACATCTGGTGAATGAAGCATCAATTTTTCTCAATTGCTTTCCAAACTTCCCCCAATTTTTATTTATTCATTTATTTCAGTGCTGGGAATCAAAACCAGGGACTTGTAAGCAAGCTACTGTTGAGTTATACCCCTCACCCCACTCCACCATATTTCTCCATCTATTATTATTCATCAATTGTTTCTGTATGAGATAAAACAAATGTATGTATATATGTAAATTTTGCAAAAACATTTAAAACTAAGTTACAAAGGGGATGGGGCTGTGGCTCAGCGGTAGACTGCTCGCCTTGCATTTGCGAGGCCCTGGTTTCAATCCTTAGCACTACATAAAAATAAATAAATAAAGGTATTGTGTCCAACTACAACAATAAATATCTTTTTAAAAAAACTAAGTTACAGATACTTTACCCTTAAAGATTTCTGCATATATTTCCATGTTTAAGACACTGTCCTACATAACCACAACAGCATTCACTTTGATCTCCCCAAATGCCTTAGCAGCATCCAAGATTAGAGATGATTTTGTGTTTTTTAGTTTTTAAATCCACAATCCAGTCAAGAACCAGGCACTAAGCCAGGCAGAGTAGCACATGCCTGTAATCCCAGTTATTAAGGAGGCTGAGGCAGCAGAATCACAAGTTCAAGGCCTGCCTCAGTAACTCAGTGAGATCCTATCTCAAAACAAAATAAAAGAACTGGAGATGTAGCTCAGCTGGTAGAGCACCCCCAGCTTCAATTCCCTGTCCCACAAACAAAAGAACCAGGCATTGCATTTTTTTTTGTCATTTTCTTTAGTCTTCTTTAAATATAAGACTAGTTTTCCATCCAGTTTTTGCCTGATCCTGTGTGATACCAGGTAACTTTAAATTACAAATTAATTTTGTTTTGATAACTTAATAATACATAGATGTATAAATAAGTTTCTACTGCAAATTATTTTTTTAGTTGTAGTTGGACACAATGCCTTTATTTATTTTTATATGGTGCTAAGGATCGAACCCAGCACCTCCCAGAACCGAGCACTCTACCACTGAGCCACAACCCCAACCCCTGCCAATTATTTTTTAATATTTACTTTTTAGTTATAGGTGGACACAATATCTTTATTTTATTTGTATGTTGTGCCGAGGAACAAACCCAATGCCTCACTGCTAGGTGAACACTCTACCTCTGAGCCACAACCCCAGCCCTGCAAATTATTTTTTTAAGGCCTAACAAAGAGTCACAATTCTTGCTAAACCTTTGTCCAACTGAATTAAGCCCCCTTTGATACCAGGCACTTTTAAAAAAGCTCATTCACTAGCTGCAAGAATCAAAAGATTCTTGGCATCATGTAGCTGTCCAGTCCCATTCCCCCCAGCTAAAAAAGAAATCATCCTACAGTTCCTTAAGATGGTTGTGGTAAAGAAGAAAATGGGGGCTGGGGATGTGGCTCAAGCGGTACGCGCTGACCTGGCATGCGCGGGGTGCTGGGTTCGATCCTCAGCACCACATAAAATAACATAAACATGTTGTGTCCCACCAAAAACTGAAAAATAAATATTAAAAAATTCTCTCTTCTCTTTAAAAAAAAAAAAAAGAAGAAGAAAATGTAACAACTTTATTCAGTCCAAGGCACAGGTGGGCCACATTTTCCCTTATGAAAAGGAGCAGGAGCAGTTTTAAGGAATTCAAAGTAATGTAATGGGTTTACTGCCAAACTCAGCAGCCTCAGTTTGTTTGTTTTTTAATCAGATCTCAAAATTCTTACAGTGTGTCACATCACCATCTCCACTGGTATTACTTTTTTCCTGTGTCTCATCTCTCAAAACCATTACAACAGGGCTGGGGCTGTAGCCCAGTAGCATAATGCTTGCCTGGCATGTGTGAGGCACAAGTCTTAGCACCACGTAAAAGAAATAACTAAAAAAAAAAAAAAAAACAAAAAAAACAGGCAGGCAGAACTACTTCACTTGGGTAGGTGATTCCTTTTGCCCTTGTCTCTAATTTTGTTTCTGTTTAAAGTTTTTATTTAAGGGGGGGCGGCGTTGGATATTGGAGGTGTGTGTCAGTGGTGGAGCATGCACTTAATATGTGCAAAGCCCTGTATTCAATTACCAACACCAAATTTGAAAAAAAAAAAAAAAATTAAATCCCCATTTGCCCCTCTACCCACTTGTACCACTTTTTTATTCCCAGAGGAACAGAAACAAAAAACCACTCCAACATTAGAAAAACTGGCTAAAGGAAAAGTGATAATTTACTCATTTTTTTTTTCCTTTCTAGAAAATCTGAGGCCTCCACATCCACCTGCAATGTGCACATACTATTTTTAACTAAATGGATTGGGGGGGGGGTTGTTTTTAATGACTGAAAATGCTACTTTCATCAATATTCAGGCAGAAGACATGAATGGGTTAGTCAAGCCAGCCAAACAGTCTGCATTCTCTCCTCTACAGCATTACCACCTAAATCAAAATGACTTGATACACAAATTAAAAAGATGAGGTCCTAGACCTGATGTACATTTAGACAGAACTTTCAACCCAAGAGCCCAGTTTATTAACAAACATCCCAGGAAACTACTTTACTTGGCCCTTCAACCCCTCCATTTCCAGCCCCAGCCCACCAAATATCCAATTTAAAATATAATTTTAAGACTGGGATATAGCTCAGAGTTTTCAGTAACTAGCCTCTCTCATTTGGATAATATATTTACTCAGAAACTACCCTTATCTGCCGAATTTTACCTGTTTATTTTATGTACCTGCTAATAGCAAGTTTTCTAATTACAAAGGCTCATAAAACATTAAATAAGTGTGCAAAACCCATGTAAAGCACGATTTGTTTCCTATTAAATAAAAATTTAGTACAAAATTTCTTAGCCTGAGGTCTTCTGGAGCTAGGAAGTTGTTTGTAGTTAATTAATTCTGAGGGGAATTCATTACTAAATTTCTACAGGCTACAAAGGTACATGTTTATATGAAATCCAGGCATTGTTTTCCTTCTCTGCTTGAAACCATGAATAAAAAATAAAAAACAAAAAAAGCCTAATGAGTTTTGTAATGCATCATGAACTGCTGCACATTTATACAGACATCTTATCCACATTATTAATATATCAGATTCCTTGAAGCTCAGCAGCTTGTTAGGCAAGTTAACAGAATAATTAAAAACTAAAAAGCTCATTAATTATTTAATTAACTATGTGCCAGAATATCAAACATGATACACTCAAATATTTATAAGCAAATAGGTTTATGTCATTACATTCATAAATAAGGTAACCTTTTTTCTTCCCCTTTTGGTATCGTGGATGCTTAACCACTTGAATCATATTCCCAGCCCTTTTTCATGTATTTTTTTAGTTAAAGACAGGATCTCACTGAGTAGCTTTTTTTTTTTTTTTTTTAATTAAAGACAGGGTTTCACTGAGTTGCTAACTGCCTTGCTAAGTTGCTGAGACTGGCTTTGAACTCCCAATCCTCCTGCTTGAAGTCTCCAGAGCCAGGTGAAATAAGGTAACTTTATATCTTAAGTTTTACTTTCAAGATACTAAGTAGAAGAGGTAAAGCAATGGAAGGACATTAAAATCGGAGCTATGGGTTACAATGTTCATTAGGTTTTGCACTATATTTTCCTGTATATTAAAATATTTCATAATAAAAAGGTAACTTTCCACCAGGCACTGGTATCAGCAGCAACTCAGGAGGTCAGACTAGACAGCTTAAGCAAAACCCTGTCTCAAAATAAAAAATAAAAAGGGGACGTAGCTCAACAGTAGAAGGCCCCTGGGGTTCAATTCTCAGCACAAAACAAAACAACAACAAAAAAGGTAACTCTCCCTGAGTCTGAGGCTGGCCTCAGCAATTTAGCAAGATCCTCTCAAAATAAAAAGGGCTAGGGATGTAGCTCAGTGAGTGGTAAAGCAGCCCTAGATTCAATGCCCACTACTGCTAAAGGCGGGCGGTCATTAAAAACTTCTATCCCCCATCCATGCCAGCAAAGGCTTATAAAATTCCACTTGAAACTTTATGAACATTTCTGGGATAGGAAAAAGAAAGTTGTCTTTAACTCTGTATTTTCAACGTTAACAACTAAATTATAGCTACTGGTGTTCAGTATTCCTGTAGTTTCTTAAATATGAAAATGCTAATCTCTCCCTACTTCAATTTTGACCAAAATAAAACATATCCACTGTTCCAGCCTAAACCCATTCCTTTAGGACTCCCTGTAATCCAACACATTCATATGTGAAGACAAAAAAAAAAAAAATATATATATATATATATATATATGGATACTCTGCTAAGTGACTGGGCAAGAGGAGAACTGGACCTCTTAGTGGCCACACATAAATAACAACTGCCAAGAGCTAGCACTTTAACCCATCTGAATCCATAAATGTGCCTATCACCATATTACTGTATATATCAATACTTTTGCTACTGGGGCTGAGGATGTGGCTTGGCTCAGTGGTAGAGCATGAGCTGTGCACAAAGCCTTTGCTTGATCCCCACCACTGCAAAAGGAAAAAATAAGTTTGTGCCTTTTTATTAATAAGTAGTATTTTATATATCATAATGTTTATCTTCTAGTAGAAGTAGATTTATTTGCAATCTGAAATGATTACAAATAACATTGATATAAATATTCTACACCGGTATATGTGAACATGGTTTTTATCATCACTTAGGTAAAATCTTAAGGAATGGTATTGCTGGGTTCTATTCTAAGTAAATGTTTAATCTTATAAGAAACAGGCCTTTGGGAGGTTTATATACACAAGACAAGAGCTGAAGTACTCTACATAACAAAGGAAGAATTCTGAAAGATGAAATGGAGAAGAGGAAAGAGGAGAAATTAGGGAACAAGATGAAGAGAAGCTGGGACAAATTTAGATTATAAATTCCATAGTAATAAGGTGTTAAGGGAGTAGAAATAGTTAACATGGATTTCTAAACACCTGACATCATTTCTAGTCCCTGCCCCAATACTCATCTCACCTCATCTTCAGTAAAACATACTAATTGGGAGTAGAACAGGGATACATGGTAGAACTCTTAGCTAGAAATTCTGAAATCATAAAAAGGAAGCATGAATAAATACCCAGTCTGTTGGAGATTTAAAACCCCCCAACTGAAATTATGGGCAGTCCTTCAAATCCTGAGTTGTCATAGTCTAAGTGTAGTTTTTAAAAAACGACTTAAGACAAGTGAGGTGCATGGTACATTGCCTGTAATCCCAGCAGCTCTGGAGGCTGAGGCAGGAGGAGGCAGAGTTCAAAGCCAGCCCCACCAGCCTCCACAACTTCATGGGGCACTTAGCAACTCAGCAAAGTCTCCAAATAAAATATCAGAAAAAGGCTGGGGATGTGGCTCAGTAGTTAAGCACCCCTGGGTTCAATTTCTGGTACCAAAAAACAAAACAAAACAAAAAGTCTTAGACAACAGATCAAAGTAACAGTTAAGAACATGAGATTATGAGGTTTTTATTCACCAAAGAATCTGCAAGAGACATGCCAAAGGCTTGAAGTAAACTGTCAAGAATAAGGTCTTTCTTCTAGTTGGCATGGTGGTGCACCTCTGTAATCACAGTAACTATGGACACTAAGGAAAGAGGATTGCAAGTTAGAGGCCAGCCTAGGCAACTTAGAAAGACCCTGTCCCCCCCAAAAAAGAGGGGGGTGGGTATCGGGAGCCAGACACAGTGGCACATGTCTATAATCCCAGCAGAAGGATCGGAAGTTCAAAGCCAGCCTTAGCAACTTAGGAAGACCCTGTTCTCAAAATAAAACTAAAATTAAAAAATTGGGTTGGGGATATGGCTCATTAAGCTCTCTGGGTTAAATCCCTGGTACAAAAAAAAAAAAAAAAAGGCCCAGTTTGTAGCTCAAGAAGCTGAGTACCCTTGGGTTCAATCCCTAGTACCAAAAAAGTAAATAAATAAAAGAATAAGGTCTTTCTTAAACTGCTACTCTGATTTTAAGACATGAATATCACTGGGCATCATTCAAAACTATTTCAGGTAGCAGATAAGCTGTTAGAAAACTGTGAGAGTACGTTTATTGCCATTTAAATTACAGTAGGAGAGAAACCAGAATATGCAACCCCTTTGTTAGATTTCCTTCCCAAGGCTAGTACAAAATAAACCTGAAGTGTAATTTGAAAACTGTACTCACTCCTAGAAAAGATAATATTCTTGGTGTTTCCCTTTTTTTGTAGGCCCCTGACATCTTTTTTTTGTTTTTGACACAATATTTTATTTTTTATGTTGTGTTGAGGATCGAAACCAGCACGCAAGCACTCCACCACTGAGACACAACCAAACCCAGGAAATGTACTCTGCAACACAATTCTCAGGCTTTTCATTAAACAAAATCCCCTGACATCTTCACTGCAAAAATACTGAGCGAAATCTAGATGTTTTTATTGCTGTTTTTCCCCTTTCTCTCCTGACTGTAGCAAAACATGGGACAAAGGTGTTGCAACAAATCAACTGCAAGGGGGAAATAAAAGGATGGGTGAGTAACCTATGGATTGAAAAGATTTAATAACAGATATATGAATCACAATCTACAGGCTTTATTGTTTTCATATTTTTCTGATTTGAACATAAAAAAAAGTTTATAAGACAATGGGCAAAACTGAACACTAACTGGTTATTTTGTCATACTAATTTGAGATATAATAATGGCATTAATTTTTTAAATTTTCACATTTTAGAAATACATACTGAGATATTCACAGATGAAATGATATCTACGATCTGCTTTAAAATAATGGGTGAAATGCACTCGAAATCTATATATTATTATTGATACAATGCATCAATAATAATATATTAAAAACTAAAATTATATTGTATTTTTAAAACAGGTGAAAAGGACTAGTGGATGTATTAAACAAAATTGCCCCTAAATCTAAAGTTCTGGTGAGAACCTGGCCGTTAATTTCATCATTCTCTGTACTTTTTCTCATGTCTGAAGTTTTCAGTTTAAAAAAACTCTTTCCCCCGCTTTTCTTTAGCATGACTTTCTTAAGTTCACCTCTTCCTTTCTTGGTTTTCTCCTGCATTATCCTGAAACCAAGGCCTCTGACCCCATGCCACAAAAAAATAAAAATTTATATTCTCTTAAAATGGAATCCTCTATTAAACATAAATAGAATTTTTTAGCTTTTACATAATATCCTAAATCTTAAATGTTCTAACTTCTCTGAATCTCCCCCCCCCCCTCTTTTTGGAGGGGGCTTCTGCTTCTGACATACTTTCAACTATCAAAAAATAAATACTCTGCTAGAAGGTACAGAAGACAGATGTTAATTAACAGCATTAATATGTTTATGGATAATCTAGGGGACTAGCATATTTGACTTCTCAATTCATTCAAAAATAGAATAGGCTGAGAGTATAGATAAGAAGTACAGAAACTGCCTAGCATGCAAAGGCCCTGGATTCAATCCCCAAAACCACATTAAAAAACAATAGATTTCCCTTTCTCAAACTAATGATAATAAAATTATAAAAACTTTATCTGACATAAACATCTAATATTTTATCTGGGAATTATTTGACATCAAAGATATAACCGAAAACCCGCGGTTTGTATTTTAAAACTAGGACCTGGTGTGGAGCTACAACTCAGTTGGTAGAGTGCTTGCCTCACACGCACAAGGCCCTAAGAAGGACAGAAGGACGGAAGGAAGGAAGGATGGAAGGGGAGGAAGGGAAGGAAGGAAGGGAAGGAAGGGAAGGGAGGGAAGGGAGGGAAGGGAGGAAAGGAAGGACGGAAGGGAGGAAAGGAAGGACGGAAGGGAGGGAAGGAAGGACAGAAGGGAAGGAAGGAAGGAAGGAAAGGAAGGGAGGAAGGAAGGGAAGGAAGAAAAGAAGGGAAGGAAGGGAAGGAAGGAAGGGAAGGAAGGGAGGAAGAAAGGAAGGAAGGGAAAGAAAGGAAAAATGAAAACTAAGACCTAAAGATCTAAGCTCTAAGAATTAAACTAAAATAAAAAAACTTATTGAGGCTGGGGTTGTGGCTCAGTGGTTGAGCCTCGCCTCTATGTGAGACCCTGGGTTCGATCCTCAGCACCACATAAAAATAAATAAAATAAAGATATTGTGCCCATGTATGACTTAAAAAATATTAAAAAAAAAAACTTATGCCACTGATATAACTGTTAACTGCTTCCCAACAATTCTGGTTTCCCCTCTCCTGTGCCTTTTCTTCTATATCTCACATATGTCCCAGCTTATAGCATTTCTTCCTCCTTGATGCTTCTTCATTCCTTGTTTTTAATTTGGACAGTTATTCATTCATTCCTTCTATCATCTTGCAGTACTAGGAATTAAACCCACAGGCACTCTGCCACATAGCTACACCCCCAGCTCTTTTAATTTTGAGACAGGGTGTCCCCTAAATTGTCCAGTCCAGCCTTGAACTTGTGATCATCCTCTCTCAGACTCCCAAGTATCTGTTTTTTCGGGTCACCGTACCTACCTACCAAGCAGGATTATTTTTGATGCACAATTTGCTGTTTATTACATGTTATAAGACAGCTCTCAGATGTTAAATTCACTGACCCCTTTTTGAGTGTCCCTCCATAAGTGAAATCTATTTTTATCTAGCCAGAAACAAGTGGTGACCAAGTATTTCCCAAACATAAGACTTTTGGGGAAGAGATGGGAATGGGAATTGAATCCAGAGGCACTCAAGCACTGAACCCTGGCCTTTCTAAGTTTTATTGTTAGACAGGGTCTTGCTAAATTGCCCAGCCTCTGGAGTTGCTGGGATTACAGGTGTGTGCCACCACATTCAGCTTCAAATGAGATTTTTAAAAGACACCCCCCCCTCAAAAAAAAAACAAAAAAAAAACAGGAAATGTATTCTGCAACACAATTCTCAGGCTTTTCATTAAACAAAATCCAAATAAGACAACTAACTATAGTGTAAATTATTTTACTCAACACTATAGAAAATACTGGAAAATCGATTCTTAAACAATTAGTTCTACAGGAAGAAAAAAGTCTTTCTAAACCTGTAAGCAAACTTTACTTTCTCCTTTTTATTTTTACTAGCAATATTCACACCAGAAATCTGTAACCAAGACAACAACTAAATAAAGGAAAACAAAAAATCACAGCAAGATTCAGAATAAAACTACTTATTCCAGTCATTCCTCAAGCAAAGAATTAAGGAAGAAACTTTTTCAGCTTGTGGTAACCCAAATTTTCCAATTCAAGGAATTAATGGTAAAACAAGCCAATATATGGAATTTTTTGCTAAACCATCTTTCCCCTTCCAAAACAGAGCAGTGAGTGGTTTTCTTTGTATATAAAATCAGCTCAAATACTGCTAGATGCACATAAATTTATTTTTTTGGTAATGCTGGGACTTGATCCAGCACCATATGCATGCTAGGTAAATCACTCTACCACAGCTACATACCCAACCCAATTGTACACACTCAACACAAGTTAACATGCAGAAAAGGCCCAAAACATTTGATTTGAATAAGTCTAGCTCTTTTTATCTTTCAACACTGTAAAGTACAAACATCCCTGACCAGGGTAAAAATTAATCAAGTTGATTAAAGAGGATGTGAAGGCTGATCCTAATAGAAATATTTGTAAAGGCTATGACAAGCTGGTTTCGGTGACAAAACACCTGTATCCCAGCTACTCAGAAGACTGAGGCAGGAGGATCGCAAATACAAGGCCAGCCTCAGCAAATTAGAGAGACCCTGTCTCAAAATAAAAATAAAAATAAAAAGGGTTGGGAATGTGGTTCAGTGCTTAAGCACCCCTAGGTTCAATCCCAGGAACTTAAAAAAAAAAAAAAGGCTATGACAGTAAGGAGGGAAAAAAAACGTTTCTGGATGGCTCAATGATGGGAATAGCCTATGAAAAAAAACATGCAGTAAAGTACTATTGTTGTACTATTTCAGTCTGAAAGCAGTATTTACTGACCTCCCAAGATGCAAGCACAAACAACTGATGCAGCCATTACTTTAAAAACATACTAGCTGAGGACATACACCTGTAATCCCAGAGGCTCCAGAGGCTGAGACAAGAGGAACAAGAATTCAAAGCCATCCTCAGCAACCATAAGACAATAAGCAACTCAGTGAGACCCTGTCTCTAAATAAAATACAAAATAAGGCTGGGGCGTGGCATAGTGGTTGAGTATCCCAAACTCAATTCCCACTACCTGCCCCCCTCCCCACCAATACATACTAGAAGGTACAACAAAGAAATGTCTTCACCAGCAACATTATTTAGGATGAAAAGATCAGATAATCTTTTTAACTTAAAAAAGCAACATGATGAACTCCGAAGTAAAAATTAAGTATTATACAATTTCAAAAGTCGCTCTAGTGAGGTTCAAATCCAAGTCCTCCTCTCAAATAATCCAACAGCCTAAGAACGGTTGTTGCTCTGCCTTCCTTTAATTCATCCTTCATCCCACAACTGGAGACTTTCTGGAGCAAACTGTTACATGGGAGAAGGAAAAGGGAATTTTATTTTCTAGTTATTGGAAAGCCAAAATCAAACCTTGCAGTGTTCAAAACCTACAAAAAATTGATGCTAACTCAACATTTCTCCCTTTCAGTTCAGGAGTTTCCCAGTACATAAATAAGTCTGGTTCTCATCTATCCAAGCCAAAAAGAAGTAGCAAAGCCTACCAAAGATAAATTTAAATGCCCTCTTTCTGGCTGTGGATGTAGCTCAGTGGTAGAGTGCCGGTAGGTTCAATCCTCAGTACAGCCTTTAAATAAAAAAGTTTATTAACTATTTGTGCATGTATCAAGTCCTGAGGATTATCAGGGCATAATTCCCATATGCAATAATCTCGAAATAGAAGGAAAAAAATTAACAGACTGCTAAGTAAACATAATAAACATTTATACTAAGACCTACAGTAGCACAACCTTTAAAAAAGAAAGCAAGAAATTAATTCTACTCAAAGTTATCGAAGTGACTTAACAAACAAAAACAGACTTCTCCAGGAAAATGCTAAGACAAAAGGAGCAAGAAGCCATGTAAATATGATATGTACTCGTAAAAACATATCACTCTGATCTATCTATCCCACAGTAATGAACAATAAATATCTTGCTTGCAAACAGTAATCAGATACTAAAACCAAATTTTCCAATATCTTCTTTTGCACCACTTAATTCACACTAATAATCCCAAATAAAATGGCAATTTTGGCCAAAAAATGCAATCCACCAAGGCTTTTAGCTGGTTTCTAAAATGTAGGGAAACTGGTAACTCCTTCTGATTTTCCTGACCAAGGGTATGTTATAGTTAAGAAACCAATAAACACGTAATCAAAGCTACAAAGTACCCTCATAGGAATAATCTACCCCAGAATAAACAAAAATAGCAACATCGTCCTATTTTCTAATCAGTTTGCAAAAGATACATTAAAACGGATCTTAAGACAAATGAATAACGCATAAGAACACTTGAAGGTTTAAAAAGTGTTGGATTTTCAGTTCCTCTGGGTATCCCAACTATTCAAAGTCATTAAACTTCTGGTCCTAACCAATCTTTCCAGATTCATCTACTGATTTTCTCCTTGCACCCTCTTTTCTTGCCAGAGCAGACTACCCAAGCACACCTTTCACAACTCTTTGCCTTGTTACATGATGTTCTCTCAAGCTCAGATGTTCTTCCCTAATTTAAATTTGATTGATCCTTTTAGACCAGGGACACGTCACCACCTCTGTGAAATAACTGAGCATAAATTAATCACTCCGTTACACAAAACATGTTGCTTTGACTTCTATTTATGCACTTATTTGGCCTCATAAAATAATTACGATATATACGCGTCTATTTCCCCCACCAGAATGAAATTTTGATAGCTTTAGTCTGTTACACTCACAGACTAATACCACACACCTAGGAAGGGCTGTAAAATAAATGTCTCTTTCTCGTTAGCTTTGTGTTCAGTGCAAATCTTGAACTCCCTCATGGACAACATTTTCCTGATGTTGTATACCACAGAACGATCAACTATCTTGAAAGCTTCGGTCATTAACAAAAGTACTATGCCTTTCCCTCCTCTGCCTGCACCTCCAACAGTCACGCAAAGGAAAACACAAATATTACACTAGAAGTGATTAAGGGAGGAAACTATCAGATTTTACGTCCAAATCATTTCGTACAAGAAAAATAATCACGTAACCCGGATGCCTGAAGACACTCATTACCCGGGTTAGGAGTAACGGGCCTCGTTTTAACCAAACTCTATTTAGTGCAGCCGGAAAAGCGGCTGCCGTGTTTCAGTGCTTTTCTGGCTCTCAGATGCACAAACTATGCCCACGACAGTGCCGAGAGGCGGAAGAGACTTTCCTCCCACGCCCGTTTCCCCGAACCCTTGCCTTGGAATCCTCCTCAGCAAGCCGCCCAAACGAGGCCCTCTGGCCAGAAAAGAGAAGCAACTGTGAAGCAGCAGCATCCAAACACGGAACAAAGCGCCTGTCGGGGGTGTAAGAGTAAGGACGCCATTACGCGGGGCAGTGGCCTGCACCGCTGACGCCAAAGAGTCGGCCCCGACCCCGAAGCGCGGGACCGGCCCCTACTAATTGAACTACAGGAAGAAGCAGAAGCCTAGGAAGACAGGGTCTTAGCACGTTGTCAGCGAAAAAGGCCTGTAAGTAGGGAAAGACCGCTTACCTTCGTGAGTCTTGGCGATCTTCGCCATTTTGTCCACTCGAACACACAGACGGAACTGGCGCTCCCAAGAACTTCCGCTCGTCGCCGCCACCACGGAGAAAAATAGCGGGCGACTGCTCCCTGCGCACGCGCCAAGCGGGAACGCGCTCCGTCGGGTGACACGTGATAGAGCAGCCACCTAGATGGAACCGCGAAGTGCATTGTGGGTTTGGGAGGAGCCAGGGTTCGGCTGGGTGGCGGCTTTGCTTAAGACCCTAGGAAAGCACAGGGTAGGCGATATGGCTTTAAGTAAGTAGCTTTGTTTGTCCAGGAGAAACCGGGGCGAGAAAGACTGGACGCTGTGGAAACACTACAATTTCAGGATTGGAAGAGACCACAGACCATCTGTCCCCTTTCTCCACATTCCCTGGAAAGCGTCTTGGGGCTGAAAAAAAATGAATTCTTTAGCGCGTCTTAGGTGTTGGAGTGCTCAGGGATGAGATATCATCCTCCGCGCTGTAATTCAGATTCATTTTTCTTTCAATGATTTTCATTTGGGTAGGCGTTTTGTTTACATTTTGTTGTAAACAAATATTGTTTGCGTTTGTCCCAAACATTGTTGAACATCACCAATAATAGCCCATTAAGATAGGTAAGTTAGCCGGACGCGGTAGCACATGCCGGTAATCCTAACAACTCCGGGAGGCAGGAGGATCGGGAGTTCGAGGGCAGCCTCAGCAACTTACCCCTGTGTCAAATAAAAAGACATTTATTTAGAAAATTAAAAGGCCGGTATGTAGCTCAGATTGCCCCCGGGTTCAACTCTCTAGCTTCACACACACACACACACACACACACACACACACCCCTATCTTCACAGGTGAAAGGATTGTCACAGGATTGTCTGCAGTACTAAGTTTTCCAGAGGTCTCCTATACTAAGGAGACATCAGATTCTGCCTACCCCAGGCTTGAAATAAATTTCATCTGCCTTTTAGTTATGTCTCAAATTCCAAAACTAAAGTTTTATTTCACCTAGCCTTACCATACTGTGCTCAAAGAAACAGTGCTGGGTTGTTGTCCAGAAAGAGAGAGGCACCTAGCCATCTATCAAAACCTGTCCTGGAATATAGGACCCCCCCTACCCACAGACAACAGAATATTTTTTTGCTAAGTCAAGATTCCTTCTTTTGGAAATATGAACTGAAAGTATGCTATTGAATCAAAAGAATCAGAAGAGAATATTGCTTTAATAACATTACACAGAATGAAAATCCCAAACTTCTGCCCTAGACCCCTCAGCTACCTTGAATCCTGAACTACCTTCAGCTACAAGCTTCTTAAGGCTAATCCTTTAAATAATAACTACTTTTCTTGAACTCACCTCTGAGTGGGTTTTTGTTTCTTTCAACTAAACTAGCCCAGTTAGAAAAAAACAGCAATAAGTTAAAATATTAGTGCTAATTCATTTACTAGCTACCTTTTCTACTTAAAAGTCAGCTGAGAGCTGACTTTGATTCATAATGAAGAAATGTCTAGATTCTGAGAAGGTGTCCCAGAAGTATTAGATGCACAAAATTCTATGATGATCTTATGATATGTCAATCTACCTAGGCTATTGTCCCCAGTTATTCAAATAAATACCAACCTGGGTGTTGTTATGAAAGCTTTGTTAATGCAATTAAAGTTCATAATAATTGACTTTAAGGGAAATTGTCCTGGATAATATGAGAAGGTCTGATTCAATCAATTGAAAGGCCCTTGAGCAGAACTGAGACTTCCTTCATGAAGAAATTCTCCCTGTGGACAGCAGCTTCAGCCTGTGCCTGAGTTCTAGCCTGCCCTCACTGAAAGCCTTGCCCTACAGATTTTAGATTTGACTAGCCAGTGACCACAACTGCAAAAGCCAATTCCTTGCAATAAATGTCTTTATGTGTATCTACTATGCTCAGATGCAAATGCCAAAGGTTAATTTCACTACTCATTCAAAAAATATTTATTGACGACCTGTCATATGTCAGAAATTATTTTAGGTGTTGAGAACACAGTGTTATACAACACAGTATCCTCCTGTAGTTTATATTCTTTAAAGGGCAGATTAAAAATAAAAGTGTGTGTGTGTGTGTTACTTCAGGTACTGTAAAGTGCTATGAAGAAAAATAAAAGATAATAAGGTGAGTATGAACAGAAAAGGTGAGATATCTGAGATGAGATTTGAGCAGATACCTGGATGAAGTTAAGGAATGAGGACTTGTGGGAATAGTATTATACCAGACAGAGCAAGTATGGATTCTCCAAGGTGGGAATGTTCTAAGAAGTGTTCTAAGAAGAAGATTGGTATGTCTAGAGTGGTGTCAGCTGGTAAGAGTGGCAAGAAATGAGACCAGAGAAATAAGCAAAGCAAAATCATCCAGGATCTTGGAAAGGCTTTATATCTTATTCAGGTGTAAGAGAAACTCACTAGAGGGTTTTAAGCAGAAAAGAAATGTGATCTAATTTGTGTTTTTTTAATGTCCATTTTGGTGCTCAATAGAGAATATATTGTGGGTTATCCTCTGTGTGTCTAGCAGGCACTCAGGGAAATTTGAATTAGGCCGGTGTAAGGAGACAAAAGCAGATAACTTTTAAAAAAATGCATATTGGGCTGGGGTTATGGCTCAGTGCTAGAGTGCTCGCCTCGCAAGTGAGAGACCCTGGGTTTGATCCTCAGCACCACATAAAAAAATAAATAAACAAAATAAAGATATTGTGTCCATGTATAACTAAAAAAATATTTTTAAAAAAATGCATATTGCCTCAGGTATGACTTTTACAAATTTTCAATCTAGCCCTAACTCTCTCTTGAACTATCCTGTTCATAATTTCAATTGATTGAATCAGACCTTCTCAGATTATCCAGGACAATCTCCCTTAGAGTCAATTATTATGGACTTTAATTGCAATAACAAAGCCTTCATAACAACACCCAGGGTTGGTATTTATTTGAATAACTGGGGACAATAGCCTAGCTAGATTGACACATCAACTGTCTACCCTTGTTTCATAAATATTTCATATCTCAAATTCAGTGTGCCCAAATCTAAGCCAGTTTCTCTTCTAATAGAGATCTCAGTGAGAAAAAGCATAATTCCCTAAGCCTCTTGGATAGAATCTGTTCCATCTTTTCACTTACCGCCCTTCCCTCTAAAATTACAAGTTACCAATATCCCTTCTTCATATCTCTTAAATCCATGACCATGCTTTCATTTCTCCTAAATTATCTTAGTTCAAGCTGTTACTAATTCCTAGTTCATGACAGTACCATTTTCTCTGCTCTATACCTCACTGCTGCTACTCCATACCTCCATTCCGGTCATCTCTGGTGCTTTTATCTGCTCTTGATAAAAGCTAAATCTGTTCATGTCTTGACTTGGATTAAAATCCTTCAGTAATCTTACTTGATACCATTGAACACCCCGATACCTGCTATTCCTTGTGCATGGAATGCTCTTTTCTTCTTAAATTGGTTAATGCCTTTCTGGTCCACAGAGTGAAACCTAAGTGCTAGTTCTTCAGGAAGTCTCAGATGCCTTTCTCTGAACTATATAACACAGCGGGTATATAACTTCATCATAGCCATTATCACATTGTACTAAAACCTTTGACTTACCTATCCATCTTCTTAATTATAAAGCCTATTGAATTTTTTATTTTTGTTTTGTTTTGTTTGTGGTCCTGGGGATTGAATCCAGGGAGTAACACATGCTAGGCAAATGCTCTACCACTGTCCTATATCCCTAGCCCTTCATTTTACTTTAAAATGCTTAGGGCAGAGATCTTTACTATTCAACTTTGTAGCCATAGTGCTAAGCCCACCTTGCCCAGAACCTGGCAACATCACATTGCTGAATCAAAGTATCAGATAATGAATACTGAAGGAAAAAATCTTCCAAGTTTCCTGCTAGTGCTTCTACTAGCTGATACATAAACCTGTCACATTTTTGTTACTGGATTCTCAATGATAGAGATATTGTCCAAGAGCAGGAACATTGTTACCAATGATTATTATAATTATCAATAAGTAAACTAAGAAACTGGTAGAAGGTAGGGTAACATAGGATGTCAGAACCAGAGAAGAAGTAGGATTTTTGAAAGAGGTTCAGAAATGTTGGGTAGCTTCGAATGCTTGAATTATTAATGACAAGTGTTCTGTTATAGGCAGCATTGACCTACATAAATTGGTGATAATAACAATAGCAACAGTACAAAGCCAGCAGTTACTAATGTCACCAAGAATCCAAGAAGACCTAATAGACATATTGCTTTCCTCTTAGTAGTGGGAAGTATGAAATGCAAAATTTGTCCTTTATTTTTGAGGGATTGTCCAGGTACTAGTACCAGGCTATTGTAGCCCTAAAACAGTGGTTCTCAACTAGGGGATGATTTTTTTCTCACATACTTGACTATGTCCAGAGATGATTGTGATTGTCTCAACTCTTTTTTTGTTAGAGTCTTATTTCTTACCAGCATCTCCTCTACTCCCTTTCACCTAACTCCTCATCCTCTAACAATAGTCTGCTGTTTGCTCACCAGGAAATCTCACCCTAGGAATGAGATACAATTATAGATAGAGTTTGTTTGTTTGTTTGTTTGTTTGTTTGTTTTGTGCTATGCATCTGAAACACTACCAAAAAGTCTAACTGCATTGTAACTGTTTCCATGAAAGTTGTTCTCCTTTAACTGGATTGTTATATCTAAAGCTGTTACAAAGAAAAGGATAACATTTAGAGAACAGGAATCCTATGATGCACAGGAAAGCTCCCTACAATAATTATCTGTGGTGGTGCACACCTGTAATCCCAGCAGCTTGGGAGGCTGAGGCAGGAGGAAGAGGCTGAGTTAAAAGCCAGCCTCAGCAACTTAGCAAGACCCTAAGCAACTCAGTGAGACCCTGTCTCTAAATAAAATACAAAAAGGCCTGGGGGTACTGGTGATGTAGCTCAATGGTAGAGCATTTGTCCCTCATGCACAAGTTCAATCCCCAGCACTGCAAAATAAATAAATAAACAAACAAACAATCAAATAAATAAAATTTTAAATATATTTTTTTAGTTTTAGATGGACACAATATCTGTATTTTACATTTATGTGGTGCTGAGGATCGAAGCCAGTGCCTCGTGCATGCTAGGCAAGTGCTCTACCACTGAGCTACAACCTCAGCCCCTAAATAAAATTTTTTAAAAATAAAAATTTTTTAAAAAGACTGGGAATATGGCTCAGTGGTTAAGTGCCCCTGGGTTCAATCTCCAGTACCAAAAAAGACAAAAGAGAAAACTTGTACTCAAAAATGTCACTAAGGGAACAAGTCCTTACTTTTTGTTTGTTGTACTATTGGGGAACAAATCCATGGTTTCAGGCATGCTAGGCAAGCACTCTACCACTGAGCCAAGTGTTCAGACTCTTAATTTTCACTGTGTTTACCAACCACCCTCTTTTACACCTACCTTAAGTTGCTTAGGGCCACACTAAATTGCCTTTCATAGTCTTTCTCTAGTATCTAAATAGAAACTATTAGTGTTTCACTTACTATTGCCAGTTAGATGGCAAGTGGTCTAGATCCAAAAGTCACATTTTATAAACTGCTTTCTAGATATCATGGGTAACAATGAATCACACTGTTATGTATACTTGTAATGCACCAATAAAAAAAAAAAAATGGGGAAAATAAAGAAACTGCTTTCTTGACTGACAACTGGAACCCAATGGTAGAGGTTGGGTTTCTTATAAAGGAAGCAGTCTCTGAAATAGAAATGCAAGAAGTTTGTGGGAATACTCTAAGAGATTTTTATATTCTCATATAAACAAAGATTTGCATGTGCACTTCCTACAGGAAAAGGGAAGAGAGAGCTCTCTTTTGGCCTCATGCAATCCCCAGAGACAGCTACATTGGAGAGCTGTCACTTACAGAACTCCTGGCAACTCCAGTTATGAGGGGGAGAGGGGAAGAATCTGGTTAGCCCACCACAGCATCCACTACTGGTGTCCAAAAGTGTCTGTCATGAGATGGCAGTGATGCAGCCAGACAGAGGGTGACACTTTAACCTGAGGACATGAGACTCAAAGAAATTTGGGTTCTCTATCTGTCTCTCTCTCTCTCTCTCTCTCTCTCTCACACACACACACACACACACACACACACACAAATGAGTAAATAATGGTGTGAAAGCTTTTCTGATAAGTGAAGGAGAAATCAGTCCTGCTGTCTTGGCCTTGAAGGACTTGGATAGCAAGAGCTGGAAAATATCCCTTCCTCGATTCTCAAAAAAATTTTTTTTTTCTTTTTTGGAATGATGATGTTAATTGAAATTATTTTTTAAAAGTCTGTATTTTTTTTCTTTCCTCATGGCAATATATCAGTGGCTTTTTCTCTCTAGGAGCCGCTGCGTGTAGAAGTAGGGTTGGGGGCAAAGGGTAGAATTTGTATCTGTGTACATGCAGAGGTAGGTGTGTGTGTGTGTGTGTGTGTGTGTGTGTGTCTTCCACTAATGCAGTAATTACCAAAATTTAAGGATATTCCCTGGGAATTTATTTAAATTGTAGGTTGTAGCCAGGCATGGTGGTGCACGTGTATAATCCCAGGACTCAGGAGGTTAGGTATGAAGATTGAAAATTGAGGCCAGCCTCAGCAATTTGAAACTTTGTCTCAAGATAAAAAGGACTGAGGATGAAGCTCAGTGGTAAAGAACCCCAGTTCAATCCTCAGTACAAAAAAGAAGTGAGTTGTAGGCCCAAACACAATACAGAGACTGATTCAGTAGGTTTGAAGTGATTTTTGAAATTATTTTTTAATTATTTATTTTGGTGATACTGAGGATTGAACCCAGGGGTGCTTTACTACTAAGCTACATCCTACATCCCCAACCTTTTTTCTTTTCTTTTTCTGTTCCTTCCTTCCTTCCTTCCTTCCTTTCTTTTTTGGTACTGGGGTTGAGCCCAAGGGTGCTGTACCACTGAGCCACATCCCCAGCCCTTTTTATTTTGAGACATGGTCTCCTTAAGTTGCTTAGGGCCACACTAAATTGCTGAGGGCTGGAATTTGCAATCCTCCTGCCTCAGCTTCCCAAATCACTTTGATTACAGATGTGTAAAACTATGCCTGGCTTCCTTAACCTTTTTTTTTTTTTTTTTTTTTTGAGTTAGGTCTTGCTAAATTGCCCTGCCTGGCCTTGAACTTGCCATCCTCCAGAGTAGCTGGTCTTGAAATGAAAATTCTTTATAAGTTGTCTTCCACCATACTTTGAGAAACATTGAATACCATAGTGTCTCTCTCTCTCTCTCTCTCTCTCTCTCTCTCTCTCTCTCTCCCCCCCGCCCCCCAGGGATTAAACCACAGAGTAATATTCCCAGTCCTTTTCAATTTTTATTTTGAGATAAGGTCTCACTAAATTGCTGAGACTGGCTTTGAACTTTCAATCCTCTTGCCTCAGCCTCCCAATCCGCTGGGATTACAGACATGCACCACTATGCCCTGCTATCAAAGTCTCTTTTGTTATCTATTTCCTTCTTTCTTTGTCTTTTTTTTTTTTTTCTTCCTTTTTTGTTTTGGCACTACTGGGATTGAGTCCAGGCATGCTCTACCACTGAGTTATATCCCCAGCCTTTCTTGTATTTGAGATAGAGTCTCACTAAATTGCTGAAGCTGGTCTCAAACTTGCAATCCCTCCTGCCCTCAGCCTCTAGAGTATCTAGGATTCCAGTCATGCACCACTGCACCCAGTGCTTATCTCTTTCTGAGTTCTTGAAGAAGGCGTGCAGGTCTTTATTGTTCCATGGCCAGAAGAAGAAATAAAAGTTCCTGATTGTTTGTTAGTACATGCAGTCTGTCCCCTCACTGAGATAGTCAGGGACTCCCATACAAACAATACCCCTTGTGATTCAGATAGTAGAACTGGGGATTTTGTTCAGAAGTAGAGTGCTTATCTAGTACATGTGAGGATTCAATCCCCATTAGGGGAGTGGGGGATGGGATTAAGGTAGTGAAAATTCGGTATCCACCCCCCACTCCCCCAAAAAAGGGCAAATGTGCTCAGGGAACTTTAAATCATAGCCTGTTACCCATTAAAAAGTGTGATATGTGTTCTTCCCTATCCCCCACTCCCTCAAATAATCTTACTGATCTCAAAAACCAGGTATATCACTAAAGCCAGGATGCCTTCACTTTTACATCTTGAAGGATAAACTAGATAAGAATGAAACTATTGGAAGATTGCCTCAAAAGGCTAAAGACAAACTCCCCAGGTCCTAAACCTGTTACTTGTAGGATTTGTTTTCTTTCACTGTAACTTGTGTATTCTCTCAATAGTTGCAGCTATTCAACTTTATCACAGGGCAAAATGATTATCTAGGATGTTGCATCAGTAGAAGAGATTAACATTTGGCTCTAGACTAACCAACTGACCCACCATTCCCTCAAGGTAAAAGTGTTCACACAAGGGAAAAAAAAAAAAACCTTTAAAAAAAAAAAAAAACACTACTGGATGTAGTGGCACATGCCTGTAATCCCAGTGATTTAGGGAGGCCAAGGCAGAAGGATATTGCAAGTTCAAGATCAGCCTCAGTTGGGCTGGGGATGTGGCTCAAGCGGTAGCACGCTCACCTGGCATGCGTGCGGCCCGGGTTGGATCCTCAACACCACATACAAACAAAGATGTTGTGTCCGCCGAAAACTAAAAAATAAATATTAAAAAACTCACTCTCTCTTTAAAAAAAAAAAAAAAAAAAAAAAAAGATCAGCCTCAGCAATTTAGTGAGCCCCTGAGCAACTTAACAAGACTCTGTCTCAAAATAAAAAGGGCTTGGGGATGTGGCTCAGTGGTTAAGCATTCCTGGGTTTAATTTCCCATACCCACCCCCCAAAATTCCTAAATCCAATTAATATTCCTACAACTCAAGCCCATATATTTTAAGAGTTCAAAAGTTTTTAAACTATGGATTAGGGGGTTCTAAAAGGCACAAAGAAAAAAGGTTTGAGAGAGAAAATCAGGAAAGAGAAAGCAATGGGCTATAAGGCTGTGAGAGTGAATGATTATGTGTTTGGGGGGGGGGAGTTTTTGTTTTTGTTTTTAGATATTCCTGACAGTAGAGTGTACTTTGACATATTATACATACATGGAGTATAACTTATCCTAATTAGGATCCCATTCTTGTGGTTGTATGTGTTATGGAGTTTCACTGGTCGTGTAGTCATATATGAATAGGAAAATTATGCCTGATTCATTCTACTGTCTTTCCTAATCTCATTCCTCCTCCCTTTTCTGCCACATTCTGGCTGGGCACAATTCAGGAGCCACTTGTCAAAAGAAACTAACTTTATTTTTAGAACCACACAAGCCAAACAAAACAGCTCCTCAGGAAAAACCCTCACAGCCCAACTGCCACCATGGGCTTCCCACAAGCCTCTCCCACAACCCCCAGCCTCTCCACCTCCCACAATCCTCCTGCTCTTGAGGCCGATTGGCTGGGCGGAGCCAAAAACGTCCCCCAATGAGCAGCTCCATGGCCTGAAAGGGCAGGGAAATAGTCCAATGAGCATCACCGCAGAGGAGCCAATCAGCTAGATGTTGCTGGGGCCGCTGTGAGCCAATCATCAGCTGGCAGTCTGAAAGTTTGCTGGGGCCCCTTCGGCTGTGGCTCTCAACACTTTTCCTTTATTCCCTTTTATCTAATCCAATGAACTTCTATTCTTCCTTCCCACCACCCTTATTGTGTGTTAGTATCCACATATCAGAGAGAACATTTGGCCTTTGGTTTGGGGGCATTGGCTTATTTCACTTAGTATGATATTCTCCAGTTCTATCAATTTTCCAGCAAATGCCATAATTTCATTCTTCTTTATGGCTAAGTAATATTCCATCATGTATATATACCATATGTTCTTTATCCATTCATCTGTTGTAGGGTGCCTAGGTTGGTTCCATAGCGTGACTATTGTGAATTGAACTGCTATAAATATTGATGTGGCTGCATCACTGTAGTTTTTTTTGGCGGGGTGATTACTGGGGATTGAACTCAGGGGCACTTGACCACTGAGCCACATCTCCAGCCCTATTTTGTATTTTATTTAGAGACAGGGTCTCAATGAGTTGCTTAGGGCCTTGCTAAGTCACTTAGGTTGGCTTTGAACTTGTGATCCTCCTCTGTTTCCCCTGCTGCTGGGATTATATGCATGTGCCACCGTATCACCAGCTGGCCAGACTGGCCATATGAATTGGGTTCAAAGGAGCTGGCTGTATCAATAACTAAGAAAATAGTGAAGAAACCACACAGTGCACGAACATAGGTTTCTAAGGCAGGACTGCTTAGCTCAGTGACCCCACGGGTCAGCTCCAGTACTGGAAGGAGCAACAGAGTGAACACAAACCTTCAATTTATTGGGGGAAAGACATTGGAGAAAGTATCACCCAAATAAGGCAAGGAATTGGGTTTCAAACGGGGGAGTCTTGCTTGGTGATGTCTTGTGGTCATCAGATTGACATCTTGCAAAGCCATACCCATCTCAGGTGCTGTGTGGGATCAAAGGCAGAGCAAAAAAGGCACACATACGTCACACAGCCCAATCAGGCAGTAACGTCAGACCAGTCCCCTCATACGCTCAAATGCACATATCTCACGCACACAGCCAGCCCATGGCTGGCTCATGACACCACAGCACCTAGAGTAGTATGCTAATATTAGAACCTTTGGGTATAGACCAAGGAGTGGGATAACTGGGTCAAATGATGGTTCCATTCCAAGTTTTCTGAGGAATCTCCATACTGCTTTCCAGAGTGGTTGCACCAATTTGCAGTCCCACCAGCAATGTATGAGTGTGCCTTTTTTCCCCACATCCTCACCAATATTTATTGTTTCTTGCATTCTTGATGATTGCCATTCTGACTGGAGTCAAATGAAATCTCAGGGTAGTTTTAATTTGCATTTCTCTAATTGCTAGTGATGTTGAACATTTTTTCATATATTTGTTGGCCATTCATATTTTTTCTTCTGTGAAGTGCCTATTCAGTCCCATTTATTGATTGGGTTATTTGTTTTGGTTTTGGTGTTAAGTTTTTTTAGTTCTTTATATATCCTGGAGATTAATGCTCTATCTGAGGTGCAGGTAGCAAAGATTTTCTCCCATTCCCATTAGGCTCTTTGTGCTCTTGATTGTTTCCTTTGATATGAAGAAGCTTTTTAGTTTGATACAATCCCATTTGTTGATTCTGGGGTTTTAATCTCAGACAGTGAGCAAGAATAACAAGCAAAGGTTTCTGGCTATTAGGTTGTCACCATAAATGGTCTCAGGAATCCTTAGATGAGAGGAGAAAGATGGGTGAGCATTTTTTTTTTTTTTTTTTTTTTTTGTAACACAGGATAGCAATCTCCAAACCATGAATTATATCTGGCCAACACCTGCCTCCCTTTTGACTTTTTTTTTTTTTTTTTTTTTGAGACAGGGTGTCACTGTCTTTCCAAGGCTAGTCTTGAAGTCCTAGACTCAAGTGATCCTCCTCCCTCAACCTCCCTGATAGCTGGGGACTACATGTGGACACCACTATGCCCAGTTTACACCTCCCTTTATGTGTATGGTAAAATTATGTAAATATGCCATTTTAATTATAAAAAGAGTAGACCTGACTGTTATCCTTTGAAGACCTGCTAAAAGGTTTGTCCTTGGCACATCTGGCAACTTCATTTTGGGGAGGGTTCCCATTATTCACAGAATTAATGAACAGCCCTATCTCCATAAAACAGACCCTTTTCTGGCTCCAAATTTTTTTGGAATCCATATTGAAATGCAAAGTAGGGGGTTTTTATTGAGAGAACCTGGAATCAGAAAGCCTCTCCCAAAGTAAAGCAACATTTATTTTTTTTTTCATATATTTTGGGCCAAAATCCAAGAGTATACATTTTTTAAAGAATTTTTGAGAGGAAAATAGTAATCCTCAGCAACAGGGAGGTTGGTATTGTTAAGATACCGAAAGATTGGAGGTATTACTTTGTGAACAGAAAGAGGCTTGGGGGAGGGGGAGAATTTAAGAACAAATAGTCTTTCTGGGGGTTTGTTTATGCACCTAATTAATTGTATAGGAAAGAATTCCATTCCATTCTGATGTTCTTCTCTCTCTGCTGTGGTGAATGTCACCTGGAATGTCCAGGAGCATAGTGATATATTTAGAAATTCCAAGATAGAATTATCAGATGGAGTGTAGGAAGAATTTTCAAATCAAACTAGAAATGCCAACAAGGCATTCATATGAAGCTTACTAAGCCAAGAAAGGATCAAAAAATTGTAACTGATCTAAAACTCTTTGGCCTGGTTCTGAAAGCCCTCCTACCATTCTTCTAAAAACAGTTGTTCTATTTTTTTCTTTCTCTCCTTCCTTCCTTCTTTCTTCATACCAGGGATTGAACCCAGGGATGCTTAACCACTGAGTCACACCCCAGGCCTTTTTGTGTTTTATTTTGAGACAAGGCCTCACTAAGTTTCTGAGGCTGGCTTTGAACTTGTGATCCTCCTGCCTCAGCCTCTCAAATAATTTGGATTACAGGTGTGCGCCACTGTACCCAGTTCTCAGTTGTTCTACTTCCTCTTTTTTTTTTTTTTATTTGTAGTTGGACACAATGTTTTTGTCTAACTTTATTTTTATGTAATGCTGAGGATCGAACGTAGCGCCTCAAACATGCTAGATAGGTGCTCTACCACTGAGCCACAACCCCAGCCCAGTTGTTTTTTTTTTTTTTTTTTAAATATTTATTTTTCAGTTTTTGGCAGACACAACATCGTTGTTTGTATGTGGTGCTGAGGATCGAACCCGGGTCGCACGCATGCCAGGCGAGCGCGCTACCGCTTGAGCCACATCCCCAGCCCAGCCCAGTTGTTTTGTTTCTTGATTGGAAAATTATTTCTCATATTGCACTCGGAGGGACATGGTGTAATTTAAATATTTCCAGGCCCCCAGGGATTATAGTTTCAAGTGATTTTCCTCCACACACCCAATAGTTAAGTTAAAGGCAGAAGCTAAATGTTGAACATTTCATAGGGAGTGGAGTGTTCCTAATTCATAGTAAAGTCATAAGAAGTAAGGAAGACCATGGGAGATGGGTTTCTTGAGCTAATTTTCTAAGATATCTTTTTGAGAGTATCTTTGGTCTTTTTTACCTTTCCTGATGCTTAGGGTCTTTTAGGCACACTGCAAATGATATTGTACATATAGTGCTTTAGAGACTCTTCGATTGATAGTTACCTTGAAGGAAAGGGCATTGTCGCTCTGTAAACTTTGGAAACTCCAAACCTGGGTATGATTTCAGAGACATAAACTTTAATTACTTCCAAGTCCCTTTCCATCCTGCAAGGGAAATCTTCCACCCAATTGATGAAAGTGTCTACCCAGACCAGAGATATTGCTCGTTTTAAAGAAAGTTTATTTATTTATTTTAATTAGGTATATATAACAGAAAAATGCATTTTGATTCATTGTACACTTGCATGACTCTTGACATTGGCATGCAAGGGAAATCTAGTTGCCAGTCTTCCCCAAGATTACCTTTAACATTGTATACCAGAGGAGCTACCTTTTTGTTAAGGCAATTTTTCTTTTGACAAATTTCATAGGCTTCAGTGATCTGTTGAACTGTCATAAAATTTTTGCCTATAAATAGCTTTTTATTATCATTACCTTTGTTTTGTAGAGAGATCCCTTTAGCTATGTCATGTAGGGTTCTCTTGGTAAAGTTGGTTAGGCTTCCATCTGCTACATTATATGTTTTAGAGGGTTAAATATCAGAGCTAAATAATCACACCACTGAAAAACATATTGAGCCTACCTATGTAGGAATTTAGGAAGATCTGTAAGCTTTGAACTGACTTAGAACAAACTGTGACTCTGACAGAGCCTTTTGTGATAGTTATCAGGCACTTCTATATAAAAACAAAATTCTTTTATAACCTCCCCGTTTTACTTACCCTTGAAAGGACTGACACAGTGTACATCTTGAGTTATACTAAAAGAACCATTGTCTTTTCTTTCTTAAAGTCCATGTATGGCTGTGCTTTGGTTGTTCTTTCCAGCCAGGTGTTCAAGAGCAAGTTGGTCAAAAATTGACCTTGTTTCTATCTACTGTTAAAGTCAGCTGAGATTTGCCAGAGGGTCACTCTTAGGAACTTGGGAGAAGTTCTTGGCTCCTTTAGCTTTTCTTTACCAGTCATGCCATCTATCAGGGTGGGTCAGGGTCATGCTGACCACATGTGGCTTCCCTTAGAAGCATCAGAGACAATTCCCTCTCCAATAACCTTCCTTTTTGCAGAATATGCACTGGTTGGCTTTCTGTCCTCTAGGGCTCTCATGATCCCCCTGATCAGAAGTTTGGGGGACTCACCAGAATTGTAGGGCCCTTACGAGTCCATCATTTCCAGGGTTCTGGTTGACTTTAGAAGGCAAGTACCAGAATATTGGCTGTTTTCTTTTTCTTAGCCCTTTTACTTCCTTAACTTTTGTCTCCAAGTTTTGTCTTTAAATACCTAGCAGGCCAGTTTCACCAGTCTTAAAGTAGGAGTAATGGGTTTTAGCTTTAATGTCTGCAATTTGATAGTTACCCCTTTTGTTTAATTAGGGTCAGTATCAGTACTGGAAGTCAGCATTATGTTCTCTCTCTCCTGAAGGTGATGGCTTATTGTCTTAACTCAGGTTGTTTTGTTAGGAATAGTACTTCTGCAAAACATTGTTAAGCAACAGTTATAAAGTTTTACAAGAAAAATGCCAAAGAAATTAACAAGAGAGACAGCATTAATGATCAGAAATAAACATCTGATGTATAAATGTACCCCATTTATGTAATAATAAAAGAAACCAGACAAGCCAGGTTGTTCCCCCACCCCCCACGGGGGGGGGGGGTGGTGGTGGCGGGGAACAGGGAGTGAACTCAGGGGCACTCAACCACTGAGCCACATCCCCAGCCCTATTTTGTATGTTATTTAGAGACAGAGTTTCACTGAGTTGCTTAGCATCTTGCTATTGCTGAGGCTGGCTTTGAACTCGTGATCCTCCTGTCTCAGCCTCCCAAACTGCTGGGATTACAGGCGTGTACCCCCGCACCTGGCTACAAGCAAGGTTTTAAAATGGCAGTGTGGGCTTTTGTGTTAGAATCAATATATAAAAGTCAGCATTTATTAGTTACCTTGCCTTTATCAAACCTACTTAAGGTCTTATTTTACAAACTTTAACAAAACACTTATACAAAGTTCAGACAAACATACTTAGTTCTCAGATGTCTGAGTATCTATAATCACATTTATTTAGTGTGTCAACTATATTGTAATAACCTATGTTATGAGACCTTGAATCAGACTTCTATAATCTTCTAGAACTTTATTTAGCAGTTGATATTTATGTATCTTAATATTGCAAATTAAAAGTATCTTTTAATAAACATGTATAAATATTAGTCCCATTTATGTTAAACTTAATTTACCCATGAAAACCAAGATATCAGACAAGCCTAGTTAACATTTTAAGCCATTTTTTACCTTTTCTTTTACCAAAGAAAATTCTTAAAAGCAATGGACATTACACTTTGTTGGTAAACATTTTATAGAAAACATCACTCCATTGATTGGCTGACCACTGGCTGATCACCTAGAAAAATATGTAGGTTAGTAATTTTAAAGATATCTTTACTGGCCTGGAGTTGTCGCTCAGTGGCATAATGTTTGCCTAGCACACGTGAAGCACCAGGTTTGATCCTCAGCACCACATAAAAATAAATAAAGGTTTATATCCATCTACAATTAAAAATATTTAAAAGGGGCTGGGGATGTGGCTCAAGTGGTAGCGCGCCCGTCTGGCATGCATGCGGCCCGGGTTCGATCCTCAGCACCACATACAAACAAAGATGTTGTGTCTGCCAAAAACTAAGAAATAAAATATTTAAAAAAAAATATTTAAAAAAGACATCTTTACTTTTCCAATTAAATTTATCCTTTTGTTAAAATTTTTATTTAAGTCACATAACCTAAAAGGTATTTGGATCCTTTTTTTAAAAATTTATGAGTATTCATTTATCTACAAGTCAATTTTTGGTAACATGTTAACAATGTAGGTACAAGTACATATGTAGACATGAAATTCAATACACAGGTATGCACAATGACTCAGACATGGAGAGGGCCTGTACAATTGGGGATATTAGGAGTAGAGTTTGTCAGCCCTGGTGGATGCTGAAATCCAAGGGTCAGCTGGCCACCTGTCCTGCATGGGGGCAGACTTACTCCCACTATTACCACGGTTTATCACCCTCCTTAGGATTCTTTAAAGGATATCTCTTTTTCCAATGTATTTGAGAGTTAACCCTTGAATAATTAATTGTTTTCTCAATAGAGCAGGAAAAAAATGAGGGCTAAAAAAAACACAAGTTAAATAAGACTAATTGGAACAAAAAGATATATTAATTTAGGCATGCAGGACCAAAGGTGAATTCACCAGAGAACTATGAGCTCAAAAAAAGAGATGTTTTTTGGGAAAAAATGACACAGCCATAATTATGCTAGTAAAGGAGCACATGGAATATCTTTATCAGACCAGAACATACTTTTGGATCAGATTAGAGTCAGCCCAGATACAGGATCTTTTCGTTTTCCTTCCTGGTGCCCACCCTGGACAGAAAAGAAAACCCCATGGGAATTAGGGTGTTCCCCGACATTCCAGGGCCTGTCATATCAGTTTTCTGAAGCTCAGTCCCTGTGATGTTATCTCAAAAGCAGAATGTACATCTCCTCAAAAGGTCTGGGGCCTTTACAGAAGGCCATTCCATCACTCCATTTCTTTTGCATTTATGGAGGAATTTGCTGAAATAGAATCCCAGAGTACAAGAAAATATAAAATAGCCATTTATGTCCAATAGTGGTTTTGATTTAAAAGTGACACTTTTTTCCTCTGTTCTCAAATTTGGGGCACATGTTTATACATCCAACATCCCAGATGAATATCCTACATGCAACTAAGGGGCAAGGAAAGCTGCTGTTTTGAGCATGAGAGGCACAAAGCTTATACACAGCACACTTCTGACAAGCCAGCTGTAAAAAGAATGTGGTATAGTTTATGCTTCCCTTGAGAGGACATTTTTCTATCCTCCAGCTTATATTCAGGCTAGGCTTGGGTGCAGAAAAATATCAGGCATTTCTTTTTTAGAATTTGTGGATTAAATTGATCCCAACTTTTTGAGATACATTCTAAGTGTGTGTCGACATCACAGGGAGTATTTCCCATCTGTAAGATAAAAAGGAGAAGAACATGGCATTCTGTTATTTTTCCTGACCAGGGCATCCCTTGATGTTCCTTCCCTTTCTCATGTGAAGAGTTGTGGCCTATCAGAGTATTCTCCTTGCATCTTTTAATTCCCTTAGATTCCTTCCCTTTCCTCCATGAGTGACTTGGTAAAGGGTTGTGGCCTATTGAAGTAGTCACCTTTACTGACATGGCCTTGCACATCCTGTGATTCCCTGTCCATTATGATAAACCCTGGCCTGCCTGTGTTAAGCCTACCATCAGTTGAAAGACTTTTGGTGGGGAGAACTGTGCCTCACTCCATAGGGAAGAAGTTATCATTCAAGCATTCTCTTAGGTCAAACCTCAGTGCACTGACACAAATTAGAATCCAACCCTCCATATGTCAAATCAACAAGTTCCTCCCAAAATCCCAATCTGCTTGTGTCAAGACAACCTCCTACATCAGCCAGGCTCCCACTACTCAAGCAAACTAAGTCCCAAAGAATCAGAACCTGCACCTGTTCCAAAGTCCCACAAATGACCACCTCATAACTGGCCAGACGATTGTCATTCTAGGCCATCACAATACAACCAATACATCAGATATATGTAACCAGGTACATGCACACACCTGAGAACCATACATGCCCACTTGAGAGCTCTAAGTTCCAATGCAAAAGTCTGTAAAATGAAAGCCCATGTAGGTTTAACACAGGCGAACCATCCTGACTGTACCAAGCCCATACAAGTCCCCACTCCACAAACCCCCACATCAACACTCAGACAAACCTCCCTGACAAATACACCCAGCTCCCAGTATAGAGTCAGCCACACACACCTAGGAAGTCAATCATACTGCAACAATCCAAATCAACAGTCATCTGTTCAATCCGTCATGAAGCAGACATTCAAAAGACCCCCAAACTGGTATGAACTCCAACCCCCTAAGACCCAGCCTCCCACTCAACCAAATCCCAACGGAAAGAAGAAATCATCCTGACAATGCTTCAAGAAAACCCCACTGATCCAAGACATAGAGAACTCTGGCCTGCACCAGCACAACAAAACTTGAACCCAGAAAAAAACTTATACCACCTTAACTGACCTTACAATTTATAGCCAATTTAATAACATTCACAAACTTTTTGATATTTACCTTCCACAAACTATCTGCAACTTTCTTAAACTCTCAACAGCTTGTTTAAATTCCCAATAGCCTTATTTATCTATGGGTCCTAGTGAGACAACTGGGGTTTGGAGGAGCATATCAAGAAATCTGGGTCTACATGAGATCTACAGCAAACATGAGAGAAAGGCATTTTTAGTAGAATATAGAAAGTTTGGCTCATGTTTTGGGGATTAGTGAGTTGCTACTTTCCCAAAGAGCTTGATCCAGAGCTTGGGAATATAGGTCAGTTGGTAGACTGCTTACCTTGCATGCACAATCCCCAACATCACAGGGGAAAAAAAGAGAGAGAGAGAGAGAGAGAGAGAGAGAGAGAGAGAGAGAGAGCGCGAGCGCTTGAATCAGACTAAGACTTTGTCTCAGGATCCAAAATATATTTGGTGAGGGCATTTGGCAACATTGAGCCAAGTCAGTCAGAAAGTGAAAGGAAGATATGGAAGTTTGAACTGGTCAGGTCAACCTGGCTTGTGTTCCAAGGAGAGAAGCTGAAGCAGAGCTTGACCAACAGTCCTCTGTCAGAGACAAAGGGGATTGATCAAGCCTCCTTAAGATTGTCACCTTTGGGGCTGGGGATGTGGCTCAAGTGGTAGCGCGCTCTGGCATGCGTGCGGCCTGGGTTCGATCCTCAGCACCACATACAAACAAAGATGTTGTGTCCACCAAAAACTAAAAAAAAAATAAATATTAAAAATTCTCTCTCTCTCTCTCTCACTCAAAAAAAAAAAAAGATTGCCACGTTTGTCTTTAGATTGGTGGCTACATTAACTGCTTTTAGCTGGCTGACAGATGCCTGAGATAGATAGATAGATAGATAGATAGTTTTTTTTTTTTTTTTTGGACTGAGGCGGATTTTTCTAAAAGAACTCCAGAAAACAAGAGTGAGGTTCTGTTGGTCCATTTTACTCACACATCTGATAATCCTGATAATCTGGATGATTCCAGATGACCATGGACAACAGAGAATAAAGTAACAGAATTAATTTTATTTTAAAAAAATTTTTTTTTAGTTGCAGTTGGACACAATACCTTTATTTTATTTTTATGTAGTGTTGAGGATCAAACCCAGGGCCTCGCCGGTGCTAGGTGAGCGCTTGCTTTACTGCTGAGCCACAACTCCAGTCCCAGAATTAATTTTTTAAAGGGATGAAGTGGAGCTCCAATAAGAGAGGGGTTCCAAGTGGGTTGCTGCAGAGTTGCTAAGGGGTTAAAAGGTATTTGTTGGAGATGACCTTTAAAGCTAATGGCAATGACTTTTAGGGAGAGGAGTTTCTACATCCAGAGTGTGACACTCTGTGATCATGCACCCACGTGTCCAATCAGGATGTTGATCATGTGCTTGATATCGTGCTGTATGGCCTATCAGATACTTTCTACATGGAATTATTGTGATGGAGGTCCCTGCCCTGTCTGCCTGTTATATTTCTGGCTCCTGCTCTCAGCAGGCAAATGCTCAACCACTGAACTATACCCCCATCCCTTCCAAAACCTTTTAAATAATGGCTCATATTTAATATAATTTCTGTTTTCTTGATTAGTTCCTAACTCAATAAAGATGAACTGTCCAATTAATCTCCTTTGTTATCCTGCTTTTTTTAATATCAGAAACTAACATCTGTATATTACTAATCTCTTATTACTCAGTTCCTTACCTAGTCAAGGAAGGTATTCTTTAAGTCAGAGATTTCCCAATAAAAATCTCAGTAAATATAAAATCATTAAACATTTTGTGAAGTTTATTCTATTGATCAAAAATTTCCAGGTAAAGAAATTATGTTAACTTCAAAAAATTTGCTTTTAGCCAGGTATAGTTGTACATGCCTGTAATCCCAGCTCCTGGGAAGCTGAGGCAGGAGGCTACAAGTTCAAGTCCAGCCTGGGCAACTTAGGGAGACCCTGTGTCAAAATAAAATTTTTAAAAAGTTGGTGTATAGGGCTGGGGATGTGGCTCAAGCGGTAGTGCGCTTGCCTGGAATGCGTGCGGCCCAGGTTCGATCCTCAGCACCACATACAAAGATGTTGTGCCCGCCGATAACTAAAAATAAATATTAAAATTCTCTCTCTCTCTCTCTACCTCTCTCTCTCTTAAAAAAAAAAAGTCTTGCAACTCTCCAAACCCATTAAAAAAAAAAGTTGGTGTATAGCTCAGTGTTAGAGTGCTTACCTAGCACGTGCTAGACCCTGAATTCAGTCCCCAGCACAAATAAAAATATTGCTTCATTTTAGAAAAAAACGCATGTGATGTTCACATAAAGGTCTTGTTTTGTGGTTAAAATTCATCCTGTAGCTGGGCACAATGGTGCACACCTGTAATCCCAGCTGCTGGGAAGGCTGAGGCAGGAGGATTATGAGTTCAAAGCCAGCCTCAGCAACCATGAGGCACTAAGCAACTCAGAGAGACCCCTGTCTCTAAATAAAAATACAAAATAGGGCTGAGAATGTGGCTCAGTGGTTGAGTGGCCCTAAGTTCAAACCCTGGCACAAAAAAAAAAAATTCATCCTGTATTTGTTTTCTTTTTATATTTTTAGTTGTTGATGGACCTTTATTTTATTGCCTAGCATGTGTGAGGCACTGGATTTGATCCTCAACACTACAAAAAAATAGTTAATTAAAGAAGGGTATAAAAAATACAACATCATTTTTAAAGATATAGAGATAAAATATTTTATTATCGAAGACTTCAAATATTCATAAAAATTAGATTTGATTGTGAAAAGCTCCATATGAACCTATCATTCAGTTCAATAAATATCAACATATGATCAATTTTGGTTCATCTATTATATCCCTGACCCCCAGTTGTTTTAAAGGAAATCACAGATGTCATTTCATCTGTAAATACTTCCATATAAATATCTAAGTTTTTTCCCCAATATTTGGATTGAACCCAAGGTCATATATATGCTAGGCAATGCTCTTCTACTTCTTATTTGAAACAGGGTCTCACTAAGTTTCCCAGGCTGGCCTCAAACTTGTGATCCTCCTGTCTCAGCTTCCCAATTAGCTGTGATTATGGGTCTTTACCACTGTGCCAAGGAAGAGTCTTTTTTTAAAAAAATTATTAGCGCATTATACTTATACATAATTGTGGAGTTCATTTTGATATGTTCATCAATGCAAATAAAATAATTTGCTCCATTTCAATCCCCAGTAACTACCCTGATCCTTCCCATGAGCCCCTTCCTCTACTCTAGTGGTCTTCCTTCTATTATTATTATTTATTTATTTGGTACCAGGGATTGAACTCAGGAGCACCTGACCATGAGCCACATCCCCAGCCCTATTTGGTATTTTATTAGAGACAGGGTCTCACTGAATTGCTTAGTGCCTCATGGTTGCTGAGGGTGGTTTTGAATTAGCAATTCTCCTGTCTCAGCTTCCCTGCCCGCTGGGATTATAGGCATGTGCTACTTGCCCAGCTCCTTTCTATTATTTTTTAATTGGTGCATTATAATTATAAATAAAAGTGGAATTCATCCAAGCACGGTGGCACACACCTGTAATTCCAGCAACTTGGGAGGCTGAAGCTAAAAGATCCCAAGTTTGAGGCCAGCCTCAGCAACTTAGCAACCATGTCTCAAAATTAAAATGATTAAAAGGCCTGGGGTTGTAGCTTAGTGGTAAAGCACCCCTGGGTTCAAGACCCAGTACAAAATAAAATAAAATAAAATAAAACAGTAGGTATGCTTTTGTTATTTGAAAAAGTCTTCTTTTTTTTTGAAATTTGTCAAACTATACTATGCACATGTATGAATATATCATAATGAATTCCCTCTTTTGTGGGGTACTGGGGATTGAACCCAGGGGTACTTTACCATTGAACTAGATCTCCAGTCCTTTTTAGTTTTTGAAAGAGGATTTTGTAAAGTTGCTTAAGACCTTGCTAAATTCTGAGGCTGGCCTCAAACTTGGGATATTCCTACCTCAGTCTCCTGAGTTGCTGGAATTACCGATATGTGCCCCCACACCAAGCACATATCTACAAATTTTAATTACTTAAAATCATCTAATAACCAGTCACTTAAATTTTTTCCCAGTCTCATGTATGGTTTTTATTGTTGTTGTTGTTGCTTTTTGTTTTGTTTTTGTGATACTAGGGATTCAACCCAGGGAAACCCTAATACTGAGCTACACTCTCAGCCTTTTTTACTTATTTTTTAAAATTTTGAGACAAAAACTCACTAAGTTGCTCAAACTGGCCTTGAACTTGTGATCCTCCTGCTTCAGCCTCACAAGTAGCTGGGATTTCAGGCATTCGCCATAGTACCTGGCTCACATGTTTATTCTGTTACCATCTAGGAAAGCTGGGTTCTTTGTCTCTGTTCAGCAAAGAATTGGAGAACAGGACACAACAGAGATAGCAAAAGCTATCAGAACCAGATAGCAACAGAGATAGCAAGCAAGCAGCATATTTATTGCAAAAGTGACAGAGATAGACTTCTCTGAAGAGAAGGGGCCCCAGAGCTGGGAATCTGGTGAGGGGGTTTTGGCCTGTCTATCTGTGCTCTCCTCACTATTATTGATTGGTGCCTCTTCTGTCCACGTGTCTGTTTTAGTTTTTCTACGCTTTTGTTATTTGAAAAAGTCTTCTTTTTATGGATTCCCCACTTAGGAGCACAGATATGGAAGCATCTGTCTGACTGGTCCTCCACTTATGTCCATGAGTGCTTTCAATAACCAGGAGGTTGACCTCATCAGAAGACCCTTTCTGTGCTCCTTTGTTCTGATCCTGCCCCTAACCTTCTCACTTGCCATCCTGCCCTGGCTGCCTAAGCCCTTATACATCTCCCTCAATCCCCCGTCTCAGAGGACACCCTGACTACTGCTGGGAGTTGGGACACTGACCACTCTGATTACTTCAAGCTGGAAAGGGGCATTATAAAGCTTGAGTCTGAGTGTCCTCCTGAGGAGAAGTCAAGGCTAAGAGATATTGTCAGGACTGTACAGAGGTCCTCAGAAGAAACTGGAAAATATATTTATGTGGGGTTTCATCTGTATAGCCATTCTTTTGATCTTAACATACAGAAACATATTACAGCAACAGAGTGAGATTAATACTAAAGCAAATATTATTATAGTGTTAAACAGAAGAATATCGTTGTACAGTTGGAGCAAGAAACAGAAAATCATACCAATGATGACTGGTATGTAGTTATTAATTGTGATAACATCAATTAGTCTGTTAGTTATAATTTGAGTACATCTTTTATGTTGATTTAACTGATGTTGATTATGTGTTAACATATCTTTTTTATTTTTAAGAGAGAGAGAGAGAGAGAGAGAATTTTTTGATATTTATTTTTTAGTTATCGGCGGACACAACATCTTTGTTTGTACGTGGTGCTGAGAATCGAACCTGGGCCGCACGCATGCCAGGTGAGCGCGCTACCACTCGAGCCACATCCCCAGCCCAATGTTAACATATCTTTAACTACAGTAGTTTGATTAAGGACATCTATTAAGAATTGTAAATATATACATATATGTGTGTGTGTATATAAATATAAATATGTATATACATATATATATACACACACACACACATACAAATATGTGTATATATATATATATATACACACACACACACACACACACACACACACATTCATACAAAGATTTGGGGGTCCATGTTAAAATAATATCAACTACTTGGTCAAAAGAAAGGTTAAAAGACATCACCCAGCCAAGGGAGGACCGTAAAGGTATTTTTTTTTTTCAATATAAATGGCACTTTATTCATCTGCAGGGAACAGAACCCCTTGCCTGGATATTGCATAAATAATAAGTGAAACAATCCCCACCTCATGGAACTTATTGACTATGACTAGTAGGGTATTTCTGGTGCTTACTAAAAGCAAGTAAACAAAAAACTAGGTACATGCATTATAAACCGTGGTAAGTGTCATGAAATAAAAGGACAAATCACTAAAATAGTGAATATAGAGAGTCAGGAGGGGAAAATAGATACAAAGCTTCTGAAAAAATGACTTGTAGACTGAGATCTAAATGATCACCAGCAAGCTATGCAGGGAGCTGGGGAAGAGAAGTGCAGGTTGAAAGCACAACATGTGCAAAGGCCCTGAGGAGAAAAGAAAAGGAGAAGCTGCAGGAGTGAGGCAGAGAGGCTTGAATGAGGGTGAAGAGATTAGCAAGTCACACATGAGCTCCAATCAAGAGGCAGTAATTTGTTTTAAATGCAGTGGAGAGCTACTTGAGGATTTTAATTGAAAAATGACATGATAGAAGAGATGGGCCTGGCTTTGGTTTGAAGTAAGGTAGGGGTTATATTTTATGGTCTGAGTATCAGGCTAAACAGAATTTCTTTTTTTATTATTATTATTATTATTATTATTTTATTGTTGGTTGTTCAAAACATTACATAGTTCTTGATATATCATATTTCACACTTTGATTCAAGTGGGTTATGAACTCCCATTTTTACCCCGTATACAAATTGCAGAATCACATCAGCTACACTTTCATTGATTTATATATTGCCATACTAGTGTCTGTTGTATTCTGCTGCCTTTCCTATCCGCGTAAAGGTATTTGATACACCCAGCAAAAGGAGCAACTTGATTAAGAAAGTTTTAAGTCATATTGAATATTATTTGCTAAGCATACATGTTGAACAGTTACTTCATAGAACAGAGAAAAGTTATTCACAGGTTACAGAGTGAGGTCACAGATATTAGAGGAATGCCTAAGCAGACAGGGCTCCATCTGCCTACTCAACCAGCAACATACTCATCCTTGATCTCAAATAACATATTCAGATAAGGAATAAGTCACCTTGGTTTCATCTACATGTAAAAATGAGGCAAAGCAAATTAGGAATGTACAACAAAAGATATAGCATGAAAATTACATAAAATATATGTTGTTTTGGTTTCATAATGCTGTATAGTCCTAGTACAAAATAAATCAGAGCGTTGTATATGAAGTGGCTGTAAAGTCATCCAGTGGGTTAAAGGAATATACATGGCAAATAACTTCCTAAAAATGACATCATTTCTAGCAGTTAATAGTCATTGTCATTTTCTTTCTGTATTAAAGTATATTTTTTAGGGAGCAGACAGTCCAGTTAAACAACATTTTAACATTAGTATCTGTATTTAGATTAGCTAAAAGTAGACTTATTGGACAATGTCAGGAATTGCTTATCATAATCAAGAGCATTTTTGCGAGGCAGGATCATTGTGGGTAGCCACTGAACATTAATTGTCAAAGCTTGAGTTACATCTTGTCCAGCACTGCACAGTCTGCCAGCCAAGCTCTCAAGGTCAATTATCCAAACCAGTTAGTTCCAGCTCCATCAAGCAAGGTATCATATCAAGCTCTTTTCCTGATTACCTTGTTTTAAAATAGGGAAAGTCAAATTAAAGTGTAATAGATGTCTCTGATAATTTCAAGTGACATTTACACAAGATCTTGGAACTCTAACTATTTGGGGAAGCTGTACTTTGTTTTTTATATTAGACAAAACGATAATGTATTCCACCCACATTGTACCATTGTGGATGTCTATAGCATTAGTATATAAAATAATCTGTGGTTTGTTTATAGTAATGTTCCCATTAGTATTTTAAATATAGGATTACCAGAGTAAAAGATGGCTAAGGAACATAAATAAGGATGATGCTGTGCAGGAAGAGGAGGCCATAAAGAGGAAACACTGAAGCATGACAAGGTGAGATTTGACATACTGTCCTGTGTGAAAGACAACCTTCCCTGTGCCAAGGCACACAAAGGTGAAGGTCCCTTTCACACAAGAGTAGTTGGTGGAAGAGTTCAAGTAGCAAAAACATATTTCTTATTACTATTGTGTAAGAATTTATCCTATATCCTCATCTTAGTATCATAGTTCCAAGCAAGTGAAATACCTATACTGTTGGAGTTAAAGGCATCCTGTGAGTCCTGGTGTGTACCACAGTCCAGGAGAAAATATTCCTGCAACATATATCTGTGCACATATGGTCATAATTAGGCTTGTTAGAACTAGACTCAAGTATATACTAATAATACACAGAACAGGGTTTTCTGCCTAAATAGGTTAAAGCTAGGAATATCTCGTGTAGGATTCCAGTCTTGTGGAGCTATTGCTGTTTACCCAATAGCAAGCAGTACAGCCACTGATATTGTAATCAAAAGACCAGTAAAATCAAACATATCACTTAACTTGTTTAAACAGGAATTTGAGATATTCTATCAGCTTACAGGTATAGTGATCTCTGTAGGAGCCTCCTTTGTGGTGGACTCAACAAGGGGTCTCCAGGCATTAAGGAGGGTATGATGTATCCTGAGGCCTTATCCTGCTACATGGATTACTAAAGTGTTTGACATTATTACTGGGTAAGGATCTGCCCAGTTGGGAGTATGTAGCCCCTATTTGGATCTATAGTTTTTACTAGGACAAGATTCCCTGGACAGAAGAGAGGGGGCCCTTGGTGATCTTTCTCAGGAAGTTCTTGTCAGATTTCTGTAAGAATCTGTTAAAACTTGACCAACTGAATTACATGGGATATTAATTGAGTAGTCTCGAAATCTAAAAGTAAATCATTAGACAAAAAATGGCCTTCCATATAGGGACTCAAATGGAGTTAGTCCCTGTCAGCCAGGAGTACTTCTAAGCCTTATCAGAACCAACAGCAGAAGTTTAACCCATGGGATTTTAGTCTCCTAAAGCAATTTTCTTAAGTGTCTCTTAAGAAGCCCATTTTTTTTTTCCTACTTTGCCTGAAGATTGGGTCTCTGTGAACAATGAAGATGAAATGTAATTCTTAATGCTTGAGAGAGTTTTTGTGTTGTTTCTGCCTTAAAAGCAAGTCCAGGGCTGGAGTTGCAGCTGAGTGGTAGAGTGCTTGCCTAGCATATGTGAGGTACTGGGTTGGATTCTTAGCACCTCATAAATAAAGGTCCATCAACAACTAAAACAATATTTTTTAAAAAGGCAAGTTCATTATCACTTTGAAGACTTTGAGGGGACCAAATCCAGGAATGGTATCCTAAAGTAGAACTTTTACAACTTTAATAGTCTTTTCAGATATGCAAGGAAAGGACTCCACCCATCCAGTGAATATATCCACCAAAACTACTAAATATTTTGGATTTGATTCCCCACTAACTGCCAGTCCACTCCCAGATAACAACCTGTTCTTTGTTGTCCAGGAGGAGAGAGACATTTATTGGAGGGATTAACCTGTTAGCAGATTTCTCAGCTTTAGATGATCCGATGGACTATGCCCTTCAAGTTTTTTCCTGAAAACATTTTTTTTTTTTGTATTAGAGTAAAAGTATTATCTTTTCCCAAATGTTAGAGATGGTGGAGAGATTTTAAAATCTTTCATTGTTATGCTTGGGAATAGGATGTCCTCAGGAGAAACTCACCATCCTCTATGATCTAGTTAGTATCTTTGAGTAACAACCTTTTGAGCTTCTTCCATTGAGTACCAGGGTGTTCAGAGGATAGAAAATAATTTTCCTATAGCAGTGGGGTAACTATGGAACCCTGTAAAGCAGTTTCCTTGGCTGTAACATCTGCAGCCTTATTTCCTTTAGCTATTATGTCCTGTCCTTTCTGATGTCCAGTAACATGGATAACTGCTACTTGAGAGGCAAAGAATCTTCTTGGCACGCTTAATAGGAATACCTGTAGTAGTAAGCAATCCTTGCTCTTTCCAGATAGCTGTGTGAGCATAAAATATAAGAAAGGCATATTTAGAATGTGTGTGTGTGTGTGTGTGTGTGTGTGTAATGATGACGCTCTTATCTTTAGAAGGCTCTTGGGCAACTAATTCTGTTAGCTAAGTGCTAATACTACAGAAAGTGGCCCTGATTCAAGAACCTCAAAATCTGTCACTACTGCATATCCAGATCTCCAAATCCCATTAATCACCAAGGAACTACCACAGTGTATAACCCGAGATTGGGATAATTTATAGGATGATCAGATAAATCTGGTCTGGCAGCATAAGTTTCCATGAAAACTTCCTTGTTCATAGAAAGGCCCTGAGTTGTTTTACTGTCTGAGGAAGGGGATATGAGAGTTTGGGTTGAATTCTTTCTGTGCCACGCTTTGGAGTTTCACCTCCCAGTGTCACGCCCAAATAAATAACCTGGAGAAGGCACAACTGAGCCTTCTCTCAAGAGATTTTATATCTCTTACATGTCCAGGAAATTGAGAGTTGGTGCTCTCAGAAATGATTTTTTCTGAAGCTCCACATTAAAGAAAGTCATGTTCCTACCTAAGTAACACTGTTTTAGGGTATGACCAGTCCATGAGGTCTTGTGCCAGTGCTTGTCCAAACAGATGGGGACTGTCTCTAAAGTTCTGGGGAAGGACTGTCCAGGTAACTTGTTGGGCCTTACAAGTAGGAGCCTCCAAGGCAAATAGAGGTTGGCTTTTTTGGACAAAAAGGAATGCAGAAAAATGCATGCATCCTTCAAATCTAGGACAGTATTATAAGTAATTCTCTTGGGGAGTAAATGGGTTTGGAATAACTGGTGCAAAGGGACTACAGCTTCACTGATTATACAAAGGTCCTGAACTAATCTCCATTTTTGGGGGGTCAAAATGACTTAGAGTTGCCACAACAGTGGGGACTTGTCAGTCAAAATTGAAGAAGTGGACAGAATGGGACTCTCTGGAAACTTCTCTGGGAAAAACTGGAGTGCAGGAGAGGAACACCGTCCCTCTCCTGAGAGGACCCACTCTTTCCCTTGAGAGTATCCCCTTTCCATTTCCCTTCAATAAACTCATTCTTATTACTCTGAGCAGCATGTCTGAAATCTTTCTGATTCGATTTCAGGAATGGGGGTTTGAAGACTGGGCCTTCAGAGTGCCTCAGTTTCTTGGAAGGCCCCAGCTCCACAAGAGGATAGAAGAACATGTTAAATGACACCAAGGGGCGCTCTTTACCGAATCTAAAATATTCTAAAGGAATAAATTTGCTCTACTTTTTTTTTTTTTAATTCTACAGACATACAATTATCTGATACTGTATTATGTAATTGCTTTCTTTTCCCAACTAGAATATAAACTCTGAGGTGGAACTTTTATTTCTCTAGCATGTAAGTTCCCCCAAAATAGTTGACTACACTTAACAATATCCTTTATACCTCAAAACTGTTTAAACAGCATTGCTATCCTCCCTCTACAGAAAGCTATGGTCTGCAGAGATTAATTAGGCCTTGGGAATAAATGGAGAGAAAATTAGTCTGGGCTTGACTGATTTCTGAACCACGTGAATCAAAGCAAAGTTGTCTGGCTTATAAACAATAAGGGAAATTCAAAACATAAATCAACTCCAAATATGTCAGTGGCCACCCAGGAAGAAGGCTGTTAGATAACTGAGTCGCTTCCCTAAAGGCATGGTCTTATGTTGCCCTCATAACCCCATGGGTAAGAACAGCAGGTATTGTATTAGACAATCATTAACGAGTAAAATCTGCCAGGCTTCACAGCTTGAGACCATGGCATGAGGGGATCAGCACTTACTAGGTTGGACACTTACATAATTAATCAGCCCTTGGGTTCCCTCCGGCTCTTGGGAGGGACTCACGTGCCGGGCCCCGAGACCGGAAGTAGTTCCCCAAGAAATCCGTGGCCGTTGGCGAATCCGGGAAGGAGTTCTAGTGCGGAAGGTGGGGCGAGCGGTCACCGAGTTTTACGGAAGTACGCGAGGGCGCTGCAGGATCCCGAATGGGGAAATGGAGAGGGGCGTGTCCTGAAGCCCCTGCACCCCTCTGATTGGCCGTCAGGAGGACGAGGCCTTCACAATCCGCGCTACGGCTGTGAGAACTTGCGTGGTCATGACGCTATCAGAGAGGGAAGAAGGGGCGGGTCTGGGTGCTTAAGGGGCCAACCGATTGGCTGGGAGGCCCTGGAGTTGGTCCTCCCGCCCGGCTTGAGGGCGGTGCCGCAGACTTGGCCCGGTGTTTGCGACCGGCTTCGGAGAGACGATCATGGCAGCTCGAGCCGGTCAGAAGGCCTTTACAAGGGTAGTCTCGGAGTGCCGTCCGAGGTTGGGGACGTCAGCCGCAGTCCCGGCGCAAGGGTCAGCGCGGAATAGTAGGTAATAAACAATGGGGGCGCGGGGACGAGAGCAGTTTTACTCCTGGACTTGTTGAGTGGCGAGACAGGGAGATTTGGGGGTGAGGAGGAGCCGAACCCGGCGCGTTTCCCTTGTCTCTGGAGAAGTGTCGGCATTTGAGGGACTCTGGCGCAGCGCCCGAGGCTGGCCTGCTGTCTTGGTAGTTCAGTCTCTGGGCGATTGGCTACCCTCCCGGTCGGTGGTGAGGCATTAGCACAACGACTGTGGACGCATCTGATAAAGCAGTTCAGCCACAGGTATTTGGGGCTCTTCCGATCTCCTTCCCTATGACCTGTTGCTGTGGCGGTCGGAAAGTTTTTGTTTTGCCCCGGGGTCTCGGAGTCTAGCTCAGTGATAGAGGACTAGCATCGCAGGCGCGAGACCCTGGATGAGACCCTAGTGTCCCGGAAACACCCAAACTAGTAAGACAAAAAGCATTTGCTCGCTGCTGGGGATTTGGGAGTTTGTGGCCTGGCGATGAGCTCCCCTTCTGTTCCTCCTGAGTGCCAGGTGTTCAGAGGCGCTTTTCCAGTTTGGGTGGAGTTTTTTGCCCCCATTATTTGGTACTTATAAAAACTAAATGTAGCCAACGAAGGACCTGTTTTATTTTTGTTTTCTTCCCCATTCCGCTGTAACTTAGAGGTCTTGTAACCTTGTACCAGAGTCTGTCTTCGATTTTCCTGGTTGGTTCCTTTACGGAGAGGTTGGAGTGGAGATGGAGGTGGAGAAATGAAGGATACCATATTTTTTTTTTTTTTACTAGTTTCCTTTTTTTTTAAATTATTTTTTAGTTGTAGTTGGACACAATACTTTTATTTTATTTATTTATTTTTATGTGGTGCTAAGCGAGCACTCTACCGCTGAAACACAACCCCATCCCCTACTAGTTTCCTTTTTTACTAATAACATTGTGTAGAATTTTTCTCGAAAATTAGTGTTTAAAATATGTATACCAGTATGAGGAAAATTAGTGTTTAAAATATATAAAGTATACAGTGAGAGAGCACAAATCTGGCCGAGCCCCAGGCCATTTAGATTCAAAGAAGAATTTAAAGAAGTAACAGCGGCACACTTCCAAATCCTTTTAAACAAATTGGATAAACAAATAAAATCAGATATCATTTACTCTTGCTTTAGGAAATAATCTCAAAAAGTATTTCTGAACAGAACAACAATATTTTAGATCTGTTTGTTTACTCTTAAAAATATTGGTTTGCAAATAAAAGTGTTATATTAACATAGATTTTGGCCTTTATAATAGAGTATTTGAGAGAGTAGTATTGAAAGAAGGCACATGGTGCATGCCAGGGCACTGAACCATAGCATGAACACTGACCAGGAAATCTATATTAGTTTGCTTTAAACCCAAAAAATTGGGGGTGCTGGGGAACCATATATGAATCGATACAAAACTGTATGCAGTGCAAAGAAAGCTTTCCAGTCAACCAGACACTTATTCAATTTATCTCTTTAGAAGTAAGGTCTTTCTTTTTTCTTCTTTATCCTTTTTCTTTCTTTGTGGGGAGGTGAATCTCCTAAGGCCTGGCACATGCTAGGCAAGCACTCTACCACTGAGCTACATCTCTGCAGGTCTATTATCTTTTTTTTTTTTTTTTAAGATGGGTACAATATCTTTATTTATTTTATATTTTTATATGGTGCTGAGGATCAAACCCAGTGCCTCACATGTGCAAGGCAAGTGCTCTATCACTGAGCTATAATCCCAGCTTCAGGTCTACTATATTTTTAAAAATAAACTTTTCTCAGACAATCTACTTTTTCTGATACTGATTTATCAGAAAATTATTAATTTTAACAGTATCTGCCACATAATTAGCCTCCAATAATAAATAACATGGTATCTATGGAGTGGAAAAAGTGGGGAAAAGTAGATGAAACTGTTATAACTGTTAAAGGTAACTAAAGAATGTTTAGAATTTGTATATTAAATTTAGCTTTTATAATCAATATAGCTAACAGATCCAGAAATAATTTTTTTGGTGTGTGATTTATTTGGGGGGGGGTGGTGCCAGGGATTGATTTCAGGGGCACTCAACCACTGAGCCACCTCCCTAGCCCTATTTTGTATTTTATGTAGAGACAGGGTCTCACTGAGTTGCTTAGCATCGTGGTGTTGCTGAGGCTGGCTTTGAACTCAAGATCCTCCTGCCTCAGCTTCCCAAGCCTCTGGAGTTATAGGCATGCACCACCATTACATTAAAAATTTTTTTTTTCTTTTAGTTGTAAGTGGACACAATACCTTTATTTTATTTATTTGTTTTTATGTGGTGCTAAGGATTAAACCCAGTGCCTCACACATGCTACGCAAGTGCTCTACCACTGAACTGTTACCCCAGCCCTTTTCCATTACGTTTTAACAAATAGTCATGCAGCATTTAGCTTGACCTTTTTTATTGATCTCTATTACATGTAGAATAAGTGAAAGGAAAGCAAAGAACCGTGAGACTGGTGAGCGAGAAATGAAAGAGGCCAGGCAGAGATACACATGAGAGTTTATCTATAGATGGAGAGAGCAAAACAGACTTGGGGATCAAGGCTTTTATGGGGCAGGCTCAGGGATTAGAGCCTGGTGGGTCCTAATGCAGGCGGTTAAGGGTGGGGTTGATATGAGAGAGTGGTGAGCCTTTCTCAGAAATGCTCTTGGACAGGAAAGTGAAATTTTTCTTAAGATGGCCATCCACATGCTAAGCAAGGACCTTACATTAAGCCCATTCAAATTGTGTGTGTGTGTGTATGTGTATATGTGTGTGTGTGTGTGTGGTGTTAGGAATTGAATCCAAGTTCTGTGTGTGTGAGACAAACATGCTAACACTGAGCTAAATCCCCAGCCCCCTTTCAGTTTTTATAATCAACTAATTGTTCAAAAAAAAATTTTTTTTTTTTTTGGTATTATAGAGACCAAATTTGGTCTCCTATTATTAGTTGGGCTGTTATTTTTGCATTTTGAAGCCATATTCTCAGGTATCCTTTAACTTCTGGCTGAATATTCCCAATTTCTTCAACTGTTCCTAATTCTTTATATCTTTCAGATTTTCTCCTCCACCTCAGCTAAATTGTAGGGTCTCAGTGTCCTTCAAGAAATTTTATTTATGTATCAACTATACTTTGCATATATCAAATATTATATATAATAACATGAGATTTCACAAGGCCACTGTTTTAGCCAGCTTTGTGATGCCGTGATCAAATACCTGACCAGGGACAACTTAGAGGAGGAAAAGTTTATTTTGCCTCATGGTTCATTCAGTGGTCAATGGAGGATACTGCTTGGGGCCAAAATGAAGTAGAGCATCATGGCCAAAGGGATCTTTGAAGGAAAGCTGCTTGCTCATAGCAAGGTCAGGAAGCAGAGAGAGGGAAGTAGGAAAGGACAGCAGGGAAGATGAGCCCCTTCCAGGGCACACACCCAGTGATCCACCTCCTCCAGCCATGTATACCAGCCCATAGTTACCACGTAGTCAGTCCATTCAAACTAGAATGAGCTGATAAGGTGACAGCTCTCATAATCTAGTTGACTATTTCTGCATTAACACAGGAGCTTTGTGTGTGTGTGTGGGGGGGTAATCACATATCCAAACCATAATATTCCACTCTGGCCCCCAAAAGATCATGTTCATTTCACAATAAAAAATGCTTTTAATTCATCTCCAAGAGACTATAGTCTTAACAGTTTTAGTATTACCCAAAAGCTCAAGTCCTAAGTCTCCTTGAGACAAGACACTCTTGGCTATGAACCCCTGTAAATATCAAAAGCAAGTTACATAAATTCAATATACAGTGGCACCAGGTAAACATTCCCATTCTGAAAGGGAGAGATAAAAGACAGATAAAAGGAATGGTGGTGGGCATTGCCTGTAATCCCAGTGATTCCGAGAGGGTAAGGCAGGTGGAGGGTCAAAAGTTCAAAGCCAGCCTCAGCAAACTTAGGCCCTAAGCAATTTAGCAAGGGCCTATGTCAAAATAAAAAGGGCTGGGGATATAGCTCAGTGGTTAAGTACCCTGTACCGAAAGAAAGAAGGAATGGGGCCAAAGCAAGACCTAATCCCAGCTGGGCAAACAGTTTTTATAGTTCTACCTTGAGTATCTGGGGCACATGGTGACGAGATGATTTCCCAAGGGTTTGGGTGGCCTTGCCCCTTTGGCCTTGCTGGTTGCAGCACACAAGAGCTGTCTTTCGCTTGGCGCCAGCAGCTCTTCTTGGCAGACAGTCCACATTATTGGCATTTCTAAATTTCTGGGGTCTCCATTCCAGTTTTGGCTTCACTTTCACAGCTTTACACATTGCTGCCTTTGGGACAGCCTGTAGGGATTCTTGTGTGTGTGTGTGTGTGTGTGTGTGTGTGTGTATGTGTGTATGTGTATTGGTGCTGGATGTTGAACCCAGGGCCTTATGCATGCAAGGCAAGCACTCTACCAACTGAGCTATATCCCCAGCCCTGGGATTCTGACCCTACTGAAACCAGAGTTTTGAGATGAAACTAGATTCCCTGCTTCTGCTGGCAGATGAGGTTTGTGCAGTCTGTAGGCCTTACTAATTTCCTTCAGTATTCTTATCTGGCAGATTTAAAGAGTAAAATCCATTGTCAATAATGAAGAGTGAACGGAGTGGGATTTATTTAAGTGAGAAGAGATAATCTGATAGCATTACTAGAAACTTGAGGTAGTGTGAAGGACCCCACCCCAAGTCTCTCTCCCTCTCTCACTCTCTCTTTGGGAAAAAAAAAAGCTCTGCTACAACATTCTAGGGTTTTTCCAGCCTGCATCACCAAACTTTTCAAAACTCCTCCCACAAATCATTTCCAACTGCTTCTGAATCACATGATCAAGTTAATCAGAGTAACAACCTCACTCTTGATATCAATTTCTGTTTTAGCTGACTTTGCATAACTGACAAGAACACTTAAGAGGTAGAAAAGTTAATTTTGCCTCATAGTTCTATGGTTAGTAGAGTCCACTGCTCTGGGCCCACAGTGAGGTGTGGAACATCATGGCCAAAAGACCCTGTGGAGAAAAACTCCTCAGCTTGTGGCAGTATCAGGAAGCAGAGAAAGGGAAGGGGGAAGGGGCTGCAGTGAAGATGAATCCTTCCGGGCACACCCCTGGTGGTCCACCTCCTCCAATCATGCCCCACCTGCCCACAGTTACCATCAAGTCAGTCCTTTCAAACTAGGAAGAACTAATCAGGTTATAGCTCTCATAATCTGGTTGTTTCATCTCCAAATATTCCTGCATTAATAACGGGAGCATTTGGGCGACACCTCATATCTAAAGCCATAACAGCTACCCTATTTCCCTTTTTAAAAAGTAATTTGCCAGGCATGGTGGTGCATGCCTGTAATCCCAGAGGCTCGTGAGGCCAAGACAGAAGGATTGCAAGTTCAAAGCCAGCCTCAGCAATTTAGAGAGGCCTAAGAAACTTAGTGAAACCCTGTCTCAAAAAATAAAAAAGGGCTGCGGATATGGCTCAGTGGTTAAGTGCCCCTGGGTTCAATCCCTGGTACCAAAATTAATAATAATAGTAACTTAAAGATTTGATTTAATGAAATATCACTTTTTTTCCTCCTCTACTGGTACTGGGATTTAATACAGGGTCATTTTATCACAGAAGTACATGTCCAGCCCTTCTTTTTTATATACCTTTATTTTATTTATTTATTTTTATGTGGTGCTGAGGGTTGAACCCAGGGCCTCGCATGTACTAGGCAAGCACTTTACTGCTGAGCCACAACCCCTGCCCCCATGTCCAGACCTTATAATTTTTATTTTGAGACTAAATTGCCCAGGCTAACCTTGAACTTGCAATCTTCCTGCCCCAGCCTCCTGAGTTGCTGGGATTACAGTTGTATGCCACTGTGCCCATTGAAATATCACTCTCATACTTGAAGCTCTTCAACAGCTTCTCATTAAGAAAAATTTCATCCAGGTATGGTGGGTTTAGCTCAGTGGTAAAGTCCCTGGGTTCAATCTCCAGGAACCCTCTCCTCAAAAATTTTTTTCAGTTTTTTGTAAATTGCTTTTTCTTGGCCAGCAATATGCACCATGATCCAACTACTATCTCCGACATTATTTCTTGCTACTCTCTTGGCATCCATACTACTTCTAAAGGATTAGTTCTTTTCATCTCTTTTTTTTTTTTTTTTAATATTTATTTATTTATTTATCGGCAGGCACAACATCTTTATTTGTATGTGGTGCTGAGGATCCAACCCGGGCCGCACGCATGCCAGGCAAGCGCGCTACCGCTTGAGCCACATCCCCAGCCCTCTTTTCATCTCTTGACACTGCCAAACTCTTTCCCTGTAGCCCAGAATGTTATAGTAGTGTTACCTATCCCTCCCCCCCATATATACACACACACACAGGAAAATACCTTTGCATATTCATATTTGTACACACATTTATCATGTACCAAATTACCTCTTTTCTTTCTCTGCAAACTCCTTTTGTATTCTATCTTAGCTGAAATAGAACTTCAGAGGGCTTCCTAGGACACCCTGTCCAAAGGAGGTCCTGAGGTGCTCATTAGATGTCTCTACCACTTTCTTTTTCTTTCTGATATTTTTTTAGTTGTAGATGGACACAGTATCTTTATTTTGTTTATTTTGTATGGTGCAAGGATTGAACCCAGTGCCTCACGCATGCAGCAAGTGCTCTACCACTGGGCCACAACCCTGGCCCTCTACCCCGCTTTCTTTTCTAGTACTTTTTTTTTTTTCCTTTTCGTTTTTGGAGATGGGTTCTTGGGGTCTCACTGTGTGGCCCAGGCTGGTCTCAAACTTTTGGGCTCAAATAATCTTTTGATCTCCACCTCCTGAGTAGCTGGGACTACAGGTGTACACCGCATGCTCAGCTCTTTTCTGGTACTTGTTTTGAATCCTCAACTAGTATATAATCTTCATAAGGTTCTTATTTGTTCTTTTACCATCAAATTCTTAGTGACTACTACAGTCTAACACAGAATAGGAGCTCAGTAAGTATGTGAATTGATAATGAATATATAGTAGTGTATAATAGATGTGCGATTTTCATATTAGGGAAAGTTTAAATAGCTAGGTGAACAAGATATTTCTTTTCTGGAAAGAGATACTTTTTGTGCCAGAAGTTTCTAATCTAACTTATAAGCTGTTGTTTTTGGTTTTCTTTTCTTTCTTTTTTTGTACTTGGGATTGAACCCATGGGTGCTTAACCAATGAGCCACATTCCCACTCCTCTTTATGTTTTGAGACACAGGGTCTTACTAAGTTGCATAAGGACTTCACTGAGTTGTTGAGACTAGCCTCAAACTTGTGATCCTCCTGCCCCAGCCTCCCAAGTGGCTGAGGTTACAGGTGTGATCCTGGTGTCCCAGCTATTTTTAGTTTTCTTAATGGTACTTAAGAAGCTTTATTTTTCTGGCCAGGTGTGGAAAGCAATGACAGTGTCTGGGAGACTAGTGTCTGAGATTGGGGTCCCCTGATGACTTCATGGCTGTGACATACTTGGTGACTGAGAAAGTTTCTGTGCAAAGGCATAGGATGCCCAGTTGCTATGGAAATGTCTTCCATGCTAGAGTTTTATCAGCCTCTGCCTTATTCCCAGGCACAGCAGCTCCTGGGAACAAAGGAACTTCCTTGCTAAGATAACCACAATGTTTCACCAGTTCTGCTGCCCCTGAATCTGCCCGGAATTAGTATGCACTTTCTTGAGAGCTGCACAGTGCTCCTAACATTGCACATTTTAACGAGGAAATAGCCCCATACTGTTGCTAACTCTAACTTTCATGAATACAAAGAATAATGCTTGCATAGTCTTTAATCTGATTTAGAAAGATATATATATAATAAAGATTGCTGGTGTAATTCTTTAGACCTGCTTTTCCATCAGAGAGTAGCGCTCCATCCAACTCCAGCTTTATCTTCAAGATCTGCATTTGTTGAGTCTATTTCTTCCATTCTCCCATTGCCCCTCGCAGGAACCTGCTAGTTTGGCCACACTGGTCAAGGCAGCCAGGCAATAGTGGCACATGCCTGTAACTTCAGTGACTGGAGAGGCTAAAGTAGGAGTATGGAAGCCGCAAATTAGCAAGACCCTGTCTCAAAAATAAGCAGAAAAGGACTAGGGTTGATGTTCAGTGGTAAAGCTCCCTTGGATCCCCAGTAGAAGCAAAGATTTATTTTTATCTATACCTGTGTGCGTGTGTGTGTGTGTGTGTGTGTGTGTGTGTGTGTGTGTGTGTGTCGTTTCATTACTCTAAAATTACAAAGTCTTAAGAAATATGATAACTTTTTACAGTCTCTATAATTTGTGCTTCCTCTTAGTTTTTACTGTCAATCTAAATTGGATGATTTTTGTCTTTTTAGATATTTAGCTTCCTGTGGTATACTGATGAGCAGAACTCTTCCACTACATAACTCAGTTTTGCCTAAGGAGATATATTCAAGAACTTTCTTCAAAATTGCTTCACCCTTAATAAACAAAAGAAAAGAATATTCAGAGAGAAGAATTATAGGGTTTGTATATAATAATAATTCTAAAAGAACACATTCACAGTTTTTTTTCATAAAGTATTTGTGCCTCTGTCTCTCCAAATTATTTTCTTAGACTAAACAGCTTTTTTATATTGGTTTTTCCATTGCCCCTTGCAGTTTTATAAATATTTGTTATTGAATGATTATAAGACAGATTTAAGCCTTGACATAAAATGAAAATAATTTATGACCTGCGTTTCTGTATGTTGTATTTTTGGCAATTCTCGAGAGTTTAAACAAAGAAAGGCTCAAATTCGGTTGCTTCCAAAAACACTTTTTTTGTGATTTAGATTGTGATTTTTTTTAATTACTATATCATTTTGGGGTGAATCATATATTAACAGTGTTGAGTCTTTATAAGCAAAAGTACTATATATCTGGCTTATTATTCAGGTTGTATTTTATATGTGACAATGGAGTTTTGCTGTTTGTTTTTTTATTTAAGCCCTGAGATATTTTTGTAAAATTTATTTCTACGAAGTTTACATTGCTATGCTAGTGTTTTCTAACTGCTTTTGGTTAATATAGGAAAGCTATTGGTTTCTAATTATTTCCTAACAGGCCACCTTAACTAAATTTTGAATTGCTTTTTCTGAATTGATGTTTGTATCATCTACCAGTCGATAAATTTGGTTAATTTTTCAGCACATATGCTTTATATTTCATGCTCTGATTGGATGTTTTAGCTAATATTTTCAGAACAGTGGTACATAATGTAGCATCTCTGTATTATTTCTTACTCTACTAGACTTGCTTCGGGTCTGTGATCTATGGAATTAATCATATAGTTTTTCCTTTTTTGCAATGAATGTGATTATAATTGTAAAATTCTTTATATTAAATTATTCCTATATCCCTCAATTAGTTGCATTTGATCATTATATCTTTATAATATATTTCGGATTCTGTTTGTTGATATTTTTCTTCGGAGTGTTTGCCTCACTACTTATAAGGGATGTTGGTATGTAATTTTCTTTTCATGTTCTTTTATTAGCTTTTGGTATTAGGAGGTTATGCTGACTCATAAAAAGAACAGGAGCTAGAAGTGGTATTGCATGCCTATAATTCCACCTACCTGGGAGACTGAGGCAGGAGGCCAGTCTGAGCAAATTAGCATGACCCAATCTCAAAATTTCAAAGACTAGAGTATAGCTCAGTGGTAAAGTGCCCCTGGATTTAATACCCATTACCCTAAACAAAAACAACAAGAACTAAACAATAGGCTTTTTTTTTTTTTTTTTTTGGTATTCTAAAATAGTTCATTTTTTTTCTAAAATTGCAACAGTATTACCTGCTTATATAAAAATAATAACATGGAAGCATATCGTCTAAGGAATTAGTCTATTTTAACCTTCCTTTTTTTCTCTGAGTTGATGTTAATTGTTATATCCTTCCAGCACTTTTTAAATGTATTCATTTGACAACTATTGACAGTTATTTTTAGGAAAAAACAAATATCAAGTAAGTTTAAATTGAGGAACACAGTGTATTTGTATACTTTTTTGTTAGTTGTAGATATTTTGCTTTATAATGTGCTTTTCTCATGAATAACACACTGTAAACTGTGCCTTAAAATATATATTTGACCAAAATTTTAAAGCAACCAGTATAGAGTCCCATAGTCATCTTTTATTATGATTCACTAAACATTTACTTTTTTGTTTTTTTACTTACTAACTTATTAGCAATATTGGGAATTGAACCCTGGGCCTTGCGCATGCAATGCAAGTGCTCAACCACTGAGCTGTATATTCCCATCCCCTTTTTAATTTTTATTTTGAGACAGGGTCTTACTAAGTTGCCCAAGCCTACCTCAAACTTGTGATCCTTCTACTTCAGCCTCCTGTGTAGCTGGGATTATAGCCATACACTACCTTACCTAGCACGATTTATTAAACATTTGTTGATATCTATGTACTGACAAAGATTTGGGTTGCTTCCATTTTTTTCCACCCTTTCACATCAATATTGAAGTAAACATCTTTGTTTTGTACGTTATGGGAGTATTTTTGAGTGTTAAATTGTTGAAAGTGAAATTCCTGGCTCCAGTAAGAGATTATTAGTCATCTCAGACCAGTTCATATTATGCAAAGATGTGGATATAGTGGCTGCAAGATTTTTCAAGTTTAAAGTTTTGTTGTTGTTGTTTTACTATAAAGTCTCAGTTTTTAAGTACTGGCAACTAGTGAAAAATTGGAAAACCACATCTACAGCCAAATTCAACCTATGAGCCACTATATTGTGACCTCTGCTGTATGTGTCTATGTAGCGCCCTTCTAATTTCTGTGTTTTGAAGTCATTCATTCTATAGTATGGTTCAACATACGTGAAAAATTATTTATGAGTAAGTTTTTTCATGTTCAATTTTAAATGTACGTGTATCATATATAATAAGCAGTTAACACCCCTCATCTTTTTTTAAAAGATATTCGATGCAGGAAATGTATAATGTAGTATCAGAAATGGAGGATTACAAGCATTTCGTTCCTTGGTGCAAAAAATCAGATATAATATCAAAGAGATCTGGATATTGTAAAACACGATTAGAAATTGGATTTCCACCTGTGCTGGAGCGATACACATCAGTAGTAACCTTGGTGAAACCACATTTGGTAAAGGTAATAGCTCTGTTTTTTGTTTGTTTGTTTTTTTCTGTTTCCCCAAACAATACCAAATAGTTTAATGTCTTAAAGCATAAAAGGGTGTCCCTAAACCAGGAGGAGAGGAAATGAACCATTTATTTTATCTCCTAATTGTGCTATTTTATATGCAATGTTAGCATTATCCTTTTCCTTTTTTTTTTTTTTTTTTTTCTGTTGAGGTCTAGCCACTTAGGAAAGATCACTTGGGTTACACAAGTGAGAAATATTTTAATTTAATCTTTGTATTATTTAAAAATATATATTTTGAATACTGGGGGAAATTTTAATAAGTATTTTTTTTTTAAGTTAAAGAATGAAAAGTGGTAGAAGATGAGAGAAGGTAAAAAAGATACAAATGTGGGGAATATTAACATTGTTGAGGTCCTCCTGCCATGTAACAGGAATTGAAATGCCAGCTCCTGTTACCTTGTACTAATCAACTTACCCTTTTCAGAGAAGGATACACTTGGGGGGAAAAAAAAAAAGAAACCTAGACTTAAAAAATAAAAAAATGGAGAATTCCATGGAGTAATACTTCATTTCTTTCAAATTCTTACCTTGTACTGGCCAAACCCTTTTTTTTTTTTTTCCTGTTTTTCAGAACCCAGGAGTGCTCTACCACTGAGCTACACTCCAGCTCTTTTTATGTTTTATTTTTCAGACAGGGTCCCCTGGTCACCCACGCTGGCTTTGAACTTGTTTTCTGCCTACTTCAGCCTCCTAAGTAGCTGGGATTACAGGCATATGTCGCTGTGCCTAGCTAATGGCCTTTTATTTTATTCTAATTTTTTTTAATATTTTTTTTTAGTTGTGGATGGACACGATACTTTTATTTTTATGTGGTGCTGAGGATCGAACCCAGTGCCTCACACATGCCAGACAAGTGCACTACCACTGAGCCACAGCCACAGCCCCTTTATGAGCTCTTCTTAATGCTTTAATTGCTTTTTTAATTCTTACAACAACCTTTTGAGGGTCAAATCTTATTATTCCTTATCTTCTAGAGCAAATTAAGGCTTAGAAGAGTTAGATAACTTGCCTAGAATCAAAGAGCTAACACTTTAGTTTGTCCAAAATCAGTGAATTATAATCTTAAATTTTTATTGTTCTCTGACCTCAATCTCTTACAATTTCAAGCTCTTATAATTTAAATGTTAGTATTTTATGCAGCATCTAAATAAAGAACTCTTAAAAAAAAAAAAAAAACTAACCACTCTATCCTCTGACTTTCTTACCTTCTCTGGCTTCTTAAAATATACAGGATAAAGTCAATCTCTTTATCATTGCACGGGGGCCCTCTCCCCTTAATTTTCAGGTATACCACAAATCTTAAAGTTCCATGATTGCACCAAATAGTACTTGTTCCACAGCCATGTGTTTTGGCATATTGTTCACTCCTCTTCCTGTAATGTACTTCTCTCCTTGCCTATTAATCACTTCAAATTCCAGCTGTCTAGTGTTATATGCTCCCTTTCTTTTCATGTAAATCATCAGTCCTACCTCAGTGATTCTTCTGGGCTTTTTATGTACTTTATTTCTCTGTCATATTTTTTCCACTGGGTTTTTTGGACAAGATTGAAGAACTTGAGGGAAGGAACTCTATTTTTAGTTGTCAGTGAATCTTTGTTTTAATCATTTATATGCAGTGCTGATAATCGAACCCAGTGCCACGCACATGCGAAGCAAGCACTCTGCCATTGAGCCACAACCCCAGCCCCAAGGGACACTGTCTTTTTCCTCTCTGTGTCCTCAGCACAAACACTGTGGCAATCAGTCCTTTCATATGAAGCTATCACTACCTGTATTCTTGGACTCCTGAAGATCAGAGATGTTCATAATCATCTGTTATTTTCAGCACATCTGAGGAGAATGGATTTTTAAAAATTTTCATAATAATCTATATGATCATTGCTATCTAACTTTTATGAAGCTTAAGGAGATTAATAACCCTAAAAAAATTCACACTGTAGCTGGGCACAATTGCATACATCTCAGGAGCTGAGGCAGGAGAATCACAACTTTGAGGCCAAACTGGACAACTTAGCAAGACTCTGGCTCAAAGAGTTGAGGATGGGGCCAGGGTTGTGGCTCAGTGGTAAGATCGCTTGCCTAGCATGCGTGAGGCACTGGGTTTGATCCCTGGCACCACATAAAAACAAACAAACAAAATAAACGTATTATGTCCACCTACAACTAAAAATAAAAGAGGTGGGGATGACGCTCAGTTTGGTTTTTTTGTTTTGTTTTGTTTTTTTAATACATGGCCTTGTGCATGGCAGGGAAGCACTCTACCAACTGAACTCTATCCCCAGACCAACACTCAGTTTTAAAGTGCCCTTTGATTCAACCTTCAGTACCAAAAAAAAAAAAAAAAAAAAAAGAATTACACTGTATTCCAAACACTTTTCCATTATAAAAAGCTGTGTCACTTTATCTACAAGTTTATTTTCAAAGACATAATTGAGAATAACCCAGAATTGTGTGTGCTTAGCTTTCAGTTCAGGTGTTAGATTTTAATACCTAATACATATTCGTAACATATAGTAATAATCATTATAACAAGGGAACAGAAGAATACAGAAGCCGTGTTACATATCTATGAATTATTAACTTACTAAAATGTGCCTATCACTTAATATGTCAGTTTTCTAATCTACATGAGTCTATAATGGTCACAAGCCCTTGGTAGTTTTCAGATTTAATAGGGACAACAAACATTTCAAATAATCTTACTTCCTGGTTTACAATATAAAAATTTTGTTTGGGTTAGTGTATTTGACAGACTTGGTCAATTTACTTAGAACAACCAGTAGAAGGTCATTATAATAACAGGTGCATCTGTGTTAAATATCTCTGCTCTTAGGGATAAGGTCTTTGGTAATTTCATTCATGTCAAAAAATACCAGTAAAAATCCATGTGTCCTTGGACTACATCATTGGTGTGAGTGCACACTGCCATATTTTGTATAAAAATAGTCAGAGGGGGAGGTGTTATAGTGAGTATTTCCAGCAGCTGTTTTTCCTTCAGTGTTAAGTTTCCTGTAAGCGTCTTATGTGATTATAAAGAAGGGCAAAATGGGTTATCTTTTTCTGTTTTTTTGCTGTACTGGGGATTGAAACCAGGAGAGTTTTACCACTGAGCTACTTCCTCAGCCCTTTTTATTTATTTATTTATTTTCTTTATTTTCTTTTATTTTTTTAAAGAGAGAGTGGGGGAGAGAGAGAGAATTTTTTTTTCTATTTTTTTTTATTTGTTATTCAAAACATTACAAAGCTCTTGACATTTGATATTTGATATTTGACATCTTGATATTTCATACATTAGATTCAAGTGGGTTATGAACTCCCATTTTTACCCCAAATACAGATTGCAGAATCACATCGATTACACATCCACATTTTTACATAATGCCATATTAGTAACTGTTGTATTCTGCTAACTTTCCTATCCTCTACTATCCCCCCTCCCCTCCCCTCCCATCTTCTCTCTCTACCCCATCTACTGTAATTCATTTCTCTCCTTGTTTATTTTCCCATTCCCCTCACAACCTCTTATATGTAATTTTGTATAACAATGAGGGTCTCCTTCCATTTCCATGCAATTTCCCTTTTCTCTCCCTTTCCCTCCCACCTCATGTCTCTGTTTAATGTTAATCTTTACCTCCTGCTCTTCCTCCCTGCTCTGTTCTTAGTTGCTCTCATTATATCAAAGAAGACATTTGGCATTTGTTTTTTGGGGATTGGCTAGCTTCACTTAGCATAATCTGCTCTAGTGCCATCCATTTCCCTGCAAACTCCATGATTTTGTCATTTTTTAGTGCTGTGTAATACTCCATGGTGTATAAATGCCACATTTTTTTTATCCATTCATCTATTGAAGGGCATCTGGGTTGGTTCCACAGTCTAGCTATTGTGAATTGTGCTGCTATGAACATTGATGTGGCAGTATCCCTGTAGTACGCTCTTTTAAGGTCTTCAGGGAATAGTCCGAGAAGGGCAATGGCTGGGTCAAATGGTGGTTCCATTCCCAGCTTTCCCAGGAATCTCCATACTGCTTTCCAAATTGGCCGCACCAATTTGCAGTCCCACCAGCAATGTACAAGAGTACCCTTTTCCCCACATCCTCACCAGCACTTGTTGTTGTTTGACTTCAGAATGGCTGCCAGTCTTACTGGAGTGAGATGGTATCTTAGGGTGGTTTTGATTTGCATTTCTCTGACTGCTGGAGATGGTGAGCATTTTTTCATGTACTTGTTGATTGATTATATGTCCTCCTCTGAGAGGTGTCTGTTCAGGTCCTTGGCCCATTTGTTGATTGGATTATTTGTTATCTTTTTATCTATTTTTTTGAGTTCTTTGTATACTCTGGATATTAGGGCTCTATCTGAAGTGTGAGGAGTAAAAATTTGTTTCCATGATGTAGGCTCCCTATTTACCTCTCTTATTGTTTCTCTTGCTGAGAAAAAACTTTTTAGTTTAAGTAAGTCCCATTTATGATTCTTGTTATTAACTTTTGTGCTATGGGTATCCTATTAAGGAATTTGGAGCCCGACCCCACAATATGTAGATTGGAGCCAACTTTTTCTTCTATCAGACGCAGAGTCTCTGATTTGATATCAAGCTCCTTGATCCATTTTGAGTTAATTTTTGTGCATGGCAAGAGGAGGGGATTCAGTTTCATTTTGTTGCATATGGATTTCCAGTTTTCCCAACACCATTTGTTGAAGATGCTATCCTTCCTCCATTGCATGCTTTTAGCCCCTTTATCAAATATAAGATAGTTGTAACTTTGTGGATTAGTCTCTGTGTCCTCTATTCTGTATCATTGGTCCACCCGCCTGTTTTGGTACCAGTACCATGCTGTTTTTGTTACTATTGCTCTGTAATATAGCTTGAAATCTGGTATCGCTATACCACCTGCACACTTCCTGCTTAGAATTGTTTTTGCTATTCTGGGTCTTTTATTTTTCCATATGAATTTCATGATTGCTTTATCTATTTTTACAAGAAATGCCATTGGGATTTTGATTGGCAATGCATTAAACCTATAGAGAACTTTTGGTAATATCGCCATTTTGATGATGTTAGTTCTGCCTATCCATGAACAGGGTATATTTTTCCATCTTCTAAGATCTTCTTCTATTTCTCTCTTTAGGGTTCTGTAGTTTTCATTGTATAAATCTTTCACCTCTTTTGTTAGGTTGATTCCCAAGTATTTTTTTTTTTTTTTTGAGGAAATTGTGAATGGAGTGTTTTTCCTCATTTCCGTTTCAGAAGTTTTGTCGCTGATATACAGAAATGCCTTTGATTTATGCGTGTTAATTTTATATCCTGCCACTTTGCTGAATTCATTTATTAGTTCTAGTAGTTTTTTTGTAGACCCTTTTGGGTCTTCTAGGTGTAGAATCTTGTCGTCCTCAAATAGTGATAATTTAAGTTCTTCTTTTCCAATTTTTATGCTTTTAATTTCTTTCGTCTGTCTAATTGCTCTGGCCAATGTTTCGAGAACTATATTGAATAGAAGTGGTGATAGAGGGCATCCCTGTCTTGTTCCAGATTTTAGAGGGAATGCCTTCAATTTTTCTCCATTCAGAATGATGCTAGCCTGAGGCTTAGCATAGATAGCTTTTACAGTGTTGAGGTAAGTTCCTGTTATCTCTAGTTTTTCTAATGTTTTGAACATAAAGGGATGCTGTACTTTGTCGAATGCTTTTTCTGTGTCTATCGAGATGATCATATGGTTCTTATCTTTAAGTCTATTGATATGGTGAATAACATTTATTGATTTCCGTATATTGAACCTTCCTTGCATCCCAGGGATGAATCCTACTTGATCATGGTGCACAATTTTTTTGTTGTGTTTTTGTATCCGATTCGCCAGAATTTTATTGAGGATTTTTGCATCTAGGTTCATTAGAGATATTGGTCTGTAGTTTTCTTTCTTTGAGGTGTCTTTGGTTTCGGAATCAGGGTGATGTTGGCCTCATAGAATGAATTTGGAAGAGCTCCCTCTTTTTCTGTTTCCTGAAATAACATGAAAAGTATTGGTATTAATTCTTCTTTAAAGGTTTTGTAAAACTCTACTGTATACCCATCCGGTCCTGGGCTTTTCTTGGTTGGTAGTCTTTTGATTGCTTCTTCTATTTCATCCATTGATATTGGTCTGTTCAAATTGTGTGTATCCTCCTGACTCAGTCTGGGCAAATCATATGTCTTAAGAAATTTATCGATGTCTTCACTATCTTCTATTTTATTGGAATATAGGTTTTCAAAATAATTTCTAATTGTCTTCTGTATTTCTGTAGCATCTGTTGTGATATTGCCTTTTTCATCCCGTATGTTAGTAATTTGAGTTCTCTCTCTTCTTCTCTTTGTTAGCATGGCTAAGGGTCTGTCGATCTTATTTATTTTTTCGAAGAACCAACTTTTAGTTTTGTCAATTTTTTAAATAGTTTCTTTTGTTTCAATTTCATTGATTTCCGCTCTGATTTTAATTATTTCTTGCCTTCTGCTACATTTGCTGTTGTTTTGCTCTTCCTTTTCTAGGGCTTTGAGATGAAGTGTGAGCTCATTTATTTGTTGGTTTTTTTCTTTTTTTGAGGAATGACCTCCAGGCGATGAATTTCCCTCTTAAAACTGCTTTCATTGTGTCCCATAGATTCCGATATGTTGTGTCTGTATTTTCATTTATCTCTAAGAATTTTTTGATTTCCTCCTTTATGTCTTCTGTAACCCATTGGCATTTACCTCCGTAGGTTCAGAAGGGCCGACCAGTTGTTTCAGCAGGATGGTTTAGTGCTGAGTCACAGCGGTTTGTCTGTGAGAAACAGGCGAACGGGAGCTTGAATTCAGCTGATCCGGGCTCGGTGTGTGTTCTGTGAGGCCCAGACTGTTCAGCTCAGCATTGCCTAGTGATCCTGAGCAAACAGCATTTAGAGGGTTTACGACTCCTTATGCCCGCGCAGCTGAAGAGGTCAGAGACTTGATCTCTCCGCGCCCGCCGCCATGTTGGATCTCCCCTGAACTTCTCGAGAGAGAATTTTTTTAATGTTTATTTTTTAGTTCTCGGTGGACACAACATCTTTGTACGTGGTGCTGAGGAGCGAACCCGGGCTGCACGCATGCCAGGCGAGCGCACTACCGCTTGAGCCACATCCCCAGCCCAGCCCCTTTTATTTTGAAACAGGGTCTCACTGAGTTACACAGGCTTACCTCGAACTTGGCATCCTTCTGTCTCATGTCCCGAGTAGCTAGGATTATAGGCGTGCACCACCATGCCCAGCCAAAATGTATTATCTTAAACTTAACTTACTGAAATAATAAGATTTCATTATAGTTTTTAAAAAATTTTTTTTTTAGTTGCCAATGGATTTTTAACTTTATTTATTTATTCATATGTAGTGCTGAGGATCGAACCCAGGGCCTCACACTGCTAGGCAAGCACTTTACCACTGAGCCACAACTCCAGCCCCATTTTTTTTTTTTTTTGAGACAGGGACTTGCTGTGTTGCCCAAGTAGCCTTGAACTCCTGCCTCAGCCCCCCCAGTAACCGGGATACACATATATGCCACCATTCATTGTAGATACTTACTGGTATTAAAAATTAGAGAGTTGGCAGTTATTGAACTATACATGTATGGCTAAAAATTTACTTCTCTCCAGTGACTTAGCATAATTCACCTATTAGTTAATAGTATTTTAATTATTATTATGTTAATATGTCAAAATTAATTTTTTTCTTTCCTTTTTTTTTTTCCCAGTGCTGGAGGTTGAACACAGGGCCTTATGTATGCTGAGCAAGTACTTTACCACTGAGCTAGATCCCCAACCCTATATGAATTTTTAACATTCACTGGTTTCCACTTTTCAATTTAAAATAATGTTATCATTTCTTTTTATAAACATGTGAATGGAGCACATAAATGCTTTTTTTAGCTTGGGTGCTATTGATCATTTTAATAATAATTTTACCATGTTACTGGCTGGTAATTCATGATGATAATTCATTCAAGAGTGTGTAGGTGAAGAGAAAGTTAGAAACTGCAAAAGAATTTCTGGTTTGGCTCCAATATCTATGGAGAAATTCAGAATTTAGTCAGAGAAATGGTCCTGTGTTCTTTGTTCAGAGGGGCTACAACTGGGAAAGAAAAAGTAAAAAAATACATGGAGGAAAAACAGTTTATCTATGCAAGTCCTGATTTTGCTAATGTGTTTGTAGTGATTATAGCCTTAGGGGAAGCGCATTCTAAACTCTTGAGGGGAATCTATCACCAAAGAAAAAGGGATAAAGAGGCTTGATTATTGACTTTAGGATATGCCTAAAGAGCTGAGGAGGAAGTTGTACACTTGGAAACAGTCTACTGCTAAAGGAAAGTGAATAGGTATTCTTAAAGTCAATTGTTTACTAGTGTAATAATGCCCAATAACATCTGAGGGTTTTAGGTAAAAAAGCTGAACTGGTTGGGTTGGCACAGTACTGTAATCCCAGCTACACAGGAGACTGAGGCAGGATTATTGCAAGTTTGAGGTCAGCCTGGGCAATTTAGTAAGACCCTGTGTCAAAGGAGCTGGGGGGAGGGCTGAGGCTCTAGCTCAGTGGTAGAGCACCTGCCTTGCATGTGTGAGGAACTTGGTTTGATATTCAGCACCACATAAAAATACATATATACATACATACATACATACATTGTGCCCGTCTACAACTAAAAAATTAAGAATTTTTAAAAAATTAAAAAGGCACTGGAGATATGGCTCACTGGTATAGAGCAACCCTGGGTTAAATCCCCAATACCACCAATAATAATAATAATAATAATAATAATAAAGAAGGGGAAAGACTAAATATGATTATCAAGAGAAATTTGGGTAATAGAGAATTATAGAATTGTTCTAACTGTACCAGGTACCTTATAACCATTTTTGCCATCTCGTAGAAATGGTATACAGCAGGTATTATTTTACATTTCAAGGAAATATGGTTCAAGAGTTTAGCTTTTTCAGGATCCCTTTTAAGTGGTAGATCTGGAAATAAGCTTCCAAAAATATCACTCCCTGTTCTGTTGCTAGAGGAGAGAAATCTAAGTAGTATAGTGGGTAATAGCTGTGAAATAAAGAAAAACTGTCAGTCTTGGGGATTCTGAAAGAAAAGAAAATAACTAATTTTGGTTAAAATGTTCCTTCCTAGCATCAAGCTGTTAAATATCTTCATCTCCTGTGGTCTGACCTATAAAAATCAGATTTTTTTCTTTGAAAAAAAAAATGGTAGATTCTTATTAATCCAAAAGGTACTTAACTGTAGTTTGTTTGTTTGTTTGTTTTGTTTTGTTTTGTTTTGTTTTTATCTTATTCTAGGCATCCTGTACTGATGGGAAACTTTTCAATCATTTGGAGACCATTTGGCGTTTTAGCCCAGGTCTTCCTGGCTACCCAAGAACTTGTACCTTGGATTTTTCAGTAAGTTTCTCAAAAAGTCCTTGATTTGTTTCACATATAAAGTGAAATGAGTACTGAAATCATATTGTATGCATAGAGATAACCAAAGGTCAGTTTTAAAAAAATCTCAAATTTCTGAGTATTGATTACATTTTGCTGCACCAATGCTATGAACATTTTTTTCTCTGTTCTAATTTTGCAACAGTGAATATTTCTTTCTCTCTTTTCTACGTTTTATAAATCCATAGGTTTTAAGATATATGCCTGGGCTGAGGATGTAGCTCAGTGGTAGAACATTTGTCTAGGATGCATGAGGTGGGTTTGCTCACCTGTAATGCAGAAAAAACAAACAAAAAACTCCACATGCCATGAATTTACTACATCAGTTAAAAACATTTAAACTTAGTAACAATTTAAAATTGATACCAAATTAAATCTATATATTGCATGTTATATGTAGAAATGAAGAATAAAGGAGAAACTCTGATTTTATAATCTAGGGACTCATAATTTTCTTCTTATCACTTTAAAAATAGAAAACTTAAAGCCTCCTATAAATTTCTTTGGCAGCAGTTAATGTAAGTTGTTCTTTGTCTTGCAACTTAGTAACTCAGGCATTGAATATTTTGTTTGTTTGTTTGATGCTACAGACTGAACTTGGGTGATTTACCACTGAACTAAATCCCCAGCCATTGCCCCACCTTTTTTTTTTTTTTTTTTTTTTTTTTTCAATTTTAAGACAGGGTCTTGCTAAGTTGCTGAGGCTAGCCTAGAACTTGTAATCCTCTTGCTTCAGCTTTCCAAGTTGCTAGAATTATAGGTGTGCTACCATGCCCAGTCAGGCATTGAATGCTAAGTTATGTTGGTGATCCAGGTGTACAGTGGCACACATCTGCAATTCCAACAACTCAAGAGGCTGAGGCAGGATAATTGTAAGCTTGAGGCCAGCCTCAGCAACTTAGTAGGACCCTGTCTCAAAAAATGGGATGGGGACAGCTCAGTGATAAAGCACCTTTGTGTTCAGTACTCAGTGGTGGTGAGCTAGGGTTGTAGCTCAGTGGTAGATTGCTTGCCTACCATTCAAAAGGCTCTGGGCTCAGTCCTCATTACTGCAAAATAAACAAACAAAAAAGAAATGGTAAAAATTTTGGTTAAATTGTTTTATTTTTGTTTTCGGCTCTTTCTCATTAAAACATTAGTAGACATAGTCCTGGGTTCAGCCCCCAGCAACCTCTCCCTGTACCCCTTCCCCCCACACACACAAAAAAAATAGTGGACCTTTTTTAAAAATTTTTTTTTAATTTAAAAAAAATTGTTTTTGTTATATATGACAGCAGAATGTATTACAATTCATTCATATTACATATGTAGAGTACAATTTTTCATCTCTCTACTTGTATGCAAAGTATGTTCACACCATTCATGTCTTTTTCATACATGTACTTAGGGTAGTGATGTCCATCTTATTCCACCATCTTTTTTTAACCCCCTTTGCTCCCCCCACCCTTTTTTAATTTATTTTTCGGTTTTAGGTGGACACAATATCTTTATTTTACATTTATGTGGTGCTGAGGATTGAACCCAATGCCTTGTGCATGCTAGGCGAGCACTCTACTACTGAGTCACAACCCCAGCCCTATTTCCCCTCTTTGCCCTTTCTACAGTTTGTCTAATCTTCCCATGCTCCCGCTCCCAACCCCACTGTGAATCAGTCTCCTTATATCGGAGAAAACATTCGGCATTTTTTTTTTTAGGATTGGTTTACTTCACTTAGCATTATATTCTCCAACTTCATCCATTTACCTGCAAATGCCATGATTTATTCTCTTTCATTGATGAGTAATATTCCATTGTGTATATATACCTCATTTTCTTTATCCATTCATCTATTGAAGGGCATCTAGGTTGGTTCCACAGTTTAGCTATTGTGAATTGTGCTGCTATAAACATTGATGTAACTGTGTCCCTGTAGTATGCTGTTTCTAAGTCTTTTGGGTATAGACCAAGGAGTGGGATAGAGCTGGGTCAAATGGTGGTTCCATTCCCAGTTTTCCAAGGAATTCCCTCTGTTAATTTCCTGATTTTGACAATTATACTGTGGTTACGTAGGACATTAAGATGGAAAAATCTGTCCAGGAGTGGTAGTTCACGCTTGTAATCCCAGCAGCTCAGGAGGTGGAGGCAGAAGGATTGCTCTCAAGTTCAAAGCCAGCCTCAGCAAAAGCGAGGCACTAAGCAACTCACTGAGACCCTGTCTCTAAATAAAATACAAAATAGGGATGCGGATATGGCTCAGTGGTTGAGTGCGCCTGAGTACAATCCCTAGTACCAAAAAAAGAGGGGAGGGGCACTGGGGTTGTGGCTTAGCAGTAAAGTGCTCACCTAGTATGTGCTAGGTGTGCTGGGTTTGATCTTCAGCACCACATAAAATAAATAAATAAAATAAAGGTATTGTGTCCAACTACAACTAAGACCAAAAAAAATTTTTTTTAGAAAGAGGGAGAAATCTGGGTATGGATACATGGGATTCTTTATACAAGTTTTACAACCTTTTTATAAAAATAAAATTATTTCAAAATGAAACTTTGAGCTGAGATCATAGCTCAATAGAGGCACTGGGTTTGATCCTCAGTACTTGGGGGGGGGATGAAAAGTTAAATCATTTTAAAATCTAGAGGGCATTTGGTTGTTTTTAAAAACTTTCTCGGGCTGGGGCTGTATGTAGCTCAGTAGCAGAGCACTTGCCTAGCATGTGTGAGGCACTGGGTTTGATCCTTAGCACCACATAAAAAATAAACGCCAAATGGTCTCCAAATGATTGAAAAGTTTCCCATCAGTACAGGATGCCTAGAATAAGACAAAAACAAAACAAAACAAACAAACTACAGTTAAGTACCTTTTGGATTAATAAGAATCTACCATTTTTTTTTTTTCAAAGAAAAAAATCTGATTTTTATAGGTCAGACCACAGGAGATGAAGATATTTAACAGCTTGATGCTAGGAAGGAACTTTTTAACCAAAATTAGTTATTTTCTTTTCTGTCCATCTACAACCACAAAAAAATTAAAAAACAAACATACAAAAAAATATTTCTCAAAACATTTGCCTTGGGCTGGGGTTGTGGCTCAGTGATAGAGTGATGCTTAGCACATGTTAGGCACTGGATTTGATCCTCAGCACCACATAAAATAAATATATAAAATAAAGGTATTGTGTCATCTACAACTAAAACAAAATTTATTCAAAAGCAAACAAACATTTGCATTGAATTCTGGCTACTCGATAAGAGTCAATCACCTGCCCTTTCTGCTTTGTGGTTGAGTCATGCATGTGTGCTACACAGGTGATCTCCTTGCTGCTATTTATCATTGGAATGATGCCTGTGAGAACAGTCACTTCCCTTCCTTATTCCTTTTGTGAAGTAGGATATATCCAAGAAGTATACATTAATAAGAACAATAAAACTTTTTCTAGTCTTCTCCAACTTATTGAAATGTAGGCTGTTAGCTCTGAAATGAGATGCATTGGCCTTGTTAAATTTATTTTTCCAGCAGTTGTGCATAATGCAATAAAGATGATTCCCTCTTCTGATGGTAAAATCTCACCTCTATATACCTACACAACTTTACCTTAGATCCCCGGGTCAGAGTGTAAACACCTTGTCCTCAGTGGAAATTTAGCAGAAGAAAGATTTTTCTAAAACAATTTTTAACATTTTCTTACAGATTTCTTTTGAATTCCGCTCGCTTCTACACTCGCAGCTTGCTACTCTGTTTTTCGATGAAGTTGTAAAACAGATGGTAGCTGCCTTTGAAAGAAGAGCATGTAAGCTGTATGGTCCAGAAACAAGTATACCTCGGGAATTAATGCTTCATGAAGTTCATCACACATAAAGAAAAAAAAGAACTGGTGTCACCTACTTTTAATTTTAGTTCACTTTTAGTAAGTGCTTTCGTGGTTTATTTTCAGAAGTCAGAAAGCATTTGCTAAACCCAACTTTGATTATAAACCTGCTCCATTGAAAATTTGCACATAGAATATGGACCCACTTGTACATAGAATTATTTCTTCAATCAAGTATAATTCAAAGTAATGTGTACATCAGCAGGTTCTGCATTTATAATAATGGGATGTCATCATTATTGCCAGAATATTGACATTACTCTTCTGTATGGAAGTTGAAACTGTAAATTTAATTCTTTTAATTTTCACCTTACTTGAAAGAGATTAGTTGAGAATACTCCCTCTGTGGAGCACTTCAGTATATATTAACCATATCATGTTTAAGTTATTATATTCAGAGTGTTTGTAACTTATTGCTATAGGGCCTGCCATATGACCTAGAATATTTGAGTAATCATCATATATTCAGAGTGAAAAACTTTGATTGTTCATATGGGTAGTAGTTGATAATTCACTGTTATTGTGAGATTAGCTCCCAGGTAAACACTGAAGGTGTTTGTTTGGTTTTGTTGTTTTGTTTTGTTTTGTTTGGGTAAGTGGTCCAGAGCTTTATGATACTGAGTAGTAGTTTGCAGCCTTCTCCCAGGTTCTGTGTCTACTCTTTAAATAATGCTAATCACGCGTTAAATTCTGTCTACCACAGTAAGCAACAGATGAAAATAAGTTTTGGTTGGTATGTCTCCAGCACTTTGCATCCCTGTTTTCTATTTATTGCATGTATTCACTTTCAGTAATATATTCCAAACATATTTTTTTAACAAATCAATATAAGAATTGAAGCAGTAACTTAATAAAGTTAATTTGTCTATTTTTTGTACAGTTATTTTGTTTTTTGAAATATTACTATGTTTTAAAGTATATATTATACTATTTTGTTTGAAAGTGAAGTGTTATAGCATTTCATAACAAAAATACTTTTATAGGAACAGACTATGAAAAATCTGGGTGAAATTCAGTCTTCCTTTAATCAATACTAATCTCCTTCACTCTTTTCACTCCATACACACCACCCTCTGGCGTTAGGTTAGTGCTACTAAGTTTATTTTCTTGGATCAACCATCACTAATATGTTTTTTATTTAAAGTGAGTTTGTATGAATTTGTTCAGTTAATCTTTTTTTGAGTACCTGCTTTCAGACACTGACTATATAGTGGTAAAGAACTCACATGGGAGTTTTGCTGTGCTGTGACACAAGTAAAACAATATATTCCCACTTAGAGATGAGAAATCTTCCCAGAGAATAAGTAGTCTGCATATACCTTTTTTTATCATGTACCTTTTTTTTTTCTTTTTTGCAATGCTGGGAATCATTAAACTCTGGGCCTCCCATGTAGTAGGCAAGTGTTTTGCCACTCAGCTATACTCCCAACCCCCCCAATTTTTCTTTCTTTTTGGTACCAGGGATTAAACAGAGGGGTGCTTAACCACTGATCCACAGCCACAGCCCTTTTTAGATACAGGGTCTCACTGAATTGCTTAGGGCCTCACTAAGTTGCTGACGCTGGCTTTGAACTTGTGATCTTCCTGCTTGAGCCTCCTGAGCTGCTGGTTACAGGGGGGCTCCACTGCACCCAGCCCAGAGTTTTTCTTAAATTGAAAACTAAAATTCATATATGCCCCATACTGGATTTTTTCTCTTTTGATGGAAATAAAAACTTACCATTGCTTGTACATGGTATCATAGGTAAACTTTTAGATTCAGAATCTGTCATTGGGATGTAACTGGGCTGATATGAGAGTATGTAATGGCATTTTGGTCAGGGAACTCAGGAATACTGAATTGTTGCTTTGATCTAACTATTCCTTTGACCCAAGAGGTTTCCTAGACATGGGCAGGATAAGCACAGGAGAGAAAAAAGGACAGCACTGGTTTTAGCCTTGTCCAGGTGCTCATTGGTTCATGTATCATTTCAAGGATGTTCTAAATTTGGGATTAAACTTAGTTGCCTGATCTAATTTCTCAAGTTCTAGGAGTTGGTTTAGTAGTTTTTTTGCTGAGATTAACTATTGTGTTTCCTTTATTTATACAGCACCACAATGGTCATTTGAAAGGGATGTTAATCCTGAGACTTAAGCCCAAGTTTAGAGTGCCAGAGTTATCGTTCTAGAGTTGATTGTATTCTCCAGGAAATTTTGTGCTCAGCCTCTCATAGAGGATAATTTTGTGATACTTCCATTTATTTTTCCTACCTCATCTACAAGAAGAGTTCAGAAGACTGTGACGTATAGATCTCTGGGATTTCATGGGGCTACCCACATAGATTTTCAGGACTCAAGTTTTTAGGCACTTAAAATTTTTTTCGATGCTGTGTGTGGTGATTCTCACCTGTAACCCCAGCTGCTTGGGAGGCTGAGGCAAGAGGATCGCAAGTTTGGGGCCAATTTAGTGAGCCCATATCTCAAAATTTAAAAAAAGGGTTGGGGATATGGCTCAGTGGTAGAGTACCCATTGGTTTAATTCCCACTACCAAAATTTTTTTGTTTTGTTTTGTGTACTTATATAGTACTATGTGTTAGACATAGTAACTCTTTGAAATACATTCTATTATTATCCCCATTTTACATACAGTTCAAAGGAAAGAGATATGGAGAGGTTAGAAACAGGTTAAAACCCCCACATCACTGGTTCCTGTATCTGTTTGCCTGACCTGGTCCAACAGTCTTGAGACCAGGACCTATTGATTTAAAATTTGTCATCTGTGCTTTCCATATTTTTTTTCTTTTTTTGGGGGGGAGGGGCCGTTACCAGCGATTGAACTTAGGGCCACTCAACCACTAAGCCACATCCCCATCCCTATTTTGTATTTTATTTAGAGACAGGGTCTCACTGAGTTGCTTAATGAACTCAGGATCCTCCTGTCTCAGCCTCCTGAGCTGCAGGGATTATATGCATGCACCACCATGCCCAGCCACATATTTTAAGGGGAAAGAAAACACCAACTTTATAAACTTACCTGGTCAGTGGTATCTAAGAAGATTTATAGCAGTGGGATTGCTTGGTAAAATTATCCTCTCTGTAGAAGGAACTCTAGAAGTTCTCTTCCTTGGTGTTGTGGATTTTTTTTTTTTTTTTTTTTTTTTTAACTGTTTGAGGACCTGAGGTTTGTGGCTACATCTTCCACTTTTTACTATGGGGAGGACCCAAATTATTTCAGAGAGGCTAACTTGTTGTAGTACCAACTTTACACTTCTGCTTATGGGAGATAATAGATTTCTAGTGTTCAAGTCACTTTTAGTTAGGTACACAATTATTTGTAGCCAAGCCTTTATCTTCCTGCTCCAGTCTGAACTGGTTGCCCTCTAGGATGTTGTTCAGCTGTAATCTTAGGGATTTCCTGCAGTTGTTGTAGGATTTCCTTCATCTCTCTAATTTGTGGCCCCTATTTCCTGAATCTTTTGGCCTTTTAAAATTTTTATTTACTCCCTTAATGCTGAAGGAAATCCTTTTGCGGCTTTCTGAGAAAGGGTGACTGAGAGCTAGATTTTTAATTTGTAGTGTCAGAATATGTCATTGTTTTATAGTTGATTGGAGGGGACAAGCACTCAAACACTTAGCAGTTAGAAAAGAGCCAAGAGTCGAAGTTTGCAGTGTAGGTGCTCCCTTAATCTATTTTTAGTGCTCTGTCTTACTCTCTCTCTCTTTTCTCAGGCTCAGTCTTTCTAAATAGATTTATCTGTTTTTCTTCCCATCACAAACACTTAAGTACTACACTGTATTGGCTGTTACTCTTTTCCCTTAATGACCAGGAATTCCTTATGTGTTCATTGTTTGTGAGGCCAATCGTTTTTTAATATTTTCTCTTGGAACAGGGAGCAGAATAATTTTATTTGTTCTTAATACTTAATTTATTAATCTTATGAATTTATTGTACTTTAAAAATTAAACATTCCTTTAAATATTCACATACTATATGGAATTAGCAAAATAAATTTCCCTGAGCATTTAAGTATTGCAAACCTAAGGATTTCTAAACATTTAATTAAAATTGCAAATCCAATTTATAAAATTCTGTTGGTTTTTTAATTATTATTTTATATGTATGTATATAATTTTTTTTTGTTGTGAATATACACAATACTTTTATCTATGTGGTGGTGAGGGTCAAACCCAGGGCCTCGCACGTGCTACGTGCTGTGTGAGTGCTCAACCACTAGGCCACAACCCCAGCCCCCAGCCCTAGTCCTTTTTGTTTTGAGTTGGGGTCTCAGTTGTTGAGGCTGACCTTGAATTTGTCATCCTCCTGCTTCAGCCCCTGGAGTAGCTTGGATGACCCATGTGCATCAATGCATGACTTCTCTGGATGTTTTTGAAAGTATTCATGCTCTCAAGCTATAACTGTTCTAGATCCATTTGATTTTTTTCCCATCACAAACCATGGTATCCTAGGAAGCATGTTTCCATTATTTTGCAGGGAGGTTGTTAGGGATTGAACCCAGGGCCTCATGCATACTAGGCAAGCACTGAGCACCTCCGGTCCTTCATTTTGAGACAAGGTCCAAGTTGCCAGGTAGGCGTCATTGTTGCAATCCTGCTGCCTCTTCCTCCTGAGTCTCTGGAATTAGAGGTGTGTATGGTTTCATTTTTTAAAAGTATGGGGGTTGAATCCGGGGATACTTTGCCACTGAGCTACATCCCTAGCCCTTTTATATTTTTTGAGACAGGATCTCACTAAATTGCTGAGGCTGGCCTAGAACTTGCAGTGCTATTGAGTCACTGGGATTACAGGTATGCACCACAATTGGCATCTTAACTCCCAACATTAAATAGTTCCCAGCATTTAACCAAGTTTGAAAATGATCATACTGAATTTGTTGCTGTAAGAACTAGGAAGATATCCTAAATCATAGGCCCCAAACTAAAGGTTTTTGGATTCTCCAAACTCTGAGCCTAGCAGGGGCTATCTCAGTTGAAGTAGAAATGTTTTATTTCCTCAAGAATTTTCCTGAGTCAGCAGGATCTGACTCTACAGGGGCATTTCCCATGGGTTATTCCTGTTTTATCCAGGTTTATTTCCATGATTGGGGCTAAATACTGGATCATTGTTTGCTTCCCCTCTCTCTACATAATTCTGGACATTTTTATTAGAAAAGCCCCTCCTTCGTACATTTAGATCCTTGTCAGAAAGGCAATTAAATCCTGCTTGTTTTCACAGTAAGGCCATTCCATGCTGCTTTTCTCTTCAGGTCAATCTCTCGACATTTTGTGAGTGGTTTCCCAGGAATGTCCATGAACTGTCTTGCAGCAGGTTTCTTCAAGGGATCTAAATAAATACCTGTTTTCTTATCCACACTGACATCTTTAATAATTACAAAAAAATTTTTAGTTGTAGATAGACATTAATACCTTTATTTTTTTACATGGTGTTGAGGATTGAACCCAGTGCCTCAGGTGCGAGGCTGTGCTCTACTATCTTGACTAAATAGTGTTGTTGATATTCCTGCCCCTCTCTAGAACCTACCCCAAATTTCTGTTATCACAGAAGGCAGAACATGCTTTTCATGGATAGATATTCACATCATCTTTATTTTTATGTGGTATTGAGGATTGAACCCAGCACCCTGCACATGCCAGGCAAGCATGCTACCGCTTGAGCCACATGCCCAGCCCAGATATTGTCTTTTTCTATTGGATATTTGGGAGGTGGAGGTTGGATTAAAGTCCCTTTCATCTTCTGTCATGAGCCTGGCCTAAGAATGGGTTTATTAATCGAAAGTTTTCTACTTTGAAAGAAGTAGAATGGAAAGGATTAAGACTATGGTCTACACAATTCCATTAAGTATGACCATGGGTGTTTGCACTTAATACTAAGAAAAAAAGAAATTTCCACATCTTTCTGGCTGCAGTCTTTTTAAATTCTCTTGAAACAATTACCTAGAAGATAACTTCTTTCTAGAAATCCTAATACTAAGGCATTTCTTCATTTTTAAAATTTTTTGTTGACCTTTATTGTATTTATTTATATGCAGTGCTGAGAACCGAACCCAGTGCCTCACATACACAAGGCAAGTGCTCCACCACTGAGCCACAACCCCAGCAACACCCCCCCCCACCCGCCTGTTCCTTTTCTAAAAACCTTACTTGACCTCTTATTTGTTAAATAACAGGTCATTTAGTCTCCTCAAATCTGTGACTTAGTCAACTAAGAATACCTTGCTCACTGGTAACTAGGTAGAAGATTTTGACTTAAAGATTTCTCATCTGTGATCAACTTCTCCTTTTTAAACGGGACTTCTGCCCAACTTACATCCTTAAGGACAGCAGAGTACTTGCCTACTGGGTTCAATCCCCTGCATTGCAAGACAGTAAGAACATATGCCTCAATGCCTAGTTTAAGGCAGCCCAATGCCAAGCTTAGTAATATCCCTTCCCACAAAGAAGAGGTATACATTCTGTAGCTTCAAGATAGACATCAAGTACACTGAGCCATAACCTATTTCAAGTTATTAAAAAATAATGAAGTGCTTTGGGATGTAGCTCAATATTGTGTTTGCTTAGCATATCCAAATTCTCCATGCTGGAATGGCACACCCCTTACTAAATTAAGACTTAGTAGGCTTTGTTCATTTGTGGGCACCCAGCAAGAACTAACTCCCACAAGAAACAACAGATTGCCCATTATGACCAGGTCTCAATACACCCAACATTTCCCCCCATTAGGTTTCCTGCCTTCTTTTAAAATTTCTCCAATTACCAATGTAATGATGCAATTGAGTGGGCAAAAAAAGAGCTACATGAAAATACTATTGGTGAAGCATTTTACACATGCAAGCTCTGTCCCTCCTCTCCAACTTAATGTAAAAACTAACACAAATATTAACTTTAAACAAATTTTTATTACACAAAGGTTGTCACATAATTGGATATTTCTCTACTTTGTACACAATTATTCTCCACAGAAAGGCTGCTTCTGAACTTCTTATCTGGTGATGGCAAGCACTAAAATCCTGATTTTAGCAGAATAGTAGTAGAAATGCCTCAGTGATTTAAGTTGAAAGCAGTACATTGGTACATGGCTCTTGCACCCAGTATCAGGAATGTACAAATGTCTTTATTCAAAAATACAAAATAAATTATTTGTAGGCATGGACAATGACAGCAGTAAACCATTATATACTGTCAACTGAAACCAGTAACTGATGGTTATAGTGATTTTCTTAAACATCAACCAGCCTTTTCTTCAGTCATTCTCTTCAACTGACTTCTCTGAAGTTATTGGTGAGGAATCCTGCCTTGAGCTTCCTGTCACAGTTCATTAATAATGGTAAAGCACTATTCTGAGAATTAGAACATGCCACCTCCCATACCACCTCCCATTCCACCCATTCCACCCATTGCAGGGTCCTTTTCTTCTTTAGGAATTTCTGTGACTACGACTTCTGCTGTAGTTAACAGAGAAGCAACTCCAGCAGCATCCAATAAAGCAGTTCTTACAACCTAGAAGAAGTATAACAAAATGTTATTTTTCTCTTAGAAAAATGAGTTATGATAATTAAATTTGTCTTATATTGAGTTGTTAAAAGAATTTTAAAAGATACCTTCATTTTACTTATTTTTTAAATGTGGTACAGAGGATTGAACCTAGTGCTTCACATGTGATAGGCAAGCGCTCCCCCACTGAGCTAAAACTTCTGCTCCTTCTAAAAGAATTTTTAAAAAATATTCAACTAGGGCTGGAGCTGTAGCTCAGTGGTAGAGTGCTTGCCTCACACACATGAGGCCCGGGTTCAATCCTCAGCACCACACAAAGATAAACAAAAATAAAGATATTGTGCCCATCTACAACTAAAAATATTAAAAAAAATATTTAACTACTTACCTTTGTTGGATCAATGATTCCTTTTTCTACCATATTCACAAAATCTCCAAGCATAGCATCATAGCCAATTTCTGAGGAACTCTGCAGAATTTTCTCCACTATTAAAGAGCCTTCAACTCCTGCATTCTTAGCAATGGTCATTGCAGGAATTTTGAGTGTTCTTTTAATGATTTCTATACCTGCAAAAAAGCAAATTTACTTTCTTTCATTAGTATCACTATATTATTCTACTTCAGTTATTCAGGAAACCAAAATCAGGCTTCAAGTAAACTCATTTGAAAGTTTTGTTTCTTTACCAATTTTCTGATCTTCATTAGCTGGAGTTAGTGAGTCCAAGGCTGGAATACACCGAAGCAGAGCACAGCCCCCACCCAGAACAATGCCTTCTTCAACGGCAGCTCTTGTAGCATTGAGGGCATCTGTAACTCTGTCTTTCTTTTCATTCACTTCGACATCACTTGTCCCACCAACCTATATGTTAAAAGAATTCCAAGTAGTATGGTCTCTCCCATTCAAGATGTAGACGCCAGATCATTTTAAAAAAGCACCCAGGGCCAGCCATGGTGGTATATACCTATAACCCCAGCTAACTGGAAGGCCAAGGCCAGAGGATCCCAAATTCAAGGCCAGCCTCTGCAACTGAGATCTTTTCTCACAAAAGAAATGCTTTGGGCAAGAAATCAGAATTTCCATGACCAAGTTAATCCCATAAATATTTATTTAAATAAAAAAAAAAAAAGGCTCAGAAGCCAAGATACTTTACCCCCTATAATAAATCTTACCTTCAGTACAGCTACTCCATCTGAAAGTTTTGCCAGTCGTTCATTCAGTTTTTCCTTTTCATATTCACTATTTGTCGTTTCTAATTGTTCTGTAATTTCTTGAATACGCTTTTCAATTTGAGCTTTATCACCTTTTCCTTTCAAAAGCATGGCATCATCTTTGGTGACAATGACCTCTCCAACTTTTCCTAAATCATGAGGCTGAACATCTTCAATATTTAGGGTCAAACCCTCCTCACCAAACACCTACAAAAAACATTACAAAGTGAATGCCTATATGTTACAGTGTCTTCCTTTGTACCAAGTTTATTAATCCAAGTATTTTGACAAGAGAAATATCTTGAAATACCATATAGTGTTTCAAAGCTACTACTAGGTCAGAACAAGATTTGAATAGTCTTTCATTGAATTTCCAACTTCTCACTTGATCATCACAACTGTCAATTAGTATTATTTGAGAAAGAAAACACCACCCAGTCTAAATTCCTCAAGTTCTATATCCATTCTATCATATTCCTTCAAAACTGAAAACAGATAGTTAGTAAACCCATTCTTATGCCAGACTAATTGCAACGAAAGAAAGGGAACCCAATCTAACGCCCACTTTCCAGACATCCAACAGAAAGATAGTAGACATTTACTCATACATTTCAGACCTGGAAGTATAAATAACATTCAGTAAATGAACATCACATTTAACTTACTGCACCACCAGTAGCAATAGCCATATCTTTAAGTTGATTCTTTCTGTTGTCACCAAAACCTGGAGCTTTAACTGCCACAACCTGAAGACCAACTTTCAGCCTGTTAAGAACAATTAATTGTAAGATTTAAATAGAATAAAATACACGGCTTAGTTCCCCTTAAGTTGCAGTACCTGTTAGGACTGCTGCCACTGGTTTTTCTTCCTTATTTTCTAACTTTGGTCAAATTAAGACCAGAAAGATATGAGACAAGTAGGACTATTTTCTACTTATATACATATTCCTATCTGATTACCTTTTAAAAAAATAAACTGTTAGCCTCCCATTGCAGTTCAACAGCTAGACCCAGGAACAAAGAACACATCATTTTAGTTTAAAGGGTACATGATAACTATTTTATAAATGGTAAAAATAGTAATAATGGATATTAAATTTGAGTCATCTAATAATTATTTTGCTCTATGGGTTCCAATCAATATTATAACAAGTTAGTTAGTATGAACAAGCAATGTTCTGAATGGATTCCTTTAAAATAAATGTTATATAAAGCTGATGGTGGCATTAAATTTACCTGAAATTTTATCAGGTAAATGAAAATCAAAGAAATGTCCATCTGAAAGCAGATTGTAGAACAGAAGGAATATTTAGATTTGACTCAGAGCTGGTCTATAGTACTGAGATAGACAGAAATCAGAACAGTAAGCTGTGATGATATGCCAAGTGAATTAGACATCAACTTCACAGCTATCAGTAAATTATTCAATAAAAACTCTGTAGGCATTAAGGGAAGTGGATATAGCGTCATGGTATACAGTACTTGCCTAGCACATGTGAGGCCCTGGGTTCAACACTCAGCACCACAAAAATCAAAACAACTACCAAACAAAACAAAAACAAAAACCAAACACCAAGGTAGGAAGGCTTCAAATTTCACTATCTACAAGGTTTTTCTTGACTCCCCTACTCCCCACACTCTTGAAACCTAAGCTAAGGAAGATACTCCACATTAAGCAAGCTCACATAGAACTTTTCGATCAACTCAAGGTATTTTATCTCTGAAATACACTGCCCGAGATTATGTTCATAGCATGAACATTACTTGTCTTAAATTTTAAGTGATATTTAAATACAGATTAGTGAAGAACTCACTTTGATTGCTAATTTCTTTCAGATTGCTTATTAATATTTAACAGATGACATAAAGTGCCTAACATTGTTTTATTACCCTAGCTACAAACAAGTGAATCAAGCCAGGCATGGTAGCACACTCCTGTAAACCTAAAGATCCAGGAGGCTGAGGCAGGAGGATGGAAAGCTCAAGGCCAGCCTTAGCAACTTAACAAGGCCCTAAGCAACATAAGACTTTTTTTTTTTTTTTTTTTAAGGGCTGGGGATGTAGCTTGGTGGTTCTGCACCCCTGGATTTAACCTCCCGTACTGAAAAACAAAACATAAGTGAATCAAATGTGGAGACACAAAATGAATACCTCAAACAGAAATATAAATTAATTCTTTCCCCTAGAAATATAAACCACATACACTGCCTATTACCTATTCAAAACAAGTGTACTTAGAGCTTCTCCATCAACATCTTCAGCAATTATGACCAATGGTTTACGGTGAGCATTGGCAATTTCAAGAGCAGGTACAATGGACTGGACGCTAGAAATTTTCTTTTCACTCAACAGAACATAAGCATCCTGGAATTCACATTTCTGACCTGTAAAAACAATGTACATTTCAAATCAACATTTCACTTATGAGAATAATTTGACTACAACTTATTTAATGAAAAGTTAAAACAATGCTTCAATACCATTATTAAAAAAGTGGTGAAAAGGTTCATGTTTTTTCCTTCTTTGCTTACTATAATATTAACTTTTAAAATATCACAAATCTGGGCTGGGGTTGTGTCTTAGAGGATTTTGTGCTTGCCTAGCATGTGTGAGGTACTGGGTTTGATCCTTAGTACCACGTAAAATAAAGATATTGTGTCCACATATAACTAATAAATGTTAAGAAAAAATATTACAAATGCTTTCTAGTGGTGTGCAACCAACTAAGTAACACCTATACTAGTGAGGTGTATTTTTAAAGTTTTGCTCTTACCTTTCGATGTATTAATAAAGTACGGAGAGATATAACCTCTATCAAACTTCATGCCTTCAATAATTTCTAATTCATCCTCAAGTGTTTTTCCATCCTATCAAAAGTGAAAGAATTAGGTATACGGACTTCACTGATTGAACACAAAACTTGGAATTACAGACCAAATTAATAACAATACAACCCACTGGTCATAACTCATTTAGAAAGAAGTATGCAAATGCCTAGAGCATTCAACTCTAATTCTGCAACAATTTCCCAAAATATATATTTGAATAATTCTTCCAGGAGAATGAAACAGTATTACCTAACTCAGAACAGATTCATTGCAGGAAACCAAAGCTATTAGTTCACACAAAACCCAGTAAGTACTAAACTCCGTAGAGATGAGAACACATTAAGTAAAGTTTCAATTACCAGACACCTCATTCAAGCTATAGTTAAAAATACACAGTTGCCAAGCAGATGCAGTGGCACATGTCGATGGTTCCAGCTACTTTGGAAAAAGGAAGAGTTTAGGGCCCATCTGGGCGATAAAGCAAGACCCTGTCTCAAAACAAAAAACCAAACACTTACCTTTACTGTAATCACACCCTTTCTTCCAACCTTTTTCATTGCATCAGAAATAATGTTGCCAATTTCTTTGTCTCCATTTGCAGAAATGGTAGCAACCTGAAATAATTGTTACTCCTCAAAATTAAATGGTAATGCTATTGTCCTCAATCAGTACCCTTGGAGTTTCCTAGTAGCTTCCAAATGGATACTTCTATCCAGAAGAAAGGGGAATTCACTACATATTTTTTTCTTTTCCATACTGGATATTGAACCCGAGATCTCACACATAACAATGTATAAGCAACACCCCAGGCCTTTAAAACTTGGTTTTTTGTTTGTTTGTTTTCAATTTTGACACCAAGTCTTGTTGCTCAGGCTGGTGTGGAACTTTGGAAACCCCTGCCTCAGATCCCTAGTTATTGGGATTATAGGTGTGAATGTGGTAGATTTAGTTTTAATGAAATATTGATTCTCTGGTTCAGTGCTTTTAAAATTTATTACTTTGAAGATGGAATAAATACATTATCTTTTTAAAAAATATTTATTTCTTAATTGTAGTTGGACACAATACCTTTATTTTTCTTTAATTTTTTTTAGTTGCTGATACTTTTTATTTCTTTATATTCGGTGCTGAGAATCGAACCCAGTGCCTCACACATGCCAGGCAAGTGCGCTACCACGGAGTCACAATCCCAGCCCCCCCACAATACCTTTATTTTACTTAATTTTATGTGGTGCTGAGGCTCCAACCCAAAGCCCCGCACACGCTAGGCAAACACTGTACTGCTGGGCCACAGCCCCAGCCCAAATACATTATCTTAAACAAAAACAGCAAGAAAAAACTGATCTCATTTTTTGTTGGCAAATGAGGTGATATCATAAATTGACATCAAGGGTAGGAGTTTAGCTCCATAATAAGAGTGCTTGCCTGCCACATGAAAGACCCTAGATTCAATCCCTAGCACTGCAAGTAAAGCCATAACTGACAAGAATGAAGAACATGTTCATGTGTGTATGAATCCATTTTACAGCCACACAGAATAACCCATAAAGATCCAAATGACAGGGCTAGGTATGTGACTTGGTGGTCTTGCCTAGCATGTGCAAAGGCCCTGGTTTTATCTCAAGCACAAATTATGGCCAAGAGAATTTTAAAAACGTTTTAGAAGTGCAGGGCATGGTGGCATCAGCAGGCAAACCCAGCAACTGGTGATGCTAAAAAAAGAGGATAACCTAGCCTGGGTAACTCAGGAAGACCTGCCTCAAAACAGAAAATAAAAAGGATTGGGGGATGTAGCTCAGCGTTAAAGCACCCCTGGATTCAATCCCAAGTACAAAAAAACCCAAAACAATAACATATCAACCCATGCATATCACTAAAAGCAAACCCTTATCATAACATTACAAAATGTCCTTACCTGAGCAATTTCTTCAGGAGTTGTCACAGGTTTAGACTGCTTCTTGAGTTCAGCAATTACAGCATCAACAGCTAACATCACACCTAGTTCAAAAACATATATTGGTTTCATTACTTCCATGTACAGTAGAAATACTGAGGTGACTATTTACTGGTACTACACACTGAACCAAGGTTCTTATGCATGCCAGGCAAGCACTCTACCACTGAGCTACACTCCCAGCTCATGACTAATATTTTAATCCCTTAATTAAGTCTGTATACAGCTTTTGTACCAGTGCTTTTCCTAATCACATGGAGTTGCATAATATGCAATGAAGCAGTAACTTAAGATTTACCTAGTAAGCCAAGTCTCACAATACCAAAATTATTTTGAAAAATGGACCAAGAAAAGGTCCATAGGTATAATTTCAAGAATTTCAAGTCTTTCTCTAAAGTATGTTGCCTGTCTCTAAGGTTTACTCAACACCTCTCACTCCATTATATGACACAAAAGAAGTCTTACTTCCAAAAAGTATTTTTAGAAATAGTGACAATAAAGACATTCGTACCTCTCCTGATTTCCACAGGATTAGCACCCTTGCTAATCTTCTCAAAGCCTTCTTTGGCAATAGAGCGTGCCAGTACAGTAGCAGTGGTGGTGCCATCCCCGGCCTCTTCATTTGTATTATTGGCAACATCTTGAACAAGTTTAGCTCCAATATTTTTGTATTTATCCTTTAAATCAATTGACTTTGCAACAGTCACACCATCTTTTGTTACTTTGGGACTTCCCCAACTCTGTTCAATAATTACCGTTCTTCCCTATAATTGCAGAGGGAAAAAAATATGACAAGACCACTTTAAAAAAAATTAAGTATAATTCTTTTTTAAAAAGCAGTCTTTAGAAATAAGGCAATTATGGGCTGGGGATATAGCTCAGTGGTAGAGTGCTTGCCTTGCATGCACAAGGCCCTGAGTTCAAACCCCAGAAACACACACACACACACACACACTCGGAAAGGGCAACTATTTAAAATCCTCAATACAAACTGTGTCGTCCGTATCAGTCCCACAATATGAATCTCAAGGGCAAGTTCATCCACATTATTGGTTTACAGACAAAATGACCTCTTCATTTCTCTGCCAAGAACATTAACTTTGAATGAGGTATTATGGGAGATAAAAATCCTAGGGGCTAAAAGATGTCATCTTATAAAATGAACAAGAACATAAGACAAACTATAAAATTCCAGAACACTATTAAAATATTTCATACTTAAGTTCTGGCTAATGCCTGTTTGCTTTAAATTCAACAAAATAATAACCATCATTAAACAGTCTGCTCTTCCAGGTTTACTAAACATTAAACACAGCACGTATAGGACTGGAAGTGTTGGGATCTCAACCAAGCTACTACTTTCTATTCCTGAATGTGAAATGGAATATTTTATAACTGGGCAGACAACTATAGTTTGAACTAGCTTCAATTTGAAAAGAAGCATCACTTGGCTGCATACCACCTTCAAAGGCTTCCTCAAAATATTGCCACTCAGTATTCAATGATATAGAATTTTATATGTGCTTTGGAACAAGTGATGGCATAAACACACCATTATCTATGGGGAAAGAAAATGAGATGCTATTGTTCAATGGGCAATAGTTTTCCAAGTGCAGATGAAAAAAGTTGTGGAGATGGATGGCAGAGATGGTTGCACAATGTACTCAATGCTCCTAAAGTATACACCTAAAAAGAAAAAAGGGTAAAATTTTAGCTAGGGTGGCACAGGCCTGTAATTGCAGCTACTCAGGAGGCTGCACTAGGAAGATCAGGGAAGTTGGAGGCCACCTTAGAGAACCTGTCTTAAAATAAAATAAAAATGGATGGGGATGTAATTGCAGCGGTAAAGCAACTGCCCAGCATTCAGGAGGCCCTGATCCGCAATAAAGTGTAAATTTTTTTAAGCATATTTTACTACAATATAAACATACACCCACTTGAGATATGGTAAGATATAAGCCATACTCTTTCCTCCCTCTATACTTGCCTCAAGTAGGCAATCAAAATTGTACCTCTAAGTTTTAAGAATCCACCTTGAGCTATGAGTTACTTCCCGATTACATCACACATTGTACAAAATAAACGGTCGATCTGGCTGAAGCAGTTTCAGTTTTAAGACCACTAGGTCTAAGACAGACAACTACATAGACAAAACAAAAAACCGTCCCCAGAAAATACAATAGCTTCAAATTCTTTTAAGTACTGTTCCATAGTTCAGTGAGACTACCCACATTAACAAAATGTTATTCCTTACTTAATAATATTGTAATTAAAATAATAATACTGATACCTTTGGCCCCATTGTAACAGCTACAGCGTCGGCTAAAAGGTCTACACCTTGAAGCATTAAGGCTCGGGCATCTGCACCAAATTTTACATCTTTGGCATAAGCCCGAGTGAGATGAGGAGCCAGTGCCCGAGACACTGGTCTCATCTGGCGAAGGACTGTGGGTAGTCGAAGCATTTCTGGGGAAGAAAAGGAGATGATCAATAATAGCACTACCCTCAGCAGAGACACGTCCACCTGTGTTTAAAAAAAAAAAAAAATACATGCAACGTTTGATGTGGGCCTGGCTGACCTCTGATAACCACCACTATGTCAGAGGCATGGAACGCAGGGCAGCTTCAGAACAGTTACTAGCCCTAGCTTAGAAAAGACGCCCCCAGGCCAGACCTACAGCACTAGCACAATGCATACCCAACTCCTTTCCCATGGCCACCTACCCCAGTCGCTCCAAACGAGTTAATATTTTACCGCTAAAATGGCCTTGAAAGAAGAACCACTCCAAAAATGTCCCTGCGAAACCCAGGCAGTGGGAGTAGAGAGGAAGGTTACAAATCCGAGTGAGCACGTAAGTATAGGTATACTTGGCGATGCAAAACGCCGCTCAGCAAAAATTGTCTCCAAGTATCCACCCGAGGTTACTGTATCAGAACAAATTACCAAGGCAGCGATGAGGACACCCGCCCGGCCCACTCCGCAGCCCCATGTGTCTTCCCTTCAGGACGCCCCCAGCAAGGTCAAAAGAGGAGGTACAGAATCTCTGCTACCAGCGGGGCAAAAACCAGTTCCTTCACGGAAGCTACCACTCGCCCTGGCGCCCCGCAATCGGCCTGGAGCGGGTTGCACAGGAGCGCCCAAATAGCTACTACCCCCAGATTCTATCCCGCAGGCATGTCCGCCCTCCTTCCCACGCCTGGACTGGGGCGGCGAACCGTCCGCACGTGATAGGAACCCTCATGGCCGCGCGAGGCCTGGCTCCGCCGGCTAGGCCCGCAGAGCCGTGGAAAAGTACCGGCTATAGCCCGCCGGCACTCTCAGGAACGTCTGCGATGGAGGAAGGCCTACTCCGGGGTCGCCAGTCCTAGAACGAAGCGGCGCAGGGTGGCCGCGTACCTGCGGGGCGTCGGCAGGGAGTGCACGCGGCAAGGCAGACAGTCTGCGGCGAGTGAGGGACAGAGTACAAGGCGCACACAGCAATGAGCCCGAATCCCCTCCCTCTGCCACCCCTTACCCCCCCACCCGCCCTGCGGCACCGCGTGTGCAGGCGGCTCCCGCCCCCTCCGAGTCGGCGGGCCCGGCCATCAGCATAACTCGCCCGCGAGCCCCGCCCCTCTTACCCGCGCAGGGTCAAGCTAGCGGGCCCAGTCCTCTCTTGCCCGCTTAGGCTAGTTCCCGGGCCACTCTCAGTTCCAGAACTTTCCGGAAAGCGCCGCGCTCTCTTAGAGTCAAGGGTCAAATCGCGTCATTTCCGGGAGGGGACACAAGGATAGATCTTTCACCTGGGCTGGTTGCCTAGAAAAGCCTAGAAAGAGCGCCTCTTTTCTTCCGCCTCCCAGCCCTCGCGTCAGTGGCCTGCGCTGAGTCCTTGGGACGAATCACAGCGCGCGCTGGCGCGGCCGCCCTCTCTCCCGGGGGCGGGGGCGGGGCAGGGTCCAGCGCGCGTGCGCGCGGGACGGCCTTTTCACGTGTTTCCAGGGCCGGACTGCGGGTCTCTTTGCGGCGGCGGCACGAGAGCAGAGTCCGAGCTGCGGCGGCGCGAGTCATGGTGAGTCCTGCGTGGCCCGGAAGCCGCCGGATCCTGCTCGGTTAGGATCCAACGGGGAGTCCCTAGCGGCCCTTTTTGGGGCCTGGTAGGTGATATGGTGGTCACTTTGTGACCGCCTCCACCTGTACCCCGGGGAGGCGATCCCCGCTCGACCCCTTCCTCCACCGCGAGTTTTCTGGACGTACGCGTTCCGCAGGCGTGGTGGGTAAGGGGCGGGAACTTGGACGCGTGCGTGGCTGCCCGCCTGCTTCTGCGGGGCCTTCGTGGGTGTGCGTCTTGGAGAAAGAACATGGCCTCAAGTAAGAAGATTGACCTTCATCGTTTCCTGAAAATGTCCAGAAAACCTGAGTACGGAAAATATTTGACCTTGGAATAAACTAAGGTTACCCCTAAAAATAGACTGGTTGCTGATGGCGAGAAGTCACAACGACCCTAAAGGGACGGGAAGGGAATGGGAATTAAACTTGACTTATAAAGTGGAACGTTCAAATTCACCTCCTGCGAATAATATAAATTTTGGTATTAACTTTGAACTCCAGAACATGTTAGATGTAATGCTTATAGTGGTGTGGTCTGTTGAATGTAATTTACATAGTGTTGTTTCAGCTCTTTTAACATTTTTTTTTAAAACAGGCTGGACAAGCATTTAGGAAGTTTCTTCCACTTTTTGACCGAGTATTGGTCGAAAGGAGTGCAGCCGAAACTGTAACCAAAGGAGGCATTATGCTTCCAGAAAAATCTCAAGGAAAAGTATTGCAAGCAACAGTAGTAGCTGTGGGATCGGGCTCTAAAGGAAAGGTAAATGGGCCACAGTATGGAACTAATATTTTTGTGTGCATTGCAAGAGAAAGAAGAAAACCTTGTGTTATTTTCTAGGTAATCTCTAACCTTACTTTAATGAAAGTGATTGTAAAATGATCACTTTGCTTGTTTTATATGATAGGGATTTCCAGTGTATTGAAATTGTCCTTATTTCTAGTGTTGAAATTGTCCTTAGCTTTTTGGTAGGTTCCTTATGATCGTTTTCTTCAAATTCTAAATTTTTTTTTGTTCTTGGCGGACACAATATCTTTGTTTGTATGTGGTGCTGAGGATCGAACCCGGGCTGCACGCATGCCAGGGGAGCACGCTACCACTTGAGCCACATCTCCAGCCCCAAATTCTAAATTTTTGACTAGACAGAAGGTTATGTCTCAAAAGAAGTCACTGGGTTTTTTTTAACAATTCACTGAAATTAACTCCAATCATTGACCTCTGTTGGCATACCTGTGAAAGGAACAGTTGACCTTATCCTTGTAAGTTTTCTCCAGTTAACTGTGTAGACCTCCAGCTTTTAAAAGTGTCGGACAGTAAATGCTTTTATATATATATGGGGGTCAAATATGATAATCACATTTTTCTAGTCTCCTCAAACTTGGTTCTACTAAGGAACTGTCCTGGAATTAGGAATAGGAGGACTTTCAAGAAACCCTTTTATTTCACGTGTCCATAGATTGTGTTAATATTTAACAATTTTAAAGTTAGGTTTGGTTAGTTAAACTTTGCTTTTCCAGTAAAACTCCTTGGGGTTTTACCCTGAAGTCAGAACCTGAGTTTTAGTTGAAGTATGTTCCTTATTGCAAATTAGGATTTTAAAGTGATGTTTTTGTTATGAAAAACTGTAATTCTAGTATAAAGTAGCCACCCAGTTACCTTCATTAAGTGAGGGTTGGGATTGTTTCTCAGCGGTAGAGCACTACCTAGCATGTGCAAGGTGCTGGGTTCGATCCTCAGCACCACATGAAAAAAAAAACAAAACAAAGGTATTGTGTCCAACTACAAAAAAATAAATATATATTTTTTAAAAAGTTAGTGAACTGGATGTATTTGCTGATAAACATCTTTATTATCTTAAGGGTGGAGAGATTCAGCCAGTTAGTGTGAAAGTTGGAGATAAAGTTCTTCTCCCAGAGTATGGAGGCACCAAAGTAGTTCTAGATGACAAGGTATGTAAACTTGATAGTTCTAAAAAGAAGTTAAGTATTTGTTCTTAGCTGTTTTAACTAATAGTTTTTCTATTTGCAGGATTATTTCTTATTTAGAGATGGTGACATTCTTGGAAAGTATGTAGACTGAAACAAATCACTGTTGAAATGGCATCCTATGAAGCTGCCCATTCCACTGAAGTTCTGAGATCTTTCATCATGTAAATAATTTCCATGTGTCTTTTATAATAAACTGATGATAATCTAATAACATCCACTGTCTCAAAATCTTAGTTTCCCCGTACTTGTGTAAACATTTCCAAATAAAATATGTAATGAATGGTTAGTCTTTATTTTATAACTTAAGGTGGTTTAGAGTTCTCCAGCTTATGCTTTTTTCAAGTAATCTAGAAAATTCTGAGAAAGGAGGTTTCTAGGTTGATGAATTTTCATGTTGAATTTAACTTTATTACATAGTTGTTTCATCCTGATACAAAGCCATAGATTTATACTTTTAAAAATTCTGGCTTAAATATAACAACCTTGTAGTACAGTCTTCAGTTGATGAATCCATTGTTTGGGTTTTTTTTTTTTTTTTAATGCCTCATTTCTTAATTTTTGTGTTGAAAAATTTATTTCCTGAATGAATATTTCCATTTTTCAAAACAACACTACTACTTAATCTATTTAGCAAAAACATGCAAGGCGAGATATAGTCACTAACATAGGCTGAATGCCTTCTCTTTTCCAAGGTAGGAACTTTGTGGTGGTAATAATAAATAACCAAGGACACTCAGTAGGAAGTATCAAAGCCAGAATTTGGATTTCAAGATGCTATTTAAAACTTTATCCTTTGGCTTTTGCTATGTTAGCTACTTCTGAGCGTTTAGAACACATTGTTTGAATTAATTCTGCTGATCAACACTGGTATTGGGGAACAGGTAGTTCATTACTTACAAATATTTTTCGGTGTTGATGGACCTTTATTTATATGCTGTGCTGAGAATTGAACCCAGTGCCTCACACATATGAGGCAAGCACTCTACCACTGAGCCACAATCCCAGCCCCCATAAGTTGAATTTAACAGAAAGAAAATGAAACATTTTCACTGAAGGAGATAAATAGCGAGAAATTTAAGATTCCAACCTCCCACCTCTTGAGTCCCCTTCTTCCTCCAGGGAGACGTCTTCTTTTCTTGCTGTCCTCAATAAAGCTTCTACTTTCCACCTAACCTATTCTAGAGTTAATTCCTAAGCAACAATCTCAGCTAATGGCTTTTTGTTTTTTTTTTCTTTTTTTGTGTTTTATTTATAGAGACAGTTGCTTAGGGCCTCATAAGTTGCTAATGCTGGCTTTGAACCTCAAATCCTCCTACCTCAGCCTCCCAAACCTTTGGGATTACAGCCACTGTGCCCAGCAGTATTTATTAGTTTTAGTTCTTTATACTAAAGTAGTATGTGCCATTAATATGTATATACATTTCTATTTGTGTTGATGTCTGATATACTAAAAGTTAATTTTTCTTTGTTTTGGCCTCTGACTTGCTGTCCTCATGTCTCAGCCTCCCAAGTTACTTGAGATTACAGGTATCTGCTATACCTAGCTACCAAGTTTTTAATTTTTGTCAAATTTAGAAATATGCCTTTTGTTGGGCATGATGGCTCATGCTATAATCCCTCCATAACTATGGAGGCTAAGGCAGGAGGATCGAAAATTCAAATCCAGCCTCAGCAATTTTGTGAGACCCTATTAAAAAAATATAAAGGGCTGGGAATGTTGCTCAGTGGTTAAGCACCTCTGGGTTCAGTCCTGGTACAAAAAAAAAAACAATGCATTTTAGTATTCAAGTTGATCATAAATTTCATACTCTGCCTCAGGCTAGATAGAGAATTTTAATATTTATTTTTTAGTTTGCAGCGGACACACATCTTTCTTTGTATGTGGTGCTGAGGATCGAACCTGGGCTGCACGCATGCCAGGCGAGTGCGCTACCGCTTGAGCCACATTCCCATCCCAGGCTAGATAGTTTTGAAGCCCAGGTTTACCTTCACAATTATTTCACTTTTGAGCAAAGGTTGAAAAGCAACATAGTGGTTTGAAACATGCAGTTCCTAAATTTTTAAGACAAAGTTCTTTTCCCTATTTATCTCCTGATTTAGTAGGTTTGGATGGGGCTTTCACATTTTATGTGTAACCAGGTAATTCCAAAGATGAATCCAAGGTTTGAACACTTTGATCTCAAAACTTACTTGTGTGGGTAAGTTGGAGAAATGAGAAAGCCATGGCCTTGAGCAAGTGTCCTAGGTTCTTTGTGACAGGCTGTGCTGTTGCTGTTTTAGTTTAAAACTGGCAAAGCACAGCTTTAGGGAAGGTGAAGGTGAAAGTAGTGCTCTGAAGAATGAGCCAATGGGGAGAGCGGCTCAAGGCCTTTTTGTGATACATTTTTTTTCCTCACAGTTAATCATTTTGACTTTCTGCTTAATATGTGCAGGAAGTCATTTTGGTATAATTAATAGCCATTTTGGCTCCTGGGTATGTCTACTACCTGAAAATTCTTCCCATAGTTTCAAGTTTTTCTTTTCTTTTAAATGTTGATGGAATTTTATTTTATTCATTTAGTTATATGTGGTGCTTAGAATCGAACCCAGTGTCTCACACATATAAGGCAAGCACTCTACCACTGAGCCACAACTCCAGCCCCTCAAGTTTTTCGTTTTTACTTTTGGCCTTAATGGGGACTGAACTCAGGAACACTCTACCACTGAGCTATGTTCCCAGCACTTTTTTTTTTTTTGAACTGGTTGGCCTCAAACTTGCAGTCTAGGCCCAGATTGAATTTAGTTTTGTTTTTTCATTCTGGGGATTGAATCCAGGGCTTTGTGCATGGTAGGCAAGCACTCTACCAACTGAGTTACATCCACAGCCCTTGTATTTTAATATTTTGATCTTGGCTGTGTCTGGAGATTTTCCTATTAAAAAATAACAGGCAATGTATCAAAGCACTTTATTCTTTTACAGATTAAGCCTACTTCTTTAACCATGTAAAATTTAACTCAAGTCATGCAGAATTTCATCTCATTTAGCCTTAAGACGTTGACTTGGAAAAACACCGATGGGCATTGTCTGGCTTCTGTCACTTCAAAAAGACCTGTTAATTAATAGTATTTTTAAGTCACTTTTTAATCATGTGGGAGGCATTGTTGTAGGCAGTGGGGATTCAAGAACTGTAGGAGAGGCACACAATAAACAAATTAATAGCATGCTTTTCATGTGAAGAAATTGGAAAAGCTGCTTAGGGAATAACATAAGTACCCTGTTAAGAGGATAATACTGTGACTTGTCTCTTCTGATCATTCTACTTCCCAGAAAGTTAAACTATTACATTATCTGTTGCAACCTTAGTGGCTTTACACAACAGTAAACATTTCACGCTATGTATGTAGATCAGAAATTGGGAGCTGGTCGAAGTCTGGGGGTCTAATGAGGCTGCCATTATCTGAAAGCTTCACTTGAACTAGACGGTTTCAAAATGCACTCACTCCAGCAAGTTGATGCTTTTTGCAGAAGCCCTCAATTTCTCACTACACAGACCTCTGATATGTCTGCTTGACTGACTTCACATTTGAAAACCATGATCATAGGGCAAGAGACTAAGGCAGAAGCCCACTGTTTCATAACATCAAAAGTCACATTTCAACAACATCTTATTGGCTTTTCAAATCAGCCCTATTCAATGTGAAAGAATCACAGAAGTGTGTAAATACCAGAAGATGACAATCATTGGAGGCCAACAACTGCAGCCACCAATTTGATTAAATATTTTGGGATATTGCTAAGAGAGAAGTCACAAGAGTTTAGTATCATTTGCAGTCAGTTACCTAAGTTTAAATCCAAAAAAATTAATTTTGATAAATGTTCAGCAAATTTACTGAAGATGCATAAAATCATAAATGACACTTTTGTCCAACTGTGAATGTACATTACTATGGTATTCTGCTGCTTCAACTTTACTCAGCCTGCAATGAAATATCTCATGGAAGTGCTACCCATACTTTAAAGCATATTTCAGCTACTTCTTACATTGTTCACTGGCTAAACTGTGTTTGACCTGACTTCCTTTAAGCCAGGATTGATGCTACAGTCCCATACTTGGCAATGCCCAGTAACAGAAAAAAGGAACCATTTCTTTTGGCATCTCCTTTTGAAAACAAGAAACCTTTTTCCCAAAGTGCTCCATCAGCCATCCTTAATATTTCTTTAGGATAAAATGGAGTTAAATGCCTACCCGATACTAATCATTGGCCTAAGCTAATAGGGATTTATCCCTCACTTGGAGATGAGATTTACCTTTCCTTGGTCACAGGAACAAATAGACAAGGAGCAAGATCCAAGTCTGTTTGCAAAGAGACTGCAAAAACGGAAGGGGTAATGAATGGGCAACCAACAGGAGCTGCTATACACTGGAGGCATTCTGTTTTGTAGTATAGTAATCTACATATTGCCCTTAAAGTCTTGAAGGAAAATCATAGCATTTAAAACATTCATGTTTCTTACCATCTTACCCTGTACTTTGCATATGTTACTTGTTCATTCTTAATAGTCCTGTGCCTCAATGTTTTAGTAAACAACTGTATATAAAACAGTGGTCTTGTAAGATTATATTGCCTAGTGACCTCAGCCATTTTTGTTTATGCAAGTACACTATGATGTTCGGTCAATGAAAAAATTGCCTAATGATGCATTTCTCAGAATGTATTTCTGTTAAATAAAGCAGAATTGTACTTCGATTTAAAAATTACCTAAAGTCACCAGGTGTGGGGGGCACATCCCTATAATCACAGCTACTTCAGAGGCTGAGACAGAAGAACTGCAAGTTCAAGGCCAGCCTATGCTATTTAATGAGACCCTATCCTAAAATTTTAAAAAATCATCAAGGCAGAAGGAACACTCCTGGATTTAACCTTCAGTACCCGCCTCTATACACACACACACACACACACACCCTGAAACCCACTTCCCAAAATGAATTTCATACTAGAGAAGATATTTTGAAAATTATGATACTTTAGATTTATAAAAATATTTTCTTCAGGAGACTTCTAAAACTGTTTAATATTAATTTTGCCTTTGTAGTCTGTTCAGTAGAGGAAAAGGACTATGTAGAACCTTCATTACAATTTAAGAAACTTTTTTTTTTTTTTGGTTCTGAGGATTGAACTCAGGGGCGTTCAACCACTGAGCCACATCCCCAGGCCTAACAGAGTCTCAGTGGGTTGCTTAGCACTTCGCTTTTGCTGAGGCTGACTTTGAATTCAAAATCCTCCTCTCTCAGGCATGTGTGTCACTGTGTCTGGCTAAATTAAGAAGCTTTTAATTGATAACCTTGTTTGAAGTCTTAAACTTTTACTTTTTTTGGTGGTACTGGGGATTGAACTCAGGACCTTGTATATGTTAAGCAAGTGCTCTACCACTGAGCTATATCCCCCCCCAGTCTTTGTTTGAAGTCTTAGTCAAGTGAATAGTCAATAGTCGAGTGAATCTAGATTGATTCTCAGCCCAGGGTCATTTTCTTTGGTTTATATTGCCTTTACCTGAAATATTCAAATAGGCTCCTTGACCTGAAATATTCTAGTAACTTTTCATTACATCTGTTATCACTGATTAAGCTCTTTTCTTCTTTTTTTTTTTCCCGGTGGTGGTTGGGATCAAATCCAGGGCCTTGCACATGCTTAAGTAAGCAGTGAAACACACATGACTAAGCTCATTTTAAATTTTCTTTTCCCCTCACCCCCAACATTTTGAAGATCATAATCTGCAGACTGACAGAGGAATGAAAATGTGAAGGTTGTGAAGTAGAAACATTTCAGCCCTAAAGAACAAGGTTCTTCTGTGAACAAGGTCAGGGTTGACATCACCATGCAAATTTATTGGACTTTCCAAAGAGTATGATGAGTATTTTTTTCCTGAGTTTAACATTTATTCATCCATTTTTTTTTTTTTTACTTTTACACAAAATGGGCTGAAACTATTTAGCAAATCTGGAATTAATAGAACATTAAAATGACCCCCCCCCCTTTGACTATAGGTAACTACCATTTACACTCCGAGAAATTACCACACAATCTGTGGAATTTAAACGTAGTCCTTAGAGTGAGGTAGAGTCATCTATAGACCAAGAGACATACCAAGAACTCTGCCTTTTCACAGATCCTTCCTCCATCTCTGGTAGGGAGGTAGTTTTTGAGTGTCATTTGTCCTAGGATGTTCTACATTTAGTTTTAGAATAGATGATCTGCACGTCTCCTTTGTTAAACTCTAAATAACATGGTGAAAATCTTGGGCTTTTCATGCTTGTACTTCAGTGCCTACCACATAGTGGGCCTTTTTTGTTTTTTGCAGTACTGAGAATTGACACAGGTCCTCTGCATGCTGGGCAAGTGCTGTAGCCCTGAGCTACATTCCCAGCCCTTAATAAATATTTGTTGTATGAATAATTTTTTTTCTTTGGTGGGGGGTTACTTGAGGTTTAACCTAACTGAAACACATCTCCAACTCTTTTTTTTTTTTTAATTTTTTTTTAGTTGTTGATGGATATTTATTTATTTATTTATTTGTAGTGCTGAGACTCAGACCCAGTGCCTCTTACATGGTAGGCAAGTGCTCAGCCACTGAGCCAAAACCGAGACTCCTAGCTCTTTTTATTTTTATTTATTTATTTAATATTATGTTTTAATTGTAGTTGGACACAATATCTTTATTTTTTTATTTTTATGTGGTGCTGAGGATCAACCCAGTGCCCCGCACATGCTAGACAAGCGCTCTACTGCTGAGCCACAACCCCAGCCCCTCTTTTTTTTTTTTTTTTTTAAAGAGAGAGGGAGAGAGAGAGAGAATTTTAATATTTATTTTTTAGTTATCGGCGGGCACAACTTCTTTGTTTGTATGTGGTGCTGAGAATCGAACCCGGGCCGCATGCATGCCAGGCGAGCGCTACCGCTTGAGCCACATCCCCAGCCCTCCCAGGCCCTCTTTTTATTTTTCATTTTGAGACAGGATCTTGTTGAACTGCTCAGGGCCTCACTAAATTGCTGAGTGTGAGGATGACCTTAGGCCTGAGCCTAAGCAACTCCATTTAAAAAACCCCAGTTTGAAACCTCCAGTCTCATTAGGCACACCTAACAGAGCCCTCCAGTATGGCCTCAGACCTAAGTTACTTCCTCTCACCCTGATAAACAGAGTGAAGCCTCTGGCAGGCTGTCCTCTCCTGATAAGAGGAAAGGTAAGAAGATCAGGGTGGAGACTACCTGTTTCTGACCCCAGGGTAAATCAGGATTGAAAGGGAGAGGGGGAGTCAAAAGCTCCCAAATTTGTTAATAAAGAGCTAATGAATAGGGATTCAACCAGCCAAAACAAGGATGCGCTCTGCATGATAAGGACCTGGACTGACTGACATCCCATCACTTGACATCATTTTTCCTGATCCTCTGCATGATCCTCACCGCTCTCAAACTCTACCGCCTCTTCTGGACCCTTGTGACAGCTGCAACTTTTCCATAGGACCTGACCCTCTCTTCAACCGGTTATCCACTCCACACCAGGAGAAGCCTGCCTTGTTTCCAGATCTGATCACCACAGTTTGAGTGAGTGTGCATCTGCTGGACATAAAGTCTAAGGTTAAGACCTTTGAATTTAGCACACAGAGGGAATGTCTGTCTTAGCCTGTCATGATTAAGTGTGTTTGCAGTGCTTATAATTAATCTAGAATTGTTTGCTGTGAATTGATTATGTCTATTGCAGTGCCTAACATTAAGGATTGTTGTTTTCTTGATTAAGAACCTATAGAGTGAAACTGTACTAATTTGAGTGAATAAAGCATTGAAAGGGGCAGAAACACATGGAGATTCTTTATTTCTCCCTCTTGACTGCATATGTCACAATTTTGCCCCCTTGTGACACTGAAGTTGGCCGTTAACTTGTGATCCTCCTGCCTCAGCTTCTGGAGTCAGGGATTACAGGCATGTGCCACCAAGCCTGGCAGATCTTTTAACAGATAGGAGCTAGTGCTAGGCAGAAAAAAAATAAGTCATTAGTCTTATTTAAGAGTTACCAGTCTGCCTGGTTTGAAGGCACACACTGTAATTTCAGCTATTCAGGAGGCTGAGGAAGGCGATCTCAACTTTGAGGTTAGCCTAGGCAAATTTTTTCCTTTTTTTGGTGGTGCTTGGGGATTGAACCCAGGGCCTTGTGCCTGTGAGGCAAGCACTCTGCCAATTGAGCTATACCCCCAGCCCTAGCCTAGGCAATTTAAGTAGACCCTGTCTCAAAACAAAAACAAAAACGGTGAGGCTGGGGATGTGGCTCAAGCAGTAGCCCGCTCACCTGGCATGCGTGCTGCCCGGGTTCGATCCTCAGCACCACATACAAACAAAGATGTTGTGTCCGCCGGGGGAAAAAAATATTAAAATTCTCTCTCTCTCTTAAAAAAACAAAAAACAAAAAACAAAAAATGGTGAATGGGGGCTTGGGATGTAACTCAGTGCTTCAGGAGGCCCCAGGTTTAACCCCAAATACAGAGAAAAGAAAAAAAGTTTTTTTCCTTGAACCCAGGAAGCGCTTTACTACTTAGCTACATCCCCAGTCCTTTTTTAAAAGAACTTTTTGAGACAGGGGTCTCTCTAAATTATTTAGGACCTCAATAAATGCTGAGGCTAGCCTCAAACTTCTGATCCTCCTGCCTCAGCCTCCCCAGTTGCTGGGATGACAGTCCTGTGCCACTGGGCACCGGCCCGGATCTTAAGTTTTCTATACAGGATTTTTATTTCTTTTCTTTCTTTCTTTCTTTTTTTTTTTTTTAAACTTAACTTTAAAACTTGGAATCCTGGAAGAAGTAAAAATCCCACTATCAAGGACTACTCATTTCCTTCTGCTTCCGACTTCCAAAAACGCTAATTCTAAGTACACCTAACGCAAAATACCAGACATCCACTCTACATTTTATAATGGCCATCTGCGTCTTCTATCTACGCAAACTTGTCATTGAAAAAGTCCTTGGCTTTGTAGACAGCAGGTGGCAAAATATTTAATAGTCAAATTTCCAGTCTAATTTCAGATTGGGTCGATTTCATGCAGATTCCTTATTATTTTTCCCAGACTGGTCCGTTTTCTACTTTGCTTCCCTTAGGTGGATTTTGGGGAGAATTAAGTTTCTTTAAATTTTTGCTTGCACGTGGGTTTACCAAAACGGTCGCCATTGCGTAAACTCTGCCCTTGTAATGTAATTAACAAGAGCCCAAGGGGAGGCACCTAAATGTGACGCAAGCCGTGCACACTGCCACAGGGGTCATCCTCCGTCACCACCCTCGGAGCCCGCCCGCGGACCTTCCGCCCGTAAACCCCAGCCTTCCTGCCACTATTTCTCCAAGTCAACACCGGAACCTCCCTCCCCCTGCCTAGCCCGCCCTACTTCAGACTCCTCCCTGTCTTCCCGTCCGGCCCCGCGCGGACTGCGGCTGTTCCGCAGAGTGCCACCCCTCCCCAGATTCCAAACCGAGAGTGCCTCAGCGCCCCGCCCCCCGCGCAGGCAGTCGTCCCCTACATCCGGGTACCGACTCGAGCCGCCCAGACTCTGGCACTATGGTCATGGCGGAGGGGACGGCAGTTCTGAGGAGGAACAGGCCGGGCACAAAGGCGCAGGTATCATCTCCACATCTTTCTTGCCAGGGAGCTCTCGGTACTCAGCGGTGCCGCGCTTGCAAGCTGGCGGCCGCCGAGGGAAGGTTGGGCCCCGGCCGCGGGCGGGGGCACTGGTGCCCGGCCTGCGCTTCCGGAGCCGCAGCCCCTCTGTCTGGCTGAGGCTGCAGTGGCCGCCCTCAAGGCCTGCAGAGCTCAAAACTGAGTGGGGGCGTGAGACGCGCGTGGCGGTGGGGAACGGGGGTGCCTGCCCCGGCCCCAAGCTGTAAGCCTGTCCGGCGACTGCAGGTAATGGTCTTGGGGATGAGTTCCAGCTGACTGGAGCCGAAGGGGCGCGGCCAGCCAGGTGGAGACCTTGGGGTTTTCCTAGGGTCAGGCCGGCGGTGTGGTAGGGGGTGCTAACACAGCCTACCTCCTCCCCGCTTCCATTGCCTACTTGCCTTGTGACGTACCTGCCGGTCTGCTCCCATCCAGCTTGCCTAGCCGGATGCGGGTGGCAATAATTTATCCTCCTCCGGTTGTTTGCCTTTGACCATCACTCCCTCTGCTTCCCTGCAGCTGTTTTCTGGTCCAGCAAGTTTTCAACACCAAGTTGCGACTTGTTAGATATCATTCTTTATAAATTTCCTTGTTAATTTCAATGAAGCATAGCCAGGGAATGAACTGATTATAATCTCATCAACTTTTAGTACAGCACTGTTTGGGGAAGCTGGTGCTTATTTAGGTATTGCTTCTTAGGATTTGCAAAAGATGGGATGCTTCCCTTAAAAAAATTGAATTGGCATTCAGACTTGATTACTCTCCCAGCCATAAAATAGATGCTCTAAAATCAGAAGAGCATGTTTAAAATGTAATTTTAAGGAAAAGTGATGAGTCAGAAAAGAAAACAGTCATGGAGCTATTATCATGTTTGTGAAAATAGATTTTAATTTCTTGTACAAAATTGTGGAAAAGAGACTTTTCAGAGGGAGTTTATATATCTGTACCTCTTTCCAGATCCGTTAAAGGTAAGGAAACTGAAGCCTAGGGAAACAATCTACTGAATTTGCTTAAAGTTACCCGGTTAATTCACTAGTGACTTTAACAAGTTGTTTCTGCTACTGAATTTTAGAATTGTTTTGAAAAGTTTTAGTATATAGTCACTGTCAGTTACTTCTACTGGAGTTTTGCCTTCATACTACTGGAAATTTTGTATGCTTTCTTTTACCATTTCTAAACTTTTTTTTCCTTCTACAGGGTCTCTTCTCAGATAACTATTTCTTATTCTGTGGCAACATTGTTTCTGATTTTCTGATTTTTTAAGTGATCAAGTTTCCTTTTTTTTTTGATGGTGGGATAGGAACTGTGGACCTAGTATGGTAAACAAGAGCTCTGTCACAGAGAGCCCTGGCCAAAAGTCCTTAATTTCGAAAATTTATTTTAAACAAATACTGTAAAATATCTGTTTGCTATGTTGTTATAAGAAAGCTCCTTTGCATTTTTCCACATTATCACAAATCAGGGCTAAGTAAAATGTAGGAAGATTAAAAGAAAAAAAGACTTTAGCAGTTTTCTTGTTTGTCACATGAATTTCCTTCAGTAAATATCAAAAATGATGTATTTAAAACTATAGTATAAAAAGTAGGTGATCTATCTTTCTACTTTTTTTTTAAATTGGTTAAACTGGAATGTAGGCACATAGTTGGTTTTCAATAAATGTTAACGATCAGATGAGAAAAATTTCCCCCTTACCAGAGATTGAACCCAGGTTGCTTAATCGCTGAGCCATATCCTCAGCCTTTTTATTTTTTATTTTGAGACAGGGTCTCATTAAGTTGCTGAGTCTGGATTTGAGCTTGTGATCCTCCTGCCTCAGCCTCCTGAGCTCCTGGGATTAAAAGCGTGTACCCAGCAGAGCTAGATTTTTTTTTTTTTTTTTTTTTTTTTTTTTTTAAAGAAAGAGTGAGAGAGAGAGAGAATTTTTTAATATTTATTTTTTAGTTTTCGGCAGACACAACATCTTTGTTTGTATGTGGTGCAGAGGACTGAACCCAGGCCGCACGCATGCCAGGCGAGTGCGCTGTCGCTTGAGCCACATCCCCAGCCCCAGAGCTAGATTTTTGGTGTCTCATAACATGTCTAAACTATCACAATTAGGATAACTGGGGTTTGGCTCAGTGGTAGAGTGGTCGCCTCGAATGTGAGAGACCCTGGGTTCAATCCTCAGCACCACATAAAAATAAATAAACAAAATAAAGATATTGTGTCCGTGTATAACTAAAAAAATATTTTTAAAAAATGATGCAAAACCTTTTATTCCCAGTGAAATCATTAACATCTTTTCTATATAGTATTACTATGTATACTCATTAATATTTTTAAAACAAAATAATCTACATTTTTTATTACCATATTGTTTTTTTGTTTCTTTTATTTATTTATTTATTTTGTAGTGCTAGGGATTGAACCCAGGACCTTACACATACTGGAAAAGTGCTCTTATCGTTGAGCTACATTCCAGCCACAATCATTCTAATTTTTTAAATGAAAGAATAAGAAACATTTTTAAATGTGAGCCATGTAGGAAGAATTTAAAGTTATTTTTTTTTAAAGAGAGAGAGAATTTTTTAATATTTATTTTTTAGTTTTCGGTGGACACAACATCTTTGTTTGTATGTGGTGCTGAGGATCGAACCCGGGCCCACGTTTGCCAGGCGAGCGCGCTACCGCTTGAGCCACATCCCCAGCCCATGTAGGAAGAATTTAAAAACTGCTCTTTAATATTTAGATAATGTCTAAGAAAAGCCATCTGGGAACAAGTTCGAAAAGATTATTTTATTTATTGACATTTTTCCTAAATAAATTTAGTTAAATATTTTCTTTCAGATAGTACAACTATGAAAACTTAAACATTGGTGAAATATTTAAGATAATTAAAAAGATATACCCATCACCTAACCTCAGAATATGATGTTGCTAATGTTTTTCTTTCTTCTACTTCCCCCAACCATCCAGAAATGGTGATTTCTTTATACTTTTACTATATGTGCATTATATCTGTAAATATACCTTGCATTTTCTTAAACTTTTATTCATGTGATATCATACACTATATATTCTTCCAGTTGTGGGTTTTTTTGTTTAGTTTTTGATACCAGGGATTGAACTCAGGGCATTTGACCACTGAGCCACATTTCCAGCCCTATTTTGTATTTTATTTAGAGACAGGGTCTCGCTGAGTTGCTTAGCACCTCTCCCATGCTGAGATTGTCTTTGAACTGGCTATCCTCTTGTCTCAGCTTCCAGAGCCACTGGGATTACCACCCATTGCACCTGGCCTTTTTTTTTTACTCAATGTTTTGAAGGCTTGCCTATGATGGTTGATTGAAATTTATTGAACATTGATTCAAATTTATGGAATATTACTACCTTTTCCCTCTTCTCAGTTTTACCCCAGAGACTTTTATTGAAGATCAACTGTTTTTGTCAGGCATTGCTTACTTACTAAGAATATATAGGTACACTTTGCTAGAAAATCAGTCAAATGTATTAATCACTTAGCAGGGTTCACAGACATTCCCCTATTTATAGATGATTCAGAAATAGTACCAGGTGTTTCACAAAAACATCCCCCCTTAGAAGAAGTCATTTGTGGAGCCAGAGTTGTGGCTCATTGGTAGAGCACTTGCCTCGCATGTGTGGAGGCACTGAATTCGATCCCTGGACCACATAAAAATAAATAAAATAAAGGTACTGTGTCCATCTACAACTAAAAAAAAGAAGTCATTTGTCCAAATGCTATATAATCCTAGTTACTTGGAGACTGAGGAAGGATAATTCTAAATTCAAGGCCACCTCAACAATTTAATCTTGTCTCAAAATGAAAAAAGGGCTAGGCATGTAGTTCAGTGGTCAAAAGCCCCTGGATTTAATCCCCAGTACCTCAAACCAACAAACAAAATAGTTGTCTTTTGGATACACACAGCCTTGGGGATCCAACTGGGATCTAACCCAGGACCTGGAACATGCCTAGTGCCCTATCCTTGACCTGTACAGCCAAATGGAGAGCTACTTGTTTTGTTGTTGTTCTTTTTTCTTAAACCAGGTATTGAACCCAGGGATTCTTAACCTTTGAGTTACATCCCCAGACCTGCTTATTTTTTTATTTTGAGACAGGCTTTTCCTAAATTGCTTAGGGCCTTGCTAAGTTGCTGAGGCTGGCTTTGAACTTGTGATCCTCCACCTCAGCCTCTTGAGTTTCTGGGATTAGAGATGTGTACCACCATGCCTGGCTAGATGACTACTTTTTGATGGAGTTTGTTTTTATTTAGCAATTTGAAACTATCTGGAATTAGAATAATGATTTATAATGTCTTTCTAAAATAACACTTATGGAGCCATAAGTAAGAAACTGATTTAGTTTTTTGATGCCTGGAGACTTTTTTTTTTTGGTGGTGGTGGTGCTGGGGATTGAACCCAGGGCCTTGTGCATGTGAGGCAGACACTCTACCAACTGAGCTATATTCCCAGCCCTAGAGACTTTTTTTTAGTGCAACTTTTTTTTAGAGGTGTTTAACTATCATCAACAAAAAAATGATATAGACTCACCTCCCCAATTAAGTTATACATGAAAGGTTAATGGGAACCAGCTTTGAGAGATTTGTGCTTGAAAAAAATGTGATTTGTAGTTTGTTTGTTTGTCTATTTATTTATTTAGTTTTAGGTGGGCACAATATCTTTATTTTGTTTTTTTATGTGGTGCTGAGAATCTAACTCAGTGCCTGACGAATGCTAGGTGAGCGCACTACCACTTGAGCCACATCCCCAGCCCTGACTTGTAGTTTAATTTAAAAATAATCTTGATGTTCACCTAAAAACATTGACTAATTTTTTTTTTTTGAAAAGAGGAGATATTTCCTTGTTCTTTCTTTTTTAAAAATATGTCTGTAGTTGTTGGTGGACCTTTATTTTTTTTATTCATTTATATTTGGTGCTGAGAATTGAACCCAGTGCCACACACATGCTAGGCAAGTGCTCTACCATTGAATCATAACCCCAGCCCCCCTTTTTTTGGGGTGGGGGAGATACTGGGGATTGAACTTGGGCACTCAACCACTGAGCTACATCCACAGCCCTATTTTGTATTTTAGTTAGAGACAGGGTCTCAGTGAATTGCTTAGTGCCTCACCATTGCTGAGGCTGGTTTTGCACTCACAATCCTTTTGCCTCAACCTCTCCAGCTGCTGGGATTACAGGCATGCCTGGCACTCCAGCCCCTCTTAATTTATTTCTGATAATCACATTATAAAGGCTTTTCTTCCTCTCTAGTGTGAGCTTTGGATTTTTATTCAGAATCAAAATTAATAATAATATTAATGCATCCTCTTTATAACTTTGTATATGTTTTAACCTTGAATTTATTTTTATAGGATTTCTATAATTGGCCTGATGAATCATTTGATGAGATGGACAGTACACTTGCTGTTCAGCAGGTAATAAGAGATTCTTTTATAATTCAGCCTAATTATTTTATTACCTCGTTGGCATAGTTAAGTATTTCTGTTTTTTTTTTTTAAACAGCATAAACCAGATTCCGCTGAGTTAATGAAATGCCCATTTAAAACTTTAATCAAGCCTCATTTTAAGATGGTATATTAAACTATAGTCAGTCTTAAATCCACTTTAATATGTTATTTTATACCAGACTAGAGTACTAAATTTGATTTTATAATGAACTTAACTCAAAATTATTTGAATAGTAATTTGAATAACAGATAATTAAACAGCATCTGCAGTTTGGGAAAAACAGTAGTACTTAGAGATAATTGTTAAGGATTGCATTAAGGGTTTAATAGAAGAGTGACAAAGAGTAAGGTGTAATAGGGGCTGGGGGTGTAGTTCAGTGGTAGAGCATGTACAAGGCCCTGGGTTTGATCCCCAGCACTATAAAAAAAAAAGAAGAAAGAAGGTAAAACAACAAAAATAAAAGCAAGAAATTGGGGTATACTAGTAGATTAGGTATTAGTTAAGCTATAATTTTATTTGCTTTTAACAGTGCCAATAATTGAACCCAGGCCCTCATGTGTACTAGGCAAGTGCTTTACCACTGAGCTGTATTCCCAAGCCCTAGAAGTGCTTTATCCATTCCTAAGCCAGAATTTCTATTTGACCACTCTCTGTCATCACTGTAGTATTTATTTTGGGGTTTCATATCAAGCCTAGAGTTCTTTTTTTGGTATGGGAGTGTGTGTGTGTGTGTGTGTGTGTGTGTGTGTGTGTATGAGAGAGAGAGGGAGGGAGGGAGGGAGATTGAATCCGGGGCCTAACACATGCTAGGCAAGTGCTCTATCATGCTACATCTTTAGCCTTTTTATTTATTTATTTTTTTATTTTGAGATAAGGTCCAGGCTGATCTCAAATTTGTTATCCTCCTGCCTCAGCTCCCAGGTAGCTGGGATTATAGGCATGTGCCACTGTACTGAGCTGTTTTTGGTTTTATTTCTTACTTTTTTTTTTTTTTTTTTAAGAGAGAGAGAGAATTTTTTTTTTCATATTTATTTTTTAGTTTTTGGCGGACACAACATCTTTGTTTGTATGTGGTGCTGAGGATCGAACCCAGGCTGCACACATGCTAGTCAAGCGTGCTACTGCTTGAGCCACATCCCCAGCCCTTTGGTTTTATTTCTAAACTGAAGATCTCTAAGACAACTGATGAAAGTGGCTACTCTAAACAGAATTTCACTGTAGACAAAACAGTCTCATACCGAAAAAAAAATTATATTTAGAACATTTATAGCTAGAGAGAAGTCAATACCTCCCTTCAAAGCTTCAATGGATAGACTACCTCTCATGTTAGGAGTTAATGAGGCTAATGGCTTTGAGTTGAAACCAAAGTTCATTAACTATTCTGAAAATCCTAGGACCCTTAAGAATTATACTTAAGCCAGGTGCAGTGGTGCAAGCCTGTGAAAAGAATCTTTTCTGAGCAGAAGGTCTCAACAGTGGGCTTAAAATATTCTGTGCACTGTGTTATAAACAGATTTTGCTGTCATCTAGGCTTCTTTTTTTGAAACAGGATCTCTCTATGTTTCTGAGACTGACCTTAAGCTTGTGAGTCTTCTGCCTTAGCCTTCTGAGTCACAGGGATTGCCAAGAAATACAAAAGAATCCAGGGTGTATACTCTATTTTTGATGAATTTTGTTCTCTTTATCACTCTATGGCTTTAATATTTCAAACCATTATTTATCTTTGACCTCAAGTAAGGTGGTTTAAGTGAGGCCAGTAAACATTAATGAAACACTTTCTCTGTTTCAGGTGCTAATACCAAAATGCTTAAGTCTTTGTGTTCATGGTCTCACTATTTGTTGGAGACATAAGAAAATAAGTGCTATTTTTTTTGTGTGAAATAAATGCTAGTAAGAGTTCTATAGAAGGTATCGTGGGGGTAGGAAAGATGAAAATGAATAGACAGATTGCTAATTCAGATGATACAAAAAACAAATGTGGTCATAAATCAGATAATTCTATGTAGACTGGATTCAGGCATACCTTAGAGAAATTGTGGGTTTGAATTCCAAACCACCGCAATAAAGCAAGTCACATGAATTTTTCTGTTTCCCAGTGCATATAAAAGTTTATATTTACTCTGTACTGTAATATCTATTAAATGTGCAATAACAGTCTAAAACACTAATAAGTATACCTTAATTTTAAATTATTTTGAGTTGGAGGTGCATCTATTTATTTATTTATTAATATTTATTTTTTAGTTTTTAAGTGGATACAACATCTTATTTTACATTTATGTTGTGCTCAGGATCTATCTCAGTGCCTCAATCATGCTAGGCAAGCACTCTACCACTGAGCTACAACCCCAGCCCCTGGAGGTGTAGATTTAGTATAGCTTGCACTTAGCATGCATGAGGCCCTGGGTTGGAACCCCTGCACTGCAAAAACAAAGCAAAAAGCAAACAACTTTATTGTTAAAAATTGCAATCATTGGGGCTGGGGATGTGGCTCAAGCGGTAGCGCGCTCGCCTGGCATGCGTGTGGCCCAGGTTTGATCCTCAGCACCACATACCAACATAGACGTTGTGTCCTCCAAGAACTAAAAAATAAATATTAAAAAAAAAATTCTCTCTCTCTCTCTCTTTAAAAAAAAATTGCGATCAATCATCAGAGTTCAGTAAGTCATAATCTTTTTTTAAGAATGGAGAAAGAGGGGCTGGGGATGTGGCTCAAGCGGTGGCGCGCTCGCCTGGCATGCATGCGGCCCGGGTTCGATCCTCAGCACCACATACAGACAAAGATGTTGTGTCTGCCAAATACTGAAAAATAAATATTAAAAATTCTCTCTCTCCCTCTTTCTCTCTCTCACTCTTTCTTAAAAAAAAAAAAAAAGAATGGAGAAAGCTTTATAACTTGCAGCAGCTATATTTGTTAGCATTTCCCCCCCTTTTGGTACTGGGATTGAACCACTGAACCACATTCCCAGCTTTTTTTATTTTTTATTTTGAGACAGGCTCTTGCTCAGTTGCATAGGGGCTCGCTAAATTGCTAAGGCTAGCTCTGAATTTCTTGCCTTAGCCTAATCCCACATGCCTGGGATTACAGGCATGTGCCACTGCGCCTGGCTGTTTGATAGCATTTTACCCACACTAGTTTGACTTTAAAAATTGAAATCAAGGTGGGTATGGTGGTGCACACCTGTATTTCCAGCTGCTTGGGAGGCTGAGGCAGAAGAATCACAAGTTCAAAGCCAGCCTCACCAATTTAACAAGGCCCTAAGGAACTCAGCAAGACCTTGTCTCAAAATAAGATATGAAAAAGGTCTAGGGGTGCTGGGGTTGTGGCTCAGTGGTAGAGTACTCGCCTAGCATGCATGAGGCACTGGGTTTGATCCTAAGCACCACATAAAAATAAAAGGTTTTGTGTTCATCTAAAACTAAAAAATAAATAAATAAATATATATATATATATATATATATATATAATGTTTTTTAAAAAGCTCTTTTTTAAAAAAAAAAAAAGGTCTGGGATGTGGCTCAGTGGGTAAGCACCTGTGGGTTCAGTCCCCCATACTAAAAACAAAACAAAAAAAAATTGAAATCAATCTTTTCAAACCCTGCTGCTAAGTTTATATAATATTTTAAACCTGTTGTTGTCATTTTAACAGTATTTACAGCATCTTCATCTTCTCAAGGAAGCATGTTTTTTGCTTTTCCCTTAGAAACAACTCCATCTGTTAAAGTTTAATCATGAGATTGCAGAGATTCAGTCACATATTAAGCTTTGTGTCTAATTCTGTTGTCTTGCCACTTCTATCATATCTGCAGTTCCTCTGCTGCAGTCTTTAACCTGTAAAGACATTTGTGAGGGTTGCAATCAACTTCCAAACTCCTGTCAATGTTAACGTATTGACAGCCTCTCACAAATCACAAGTGTTCTTTCTTTTTTAATTTAAATTGTTTTTCAGTGTGATACATAAAAACATACAAGTTGTACATGTTAATTGGGGTAATGAGTGTTCTTTTTTTGGGGGGGTACCAGGGATTGAACTCACAATCACTGAGCCACATCCCTAGCCCTGTTTTGTATTTTATTAGATACAGGGTCTGAGTTGCTTAGCGCCTCATTAAATTGCTGAGGCTGGCTTTGAACTCCTGATCCTCCTGCCTCTGCTTCCCGAGCTGCTGGGATTGTTGGTTGTGCGCCACCGTGCCTGGCCTTTAGTGTTCTTTATACCATTTAGAATGGTAAATCCTTTCCAGATTGCTGGGATTACAGGTGTGCACCACCAGGCCTGGATGCTTGTCAATTTTTAAGGTAACTTTCCTTGGGTATAATTAATATGCCATGTAAATAACCATTTAAAGTGTACAATTCTGTGGTTCTATTAAGAGTTGAACAGCCTCAATTTAGTTTAATTTTTTTTTTTTAAAGAGAGAGAGGGAATATTTTAATATTAATTTTTTAGTTTTCGGCGGACACAACATCTTTGTTTGTATGTGGTGCTGAGGATCGAACCCGGGCTGCACTCGTGCCAGGCGAGCGCACTACTGCTTGAGCCACATCCCCAGCCCCTTAGTTTAATTTTGGATTGATCTAGTTTCCATCGCTAGAGGTTTGCTTAATCTAGATATTTTATGTAAATGGAATCATATGATATATTCACAGTCACATTTACATTGTCTATATTTTATATTCATATGAAAACTATGGTTTTTCAATTTTGATCCTAGTTCTAGTTTTGATACTCTATCTCCAATGAAGTTGACTTGGAAGGGTTACCTCCTTTTTTGAGTTAACGGATGATTCAAAACTTGATTTTCTTTTTAGTGTATAACCCAAAAGTTGAACCACAACTGCAGTTTTATATTAAAAAATGGAATACATTTAAAACCAAATTTGTCACATAGTGCAATATTTTAATTAACCATAAGAACTTCTTTGTTTATAGTATATTCAACAGAACATAAGGGCAGATTGCTCCAATATTGACAAAATTCTTGAACCTCCTGAAGGCCAAGATGAAGGTGTGTGGAAATATGAACATTTAAGGTAAGTTCTTATGATACATTAAAAAGCAATTATGCTTCTGGTAAGGATATCCTTCAGTATCTACTAATGATAATAATGAAATCAGACCTTGTAAAGATCAAAACGCCACATTCTAAAGCTTTTGTGTCTTAATTGTTAAAAAGGTTCTTCAGCTTTGTTGTTCACTGGTTGTTTCCATGTGGAGTAATGCTACAAAGTCACTAGTTTTGAAAGGTGGCTGCAGACTTGCTTGTGCATGTTTGTATATTTATGGATTTGGGCCTTACTGTCTTTTTACATGGTTTTCCTTAATTGTATCTCTTACATTTAGATGCATTATTTCCATTTTCCCACTCATGAATAACTTTAATAGAGGATCACCTCTAGGTCCTAATCTAGGCTTAATATCTGATGAATTAGTTAAGAACTGTCCAAACTTCCAGTCTTCCCTTTGGTAAATAAAGATTAATTATATTCCTAAAGTAAGGATTTTTATGCTTTCATTATATCCTTTGAATGAGATTATTGTTGACTAGTGAATAGGTAGAATTAACATTATTATTTTTTGTTCTGGGGATTGAACCCAGCCCTTTTATTTTTTTATTTTTATTTTTTTTTGAGACAAGATCTAGTTGCTTAGGACCTCACTAAGTTCCTGGGGCTGGCCTTGAACTTATGAGCCTCCTTCCTCAGCCTGTTGAGTTGCTGGGATTACAGGCATATGCCACCATGCCCAGTTTAGAGTTAATTTTGGAAGCAGCAACATCCTGAAGTTAGTACTAAAATTGTAAACTTCTCAGTGCAAGTAAGAGCTGGGATGAGTTGACAGATTAAATATAGAGAATACAGTATAAGTTTAAATGCATAATACATTCTCAACTTGTAGACAGGGCTTTTTTTTTTTTTTTTTTTTTTAAATTCTTGATGCTGTCTGTTTGCTAAGATGTATATGTCTTGATATATCCTGTTAAAATGGTTGAGCAATTTTAGAATGATACAACATCTTTATATGCTTTGCCAGTTTATTAGACAAATCACTTGAATATTTTAATATATTTATTTTTGTGGGGGTGAGGATCAAACCCAGGGCCTCACACATTCTTTCTTTCTTTCTTTGGTTTTTAAGATCTCAAGCTATTGTCCAGGCTGATCATGAACTTAAACTTTCTTTTTTGGGTACTGGGAATTGAACCTAGAGTTTTTCTTATGTTAAACATACATCCTACATCTTACATCCCCAATTCCCAGTGAGCATGTTTGTTCACTACAAACATAAATCTAAAAAGTGAGGTCTTCCCGGGGATAGAACTCAGTTGGTTGAGTGCCTGCCTCACCTGTACAAAAGCCCTGGGTTCAATCCCCAGTGCGCGCGTGTGCGCGCGCACGCACACACACACACACACACAATCTAAAAAGTAAGGTCCAATTTCAGTGTACAGGGTTTTATTTCAGATCTAAGAAAACATTTTGTTCCCTTTTTAACCTATACTGTGAGATATGCATTATATGAAACATATAAAAGTTTTATTCTTTTTTCCTGGTGCTATTATATTTACTTTTGTTGTTTTTTTCTATTAACCACTTTTGGAGGGGCGAATTTAATATTGTAGTCATATATGTATTCTTTGGTCTCTTTATTATATTGTATGTCACTATAGTTGACCAAGAAGAGTTCCTTAAGTAGCCTTTTTTTTTTTCATGTTATTGAACCTGAGGCTATGTTCAAAACAGTTAATTTTACTGTTGACTATAAGAAGGTTGGATTAGGTAAGACACTTGCTTATCACCACCACTGTTCGTTACCACTTAATGGGAAACAACTCAAAAACCCATAACCTGTAGCCTACTGATACAGGGAAATAGAGGATGATGGTTAATTTAGAAGTAGTGTTATTTTTGCAATCTAAGAAGAAATATTAGCATCTGGAAAGAAAATTATAGACAACTAAAAATTTGATTCTTGTCTTTTTATTTTCTTCTATTATAGTGTACCTAAAATAAATATGTAAATGAGTGTAGTTTTTCTTTTACCAAATTAGTTCATCTATGTCCCCTTAATCATTTGGAAATCCCTTTCATCTTCTAATTGTTTAGGTTTTAGCTTTGCATTTGAGGGGAAGCAAAGTTTGTTTTGGTTTATTTGGTTGTTTGTATTTGGGATTTAACCCAGGAACACTTTCCCACTGAGCCATATTTCCAGCCCTTTTCAATTTTTTTTTTTTTTTTTTTTTGAGACAGGGTCTCACTAAGTTGCTGAGGGCTTTGCTAAGTAGCTGAGGCTGACCTCAAACTTGCAGTCCTCCTGCCTCAGTCTCCTGAGTTGTTAGGATTATAGTTCCGCCATGCCTGGTGGAACCAAAGTATTTTAATATTTAACCTTGATATGGTACACTAAATATTATTAGATACTATTTTTAATAGGGAACACATTCAGTAGCTTGACAACTATAAAATTATTATTATTTTTTTTTTTAAAGAGAGAGTGAGAGAGGAGAGAGAGAATTTTAATATTTATTTCTTTAGTTATTGGCAGATACAACATCTTTGTTTGTATGTGGTGCTGAGGATTGAACCCGGGCCACACGCCTGCCAGGCGAGTGCGCTACCGCTTGAGCCACATCCCCAGCCCCCCAAAAAATTATTTTTATGACATAGAGGATTGTCTTACATCAAATGCCTGTCTAAAACTGTCTTGTAATTTCTTACATTCTTCATTTATTAAAAAATATTGAGGGGCTGGGGTTGTGGCTCAGCGGTAAAGCACTTGCCTCTCACATGTGAGACCCTGAGTTCAATTCTCAGCACCACATACAAAAATAACTAAGTGAAATAAAGGTGTTGTCCAACTACAACTAAAAAATTAAAAAAAAAAAAATACTGAGCACTTACTGTATGTCAGTCATTATATAGGCTTTACAATTATTAGTTTGTTTTAGAAGAAAAGAATACTACCAAAAAATTGCCAAAGGCCTGGGGGTACGATGTAATGGTAGAGCACTTGTCTAACATACACAAGGCCCTGAGTTTAATTTCCAGCAGTGGGGGGAAAAAATTGGCAAGATCTATTAAGTAACAAAAGCATTTTAGAAAATTGTATATGATCTGATCCCAATATATTAAAAAAAATTTTTTTTGTAGTTGTAGATGGACATCATGCCTTTATTTTATTTATTTTTGCATGGGATGCTAAGGATCAAACCCAGTGTCTCACACATGCTAAGTGAGTGCTCTGCCACTGAGCCACAACCCCAGCCCAACCCCAATATATTTTAATCTGTACATAGAAAAATAAATTTGCATTAAAACAGTAGTTAACTTTTGGGAGAAATAGTCGAATTATAGAGAATTTAGATCTTCTACATTATAAATTTGGTAATGTTTGACTTTTGTTTATTGTTTTAGTTTTATGGTGCTGGGAATAGAACCCAGAGCCTCATACTGGCTACACAAGCAAGTGCTCTTCCATTGATGTCCACCCACAACTCTGAAGATTTTAAAGGAGTATATTATTCATAGTGAGAATAAAACTTTGAAAATACATATAACACATTTAGTCTATCAGAAAAAGTCTAGTATTCTGTGTCTCTTTGTATATGAATATACACATATACTTTTTAAGACAACTGAAATATTACTGTAAACATTTACCCTTTGTATGTATATATGTGCCAATATTTTACTACCCTCCAATTGAAATATTTCAAAAAAATTTGTCATAGTTTCTGTGAACATCTTTGTAATCTGTATCTGCTGCAGTTCTAATTATTTTATTACAATATATGGATGACTTAGTTTAAAAGTACACAATTTCTAAGACTGGTTAAATATATTCAAATTACCTCTTACAAAAATCATTAATTTCTAGTGTATAAAAGAGCAGTCAGCTCTCTGGACTCTGCTGTTGAACCTTTTTGGGTGATTGCTTTTGGGTTTTAATATGTAAATCTTTGGAAGAAATGTGCCATTGTCAGTTCTGGTGGTGGTGATAATAGTGATGAGGAAGGAAGAATGATACTGATGAGATTCTATATCTACAATTAATTTTCTAAAAATAATTGGAGCCAGGCATGGTGGCATGTGCCTATAGTCCCAGCTACAAGGGAGGCTAAGGTGGGAGGATTGCTTGAAACCCACAAGTTCAAGATCATTCTGGGCAACATAGCAAGATCCTGGCTCAAAAAGAAAAAGAAAAAGAAAAAAAACCTGTGGAGAATAAATGTGATTTTTCATTTATATATTTGCATTTTCAGGCAATTCTGCCTTGAACTAAATGGACTTGCTGTCAAACTTCAGGTAATATTTTCTGTAAGTTAAAGCTGTAATTAAAAGTTCTGATATATTTCTGTTTTTGTAACTTAATGTGATTACAAAGACTTATCCAACTTTTCTAATAATTTTTCTTGTGTTTTACATGGAAATGTAGTAACCCAAATGATAATCATTTTCATCATTATTTTACATATTAACAAATACAATTATTTTTAACAGAGTGAATGCCACCCAGATACTTGTACTCAAATGACAGCAACTGAACAATGGATTTTTCTTTGTGCAGCTCATAAAACTCCAAAAGAGGTGAGGATTTATGAAATAGAATAACTAGTAATCATCATAACCTAAATATCTTCAAGACATTGGTAGGCAGATTTTTAGAATTTTCAGTTTCTGTTTGTTTTGCCACTTGGTTTAGAATGTCTTGCCTGAAGGTTATTACCACAGTGCTGTTTTAGGATTTTTTATGATTAGCATCATTTTTCATACTTCAGCAATTATGTGCAGTAGAACTCACTTTCTGATTAACTGACTTACCACAAAATAATATCTTTCACACTAATAGTTGAGATATGCTTGTTTATATTTTTGTTGTTATATTTTCTTTTTTTAAAACATTTTTTATTGTTGTTGTAGATGGACACGTATCTTTATTTCTGTTTGTTTGTTTGTTTATTTGGTGCCGAGGATTTTGAACCCAGGGCCTCACACCTGCTAGGCAAGTGCTCTACTACGGAGCCCTTATAATTTCTTTTGAGAGGCAGAACCATTGATTACTTATTGATGTCTAGTCTTTTTAAAAAAAAAAAATACTTCTTTTGTTGTTGATGGACCTTTAATTAATTAATTAATATGTGGTACTGAGAATCAAACTCAGTACCTCACACATGCTACGTGAGTGCTCTACCATTGAACCACAACCCCAGGCCTGATGCCTAGTCTTAGTAGAAATGTTACTTTTTTTTTGGAGATTTTTAATATTTATGTTGTTTTTCTTCTCAGTTTTTGTCAAGGTATGAGTGTGAATAATAGCAATTGTTTAGCATATTTATTTTAAGTCATTCCTTTTTATTATCTGATGCCTAATATGTATTCACTTTTCCTTGTTTTAAAAATGTCTTTTATAGCTGGTTTGTTTACACTATGCATTGTGTTTCCCATGATCTGCATTTTAAAAAAATCTATAGTAATTGCTTTTTACTTGACATTTATTAAGGATATTGGTCTAGGCCAGTTCTGTAGAATTATTGATCTTCAAATGGTTATTATATTGAGAGATCTCTAAAGCTAAAGACAAGTGATATTCAACTTGCAAAATCAGTATTTGATGTTCTTTTGTTTGAAAAAAGATAAATTCCGATAGGCCCATTGGCTCATGCCTGTAATCCCAGCGGCCCTGGAAGCTGAGGCAAGGAGGATCATAGGTTCAAAGCCAGCCTCAGCAAAAGAGAGGCACTAAGCAACTCAGTAAGACCCTGTCTTTAAATAAAATACAAAATAGGGCTGAGGATGTGGCTCAGTGGTCAAGTGTCCCTGAGTTCAATTCCTGGCACCCCTCCACCCCCCCCCCCAAAAAAAAAGGGATAAATTCCCAGAATAAGGAGTATGTGGTACCTGTGTAAGCAAATGGTAATTATTTGGAAGACCAGTTTCATCCAGGATTACATTTTTTGTATTAGTAGAGTGAAGTAACATGAAGATTATGCATCAGTTTATATCTGGGAAAATCCACGTAGCTTTTCATTGATAATTCCCTGAAGTTGGCTAGTTAATGTAGTGATTAATATGATAATTGAAGTTAAGAAACTGTATTATGTCAGTTTTTCATTTCTGTGACCAAACTACCTGACATGAACAACTTAAAGGAAGAAAGATTTGTTTTGGCTAATGGCTTAAGAAGTATAAGGCCATGTTGGGCTGACTGTAATACTTTGGGCTTCAGGTACGACAGATCATGGTAAAAGGGCATGGCTGAAGAAAGCTGCTCAGCTCATGACAGCTGGAAAGCAGAAGGGAGGGAGTGGCCAGGAACTATAAATACCCTTTAGGGCATGCCCCCAGAAACCTTCTTCCTCCAACCATGTCCCAGTGCCTACAATTTCTACCACCTCCTAGTATTCCATTCACTTATTAATGGATCAATCACTAATGAAGTCAGAGCCTTCATGAACTAGACCTCCTAAAAGCTCCACCTCTAAGCATTGCTGCATTGGAGACCAAACCTTCAGCACATGAGACTGTAGGGAACATTCTATATCCAAACCATAACAAAAACGAAGTCAAGAAGACCAGGTTCATGCCAAAATGTATAGATGCATTTTTCTCACTTTGGGTTAGAGATGTTCTTCTGTTTGTGATACATTATGTCTTAAATATAGTATCATTCTCACATCTACTGTCTTCCCTATTAATATTAAATGTAAGCTGGGATAATCATTAGCATTAGGACCTATAATGAAGTCTTAAATTGTAACATTGCTTGCTGAGTTCTAGTTACAATGAATTGGCCATATGTGGAGGAAGGATGATAGTGCTATTTCCAAGTGATAGTTTATAGAATGATGTTAATGTTAAAAATAAAAACAGAAAGCCAGGCATGGTGGCACACACCCATAATCCCAGAGGCTTGGGAGTTTGACAGGAAGATCAAAAATTCAAAGCCAGCCTCAGCAACTTAGCAAGGCCCTAAGCAATTTAACAAGTAAGCACCCCTCGGTTCAAACCCCAGTATACTTTCTGAACTCTTTTGATGTAATTGTGCATAATCAAGAAACTATAGAAATTTGACAGACTAGTAGATAATAAAATTCCCTTTAATTTGATACAGGGTCTCACTAAATTGCTAAGGCTGACTTCAAACTTTTGATTTTCCTACCTTAATTATCCAGGTTGCTGAGATTATAGGTATATATCTCCTGCCCAGGATTTTTTGTTTGTTTTTTTGGCACTAGGGATTGAACCCAGGTATGCCTTACCACAGAGCTCCATACCCAGCCCTTTATTTTTTATTTTTCCCATTCAGTGAGTAGGGCCTCCCTAAGTTGTTGAGGCTGGCTTCAAATTTGCAGTCCTCTTGCCTCAGCCTCTTGAGTCTCCTGGATTGCAAGTGTGTACCACCATGCCCAGCCAACTCCACCCTCTTTTAGTTGTTTATATATTTGCCATGATACCATACTGAGCTGTCTTTAGTAGTTATTGCATTTCTAAATGTCAACTTCAGTTTCAGCACCTGAAAAATAATTCAAATTATTAAATAAAGCTAGAATCATTATTATTCCTTTCTCTAGTTGTTTTCCTTCTGGTCCACTCTTGGCTTATTCCTAATCATCCTTGTCCCTTGATGTTTCTTCCTGTCTGTTTTCAGGGAAATTACTTTGTAGTTTATTTTTCTCTTTAAGTTTACTGACTCTCCATGAGCTGATATATTTGATTGTTTCTGATAAATGTAATAGAATAAGACAGGTTTATATTAAAACTTAAAGATACTTAAAATTTTTACATGAAAATTTAAAAGAGGTTCAAGGAGGAAGTGTTTTAGAGAGCTTTTAGATTGGCAAATAGCATCCCAGGGGCATAATGAGGGATGTTTTCCAGGTTGTAGGAAGGCAGTGGTCCCTGGAAATAATTTGTGAAGGGAAGGAGTCTTTGGACGCTTAGTAATGTATAAACCAGTAGGCTAGGAATTAGTGTATCTGGGATGTTGTTTGGGAGCCCTTTTTCTTAACTATATGATTTGCATAAGTTATTGACCATTCATTTGACGTTGAATGTATAATCAGGGGTGCTTTTCACTTGCTTTTTTGTTTTTGTTTTTGCATTGCTGGGGATCATCCCAGGACCTATCACAAGCTAGGCAAGCGCTTTACCACTGAGTTACATCCCCAGCCATCTTCCCAGTCCTAAAACATTGTTTTCTTCTAGGTTTATTGTTTGGAATGAAATTGGGAGACTGATTAATATATCTTCTAGAAGCCTGATATTATGGTTCATGTGAATAAAAAAGCTTTATTTATTGATGTAACATTGTATTTTATGATCATTTTGAAATTGTAAAGGACTTTTTTCTTAGAATATACTCAAATCTCTGGAGTAAGTTACCTAGATAATAAATATACCTAATTTAAGAGATAGAGCTTTTTGCTGATGCATTTTTAAAATCTTTTCTTTTCTAGTGTCCTGCTATAGACTATACTAGACACACACTTGATGGTGCTGCATGTCTTCTGAATAGCAATAAATATTTTCCCAGCAGGTAAACAAAGCTTTAAACATGATGTTAAATTTTGTGAGTTTACTTTAAAAGATTGATGTTTTAAAACTAAAATTAGGTGGTGGTTATTATTTTTTTAAGCTGTGTTTATTTGTTTATGGATTTTTGTGGGCTTTTGTTGTTTTTTGTTTTTATTTTGGTGGTACTGGCAGTTGAACCCAGGACCTTGTGTGTGCTAGGCAAGACTCTACCTTTGAACTACATCTTTAGTCAAATTACTGTGATATATTTTGGCTTGCTCATATTATTCAAGTTTTAAAATTAGGATTATAGTTAAACAGCAGGACTTGTTTCCCAAACCTCATAGACCAATTCAATCAAGATTAGTTCTGCCTCTGTGCATCATTTCCTAGGTCTCTTCTATCATGCTTTAGAGTTGAGATATTTACAAGCTTGTTCACTTGAATGCTGATAGTCAGCCTCTCCTTATACAGCATGCCTACAGTGCAGACTTTCCTAAGTTGGAGCACTTGTTTTTGTAGGATTCTTTTTTCTCTCCTATATTTTTGTTTGTTTGTTTGTTTCCCTATCGATTTTTAAGATCTGGGAAGAAGTCATGTATACATTATATTATTGGTGAGGTTTGTGATTGGTCTTTTATTCTTTTAAGATATTTGTTACTAACTTGGGAGGCTGAGTCAGGAAGATGCAAGGAAGATTGGTCAGCTTGGGCAACCTGGGGAAACTCTGTCTCAAAAATTTTGAAAAAGGGGATAGGAATATGTAGCTCAGTGGTAGAGTACTTGACTACCATGTGTGAGGCCCTGGATTCAATATTCAGTACTGGGGAGTAGGGGACGGGGAGTCAATTTGTTTCCTGGTGGTTGGACTTGAAATTTTTTTCTACGAAATATTTATATTTGCTCAAGAAGCTCATATAAAATACTTTTTTTTTTTTTTTAAAGTGGGGCTGGGGACATAGCTCAGTTGGAAGAGTGCTTGCCTCGCATGCACAAGGCCCTGGATTCAATCCCCAGCACCACAAACAAACAAACAAAAGTGATTTTATTTCAATATCCTATATATACATATTTTTAACAAGAATATCAGAAATAGGCATATTTTGATTTTTCAAAAAATCCAGTTCTATAGAATAAGGAATATTCCTCTTTGTTTTAATCACCTCTGCTGGACAGAGTATTAACATAGTAAAATGTTTTATTAAGTTTTGAGTTATCAGGGATTCATTTTAACTGTATTGAACTTTATAAGTTTCAGAACTGTAATATTGAATTTAATTTCAGTACTGTGGTTAAGGTGAAAGAGCACTGGCCCTGGAGTGAGGAATGGGAGGGTTACAGGTCTGCTTCTGGCACTTGTTAGTATTGTGTGATTTTAGATTAGTCACTTATTTTTTCTAGATGTAGATTTCTATACTTGTAAATTGAGAAGATTATATTATATTGTCCTAACATTTTATTGAGCTCTATGAATCCATGATTTTGTTTCTGTTTTTAGGGTTAGCATAAAAGAATCATCTGTAGCAAAACTAGGATCAGTATGCCGTAGAATTTACAGAATATTTTCACATGCTTATTTTCATCACCGGCAGATATTTGATGAGTATGAAGTAAGTATATTTCATTAATTATACTAATAACATTTTTATCAGAATGATAATGTGTTGATATTCTAGTTTTTTGATTTTGGATAATAAAATAACTTCTTTTTCTTCCTTTCTACAGAATGAAACATTTTTATGTCATCGATTTACTAAATTTGTGATGAAATATAATTTGATGTCGAAGGATAACCTGATTGTACCAATTTTAGAAGAGGAAGTTCAGAATTCAGTTTCTGGGGAAAGTGAAGCATGAAGGGAATCATATAGAAAAATGTACTGATCACATAATTAACGTTAATTATGTACTGTATATATATATATATATCATTTTAGACACATCAATCATGTATCCACATTATAGCTTCTTTCTTTAGTATAGGTTTTTGTATGCTGTGTGTTGCCTTTTAAAATGGGAAATACTTTTTAAGTTATTCATGAGCTGTATATTCACCAGTGTGGCACTCACAGTTTTTAAATAAGATTAGTATTATCTGTTTATAATGCTTGTTAATAAAAGAATTTACAGTTTGGTAAAATTGCTGCTAAACAATCATTGGATCACAATCCTCATCAAATAAACCTATCTATAAAAATGAGTGAGCTTGAAGTTTCAACAAGCCATTTACTGAAAAGATAGTAATGTTTCCTTTGGTTTTACCCCTGAGTTTAGATATTTTAAACAATTCTGTAGTACATAGTTTCATCTTAATTGTTAACATTTTGAAAATTAGATAAGTGTTTTAAAATTCTGTTTATAGTTTTTGATATACATATGTGATTATTATCCAAATAAAAGAGCAAATGAGGGATTAGTAATATTTAAATAAGTTTACTATGCTACATAAAGTATGTTCTAGGCCAGTATAGTATAGTTGGAAAGGTTTTACCTTTTCACAATAGCAGATTATTAAATATGTGATGATGATAACAGTAAGGCACTAAATGATGTTCCCACTGGAAACCTGCCCTGTCTCCTCCTTCTCATATACCTTAATCCTCTCCCCAAACCACTTTGGCTTAGAAGTTTTTTCACCATGATTTAGTTGTGGCTTATTCCTATTTATATTTGTATTAATTGCTTACAGATTATACCTCATATTAGCAATTATATTACACTACAGGAAAACTGTATTGCCATAGGCTCTTGCTTATCTTTGTTTTGGGAAATTATTCTTACTACTTAGAAAATAGCCTTAAGATAGTTTGACTTTTCCTGTTAGTGATATTAATCTTCTAATCCTAGCAGCATTAAATAGAAATGAAGACATACTATAGTATTTATTTTATGCCCCCTCCCCCAAAATTTATGTTGAATTATTACACAGGTGAGATTATTTGCAGTAATTTACAGGTTCCAATGGTGTTTATGCATGGTCATATGTTTTGGGACTTTGTTATAATTCATTGTCTTTAAGAAAAATTCAAGTGCAGGTTTAACAATTTTATAATTTGTTGAATAAGGTTTTTTGTAAAGTGTTGGAGGTCTTATTGCCAAACTGGTTATAATGACTCACTAAGATAGGATAAAAAAATTGTACATGTTGTGAAGAAAATACTGAAAGCCATCTCTTGACCAAACTAAACAAACTTGAGGAACTTTTTTTTTTCATTTAAAAAAGTTATTTTGAAGTGAAGATGAAAATGTATTCATCTTAATTTTTTTTTTAATTTGAGGAAATAAATTATACTGTATTACAAGGCAAGTATGTACAGAAAAGGGTGGGAAATACTAGAAGACTGAGAGTATGTTTATATAGTTTATTCTTTTCCAAGCCTGCCTGTCTTTTTGACTTTAAACAGTACTATCCCAGCAGCCACAGTCATTACTGTACCACAAACCACAATTATCTTTCAAGAAGTTTTATGTTCACAGTGAAAGGAATGTGTTGACTTTGAAATTATGCATTTATATTAATGTTACTATAAACCAATGGGAATAGTACTTTTTAAACAAATTTGCTAAATATTGAGAGACTAAACTACTAAGTTAATAAATTATATGTAGCAATGTAGCTGTTCTCTGGATGGTGTCTCACAATGGATTTCTATTGCTTGAATATTTTCTTAGTGAACATTTGAACTAAGGTAGTGACTGGGATTGGTGATTTGGCTAAATATTTTGAATCTTAGTGTTAACAGGGAAATAAAATACCATTTTTTTTCCTAACTGATTCCATCCTCCTCCCTGTACTGTGTGTTTGGAATTGATCTTTAAAAAAACAAAACTCACTCACTCCAAAAGAAAACCTCAGTTCGTAGTCTTGTTTTTGTATTTTGTATTCATATTGACATCTCACTAATCCTCATTATACTGTGAAATTAATTGAATATACTTGTTAAGACCTTAAATGAAATAATTTCTGGTTTTCTTTAATACTATTTACAGAATTTTGAAAATGCACATGTACATAAGTGGTGTTTTTTTTAAAAAGGATTATTGAACCTGAGCTGGCAAACCATTGATTAATAAAGTGTTATAAGAAGAGGAAAAATGGAGAATTCACCGTTCTGTGTGATAAGGAAGTTAGGCTTTACTTTTTGTTTTAAAAACCTTATATAAATCCAAAAGTTAAAATTAGATTTTCTTTTCATAAAGACATATAGTCAACTCACTCTTCTTTTTCCTGTTAATTCTGAGAAAGTAACCAGCTTCTAATCACTTACATTTCTCTAAGAATTATAAAGTTCCTTTGTCTATATTTTCTTTTTTATGACTTGAGGTGTCAAATTTGCATTTCTAGAAGTATCTCAGGTTTGGTTTTTTGCAGTGCTGAGGATTTAACCCAGGGATGCTTAACCACTGAGTCATATCCCTAGCTTTTTTTATTTTTGCAGTGAAACAGGATCTCATTAAGTCACTTAGGACCTCACTAAGTTGCGGAGGCTGGCTTTGAATTTGTGATCCTCCTGCCTCAGCCTCCCGAGTCACCAGTCTTATAGGTGTATGCCACCACACCCAGTCTGGTTAAATTCTTAATAACCACATTTTTTACTATTAGAATAAAATCAGAAACCTATGATTGCATTATTACGACAGACTGTGTTGTGGTTATAAACACATTTACTGATTGTGAGAGTCATTGTAGTAGAACTAATTTTTTTTCCATGATATTTTACCTAATCTCTATATGTTGACATCTTTAATTTTCAGGACTTTCTGTAATTTTATTTCTGCAATTCTGTAATTAATATTCAAGAATATTTCTAGAATGTACTAAAGCTTTTTTTCTATAGTTTCTTGCTGAGCAAATGTTTTAGTTAAAAGTAATTGATTTTCATTTTTTGAACCATCCAATTTTTTTCCATGTTCATTAATTTCTTTGAGGATATTAAATAATAATTTGGAATTTTTTTCCAATAATGGCCTCAGATGCTTTTGCATCTGGTTTTCTTTTTTTAAATTCTTTTTAGTTATATGTGACAATAGAAAGTATTTTGGCAAATTATACATACATAGATATGTGTTATTCTAATAAGAATCCCCTTGTAACTAATTGTTAATGAAACAGACAATACAGATGTATTTGTACAACACATTTAGCAGTTTGAGATGGTCAAAACATTCACATCTGTTTCCTGAAAAAATAGGCATTATTACTGACTGGCATACTACAAAACTGGAAAACTACTATGAGTCCACTAGGTGTTAGATGACTCATCCAGCAGGTTGAGGAGCCTCAGTCTTTGTTTGTGTGATTTCTTTCCTGCCATTGATAATTTTTTATAATACAGAAAATTTAATATCAAGTATGTGAACCTAAATTTTCATATTAATCTGACTTTCTAAAAGATAAATATATTAACATTTAGAATTTTTTTTTTTAAAGAACAGGATAGAGTTTTTTGTGTTGTTTTTTTAAGAGAGAGAGATTTTTTTAGTATTTATTTTTAGTTTTTGGTGGGCACAACATCTTTATTTTTATGTGGTACTGAGGATCGAACCCAGTGCCCCACGCATGCCAGGCGAGTGCGCTACCGCTTGAGCCACATCCCCAGCCCCGACATTTAGAATTTTTATCCATGAAGATAGTATATAAAGGGCCTGATCATTGTCAAATTATGACATCAACATTCAAAACTAGTCAGATGTTCATTTTTTAGTGAAATCGGGATTTTATCTGGAGCTAGATTTCTATAAGCCTTGATAAGTGCAATTTATAATTTCATAAACAGTGTGTTTACCACTTTGGGAAGACCTCATGAGAGCCATCTGTACCTTGTGTAACAATTAAAACTTTTCCCTTCAAAATTGTAGTTTTGGGGTCTGGGACTACAGTTCAGTGGTAGAGCATTTGGCTAGCATGCTTGAGGCTCTGGGTTCGATTCCCAGCACCAAAAAAATTATGATTTACATTATAGGCGGTAGGGTTATCTGTTTGTATATATGAGAGAGAGAGAGAGATGTCAAAGTAAAATGTTCATGTTACAATGCGTTGTTGAAGAATTTTTCTTCTTTCTTTCTCTCTTTCTTTCGAACCCAGGGGCGCTTAACCACTGAGCCACATCCCCAGGCCCCCTTTTTATGTTTTATTTTGAGAAGAGTGTGCCTCACTAAGTTGCTGTGGCTGGCTTTGAACTCAAGATCTTCCTGCCTCAGCCTTCCAAGTTGCTGAAATTAACAATGTGTGCCACTATGCCTGGCCGTAGAAGAAATTTCTACATCCCTATAAGTATTTGCTTATTTTAAATATTTTTGGTTTTCCTTAGTATCAATGTCTAGAAGAAAGTTGTTTTTAAGAGCTTAAATAGAATTCTTTCTGTGTAATTTCCCCCAACTTCTCTGAGAGATAAATTGAAGGTAGCTGATAAAGAATTAAGGGAACCCCATCTAAGGGAATAATGAGTATAGTCATTATTGCAATAGCAAATGAGGTGATCCTTTATTCACTTCCAGTAATTCAATTAGATCTCTTTGAGGTTAAATCCCTACTTACCTTCCCAAAAGGTACCATTATGTTTTTAAACCACCGGGGCTGTAGCTCAGAGGTAAAATACTTGCCTAGCATGTGTGAGGCACTGGGTTCGATTCTCAGCACAAAGGTCTCTTGACAACTAAGAAAATGTTAAAAAAAAAAAAAAAAAAGGAGGGAGAGAAATTATACTTGATTTTGATAATACTTAAATCACTTTTAAAGTCTGTTGCTTTTATGGAAATAAAGATTTAGCTTAAAAAATGCTGGTTTTGGCTTTTTAACATTTTATAAAACAAATGTGTTCCTTGGGTTCTGATGTTGAGATACCATGTCAGTGATTATATTTGTTTCCTGTGGCTGCTGTAGTAAATTACCACAAACTTAATGGCTTAAAACAATACAGATTTATTCTCATTTCTTCAAGTCAGAGCTCAAAATCAGTTACACTGGACTATAATCACATTTCTGGTTCCTTCTGAGGCTCCGAGGTAGAATCCTTTCCTTGTTTTCTTCCAGTTGTTGGTGGCTACTAGCATTCTTGGGCTAATGGCTGCATCATTCTAGTCCTTACATCTATTATCTCCATGCTCTCTTCTGCAGTGGGATCTCCCTCCACCAATGAGCACATTTGTGATCACATCCTTGTGGCCACTTGAATCCAGGTTAGTCTCCCAAGCTCAAAAGAATTTTTCTATCTCTCTTTTTTTTTTTTTTTTTGTGGTGCTAGGGATCAAACTCAGGTCTTTATCCATGCTAGGCAATAGCTCTACCATAAGCCTAAGCCATGTCTCCCTCAAAATTCTTAATCACATTTGCAACGTTTCTTTTGCCATCTGAAGTGACATTCACAGGTAGCGTGGATATAGGGGCCTTTGTTCAGCCTGCCACAACAGTTCTCTCAAATTCATATTGTTACTCTCAAAAACTTCTCTTTCTATGGACTTAATCTTGACTCTGATAGAGCTATTTTTTATTTCCTACTTATCCACTTCTTCATGCCTCTCCCCATTTACACATTCAAGTCTCTAAAAAGGTTGAATTAATTTGAGATCACTTCCTATAAATTACCATTTACTGCACCCTCCTCATAGTTCTTGGTAAGATTTATTTTTAAATTTTATTGTGGTAACAACACTTTTACGGTCTCCTCCTCCTTTCTGTGTTCTGATAAAAAACCACAGCATTAATCATTTTGTGACCTACCAGATTTTTCCCAGCAGGCTTGAGCCCAAACCAGGCCCTTGAGCATTCCTAGGCACTGATAAAGATGTTTAGGTTGTTCCCCAAAACTAAAGGAAACTGGCCCTGGTCCTGAGACAAGATTCCTTAAATACTGGAATGAATTCTGTACCCTGGCTTCCTTGCTGCAAACATACCTAAGTAAGACACCTCTTTCTTGCCTCTGTTGAGAGGATTACCTGCAGCACTCTTAAATTTCCCTAATAGTTTGAACTGTTCACCCTGGCATTTAGGGCTACTTTCTTTGGAATATGAGCTGGCCCCATCTCAGTATGGTTAGGGGCATTCCATTTTGGGAATTTCAATGCATCAGATTTTAGGACAACTTCCAGCTTTGTTGATGGGAAGAAATATTTGAGATTTACCAACTTGCAAGTTTTAAGTATACAGTACTGTTGACTGCAAGTACAATGTCAGATAGATTTATAGAACTTATCTCACTTGACTGCAACTTTTGATTAGTGACTCCTCGTTCCCCCTTCCTATGCTCCTGGTAGCCACCATTCCACTCTTGGATTCAATACATCTTTCTATTTTTTAGATGCCTCATATAAGTGAAATTATGCAGCATGTGTCTTTAACTATTTCATGTAGCGTAAGATCTTCAAGCTTAATTCATTTTCTTTTTTAAGACACTATATTGTATGTATTATCACATTTTTTTGTTCATCTGTCAATGGACATTTAGATTCTTTGTATACCTTGGCTATTGCAGTAAACCAAAGAATGCTAATGTATTTTCAACATCTGGATTACAGTTCTTATGCATATGTGCTCAGAAGTAGCATATGCATTTGTACTCTTGCACTCTGCCCCAACCCAAGTTTTAGATTCAATTCCTAAAATAAAGCGAAATCTGGGGGCTGGAGGTCTAGGAGTAAGCACTGGTCTAGCATGCTCAAGACCCTAGGTTTGACCCCCAGTACCTCTAAAAAATAGAAATATAAAGCAAACCATATTGATTCTGGTGATAGGAAGTCACTGTACTGTCCCCAAATAGATAAATCTCCTCAATGTATATGCCAAACAAGACTGCACAAACCTGATAATGAAACTGGGTGCTCTGGAGACTATAGACTAGCTGGTAAGGAGCACTCCCCAACCCCTGCCTGGAAATGGAGATTGAACCCAGGGCCTCACACATGATAGGCAAGCACTCTATCCACTGAACTACATACCCAACCTGGAACACACTTCTTGAGAGAAGAAAAACTACGCAACCATGTCCTCTATGCTACCCATATCCACCATAGGCATGTTTGCGAAGGAGGCCTTCTCACTTTGTAAGCAATCAAAACACTACAGACTTGCTGGAACTTGTCTGATTTCCTTAAATCCCATCAAACCAAAATATAAAGGGTTTATCCTCAACTAAATGCCATGACTGAAAGTCCTCACAGTATTATGGTCTCATTATGAAACAGCTTCAATCCTGTCAAGGTGTGGAGCTCAAGATCTCAAAAAGCTCTGCCAACTTTAGCAACAAAGCCATTTAAGAACAGAGGGTTAGCTGAGGAGCAAGTCCTCCTCCATACTGTTCCTATGCAGCCTCCTTTAACAATGGGAGGAGCAGAGGGTATACTCCAAACTCATTCCTTCTGCTGGGAATGTAAGGGTCTGGCGAAGCGTCGGGGGAAGAGACCACCAAGAGACTGACTTTATGCAATAAGCAGGAGGGGGTTTATTGAGATTTCAGCATGCTGGAGCTCCGTGCCCACTCAAGAAAGGATCGCAGCCCAGAGCCCAGAGCAGAGGTTGAGCAGCGCTTAAGTACACTTTTTGAGGAGGGCGGGGGCTTTGCATACATCAGAACAAATCATCATGAGGTGCGGGAAAATTAAACAACAACTCTGAGACATGATTAGTACATTCATTGGCGGGAACAGATTGGGCAGGGGTGATTGGTCACTCCTAAGCTGGGTACACATTCAAACTGATTGGTTTAGGTCCTGCAATGTCTACGTGCCAGGCTACACAGAATCCCAGGTTATTAGACAACCAGGGAGTCAGTGGGTATATTTACTGAGCAGTTCGGGTATTGTCTTAACAGCTACAGGGATTACAGATTTTGGGGGTAGCAGAAGAATTTATCAATACCTGGTCTTTTACTTTTTAACTCGGGCCCTGCAGCTTAAAAACTTGACAATGCCCGGTCTTTTTACACTTTAACTCAGGCTTTACAGTTTAGAAACAGCTTAGAAATTTTACCCTTACAAGAACTTCTTTGGCTACAATTACTGTTTACTTATTTGAAAGAAGTGTACCGTCTACCTCATCTGATTTTCCTAGTGACTTCCAGAATGAATAGCATATCAGATGCTTTTAAAACCCAAGATGCAGCCCTTCCCATTTCCACTCTCAGATCCCAAAGATAAAGCCCAGGAATCTCTCAATTTTAATTTTGTTTTTTGATACATAATAGAGGTTTGAAAAACATTCTTCCACCCCATTTTTTTTCCTCTCTCTTCTACTCTTTCACAAACTGATAAGCAAGGCCTGTCAACCAAAGAATGATTGATTCTGTGCTTCAACTAAAAGGTCATGTAAATAAATCCATGACCCCCCCTCCAAACAAACTGAGAAAAGATATAGTCTTTTTTTTTTTTTTTTGGTCCTGGGGATTGAACTCAGGGGCACTGGACCACTGAGCTACATCCCCAGCCTTATTTTGTATTTTATTTAGAGATATGGTCTCACTAAGTTGCTTAGCACCTCGACTGGCCTTTGCTGAGGCTGGCCTTGAACTGGAGATTTTCCTGTCTCAGCCTCTGGAGCTTCTAGGATTACAACCATGTGCCACCACGCCCTGCAAGATATGGTCTTTTCAACAAATGAGTCTACAAAATTGGATATTCATATATATCCCTCTCCCTTTCTGTTTTTTTTTTTAACATTTAAAAAAATATATCAATAGACCTTTATTTTATTTATTTATATAAATATATTTTATTTTTTGTTCATTTGTTCATTTATATAGTAATTCTGTGTGGGTTTTAAGGAGCTTTCATACTGTTTTTCCACAGCTGCTGCACCATTTTGCATTCTCACCAACAGTATACAGGGTCCCATTTTCTTCAATCAATACTTCACCAACACTTGTTTCATTGATAACTGCTGTTCTGACAGGTGTGAGATGACACCTTAATGTATTTTTGATTTGCTCATCCTTGATGACTAGACATCAAACATTTTTTCATATACCTTTTAATAATTTATATGTCTTTTTTGGAGAAATGTCTATTCAAGTCCTCAGCCCATTTTTAAATTGGGTTACTGGTTTTTTTGTTTGTTTTGTTTTGATTACTATTGAGATTTAGGAGTTCATTGTATGTTTTGGAGATTCAACAGATGTAGGTTTACAAATTTTTTCTTCCATTTTTTAGGTTGTCTTTTCACCCTGCTGATAGTTTCCTTTGCTGTGCAGAAGTTTTGATGTTTATTTGTGTTTGTTGTCTGTGCTTTTGGTGACCTATGTATGAAATCATTGCCAAAATTAATGCCATGAAGTTTTCCCCTTTGTTTTCTTCTTCTACATTACTATTTTGGATCTTACATTTAAGCCTTTAATCCATTGTGAGTTGGTTTTTTATATATGGTAGAAGAATCCAGTTTCATTCACTTGCATAGTGGCAGAGTTGGGGCCACAAATCCCTGAAAGGCATGGGTGTGAACACAGAGAGACAGAAGGAGAAAAGTTGCTGGGTGTTGTGGCGCATGCCTGTGATCCTTCTTGTAGGCTGAGGCAGGAGGATTGCAAGTTCCAGGCAACTTAGCAAGACCTTGTCTCAAACAATAAAATGGGCTGGGATGTAACTCACTTGTAGAGTGACCCTGGATTCAATCTCCTGTACAAAAAAAAAAATAATAATAATAATAATAATAAATTTTTTACCTAATGGGTCCCGAGAAACCAGCATCTTCCCCTCATGACTTCTCAGTAGTGTGAAGATGCACCATTAAGTATCTCAATTTTAAAAAAGCAAGTTGTATTTTAGCCAGATCCTACAACCCAACAGGAAATGATGGGATTCTCTAGTTGGACCCAAAAGTGCTTCTTAAGGCCAAACTTAACATTGCCATCATTGTCTAGTCTCTGGGAATAGGTGATAATTTGGAAGTTGCATGAAATCTTTTCATGTACTAGAGTATTTGGTACAGCAGCAAGCTTCCAAAACCCCTGATTTCCTTCCGGGGCATATCTTGATCATATTGTGATTTTAACTGTTTATAAAATAGACCCTTCTCCTACTTACAATTCTAAATAAAAATAGGCCAGTCATCAACTGCTAAAATCCCATCTGCCTTCAGTTAATACATAAGTAAGCCAGAAGCTTCACGATGTCCCCATTCTTCCACAGGGCTTCCTATTCAGACAGCACTAACTTGATCATTTCTTAAGTTGGACCCAGATGTGCTGCTTCAAATCAGAATTACACATTGCAGTTGTTATCACTTGGCCGTTGCATTCTCTGTTTATGTATCAAGTGATTTAATATAAAATCTGAAATTCCAAATCATTGCCCTGCAAAACTTCAGTCTAGATAATCTATTTCCAATTGGGTGAAATAATAAATCAAGAAATTGTAAACTGAGTTTAGGAAAGCCCACCTGTAATTCCATTTTTTTTTTAAAGCAGAGGTGAGGATAAATTAAGAAAAAGTGCATCTTTTTAGGGTTTGTTTGTTTTTTTTATTTTTTTGTAATACTGGGAAATGAACCCAGGAGTGCTTTGCCACTGAGCTATATCTGTAGTTCATTTTCTCTTCTGTTGAGACAGCATCTTGCTAAGTTGCTGAGGCTGAACTTGAAGTTGGTATCCTGCAGTGATTACAGGTGTGTGCCATTGCACTTGGCTAATTTTTCAATTAGTAAATTTGGACCATCTTACAATTTATAGTTTTTTAACTCTACATTTTAGTGTGGTACTTTATGAAATTGTGTCTGTAAATTTATAAAATTTTGGTGAATAACAGATACATTGTATTTTACAATATAATATTGGCTATATTAATGTCTTATCATGCCTAATTGGAGGTGCTAAGGTCTTGGAAACAACCTCTATTAAAACACGGCTTTTGAGCCAGGTGTTGTGGCACATGCCTATAGTCCCAGTACTCAGCAGACTGAGATGGGAGGATTGCCAGAGTCCAGGAGTTTGAGGCCAGCTTGGGCAACATAGCAAGAGCCCACCTCAAACAACAAAAAAGCCATCCTTTGCTGGGTGTGATGATGCACACCTGTAATACCAGCAAGTCAGGGGGCTGAAGCTAGAGGATCACAAGCTCAAGACCAGCCTCATCAATTTAGCAAGACCCTCTTTCAAAATAAAAAAGGGGATGTTGCTCAATGGTTAAGCACCCCTGTGTTCAATTACTGGCAGAAGCTTTTTCTAAGTTGTATTCACAACCTGTTTAGCAATCAATGAAGATTTTCCTTTAGAATTGTGTTTACATATGGTTCTTTTGAGTATCTGAATATAGTTAAATGTGTTAATACAACAGGATTTAAAATACCTTGCAATGATTTCGGGGGAATTAGAAGAGAGAACTACTCCTTGTTATTTTAATTATGTACCAGTTCCCAAATATAACTACCAAGGTAAAAACCCAGCCGTCCAGAGGAAAGCTCAGATTTAGCAAGGTAGCACCAAAAAGGATGTGACCATATTGATTGGAAAGGCCACAGTCTGTGAAGTAGGGTGCTAAGTATCAGAAGGAGGGACCTTTCTGGCTATCCAATTTCTATATATAAGGCATTATCTGTTCTGCCAATCCTCAGACTCCACTGATCTGCAAGTAAAGATTCAAAGGCCCTGAAATACACTTGTTCTCATTACAAGTCACAGAAATGAAAAAGATTACTCAGGTAGAATCAGAATGAAGCATGAAAAAGGACCAAGATGGATGGTTAATATAGTAGTGAAGGTGAAAGGGGGCCAAATTGGGAGCATCCAGTAGTACAAATTTCTCTTGAAGCAAGATTCTTTCTACCTACAGGGGAAGAACTCATCCTTGCGAGTTCCCTATTACCTGTTCTTTTCCCATGCCTATACCTGCTGACAAGGATCCATCTGCTGTTGTGCACCATCTGAGATCATCTCTCACATCACTGTGACCAAAAGACCTGACAAGAACATCTTAGAGATGGAAAAGTTTATTTGGAGCTCACAGTATCAGAGATCTCAGTCCCTAGATGGCCAATTCCATTGCTTTGGGCTGAAGGTGAGACCGTACAACATGGGGGGAGGGGGGTTCAGCTGAGAGAAACTGCACAGGTGGGTTTAGGAAGAAAAGAGAAGGCTCCAGGTACAAAAATATAACCCCCCAAGGCATGCACCCAGTGACTTACTTCCCCTAGCCACACTCTACTTGCCTACAATGACCACCCAGTTAATCCATGATTCATTCATTGATAAGATCACACCTCTCATAATCTAATCATTTACCTCATATCCAAACCATAACAGCTCCTGTGTCACATAGTCTTTGTTAAATACATTTGTAGGAGCTGGGCCTGTGGCTCAGTGGTAGAGCACTTGCCTACATTTGTGAGGCACTGGGTTCGATTCTTAGTACCACATATAAATAAACAAAAGTCCATCAAAAACTAAGAAAAAAAAATTTTTTTGTGAGGATTTCCCCACTTTTTTTTGTTACTGGGGATTGAACCCAGGAGTGTTTAACCACTGAGCCACATCCCAGCCCTTTTTATTTTTTAATTTTGAGACAGAGTCTCACTGAGTTGTGTAGGGTTTCACTAAGTTGCTGAATAGCCCTCAGCAAACCTGGTTGGGGTAGTTGTGACCAAGTTTTGTTGATACGGTAAGATTGTGGCACCCTGATCACAAGAGACATTGACAACATGGCTGGAAACAGTTTCCTTAATTAGCCCTGATTGGGGGAGGTCCTGACATACCGGGCCCTATTTCCTAAAGCTTTTCTGCTTTGATCAAGTTCCCATGATTTCAGGTAATAGTTCCCTTAAAGGATTATAATATTCTACAGCTTGAGGAAGATTGGACCTCCCAGCTTCCTTTGCCCAGATGCTTGCCTGTTCTGATAAGGTTTCCTGTTTTCAGTTTTCTGACTCATGGATTTTTCTTAATGCATGTGTCTGACATGTTGCTTGTAAGTTACTGCCTATCATTGTACTTTCCTGTAGCCACCTGTTCATAGCTGACTAACCTGCTTAACAGTTCACACAAACTTGGGTCTGTGCACAGTAGCTCTTCACATGAAGAAGTGGGGAGCAAGGGAGAAACAAACACAATGTCAGACTGGAACTGTATTGTCAACTGGCAGTTCTGAAACTGAAGAAAAGAATGAATTTCAAGAAGAAAAATCTAGAGACACATGGTTTCCTAGAAGAACAAATTCAGAAAAAAACAAGAGATGGTTAAAGAACTAATGTTTGCAGAACAAATATTGAAATTATAAAACCCATTTTTGCGTGTGTGGTATTATCAAGGAAGGAGAGGTGTGTCTGAAGAATAGCCCTAGGAGTTCTCCGAGAGAAGCAGGAACTGGACTCAGGACCAGCAGGGTTCTTGGCATAAGTGATGGAAAAGAATTTCTGCATGAGCGAGTCAGAGGCACAGATAGAGGTTTATTTAGGAGAGGTTTACTTAGGAAAGCAAGGAATAAGCCTTCAAGGGAGAATGTAGGCTATTTCTGGAGTGAGTGACATAATTTGGGGATTCTCAGTACTTCTTTTAAAGGCAACTTGGTGAGAGGTGGGTATGGAAAGGTATGTAGGAATGACATCTGTCCTGTGATCTCAAGATGGGTCTAGTGGTCAGTCTTGGGATTTTTAGGCTGATGTGGTCTTCATTTCTGATCAATAGGTTGCCCAAGAAAGTCCCCTACACTGTTAGTTTCTCAAAATATTATCTTTTTACTTAATTTGGGTTTTTTTTTGGGGGGGGGTGTCGCTTAACAATGCTTAGGTAGGTTTATAGATTTTCTAGGAATTTGGGAATGAAATAGGCCTGGAAAGGAGACTAATTTAAGGAGCAACAGACATGGAAAAGTACACAGAACTTTTCAATTAAAATCTTATTTCCTTGTCCTTCCTTTGTCTTATTTCAAAGCATTTCTTATTCTTTCTATCTTACCTCTTTATAAGCATTAAATTGGGTATCTAAATCAGTTGCAGTGACACTCATTTATAATCGCAGCTGCTTGGGAGGCTGAGGCAGGAGGATCCCAATTTCAAAGCCAACCTCAGCAATTTAGCAAGCCCCTAAGAAACTCAACAAGATCCTGTCTCCAAATAAAATACTAAAAAGGGCTGGGGATGTGACTCAGTGGTTAAGCACTCCTGAAATAAAAAAAATAAAAAAAAATTATGGCTCCAGACTGAAAGAAAAAGCAAATGTAAACAAAATATCCAGATTTGTTATGTTTAAGTTTTATAGTAATTGATGAAATAATAAAGCATGGTATTTTCTGAAATAAAAAATTATTTTGCTGACCAATCTCTTACAATAATGTGAGTGGTCCTCTTTTTGAAACTTTAACATGTGGAAAACAACTCTGTCCCTAAGGATTAGCATGCCCATTAAGAATGAGGCATGTGGCATTTCATAGTTTTTTGTATAACCAACAACAATAACAAAAATTCTTTCATTACAAAGCCAGGACTACAGATTTCCCACTTGCCCTTTTGGGCGGTTCTTGGCCACTTCTCCTAAGGACGGTAACACTGCGGTGACTAGCTAGGGCATAATGAGCCCTCATTGAAACTTATCTGATTGCTTCAAACTTAACCTTCCATGTAAGTCTTCTAATTCCCCTAGCAGTTTTATTTAAAAATTTTGGCATTGATAAGAAAATATGAATACCTATTCTTCTTTTGCTTCATTGACTTTTTTTTTGCTTCAGTGCATCTTGACCAATCTTACTCTTCCTACTGTACTTTTTTTTTGTTTGTTTGTTTTTGCTTTTTGGGGGGCTGGGGATTGAACCAGTGCCCCATGCATACTAAACATGCTTTCTGCCCTTCAGCTACATCCCCCAACCCTCTTGAGAACTTCTTTTGTAACAATTGAGTTAATGTTTTGCAGGGAAATGACCCAATAGGTGAAGAAAGTACATAAATAAATCTCCTATTACTAGAGCTTATTTTCCTTCGAAGCTGCTGTCTACATATGGCAACCATAATCACCACTGAATGTGGCAAATGCTGGTTTTGTGCAATCCTGAGTATACTTCTATCAAATATATACTTACCCCCATTTTACACATAAAGAAAGTAAATTTCAATAAGATTAAGCAACTTGTCCAAGTTCACACAGCTCAAAGAAAGTGGATACATCAAAGACAGGGACCTCTGGTTTCCCGGTAACTCTGAAGACTGCTGCTAGGTGGGGATCTCCTTTCTCATTTGTTCCTATGGCTATTTTTCCTACTAAATGTGGGCTTCCCTTCATTCTTTTTCTTTTACTGCTAGGGAATGACCTGTCACATTGCCCTTGAAATTCTTCCCAACCTGTCACCTGTGTTGGGACTCTAGGATTTTCTAAAAAGTTTAAAGAACTTAGTCCAAAAATTGTACAGCATTTTAAACATGCTGGGAGAATTCTGAGTACAGTAAGCATGATCTTTAGTGTGGTGGAGAAGACATGTTCCATATAGCTGTGATGTCAGGGATCAGTCCCAAAAGAAACCCAAGAGAAGGATCTTCCAAATTGTGAGTTTGCCTATTCAAAGCAGACTTGATGGAAGCCCATGATTTGTAGTAGACACAGGTCATGTTTTCTGGCCAACTGTTTGGGGAATCTCAAGTCTGATGAGTTCTGCCTCAGAACTCAGAACACCTCTCTTCCACACAGTGTGGAATCCTCTCATTCCCAAGTCAGAGCATAGGCTCACTCACTCCTGGGATTCGGACCCACAGTGAGTCACAAGGGGAAGAAAGCTTCACCAAGTATAACCATTTCTTTGGCACGGGTGACAGCGAACATCTGTGTTTTGAGGGCTGTCAGATCCTGCAAAGAGTTGAAGCTGGAAAGTTGGATTTCTGGCAGCAGTGCCAGGGCAGCCCCCAGGTTTTGTGTCTTGTGTAGGTTTGCACGTTGTTCTGAAAGCCTGCATTGAGCTAGCTTCTCTGGCCTTTCCAACAATTCTGAGAATTCCCCAATAAATACTTTTTAATGAAGACACAATTTACACACAGTAAAATGTGCCTATCAATGGATTTGACCATTTATAATCTGTATTACTTTATTATTAAATAAAGATGTAGGACATTTTTAAAAATGTTTTTTATTTTTAATCAACGTAGTAATTGTACATATTTGTGGGGCACAGTGTGATATTTCAATGCATGTAAACAATATGTAATGATCAGATCAGGGTAACTGATTTTTCTATCAGACACATATCATTTCTTTGTGTGGGAGCATTCAAATTCTCTTTTGCTTTTTTTAAGTGGTACTTGGGATTGAACCTAGGGTGTTCCACACTTGCAACCCTCCAATCCCAGCCTCCAAGCATCTGAGATTCCAGGTGTGACTGTTCCTGGCTTCTACTTGCTATTTTTAAATGTTCAATTCATTTTTGTCAATCATACTCTTCCCACTGTACTATAGAACTTAGGAAGTTATTTTTCCATCTGTTCAGCTGTACCCTTGTTCCCATTAACCATTCTATCTCCATCTTAACCTCCCACACCCTTCCTGGGAAATGGAACATTTCCATCATGTCAGAAAGGGTTTCTTTTCTTTCTTTCTTTCTTTCTTTTTTTTTAAGAGAGAGAGGGAATTTTTAAAAATATTTATTTTGTAGTTTTCGGTGGACAGAACATCATTATTTTATTTTTATGTGGTGCTGAGGATCGAACCCAGCACCCTGCACATACCAGGCGAGTGTGTTACCGCTTGAGCCATATCCCCAGCCCAGAAAGGGTTTCTTTTGGTCAACTAATTCCCCCAGCCCACCCCAACAGACAGCTGGTTGTTGGGGATGCAAATCAAGTCAAGATGGCGCCTGGCAGTTTGCCTGGAGGAGTGGTTTGTGAAGCAACGCCAGCCAGCCATTAAGTTGGTGGAGATTCCTTATTGGCTGATTGCCGTAACTGGATGATGCTAATTGAGTCAAGCTGTGTGTAATCAGTTAAGTATATATACCTCTGCTGTTTTGCAATAAGGCGGCTCCTGCTACCTTGGGTGCCCGCTACTTTGAGTTCTCGCTCAGTTCCCGCTGAGTTCACTCGCAATAAATTGGTTCCCGCTTCAACCTTCACAAGTTGCTTGTTATCTCCTGGTTATTTGCCCAGCTGGACTGTGGCAGCTGGTCTTCTGACTTTCATCACTATATAGATTTGCCTTCTCAGACTCGTGCATACATATGTCTTTTAACCAAATGTGGGGAGTTTTTAGCCATTAGTTCTTTGAGTGACTTTTTCAGTTTCATTCTCTTTTTCCAACCCTCCCATGAGAACTCTATGACATGGATTTTTAAAACTTATTTTATGCTGAGAGCCATAGCCAAGTAGGAATGACGCATGGCAATTTCCTTGTCAGCCTACCCAATGTTGCTTAGAGGGAGGACTCTCCATTGTGGAAATGGGCTTGCCTTGGACCCAGGTCACTTGCAGTGACATTGCATGAATGTATGAGAAAGGTGACCCTGCTCAAGGACCAGGGTGGATCCGGGTTTAGGGTGGATCCTGCTGGGAATAGGGCGGTTCCAGGTTTAGGGTGTATCCTGCTGCCTCAGGCGCCTGCTCCTTGAGTTCCGTTGAGTTCTCGCGGGATTCAGAGAGTATTCGGTATGCAGAGCCCAGTAGAGTGTGTGGATTTTCCAAGAACGTGCGTGTAGAGTGCTGGTGAGAGTTCGGGAATAAAGAGTTGCTGTTTGAATCTACAAGACTTTTGTGGTGGCTCGGTTATTTTGTGCCCAGCTAGACTGCAGCAATTTTTTTTTTTAATATTTACTTTTCAGTTTTTCGGCGGACACAACATCTTCGTTTGTATATGGTGCTAAGGATCGAACCTGGGCCGCACGCATGCCAGGCGAGCGCGCTACTGCTTGAGCCACATCCCCAGCCCCAGACTGCGGCAATTTTAAAAATTATTTTTTTGTCTATATTCTGTTTTTCAGATTGGATAATTTCTATTACTCTGTCTTACAGTGCATAGATTTCTTGTGGCCTCTCCATTCTGCTGTTGAAACCATCCAGTGAACTTTTTATTTTGGTTTTGTATTTTTCATTTCTAAAATTTCCATTTGGTTCTTCTTTATGTTTCTTCTCTATATTTCTTCCGAGGCTATTTTTTTTTTTTTCGTTTGTTTCTTAATTGCTTGTTGAACATTTTTTTTATGACAGCTGCTTTTGAAGAAGATGATTCTAACATCTCTGTCATTTCAGTGTTGACATCTCTCTGTTCTTTTCACTTAATTTAGCATCTTCCTGGTATGATGAGTAGTTTGCTATGGATAGCTGGGCATTTTCTTGTGAGATTTTGGATCTTATGCCTCTGTGTTGGTTGGCTTTTTCAGACACCACTCTAGCAGAATGGGGTGAGGCCTAGTTATTGCAGATGGAGGCTGAAGATCAGGTTCCCACTTATCTCTATTCAGCAGACACCAAAGTGGGGTGGTTCCTCACTACTGCTGTGAGTGCCAGCTTATGTGTCTCCATTGACACCTCAGTGGGAGTGGCATTGAAGTGAAAGTCCACCTAGCTTCCTCTACCTCCACCTCTGTGAGAAGAAAGTTTACCTCATTATTACCCAGAGGGGTAAAAGTTCAAGCTCTGGGGATTGAACTCAGGGGCACATAACCACTGAGCCACATCCCCATTTTGTATTTTATTTAGAGACAGAGTCTCACTGAGTTGCTTAGCACCTCGCTGTTGCTGAAGCTGGCTTTGATCTCATGATCCTCCTTTCTCAGCCTCCCAAGCCCCCTGGGATTACAGGCATGTGCCAGCATGCCCAGCTACCCGTTCCAAGTTTTCTGAAGAATCTATACTACTTTCCAGAGTGGTCACACCAATTTGCAGTCCCACCAGTGATGTATGAGTGTGCCTTTTCCCCCACATCACCAACATTTATTGTTGCTTGTATTCTTGATATTGCCATTCTGACTGGAGTGAGATGGAATAGTTTTGATTTGCATATCTCTAATTGCTAGAGATGTTGAACATTTTTAAATATATTTTTTTATCATTCATTTTTCTTCTGCCTGTTCAGTTCCTTAGCCCATTTATTGATTGGTTACTTGTTTGTTTTGGTGTTAAGTTTTTTGAGTTCTTTGTATATTCTGGAGATTAATGCTCTGAGGTGCTGATGGTAAAGATTTTCTCCCATTCTGTAGGCTCTCTGTTTATGTTCTTGTTTCCTTTGCAATGATGAAGCTTTTTAGTTTGATACCATCCCATTTATTGATTCTTGATTTTATTTCTTGCACTCTAGGAGTCTTATTGAAGAAGTTGGTTCCTAAGCTGACATGGTGGAGAGTTGGGCCTACTTTTTCTTCTAGAAGGTACAATCTCTCTAGTGTAAAAGGAAGGTCCTTGATCCACTTTGAGTTGAGTTTGTATAGGGTGAGAGATAGAGGTTCAATTTCATTCTACTACACATGGATTTCCAGTTTAGTCTTTTCACATAGAGTGACTCTGTGGCCCCGAGTTAACAGGAGGAAATTCTCATCATATGCTGAGGGAGAGTCCTTCCAGCCCAGAATGGTGGACGGAAAATGAGACAACTCCTCAGCTATTCCAGAATGAAAGTAGTAGAAGAGCACCTGGTACTTGATATTAGAAACACCTGCTCCCCATAAAACAAATGATTTGGAAATAGTTGTGATTTGATATACTGTAGCTTTGCTGTCTGCTTCTATGGAAGTCCAAGACTCCTGAAAACCTTAGAATCTTTTAAAGCAAGTGACCATTCCCTGTGTCTTTCACTGAGGAAACAGTAGTGGCATTGATAGAGCTGCTCATCAGTTCAATGGTGATTCTCCATGATGAGGGGATAAATGCTGCCCATGAAGGATAGATGACAGGGTGACATTCCATCCAAATGGGATAGAACTACCAAGTGATTATTGAAAGCTAAGACAAAGTGCCGTCAATACCATACCAAGGGGAATGGCAAAGCTTCACATCCTTGCCTTTGATCTTGGTACATTTTCATCAAACTTTGTAAGTTTTAAGGGCTCAGGGTCGGCTCAGTGGTTGAGTGCTAGCCGAACATGTGTGAGGCCCTGGGGGTTGAATATACAACTGGAAGATTAGTCTCATTTAACATGGAGTCCTAGTTTTGTTTCTTTTTTTTTCCATTTCTTTTTTTTTTTTTCTTTCATAATTGACTCAGTTACTTATGTATATTTAAAATGCTCTAGAGCTGCTTGGTCACTATTCACTATTATACACATTTATTACATAGAATTGGAGTAAGTACTTACAGAATAAGGGTGTGTGTGTGTGTGTGTGTGCGCGCGCATGCATGCTCGGTACTGGAAATTAAACTCAAAGTTCTTTATAACCAAGCCAAGTCTCAGCCCTGTTTATTTATTATTTTTAGATAAGGTTTCACTAAGTTGCCTAGCCTGACCTTGAACTTGTGATCCTCCTGACTCAGTCTCCAAGTAGCTTGGATTACAGGTGTATGCCATTGTGCCTGGCATGAAATAAATACTGAGACTAGGACAGACTGCCAAGTTTATTCTAATAAAAGATTGGTTTTTGTTTATTTATTTTTAAATAGTTCATGGTCTTGCTATGTTTCCCAGGGTTCAAATTCCTGGGCTCAAGCAATCCTGCCTCAGCCTCCCAAGTAGTTGGGACTATGGGTATATCCCACTGTACCCAGTTTTGTTTGTTGTTGTTGTTTTTAACTAGGAAAATATAACCCCTAGATTAAAAGAAAAATGTAAAAATCATGTTTACACAAAATTTAAAATAAAAAGTTGACATATTCCTGAATTTTCCCTTGTTCAATATAAATTTCTATCTCTGTTCTTGGTATTTCACATCCCTATGTGTAGGATGACAAAGGAGCCTCCATCTCTTATAGACCTTGGCATTGGGAAACCTGTCTGATTTTTCTCAGTACATTCCTGTGCTTTGTAGTTTCATAGCATTTTGTGGACTTGTGAAGTAGTGATTGTTTCTATCAAAAAACCCAAGGACTCTTGGATATAGAACTCAGGTTCATCTGAAAATCAAGACAAAAAGCATTTCTGCAAATACTGTTGGTAGCTTTTTTCACAGAACAAGACTGAGTAGACAGTTCTTAAGTCCCTTTCTACTTGTACAAGCAGATAGCCATAAAATATTTCCTGTTAATCTTGCCAAAAATTCATGCAGATTGGTTTAGTTTAATTGCACTGTATATTTGATCATATATCATATATATATATAAAACATATGAGTGTGTTCAATAAAATGATAGCCCAGTAACAAATGATATTTTATTATTTAAATGATCTTACAATGTCAACATCAGTACTAAAAAATATAAATATAATGGGCTGAATTCATCAATGGGTAAGGTCAATTGTAATTCACTTGAAGGTCCTCACCTTCTGAAGTAAGCTATTCAAACATACATGAAAATCCTCTATTTTGCAGAATGTTATTAGAGCAAGGCAAAGGCATGCCTATTAGCAGTAGTGAGAAGGGCAGAGATGAGTAGATTGTCATAAACATCACATGTGCTATGAGCACCTCTCCACTCCTGCAGGACTGAAAATTCTGGGTTTCAACATTCTTCAGGATTTAGCAAGTCAAAATAAAAGCATAATTCAAATCTAGAAAGATGTAAACTTAAATTTGATATTTTGTTGTTTTTATAGTGTTCACAATTAAAGAAAATTATTTTCTGAGACAGGGTCTTGCTAAATTGCTTAGTTGCTGAGGCTGGCCTTGAACTTGCGATCCTCCTGCTTGAGCCTTCCAAACTGCTAGGATTATAGGTTTTTACCACCATGCCTGGCTTTTGTATTGAATTTTAAAAGATGCTGCTTTGCTATATTTCTAAGCAGTCGGAGCAATAATGTTTAAGCTCAATGAATCAACACAGGGCTGGTAACTGATGAGTCTTTAAAAGCAAAGACACACAAAAAGAATTTATGTTTTTCAGAGAATATTTTAACAGGTAGGGGCTTGCTTTGTATGTACAGTCCATAGTCAAAGAGAAAATGTGGATTAATTGTTTTATTCAGAAAATAGGTATTTATTTTCACCAATCAGTTATGTGTCTGTGCACTGTGCATGTGCTGATTTGTATGTAAGAGAAAGATTATTTTTCAGTTTAAATAAGCCTCTGTAACTTCCTGAGAATTCTCTAATTAGGTAAAATACTGACTGGGATATTCAGTCTTCTTAACGCGAATGATAAGCAAAGTATATTTTGTTCATTCATGAGAAACTGAAGTAGATTATTGCTTAATAACCTAATGGGACATCTGTTTAGACAGATGTTTTAGTTGAGAGAAGTGTAAACATGATTCTAAATTTACAAATATGTAGGTTATTCTTCCTTGTCTAGGAGATTGAGCCAAAGTTTACACAGATTAGAGGAAAGGTTGAGTCTAAAAATTCAAGGATATCACATAAATGCAGGTACAGTAATAAAGTCAGTTGGCAATTATTTTAATGACTATTTACAGGACCTCTGTTCTTTCACCTGGAGGCTCACATGCAAGTGACCTGAGTCACTCCGTCCTCCTGGTCAAACTGTCCTTCGTCTAGTTCCCGGAGGACACTGTCGCTGCTGCTGAACCCCGAGAAGCCACTGCACTGTGCTGGCCTCCCCTCCTTGGTCCAGCATTCTCCTGAAGGCGAGAAGTGGCCCTCCTCAGGCGGGACTCTGACCTCCATAGGCTGTGACCCGCCTGCGTCTAATCCAATGCTCCTGCTGCTGAGTTTGTTTCTGTCGTCGCCTTTCATAAAACGGCTTGCTTTCCTCTGAAACACAAGAGATTGGCAACCAGGAGTTAAAAGACGGTGCTTCCTGTGCCTCTGCTCTGGCACATGCTGTTTCTTTGCCAGAAATGTCCTTTCCCTGCTTCTGTTCAAAAGCCTGCTCATGACAGGGCTGGGGATTCAGCGCAGTGGTAGAGCAACTGCTTAGCAGGCAGGAGGCCCAGGGCTCAAGGCCTGGGGTTCAATCCCCAGCATGGCAAAAAATTCTCTAAATTAACTGTAGTCACCCTCCTCATCTCCTCCCTCTACCCCATTTTGCAACTCTTGAATGTTCCTGGTACATCCTCTCACTGGCAGATGAGTTGTATACACCTAAGGAGAGAATTGTGTTCCAGTCATGTTTGGGAACAAAGCAAGGGAGAAATACAGATACATTTTGTCTTGTTGGAGTTGCCTGGGATCTAGACAACAGCAACTGTGCTGAGAGGCCACCCTACCCCCATTTCACAGAGGCACAGGTGGCATTTGAACAAGTGCCTGGGATGTCTTCCTGGGCCAAGCAGACCCATTACCTTATCTTGCTACAAACTTCTTCTGCCTGATGGTATAAAATGCTCAGCAATTTGATCCAGTGCATTTGTCAGACTGCGATAAGCTGTGGATGTTTTGCTAATAAATATTTACTGAGGAGTGACCATGTCCTTGGTACAGTTCAGAATAAAGAGGACATGGTCTCTGCCAAGGAAACTAAGTCAAAAATAAGATATCTAAGTCAAAAAAGGAGCCTAAGGAGAATCAGCAGCTCAACATGGATATTCAGACTCCTGATGAGATCTTATTACAAGAGTTTCTTTAACACTGATACAATGCAACATATGGGAATGTGAACCATAATCTTAGGCACATAAAAAACAAACAAGGATTTAAAGATAAATTTTAAAAGCACAGTAGTTTCCCTATTTAAAGTGTCTTTTTTTTTTAAACCAAAGATTCATTTATATGTTAGTTGGCAACTAAGATTATATTTTCCTAAATGTAAGAATGAAACTCTATGAAAAAACTTAGAAGCCCATGCTGGTCTTCCCAAAGTGTGTTAATCCATAGGTTTGTTGAACTGTAGTGTATAAAATATATAAGTATTTTCTACTGATTTTCATGGCAAATATAGAAAACAAACAACTTTACTGAATTGGATTTTGTGGGCTATATGGAATGAAACACCACAGAGACATTAAATAGGAAGATCAGCCCCAGGTGTTGCTTAGAAAGGAACACACTGGCAGCACCCGGGCAGCTCATTTTCTCATGGGCAACTTGCTGGAGTCTGTGGGCAACTTTAAGGGAAAAATCTACCTGGTCCTTCCTCAGCAAAGGCCCAATTCAGATATAGTTCTGTGGTGCTCACAGTTTCCATTGGCACCCTGCACTCACCAAACGCAAATACTAGATAATTAATCCTTTTCCTCTGTTCCCATTCACCACATTTATTGAATTCAGCATAAGCAGTTGAAACATGAATTTACTCTCAGATAGGATACTGGATTTGAGAATGGCACCTTCTCCCTAGCACTGTGTGTGTGGTCAGCAAGGATATAATCTTTTGGCTTCAGGCAGGAGAGTGACAAGCTCTGCCAGACTGAGCTCCTTTCTCAAGCCTGGTTGGGGGGTGCCTTTCCCACAGGAATAAAGAACACATTCACTTTCGAAAGATGCTCTCAATGCTTTTAACACTCATTGAATCAAAATGGGAAGGCAGGGGTGCCTAGTCCCTTGGCTGCTTGGATCATTCCTTCCTCACCAGCAACAGGGCCAAAGGTGAGTTTTGCAAGAAATTCCTAATTGTACACAAGCTAACATAGGCTAACTCTCACATATTTAATAAGTACTTACTTAATAAAAATTGAATATTTCTCAGAGTAAGATATTCATATTTCTCTACTTTTAGATGATCACTAATAAATTTCACTTCAGATGATAAAATACTTAACATTGTACCTCTAAAAGAATTCAGAACACCCATTTTTATTTTTTCTATCCATGTGACTGATAAATTCAATAAATACATCTTTAGCAATGAAATTGCCTCTCCTACCCCAACCCCATTCCACAGGAAATAACAGCTTTTCCCACAAACCAATTTGTAGTGTCCTTATAACTCAGATTGTAGGAGTCTGAAGCCCAAGCAATCTTTAGAGACCATATCCTTAAATTCCCTTATTTTTTCAGAGGTAGAATTCAGGCCTAAAAATAAGGTAGGGTTTGTCCAAGGTCATGGAGTAGCAGGCCCCAAACTGGTACCTGAGTCTCTACCTTCTTCTTTTTAATAATGTGTTGGTCACTTTTGTAGAAATATATTTGTGGTAAAAGGGTTTGTGTTTCTTAAATACAATTTTCTTTCAATTACAAAAATAAAAATGTTCAATGTAGATAACTTGGCAAAAGCAAGAAAAAAGCAAACTCATCTATGATCCTACCTCCCAGAAATACTACTGTTAAAATTTTGTTTTCTTCTTTAAATACATATGCATTTGCATCGTGTGTACACAATGTATAAAATATTACACAAAAAGTTTTATGCCTCACTTTTCCACTTAGTACTATTTTACAACTATCTATGTCCATAAAGAGAGATTTTTTCCATGCTATATGATAAGGTTTACTCACATACCTTTCCACTTTGTTATATTTTCACTATAAAATGGGAGAAATTTTACCAAGGTTTGGATGCAAATTTAATGCTTCCCTTGATTTAACCCTATTAACTTTAAAGAGTCATTTCCATTTTCAAAAAAAAAGAGGGGGGAAGTGGCCCACTAAAAACACACTAGACTCAGTGACAAGTTGGTTGATTTTAGGATGTCCTACCGCTCTACTTTTCATTTTTCACGGTCAGTGTCTTAAAAACAAAATAAAAAGAATTAAATTAGAATTACTCCAGCAATCCTAGGACACTGTGTTGGACGAGTAGGAAAGTGGCCTACTCATAAAGGACAGAATAGAAGAGTGATCAAGAGAGAATTTATAAGGAGATAGCAACGTAGAATGGATGGTCAGAATTTATTTCCCTTAGATTAGGAAGCCACTTCAAGCCCTATCACTCTTGGTTTGAGGTTTTGAAACAATGCAAAGGCACCACCTCTACCTTCTCATAGTATGTTTTCCTGGATCATTCCAGTTTGGGGCTATCAAAATCATTCAAGCCTACGAGGAGAAAGGCTGGAGTGGACTACCTACTTCTCCAGCTTTATAAATTCACCTTCTATGCTGCAGTGTGGGCAGGTGACCCCAGCGAATCCAGAGTTGTTCCCTGGGGCTATTATACTGACTCTAGGATAAAGAAATACTTCTTTTCTTCCCTTTCTCTCTCTCTCTCTCTCTCTCTCTCTCTCTCTCTCTCTCTCTTTCTTTCTCTCTCTCTCTCTCTTTCTTCTTCTTCTTCTTCTTCTTCTTCTTCTTCTTCTTCTTCTTCTTCTTCTTCTTCTTCTGTGTGTGTGTGTGTTGTGGGGTGGGGTGGGGGGACAACCTATAGAATGTGAGAAAATATTTTTGAACTATACATCTGACAAGGAGTTAATATCCAGAATGTATAAGGAACTCCAAAAAACTCAATAGCAAAATGACCCCACAAATATCTCAATTTAAAAAATGGACAATAGATTTAAATAGATGTTTCTAAAAAAAAAGACAATGGCCAATATGTTCAACATCACTAATCAAAAGGGAAATGCAAATCAAAACCATGAACAGATTTCACCTTGCCCCAGTGAGAATGGCTATTATCAAAAAGATTAATACTGGCCAGGAGATGAAGAAAGGGAGCCCTTACATACTGTTAATGGGAATGTAAATTAGTACAGTCATTATGGGAAACAGCATGGAGGTTTCTCAAAAATTACAAATGGAACTATGATATGAAGCAATTCCATTCCTGGGTATACCTATCCAAAGGAAATTAAATCAGTATGTCAAGGAGACATCTGCACTCCCATGATTATTGCAGCTCTATTCACAATTATGAAATGGAAACACATGTCCATCAACTGATAAATGTGTAAAGAAAATGTGGTCCATTTTGGAATTTACATACATATATAATGGAATGCTATTCTATCATAAAAAAGAATGGAATTCTGTCATGGATGGAACTGGAGATCATTATGTTAAGTGAAATAAGCCAGGCTCAGAAAAGTACCACATTCTTACTCATGTGGAATATCAAAAGTTCATCTCATAGAAGTGCAAAATAGAATGGTTATTACCAGAGGCTGGGGAGAGTTGGGTGGAGGGAGGAAGGGAACTGTTGATCAATGTGTACTGAACTGAGTTACAGTTAGGAGTAAGAAGTTCTATCTATAGATAACAAATTAGTACCATATATCAAAAAAAAAAAAAAAAAAAAAGCTAGAAGAAAGGATTTTGAAAGTTTTCATCATAAAAAAGTGATAGAAATTTGAAAATATACATGTTTAACTTAAATTAAACATTATTAAACATACCAGTACTCCATTAATATGTACAACTTATGTTTTTATGTATCAGTTAAAGTATAAATCCAATTTATATTTAAAAAATTGAACTCCTGGGCTGGGGATATAGCTCAGTTGGTAGAGTGCTTGCCTCACATAGACATGGCCCTGGGTTAAAAAAAAAATTAATTGGATCCATTCGGTCCATCTTTCTTTTCTTTTCTTTTTTAATTTTTTTAAATATTTATTTATTTATTTTTAGTTATTGGTGGACACAACATCTTTGTATGTGGTGCTGAGGATTGAACCCGGGCCACACGCATGCCAGGCGAGCGCTCTACTGCTTGAGCCACATCTCCAGCCCCCCATCTTTCTTTTAGTAACCGAATATCTCCCCTTGAACATCCCATACTTTTGTACTAGCACATGGCTGCCCAGATTAATCTTCCTTGCCTCCCTTGAAGTTCTGGCCAAGAGGAAGTGAAAACAAATGATGCCTATGGTGTGAAAGTCAGTCTGAGAAGCATGCTTGGAATTCCTTTTTCCTATTTCTCAAGGCTGAACATGGTAACAATTGCTGTAGTAGCCCTGGGTCCAGAGGCAAGAGCCAGACGTTGAGGTGGCAAGGCTGACTGGTCATGAGGCAGAGCCATTACCTACACTGGAGTGCCATCCTTATACTATTACAAGAGAGAATAAGTCCCTCCTCCTGCATTAGCCATTCTTTTCTCTGTCATCTTTGTTTGAGTAGCTTAGAAACTAATGAACAACCAACATGGAAAAAAAGTTGCTAGAAAAAATGCTTTTTAACTTGAGACAATTTCTTTCTCTCAATTTTCCAAATATGAAAAATGTCAAGTAATACAGAAAGTTTGAAGGAGAGTACAGTATGCACCCATGTATCCATAACTTAATTCAACCTTTTTTAAATATTTTGCTATGTATGTATGTGTTCAGGAAAGTATAGAATCATTAAGGAGTCCTTGATACATTTTGGATACAAGTCTTTTGTCATGTATGTAAGGTGAGTTTATTTTTTCCCCCCTTTCTCTCAATCTATGGCTTGTCATTTCATTCTTTAACAGTGTTATTCATAGAACATTGTCACTCATAATTTTGATGAAATCTAATTGAACAAAATTTTAATGGGTTATGTTTTTGTGATTATGTCTAAGAATTCTTTGCTTAACCTCTCTTTATGGGCATTTTATTCTAACATTTTTTTCTAAAAATTTTCTAGTTCTACTAACATAGACCATCTTTTAACAGCTTAAAGAAAACTGAGGCCCACCCAGCACTGTGGTGTAGTCCCTATTATCCCAGTAAATGGGGAGGCTGAGGCAGGAAGACCCCAAGCTCAAGGCCAGCCTCAGTAATTTAGCAAGAACTGTGTCAAAATAAAAAACAGAAAGGGCTGGAGATGTGGTTTAGGGGTAAAGTGCTTCTGGATTCAATCCCCAGTACCAAAGAAAGAGAAAGAAAACTGAGGCAGTAGTAAATGGAAGCATGTTTTGACTTGATAATTTTCATGTTAAAACTTTTTAAGCTACCTAGAATATTGCATAAAATATATGAAATATAAAACAAATTTCAAAAGTAAAGTCTTGATAACTGTAGAGAAAAATTTCCAACAGCAGACTTCTTTCATAATATAATTCTGTTTTCTCTCCTGACCACAGGGCCATGAAATGGATTTGACATAAAAATATTGTTCTATACTGAATACAATTAGATAGGAAAAGTCTTATATATCTTGACATTAGTCTTTTTTTTTCTTTTGTAATTTTTTTAGTTTTATTTTTTTAGTTGCTGATAGACCTTTATTTTATTTATTTATATATTTGTGGTGCTGAGGATCGACCCCAGTGCTTCACACATGCCAGGCAAGTTTACTACCACTGAGCCCCAGCCCCAGCCCCTTGACATTAGTCTTACTAGAAGAAAGGGAAAATATTTTTTCCCCCAAGGGTCAGACTCTAGGTCAATATCTAACAGCTCATGAAATTGATCAGTTTAATAAAAACTCATTGACAATCCTAGGGCAAAACTTGTCAAGTCCAAATTTCTACTGACTGTTTTTAGAACTAAACATCTTTGACAAAATTATCTGAAAAACCTATAGAGAAATCTCCCAAACAACTGATTATAAAGTACAAACAAAGAACAACAGTGCCATTACAAATGTATGATTGCATAATTTTTTCCAGGTATATTATAAATTTAACTTTCACAAAATATATATGAATAGCTAAGTTGACTGTGGTAATATTAATAGTTTTTGTATCTCTAGAGAAAACTAAAAGAATTTGCAAGTTGGCTTGTTGTTATAGAGGTTAGATACTCCAGATTGCTTTACCCACATGTTCTGCCTGAAATAATCTCAACATCCTGAAATTTTTAAAAAATATTTTTAGTTGTAGATGGACATAATACCTTTGTTTGTTTATTTTTATGTGGTGCTAGTCACTGAGCTACATCTACAACCCTTTTATTTTATTTTTATTTTGGTACTAGTTCTCAAAATTTCCCAGTGTGGCATTGAATTTATGATCTTCCTGCCTCAGCTTCCCTAGTTCATGGGATTACAGGTGTACACTACCACACCTGGTTTGTGATGTGAAATTTATGCCCTGTTTTTCTGGAGAAAAAAGGAGGGTGGAGAGTTTCTCTTGTACCTGCTATTTCTTAATTCCTTCAGCTCAAAATAATCCTTATAGCAAAGTGGCATATTTTAGTCCCCTTCAGAACTATCTCATGTTGCCTGATGGCTATCATATTTCCCTTCTTACAGAAGACAGAAGGGAACATTCAGAAGAATGTTTTCATATCAAGTCCCCACTTCATCATCTGTACTCACCATTTGGAATTACAATGAGAATTTAGGGATTAAATGCTTTAATATCATATCCAATTCATAAAGCATCAATTCTACTCACTTCTGGGGTCTGCACAGCTGAATTCCACATAACTGGCCTCTGAAGGAATACCACCTGCTTTGTAGCCAGATTCCCCTCACTGTAAAAAAACAAACAAGCACACACCAGCAATAGTATTTGTCAATCAGTAATTCTTTGTATTTCACACTTGGCTAGAAATGATCCACACATGTCCTTTGTAAAATAATCTTCTGACCCCAAGATAATTATGAAATATGATTCTGTATAAGTTACAGCTGGGAAAATAAGATGAAAAACAAAATGTGGTCATTATGAAAGAAAGAAATTTTTATGTTTAAAAACTCTTATAATATCTCACTGTAACTGTTTTCATCTCTGTTTTCCCTCCTAGTCTTTAGAAACATATGTAGTTTTGTATGTCTATAACCACCACATATTTACATTTTTGTTTCTATACCTTTCATTGAATACCCTTTTCTTTGTTAGTATGATATAATCATATTATAAGAATTAAGATACCAAAAGGTACTAAGCCTTTTCTTTATTTCTGGAAAATAGGTTGTTTCCAGTTTCCTGATAATTATAAATTATCGTGTTATAAAAATATACATAATCTTCATCTTATAAATTATTTCCTTAAGATAAATTTTCAAGAGTGGGTTTACTAGGTCAAAAAAGTATGATCTAAGCTTCTTGGTATGCATTGTCAAGTCTGCCTCATCAAAAAAGAGATCAATTTGGGCTCCACATGTGAGAAATTTTATATACATTTCAAATAACAGACATCAAGCACAGCCAGTTTTATTTTCAAGATGCTTCTTTGTAGTCAGCCACTCAGTATTCTCCTTATTTAACTATCATCATGGCAAATTACCCCTTGCCAAAGACTACTTGGGGTTTGTGTTCCTCTGAAATGCTTTCCAGTCTCCATGGATTTATGGGGAGGAGTGTCTGCTGCTAATGTTGCTCAGTTACGACTTTTATTATGCAAAAAACCTCAACAAAACCTTACTATTAGCTGCATTTTATGCTGAGTTCTTTTTCTGGAAAATGAATGCAATGCTGAGATTCTGGCCCTAGTATATGTCAACTGCACACCATCTGAAAATCTCAACACACTGATGCTAGTGAATTTTGTGAAACATCAAATTGCCCCTCTAAGTGGTGATGGGAAACTGCTTCTTTTTTATTTTTAAAAGATTGCTTTTAGTAAAGTCTCATTTTAGTTGGACTTTATCTTCTATTAGAACTATTAAACTTGGTATGAAGTATAATGTAATTTTTGGGAACAACTTAAATCATTATAAGATACCAGTTGGTTGGGAGAAGGTATTTATTTGCATGCTTACAGAACAGGATGGACATGTGTTTAGGAGGCTCAAAAAACATAGCTTTGGAACCAGACAGTTCCTGGGTTCAAATCCAAACTCTACCATAGTACCTAAAGTGAACTACTTCAGTCCAAGTCTTTACAGTCTCTGACTCAGTTTCCTATCAGGAATCTGATGACAGATGAGTCAATTGTGTATGAAGAGCTTCCCCTGTGCCTGTTACTAGCAGAAGCACGACAAAGGTGATCTCCTTCCACTTTCTCCATCCCTTTAGTGGAATGTGGGGTGGAGTTCAGGAGAGGGGAAGTATCTTAGAATCAATAATATCTCTTAGAGAGCAAGTTCAGGGGAAAGGGAACTTAGAAGAGAAAAGAGATTTCTGAGTGAGGTTCAAGGTGTGCAATCCAGGTAGAGAATGACATGAAAGAACCAGGCCTAGATATCCAAAGATAAGGAGGAGGGATCAGGGTAGAATTATTCTTTAATAGAAAGCAGGAGTGTCAGGGTAGGAATTGTGATGACTCTATAGGGACTGACCATGGCACTGGCAAGTGTGAATGCTCTAGGATGCAGTGTCTGGCCTGGGGCAAACTTCCCCAGCTTCATTGTGCATCCCAAACCCAAATGCTTGTTGATTCCAGATCTGTGGATTCTCCATTTCACTAGGCTCCCCAAGTAGCTCTAATGTACTATATTTAGGAACCATAGCTAAAAAAGACAGACTTCCAAGTGTGGAATTCTTGGGCCCTGGAGATTACTTGGTAATAATTCCTACAATTCCTACTATCAGAAGGCATTCAGTGTTTTTGTCCCTTAAATGATAACACCCATCAATGGTTCCTCTTGATGTCTAATTTTGTCTTCATATTCTTCTAATATGACTGTGTGTATTCTTTGTTTCTTTGAGCGAGTACCTATCAGTGGATCTCAATGAGGTGTGGGAAGGAGAAAGGACATGGTCTACCAAAGCCTTAGTTGGTTGGAGGTGGTGGGTAGGTGGGGTGGGGTATTCATCAAGAAAAATAGTTCTCAGCTAGTCTGAAGCACTGTACCCTGGGCTGAGAATGATTGCCTGAATGTTGGAAATAGGATTCCCTTCACCAGCGTTTGGCTTGGTATTTACCACATCATGCAGAGAGGTAACATACTAGCAAATGGGAGGGCAAAGCAACCATAGTCACTTTGATGGGACAGTGAGATAGTCAAACTTATCACTCCTGTGGTGTGAAGAAGATTCACCTTTGAGAGGGCAGAATTACTACTTCTTCTTCTTTTTTTTTTTTTTTAATTGGTACTGTGGATTGAACTCAGGGTTGCTTAACCACGGGGCTTCATCCTCAGCCCTTTTTATTCTTTATTTTGAGACAGGGTCTCACTAAGTTGTTTAGGACCTTGCTGAGACTGGCCTCAAACTTGTGATCCTCCTGCCCCAGCCTCCAGAGTCACTGGGATTACATGGCATCGTGCCCATCAGGCAGAAACTTTTAAAAGCAAGGACAAGTATCCATTCATAGGCAAAAGTGACAATGAGTAATACTTTCTACTGGCTCTGTGAGGATTGGTGTTGTGGATCCTCATGACATAAAGTAGTAAAGGCAGAGGTGGTTTCTCAATTTTTCTGGGCAGCCTCCAGATGCCCAAATAAGTCTTTGGAAGGTCAACATGTGCCCACTTTTGGGGGAGGTCCTTGGAGTCCAATCTGCAATTTGAGAGATGTCTGCAAATTCTTAGGCACTGGTGTTCTGAGGGCCATTCAGATTTAAAGTAGGTCCTGCTATTTTCAGAACACCAGTGAGACCATGTTGTCAGGATCAGCCACATAGGAGCTGGGCACCCTTAGCCTTGAGTGGTGGAGGTGTGGAGACTGGCTTCTGATATGCGCAGAAGCAGGTGGATCCCACCTCCCCTCAGCAGGGGAATGAAGCCTTGGGAGTGGGCATCACCCAATGAGACTGGGCTACACCCCCCTGAAACCCAATCCCTTGCCTCATTTGGGTGGAACTTTCTTGAGTATTTTCCCCCCATTAAATAGGGCTTCAGGCATGTTCTCTTGCTCTTTCTCTTTTTTGTCTGCCTCTCTTGTGGGAGCTGGGGCCAAGGAGCCATTGCTGAATCCCAAGAAAAAGGTATTTTCTCTGTCTCTGTGTGATTATTTCATGCCAACCCAATTCACCTGAAGTGACCCTGACTGATTTAGAGGCGTGTGGCGGCACCATGTAATTTGGAAATTCTAATCATGGCAGAGCTGATGCAAAGAGGTCAGAGCTTTGCAGAGAGATGCCTATTTGGTAAAGAAAGTGAGTATCTCATGCTGCCAGTAACTCCTGAGATAATTCTACTTACAGATATAGGATAAAGTATTTTCCCCATAGTGTAGACTGAAGAAGTCGTCATGGGACCTGAGAGTTTATTTCAAATGTCCTGGATGCTTTCAAAGAGGACAGGGCCCACATCTGTTTCCATTCAAACAGTGATTTAGCTGAGTAACTAAGTCCCTCTCATGCCTTCTTGAGGGAAATTTAAGAATCTTCAGAATCCTTTTTAGATTATATATTTATATAGTATAATATATAATATATATAATTATATAATATATAATTAATGTAGTCCAAATACTATATATATAATAGAAAACAAATGCAGCTTTTAAAAAAAATGATTGATTTACACAAAATAATTTAAAAAGTTCTGGTACAACCTACATTGGTGAAATATATAGCACTTTGTGAAAACCTCTACTAGTCCCTTCAGGTCTGAGGTCAGAGATAGTCCTTAGTTCTGTTGTCAGCCCCAGGGCTCAGGCTGAGCAAGGGTGGGTCTATTGGGCAGTCCTGGAGGGGCAGAGTTTCTTGTCAGCGGAGATGGGCCAATACTGTGGATGAGACAGTGAATGTTTAGTTTCTGCATGCTTCTATGCACTTCATAAGAAAATACAAAGAAAACCCTATTTGAGTGTCATTTTAAAGAGAGGGATTTGGTATGGCAACATTATGACTATCAAGAAAAAGATCAGAGTTTCCCAAGAGCAAAATCTTCTATGGGCTAAATTAATAAAAATAACTTTGATCTGTGTAAGTGCTTTTAGTACAGTATTAGTCATGTATATTAGTGTACCTGTTTTAGATGTTAATCCTTCAAGGTGGACAGAGTGAATAAGATTTTCCCCATTTTATGGGTAAGGAAATTGGATCCAGAGCTTTAAGAGCTTTCTCTGGGGTCATTGCTAGGTCCCACTCTTTCCACAATATCATACTACCTCTACAAGAAAGTGTAGAAAGAACTCAGTGAAGCCCTGGCCACAGAAGAGAATGGCTTAATTTAATCCCATTTTCACTAGAAATCTTTATAATTAGTGGATAAGTATAGATTATTTTGTAAAAGTTCAGATTTTTATTTAGCATCTCCTGAATTAAGCATTTCAGCTTATAATGTTCAGGGGTTATACTGAAAAATAATGAAGAGAATAAAAAGAAGTATTCATTTATCCTGAATCAAGTAGACTATTATAATAGGTCAGTCCCAATGTTAGTATCTCAAAAGGAAAAAGGAGCAAGTTCATGACCTGTTCATGACAAGTTCATAAAGATGAATCACTGAAAGCTTTGCCTAAAATTCTTCCCACGAATTTAGTTTTGCAAAGAGTTAGATAGCTATTTATAAAAATAAATGATGAAAACAAAACTAAAAAGGAGTCCTATTGTATAGTTTGATAATATCCTTAGTGATATCTAAACTTTACAATTATTTTTTGTAGGAGGTTATAAGGACAACTGGAATTTCTGCTTAGTCCAATATGTACTTATGATTCAAGCACCTTTGAAACTAAGGAGAAATAGTTGGAACTAATGAATAGATGGAAGAGTCTTATTATGTTTTAGATCATGTTTGATTGTCCCACAATCAATCGCTGAAACTATGCTGGAGCTTTTTCCCATTTGAAATGCCCACACCACCACCGCTGGCTGGTCCCATCTTTCTTATCTTTAGAGATTAGCTTTAAGTGTGACCTCTTTCATAAAGCCTTCAAAAATTCTCCAGTTGACCTTTTTTTCAGAGCTCTCAAGGATCCTTCTTGTGGAGCTTACCCACTTTCCCTGGTAATATAGTTGCTGACATTTTCCTCCCAACAGAAGTAAACTCCTTGAGGAGTTTTTTCTTCTTTTCTTTCCATCTTCCACATTACTTAGCAGGAAGCCCCCTTTTTAAAAGAAGCTCAGTAATGTTTGAAGAATCAAAGAATTTATGAATATCTGGTCATTTATCTCTGTGCTAACATATTAATGTGATGGAGCATGCTTTAAAAAAAAATAACAAATCAGGCATGGTGGGTGCAGTCCTATAACCCCAGTGACTCTGGAGGCTGAGGCAGGGGGACTGCAAGTTCAAGACCAACCTCAGCAATTTAGCAAGGCCCTTAGAACTCAGCAGGACCCTATCTCAAAATAAAATATAAAAAAAAGGGCTGGAGATGTGGCTCAGTGGTTAAGCAACCCTGGATTCAATCCCCGGTAACACCCCCTTGCCCCTCCCAAAATTATAACAAGTGAGCAAAGGTTTGCAACAGAGATGAAAATTAGCTAGGTCTTTTTATACCCAAGAAGTTCATTGACATTTAATATGACTGTAACTATTACTTCTCATCTTCATAAAACTTATTCTTTAGGCTCATGACCCTATAATAACTATAGCTGACAGAATTTTATGCGAATTTAGAATTTATTAAAGTGCCTCAAATTATAAAGTCATTCCCTCTTTCCATTTCCTAGTTATTTCAGCGAAGGAGAAATTTTCTTTCTTTTTTTTTGGTACTGGCGATTAAACAGAGGGGTGCTTTCATGACTGAACTACATCCCTAGTCCTTTTTATATTTTTATTTTGATGCAGGTCTCACTAAGTTATCCAGGCTGGCCTTGAACTTGTATAAGTTCATGCCTCAGCCTCCTGAATCTCTAGGATTAAAGGTGTGGGCCACCACACCTAGTGAAGGGGAGAAATTTCTTAAAAATGCACAAAAGGCTAAAGACTGATACATTTGCCTATTTTAAAATTTAAAACTTTTTGGAATGGAACCACCATCTGACCCAGCTATCCCACTCCTTTGTTTATATCCAAAGAACTTAAAATCAGCATACTGTAGTCACATCATACTGCAGCCACATCAATGTTTACAGCAGCTCAATTCACAATAGCTAAACTGTGGAAGCAATCTAGATGCCCTTCGGTAGACGAGTGGATAAAGAAACTGTGGTGTATATGCACAACGGAATATTACTCAGCATTAAAAGAGAATAAAATTATGCCATATGCAGGTAAATAGATGGAGTTGGAGAATATTACGCTAAGTGAAGTAAGCCAATCCCCAAGAAACCAAAGGCCGAATGTTCTCTCTGATAAATGGATGCCGATCCATAATGGGGGGAGGGGCGTGGGAAAAATGGAGGAACTGTGATTGGGCAAAGGGAAGGGTGGGGAAAGGAGGGGGCATGGGGGCAAGAAAGATGGTGAAATGAGATGGGCATTATTACATGTATGACTGCACATATGGTGTAATGCTACATCATATACAACCAGATAAATGAAGTTGTGCTGCAATTGTGTACAATGAATCAAAATGCATTCTGTTGTCATATATACTTAATTAGAATAAATAAATAAATTTTAAAAAATTAGAACATTTTGTTCATCAAAAGATATCACAGGGCTGGGGGTGTAGCCCAGTAGTAGAACTTGCCTGGCATGTATGAGGCCCTGAGTTCCATCCCCAGCACAACAAGAAAGAATCATAAAAAGAGTAAGGAGACAAGGCACAGAACTAGTGCAAATAACTGCAACCTACATGACTAATAAAAGATATGGTTGTTATATTTAAATAACTCATAAATATAATTTTTAATGTGGGCAAAAGACTTAAACAGATCCTTTAAAGAAAGATCCACGAGGCCAATACTCACAAAATTGTGCTCAATCTCAGCAGTAATCAGGTAAATATGAATGAAAATCACACTGAGATCTATATTATTATATTATTATTATATTATCTATATTATTCAACTATCTATACACTTTTTTCCACAGAATGGCAAAATTTAAGGTATGATAATATTTTGTGTTGGAGCAAAAGGGAGCTGTCACACTCTGCTAGCGGAAGTGTAAACTGAAACAAACTTTTTATAAGTTTGGCATTTATCTAATCAAGCTAAAGAAATGCTTTTCGACCCATCAGTTCATTTCTAGGTTCTCACATGTGTTTGCTATGATCCCTGCCAAACTCAGAAGGGGTTGCTTGTAACAGCTAACAACTGAAGACAACAAAGCTGCCTGCAGCAGAATGGATAAATGTATGGCACAATGGGTAAATGATCTGCAATATGCATGATAAAACATTAGTAATTAATTGAAAGCAGCTCATGTAAAAGAATATACATGATATAATTCTATTTCTATAAAGTTAAGACAGGCGAAGCAAAAATGTACTGTTTTGGATGTGATTATAGTGAAAAACCAGGCCTCTAGGTAATGGAAGTGGGTGTGATTGGGAAACATAGGGTGCTGCTAGGGTGTTGGTAATATCCTGTTTTGTGGTTGGTGGTGATTACTCGGGTGATTGTTTATAATTATAACATTTGTGTCTTATGCATCTCCTATATGTGTTTTATGCCACAACTGTCTTTTTAATTTTTAATTTTTTTATTGATTAATTATAGATATACATAATATTGGGTTTCATTTTGACATAATTATAAAAGCATGGAATATAATTTGCTTCAATTCAGTCCCTAGTACTTTCCCACAAAAATTATTCTAAAAGAGCATATTTAATGATGATATGTGAAATATGGTTAACTGATAGAAAACCTCCCTCTATTTTCACATTTGTTTTTTTTTTTTTGAAAAATCAGTCTTTAATTTTATGGACTTTTATTTTTTTATTATTTTTTAAAAAATATTTTTAATTTATTTTTTAGGTGTAAGTGGACACAACACAATGCCTTTATTTTTATGTGGTGCTGAGGATCGAATCGAGGTCTCGTCCGTGCAAGGCAAGCTCTCTACCACTGAGCCATAATCCCAGCCCAAATGGACTTTAAATTAGAAGATGGCTTGGGCTGGGGATGTGGCTCAGGCGGTGGTGAGTTCGCCTGGCATGCGTGTGGCCCGGGTTCGATCCTCAGCACCACATACAAAAACAAAGATGTTGTGTCCGCCAAAAAAAACACTAAAAAATAAATATTAAAATTCTCTCTCTCTTAAAAAAAAAAAAAAAAATAAGATGGCTTTAGGAATTCATTCACCTGTTCCTACTTTTTGAATACTCCTTGCACATTCCTGACTGCTCTTACTTAAGGTTGCCAGAGAGAGCAAATAATCTGAGGTATTTAAACTTCATCTCCTACCTTCCCTGCACATGACAGAGAAGGAGTTAAAGGGGACCATCTCAAAATGTGACAAACTGGCTACGGAAAAATATGCTCTCTGTCAAAATGCTCCTCACAGCAAGATTACCATGAGTTTAACTCACTGTGGGATTATGTGATACTGTTACCAGAATTTAAATTAGAAAGGAAGAGAACTGCATTGAAATGGATCAAATCCCAGCTTCTCCCTGGACTGAATGTAAATATGCAAGTCCTGCTTTGACTGCCACAGGAGGATTTAGAGAACGTTATTGGGACACAGAAGTGACTCTGCAGGCTGTAGTGCTTCTGAGCTGTGCTGCTCACAAGCCTCCTGAATGGGCAGGAGAAAGGAAGAGCAGGGCTCCAGACACCACAGGGAGAAGACGATTCTTTTTTTTATTATTCACATCTTATCTTTAGAGATCACACTTAAAAAAATTCTCAGTAGAGTATAACTCTATTCAATTGTACCCAAAAGCTTCTGCCTTTTCAGATATAAATGAGGGTGTATCCTTTGGCTTTTCCTTCCCTATTATTCCTGTGATTTTTTTTTCCTTTTTCTTTTTTGGACTGGGGATTGAACCCAAGGGTGCTCTACCACTGAGCTACATCTCCAGTCCTTTTTATTTTGACACAGGTTATTGTTAATTTGCTGAAACTGGCCTTCAACTTGTGATCCTCCTGCCTCAGCTTCCCAAGTTGCTGGAACTATAGGTGTGTGCTATCACACGCAGCTATTCCTGTGATTTTTAAAAAGTCAGTATCATGAGCTTCTAGCTCAGCTAATTTGGTCTTCCACTAAATTTGTCTCAAAGACTTTAATGTCAATTTTCACTCTGTTTCTTAGAAAAAGGATCCGCCCATTGGTATAATTACAGTGATGATGGTTAAAAAGGGATATGGCACATTTTCAGGGTTGACAACAATAACCCTAGGTAATGCAGAGAGATCAGGTTACAATATGTTCCCATGGTAATGCAGCTTTAAACCTTGGTGATGTGATACTGCTTAAGAAAATGAATCTTAACCTAGAGACAGGGGGAAAATATTTTTATGTAATGTGATATTAGGATATGTTTTAGTAAAGAGGGAAATCAGGGGAAATGCCATTCAAGTATAGCTTAGGTGATTAGAAAGAGTAGGAGAGAGTTGAAATGCTGTAGACACTATTGTTACACACTGGACAAACACATTTAAGGAAGGAAGGTTTCACCAGAAGTGGTTCTAAGCTATATTATCAGACATGTGGGGCAAAAAAAGATCATGACATTTGTTTTTTTGGGTGTTAGGTGTATATCTTTATGATGTCGCATTTATTTCTGTTGCTTTTATTGACTTATAACCCACAATGCTGATTTTGTATATGGTAAACTAGTATTTGAATTTTCTGAAACATCCTTGTTTAGGACAAGACAAGCTCTCATGATTGAACAATTGGTTTCAACTTATTAGGGATTTTGGTTCTGTTAAAGGTGTAGGCCCCAAAATAATAGCTCTAATTTATTAGCCTAATATGCTCAGGCCCTGTCTAGGTACTCTGCATATATTATCTTCCTTAATCAAATGTTAATTCACTAGAGGTGACATTCTTATACAATTTTCCAGTAAGGAAACTAAGCCTTAAAGAGGTTAGGTGTCAAATAGACGGAACTGGAGTCTATTGTGCTAAGTAAAATGAATCAATCCAAAAAACCAAAGGCTGAATATTCTCTCTGATATTTGGATGCTAAGATACAATAAGAGGGGTTGGTAGGGAAGAATAGAGGTACTTCGGATTAGACAAAGGGGAATGTAGGGAAGGGAGGGAGGGTTGGAATAGGAAAGACAGTAGAATGAATCTAACATTATTTTCCTGTGTTCATATATGAATATATAACCAGTGTAATGCCATATTATGTACAACCACAAAAATGGGAAACTATATTCCATGTATGTATAATATATTAAAATACATTCTATAATAACAAATAAAAAATTAAAAGATAAAAAGAGGTTAGGTACCTCACTCAAAGTCATACAACTAGTAAAAAGTAAAGCTACTGTGGCTGGGGTTGTGGCTCAGTGGTAGAGCGCTTGCCTAGCATGTGTGAGGCACTGGGTTCGATTCTCAGCACCACATATGAATAAATAAATAAATAAAGGTCCATTGACAACTAAAAAAATATTTTTTAAAAAGTAAAGCTACAATTAAACAAGATCTACTTGGCTTCAAAGCCTGGGCTCTTAACCATTCTAGTTTCAGAGCTAAAAAACTTTAGGCTCTATCATACTTGATCAAGATCAACTATGTGTAATTTTTCTTTATATTTAAAGATGACAGGACTTTCAGTGATTACTTTCTTTCTGTGTACTGAGGGAGCTAAGAACAGCATTTGAACAAGAATAAAAAGGCGGAAGATAAGCAGTTTTCACCAATAATCCTCATTACCAGATAACAACAGTGAATCTTAACCTTCATCTTATGTTGTCTTTGTTGAAGTCATGTGAAAGACCCAAATCACAAAATGTAATGGAACAAAATAAACGTTCAATGCACAAAGTTCCCTGGCCTGCAAAGGAAGAGTAGACACTGTGTGTTGTGGTGGGCCTTCTGGCATAAGGACAATTGGTGTTCAAGTACAGTTTTCTACTTCCCTCTCTCCAGCACCAGGGCAGATTCCTAAGCAACAATCTGCTAAATGGTGATGCTCCCCTGAATCCCCTTAGTATTTGAAGATCCTGTTTCACTTTGACAGCCCATAATCCTCTTCTTTTTAACACTCCTATAGAACCTATAGACTAAAGTTCCTCATCTAGCCCTTGATTAGTTACTGGATTATATTATATAATATGTAAGTTTGACCTTCTCCATCCAGAATGAAAGCTCTTGGCTATGTCCTGTACTAAATGTAAACTTAACCCTCTCACAAGCACCTTTAGGACCAGACACCATGTATAGCTTCCACATCTTTTTGTTAGTTGATAGACTTTTTGCTTTTTAACTCTGATTTTAAAAATGCATATTTATTATAAAAAACAAATTTAAAAAACTTTAAAGACAAAGAAATCCTCAATTCCTTTTCCTGACAGCTAATCATTCACTAGAATTTGCTATATAGCCTTTCAAAGTTTTGCTTAGATATATTAAAAATACATAAATTGTAAAAATTGGGATTGTGCTCTGAAATCATCCTAAAAGTTGTCCTTAAAAGACCAAAAAATTCTCAGTGGTTATCATAGAAAGAATTCTATGACAATGCATATATGGATCTATTCATTATTTTTTCTCAGTTTCATACTCTTCCATTGTTTGAGTACTTCATAACTTTTTTACCCAGTTTCAAAATCATAGACTAAATAAGAAATTAGCTCCTTTGCCATTCTAGTGAAGATAAGCTTTCTCAGGGAAGGCATAGAAAATCCACTTTTGTGACTCCTTAATGGCTTAGAGGATAGGGTACAGGGGAAACTTAAATGGTGGTGAGGTTCTAGAGTCTCCCTCCCTCCCTCTGATCTAGAAACAATATACTGCCATCTCAACGCCGTGGGTCTCTCAAGAACTCGGTGCAGATTGTGACCTTAACTATTTTGGCACAAGGGGGTCAAATCAAGTGCAGCTTCATGCTTCCCAGGGGAGTTTAACTACTGAACTGAACTACCTCCCCAGCCTTTTGCTGAGTTGCTTAGGCTGGCCTCAAACTTGCAATCCTCCTCTTGGGAGTTGCTAGAATTATAGTCATGTACTACCATGCCGGGCCTGAAGCCCAAATCTTAAGAATTAGTGTTGTATTGTGATTTGATAGGTATGTCACAGATAGAAAAAGTTGGGAAATAATGCTTCAGGGAGTTGTCACTCAATTCGAGAATAGTTACAATAGATAGCCTAGAAGAAAAACTGATTAATCCCTTCACCTCTCTCTCTCTCTCTCTCTCTCTCTCTCTCTCTTTGCTGCTGTTGTTCTTACGCTTCAGTGTCTTCACTTTGTATCCTTCTTAAATCCTATCCCTACCTAACCCCTCTTCCTTCTGAAGGTGTGGAGTTTTTAAATAAAGATATGTCAATCAAATGTTTTTACAGATTGTGGGAATGCTAGATAGTGGCATGGCCAAGTTGCTACACTGGGAAGACCAGAAAAGGTGAAAAGGATAAGTGAGATACAGAACGAGGAGAAGCTGCTTCCCGTAGTCACACCTGACTATCACTCAGAATGTGTGGAACCATGCTTAACTCTGCAAATGGGGAAGGTCCCTTTGGTTAAGTGGTATTGTGTTATCCTGTGTAAGTAATTACCAGCCCAGTCACAGCAGTCTTGGCAATCAGTCATTTTCTGGATGCCAAAGACGTCAGAGGGAACTCCATCTTTGGGTTGAAGGGCTAGCAATCCATTTTATACAGAAGATTTAATTGGTGTCTCTCAAAAACAAATTAAAATTAAAGTTCAGTGGTTCAATTTTTCCCTCCCAGCAGAGTTAGTAAAAAGAGAAAAGAAAAAGGAAAAGTTAGTACTGTGAAGTTTTGACATTTTGGTTTTAATGTAGGTATTTTAGTGGAAACAGCAAGTAAGTAAGTCCATGCTTTAGGGGAAAACTAACCACTTTGGTGGAGGGGAAGATGGAGGCAGAAATACTTCTCTACCCTCGCCTGTTCTAGGCCCTACTGCAGCCCTAAATCTGGCTGTGAGCTGGAGATGAGAGCATTTTGCACATGATTTAATTTGTTAATCTCCAAGGTCCATAATATCAGATTAGCAATTTGTTGAAAAGATTTTTGTAGAGTTTTTTTTTTTTTTTTGGTACTGGGGATTAACTCAGGGGCACTTGAACACGGAACCACATGGTCAGCTCTATTTTATATTTTATTTAGAGATAGGATCTCACTGAGTTGCTTAGCACGTCAGTTGCTTGCTGAAGCTGGCTTTGAACTTGCGATCCTCCTGTTGCAGCCTCCAGAGCTGCTGGGTTTTTAGGCATGTGCCTGGCTGATTTTTGTAGGTTTTAGGCAGGCATTTGTTAAACAAATTGTAAACTTATTTTAGAATTAAATGAGAGCAAAAAAGGATACTTTTGCTTTACCTGTCATGTCTCAATATGGGTGTAGGCAACACGCTTGTCAGGAGCCATCCAAATTCAGCCAGAGTGTGTAGCAGAGGGCCATAATCTGTTTTGATTTCACAGCCCTACATAAATAAGTGTAAGAGTTCACAATCTAATGGCAAAGACAGTTACATAAGTAAATTACAGTTACACAAGTAAAGCCAGTTATACAAGTAAATCTGACAAGGTTGATGGGTATTATGACAAAGGAAGTTCATTCTCTATTACGTACAATTTCATGGGGCTGCCAGATTACTGGGTTCATTTTCTGCTACTGCTGCCTTCAAACTATTGAACCAAGTTAAAAATGCTGGGAATGGGGCTGGGGATGTGGCTCAAGCGGTAGCGTGCTTGCCTGGCATGCACGGGGCGCTGGGTTCGATTCTCAGCACCACATAAAAATAAAATAAAGATGTTGTGTCCACTGAAAACTAAAAAATAAATATTAAAAAAATTGCTGGGAGTGGAGAGTGGGAGTTTGGATCTTCCTTTGGTTTTGATAGAGCATGGGGACTGATAATCTACATTTAAAAAAATGTTTATATACACAATGGAATATAACTTAGCCTTAAAGAAGAATGAAATTATGGCATTTACAGGTAAATGAATGGAGCTGTGGAATATCATTCTAAGTGAAATAAGCCAAATCCAAAAAACCAAAGGCCAAATGTTTTCTCTGATAAGCTGGTAATGATCCATATTGGGGCATGAGGGAAGAATGGAGGAACTTTGGATTTGGCAAAAGGGGAGTGAGGGGAGGGGAGGAGGTGTCAAGGTGGGAATGGGAAGGATGGTGGATTGAGAAAGACATTATTACCCTATACACATATAGGATTACATGACCCATGTGACTCTGTACCATGTACAGCCAGAAGAATGAGAAGTTGTGCTCCATTTGTATACAATGTGTGAAAATGAATTCTACTGTCATGTATGACTAATTAGGACAAATTTAAGAAATTAAAATAAGATAGTAAACGTAAAAAAAAAATTTCTAGGGGATTTGGATGCAAGTACTTTATGAAGCATATTTAGGGGAATGAGGATGAAAGTTTAGAGTGAGGACTGAGTAGTGAGGGAGGGAGGAACTTGGCTGTATTTTTTTTTTTTTTTTTGCTGCTTTTTATTCATTTGGAATTTATTTTTTAAAACTGAAAACTTCACTTCTTCCCCTCAAACCTCCCCCACACCCAGTGGGATTTCTAGTCACTTTGAAAATGGGCTATGTCTCTCTAACCTTTGTAGTAAGGCTAGGAAGGCACAAGTGTCACTGTAGGAGCCCATCAGCAAGGGCCATATACACATAACAGAGTATACCTGAATTCAGTCTGTCCACCTCAAGGGCAGTCCATTCAGTGACATCTGAATTCAGAGTGCATAACATCAGCAGCAATGTCATCTCTGATTATGAAGGACAATGCTGTGTGTACATATTTGGCCTGGTAAGAAAGAGAACACCTTTCGGATATTTTTGCTTTCAAAAGTCAATTCATATAGTTAAGAAAAGTCAGTCACATTGGTTGCTTGGAGAGAAAATGCTTAGTTGAGTGACTGATTTTTTTTTTTTTTTTCTTTCAACCAGTTGTCATGGCATTGTGTAAAGAGAATCTCAGTGCCAGGAGACTGTGTGTAGGGTGAGAATTCCAAGTTTTTGGAACCTCCTGCTATTTATGTAAAGATTTTATTTTGCTATCTTACAAAAAAATAGCATTGAAGAAAACACATTACTTTCAACATTGGGTAAAGGGTATGAAAGAAATTTTTTACGCATTTATGATGAAATTCAAACTATGGTCAAATCTGTGTTTAAGGATTCTACATGTTTCAGCAATGAAGGTCTCCAACATGTGAAATAAATATAAAGGTAAGGGTAAAATGTTAGAGACTGCAGCTCACCTCAATGACAGTCCATTGTTCTACTACAATGGCATCATTTCCTTTCCTGTTAGAACCTGGAACGCCAGAGCCTTCTTCTTCATAGATAAAAAATCCTTCCAAAGATTTAGGCAAATGGTCCCCTGTGAGGAAAAGCATACAATTATGAAGAGTTATAAATATTAAAAGATTCTAAAGATTGTCTAAGTCCTTAAGTAATACTTATATGAAGCTGGGAGAAAAACATTTCAGTTAAAAACATATCACTTAAAAACATATTTTGACTGAATCAAACACTCTTTTTGAAGGTTTTCTTTTCCTCCTAAAGGCAAAGACAATTTTGTACTTCACTGAATTAAAATCAAAGTATCCACATTAAAACTATGGTAACAGAAATAGGATTAAATAATGTGATACAATGGGAAACGAGTAGAAAATAAACCTAAAAATCATCTGGAAATGATCTTTAGCTTAAAATCAAATTTTGGTTTCTGCTCTACATGTTATGTTATACCCTATGACAAACAATATAAACATTAATTATTGAAATTGAAGGTATGATATTAAAATCAGTGCAAGGCAAATTCTTTAAGAAATACAAACACAGAACAATTCTTTACCTCAGTGATGCATTAAAAAAAGAATACCCCAAAGCCCCCAAAATAAACAGTGACAGGAAGACCCTAAACAGAAGTCATTGTCAAAAGAATTCCTGCTGGGAAGGAAGTTTGAGGGGAGGGCCTCTCTGACTTTTTCTTGAATAGCTGACAATAACCAGCTGGCCTAAACCAAACTGACTTTGTAGACTTTTTTTTGTCTCTTGTTTTGCAATAGAAGACATTTTTCCCATGGTCATGTGAGGGTTAAACGTGGTTTTTATGCAGCACAATGTCACAACGAAGTTTCCCTGGTTGACAGTTCTCTAAATAATAAAGGACTTCAATATTTTCAAATGACATTTTAAGCTTAAAGATAACATGGGCAAAAGTAATTTCAGTATGATTTTCTGTATTAATTTTCATTAACAGGCTATTGAACTTTTAGATAAGTAAGACATTCTTACTTTTTTTTTTTAAACATCACTCATATTTAGGGTAGAATATCACAAAGAATTCATATTTTTCAGATTTGTGCCCGAACAAAGTAACAGTAATTTACTAGTTGGAATTGGTTCTCTACTTACAGTATATGTACCACCTCCTTTAAATTTACTTATCTACCATTACAGCAAAGTAACTAGCAGAATCAAATCCAGACAATTTTTAAAGTGGTATATGCCCTAACTCCTTTTTTGGAATGGGGGTATGAGTTTTAAAAATAATTTTTACTGCAATAATTATGTGGATAATTACAATCCACCTTTTATTTCCGTTGGGATTATGTAATATGAAAATCACAGGTGTTGTGACTCTCAATATTGTGATACATAGTATTTCTGTACTTTTTAGGTTTTAAAGAAAGAATGAAATACAACACAATACTAAATGGAAATTTACAAAAGACACTCAGTGTTATGCAACTACGTGGATGAATTGCAGAGATACTATGGTGAATAAAAGAAGCTAGTTTCAAAAGAATATATTCTGTAGAGAGTATTCAACTGTGTGAGGATCAAGAACAGGCACAATTGATGATGATGATAAAGCAGAATGATGTGTATTTCTGAGCTGGGAGGAGAAGGACTGAGAAGGAAGGGTCACGGGAAGACCCTCTGAGATGCCAGCAATGTTCTATATTTTGTGTCTATTCCACTGTACACATAAGATCAGTGCACTTTACTATGTATGTTGCATGTCAGTTAAAAATAAAGGTCCTTTCTTGTTTTAAAGGTCCCCAGTGCTCCTAACTAGCTCTCTTAGGATCTATACCAGGCTCCAGAAGTACTGAAGTCTGACACTTCCACAGGAGTGAGTTCTGAAGATTTCTTAAGACATTCTCCCAGAAATGGCAGCTAGGGATGGTGGCAGGGAAGGACCTATAAGGACTTCACCTTTTGATTGTTCAGTGTTAAATCTTCGAGCTGACAGGGAGAGATGATAATTCTGAACAATTACCTAATAACTGTCTCCTCAGGGGAATCACCTGTTAACATTACACAATCCAAAGCAAACTTTCTAACCAATGTGCCTTGGCCCACTAGTGTCTGAGACCAAAGTGACAGGTATGCCAAAATACAGGGGCGCCACCTCCTGCCCAGAGCAGCTTCATTCACTCATACCCATGTGCCTTACAGTAGTACCATTTTCCGTGCATGTGATATGAAAAAATTACAAAGCACTGGCCTGACTCATTGTTTCTCAACAACAATAAAAAGATTTTTAGCCAAATACTACCACTAGCAAATGAAAGTGATATTGTATCCTTGAAGGATGATCTCCAAGCACAGTTGAAATGATCCCTTTTAAAGTCTAATATTATGTCTTAAAAGTGCACTCAGACTTTGCATTCATGAGCCTGGGGGGCAGGAGGATCACAAATTTGAGGACAGTCTGGGCAAAACATCCTGTCTCAAAAAAACAAAAAACAAAAAAACAAAAAAACAAAAAACGTTCTGTGGATGTAGCAGAGTACTAAAGCACCCTGGTGTTCAATCCTTAGTACCTAAAACAAAACAAAACAAAAAAACAAACCAAACCAAAACATCCAAAACCAAAAATCAAAACTTCACACTCTGTTCAAATATATTCATCTTATCTAAAAAAGAAAATCTCTCCCATTCTACCCCCATCTTAAAGTAGTATTGACACTCTATAAAGAGATTTA